>NC_051058.1:8200580-8940580 GCF_904848185.1 Acanthopagrus latus
TCATATTCAGAGAAAACTGTAAAATTGCGCAAAAGATTCATAATCACCAATCTCTAAGAAACAAAATAAAATTTAACATTAAAGTTAATAAAAAGCCAAAAAGTTACACTGTGAAATGCACTGATTCCAGGCACTGAATCTGTCCAGCAACATGGCTACTCCTCTTGAAGACCCTGCAAGACTCATTTCACACTTACATTATGGTTCAGTGTGAGAACATCTTATTCTTCCATTCTTGTACGCTCACAACATTGAAATTATCAACATATCTTTTTTTTCTTTCTCTCTCTTTGGTGAATAATTCTGTTTTGCTGATCACCTCCTACTGCTGCAGGAGCATGTTATCAAGGAGAGCAGCAAAATTATACAGCGCCAATCAAATCAGGCAGCCATGGGAACGGCTCTGAGGTTCTCCCTTCACGTGGATATCAGGGCTGAAGAGTGAGTAATAATGTTTCTTCACACAGCACTAGATATACTGGCTGAAATACTGATAGATATACTGTATTTGCTTAGCGCACATAGGTACAATTCATTTCATCCACCCTGAATTTCTTATCCGCACACCCACGCTCACTCTCTGCGAATCCAGAGGCAGAAGGTCAAGAAGTTGTGAAGTCCACGAAATATCTACAACTACTCCCACAAGAAAAGTTCTGTTTACATAAAGGCTTCGTGTACACGTGCATCGACCCATACACACTACAGGTCTCAGGCTAGAGCGTGTTGTGTTACGAACAGATTGTAAAGGCGCTTAAGGCAAACTGTCGTAGAGCTATACTGTGACTTGACAGCATAGATACGCATGTCATGATTAAAGGAGAATACAGTGACATTCAAATTTAAAAGAATAGTTTGGAAATATTCACCTTCTTGCTGAGAGTTAGATAAGAAGACTGATACCACCCATGTGTCCGTATGCTAATAAGGAAGCTACAGCCAGCAGCCAATTAGCTTATAAGACTGTCAACAGGAAACAGCTTACCCTGCTCCATTCCTCTCCAGTGCATAAATCCCCGTAAAACCACAACCTGCCACTTAGAGCTTTTGTAAAGGCTAAACAAACAAAGCTACGACATGCCAATTAGTGAGCTTTAGAGGTGCTGGTAACTTGATTTTGTTACTGTTAAATGAACGGTTTTCACCGGCTACTAGCTGTTTTTACAGACACATGGAACCCTAACCCTAACCCATAATTAAATAAGTTTCATGTGTTAGTACTCTAAATATGAAGCTAAAGACAACAGTCAGCCGGCTTAGTTTAGTAAAAACACTGGAAAAAGCAAACAGCTCGACCCTGCTCCATTCCTTTTCAGCACATTCCAGGCACAACCGGTTACTTAGGGCAAAAAACAAGATATAACATTTTAATTAGTTAATTTTTTATGTGCTTGTAGGTGGATTCTGTTAATGTGGATGAAGCTAGGCTAGCTCTTTTGGCTAGCTGCTAGCTGCCTGACAACTTGAATAAATAACTTTCTCATATCTATACACTAAATATGATCTGGAGCCAGCAGTCAATTAGCTGGAAACAGGAAACAGCCAGATTCCTTTCCAGCACACAGAAGTAGGTGGATATTGTTACTGTTGGACAGAGCAATGCTAGCTGTTTTGGCTAGCTACGAGCTGAATGCAGAGACTTGAATAAGGACAGTACCGTTTACACTAAAAATGATGCTACAGACAGCAGCTAGATAACGTAGCCTAGCACACGTGCAAACAGCTGGCTGGCATTGTGCAATGGTAACAAAATCTATTATGGGGTTTGTATGCCAGACTACATCTTTGCCAGACACACCTACCTCTGAGAGTCTCATTGTCACAGTGTCTAGCACACAACCCCCGTAACACCACAACTTGTCATTTTTTACACTTATATGGAGGTTCTGCACATTGAACAAATGATATGAAAGTGTAGTGACCTTACAAGGTGCTGGTGGGCGAGTTTTGGACAGAGTCTCGCCAGGTGTTACCAAGTCTTTTTTACTAAGCTGAGCTAACTGGCTGCTGGCTGTAGCTTCATGTTAAGTACACAGACATGAGGGTGATATTGATCTTCGCATCCAGCTATTTGCAAGAAAGCTAAGGAGTGTATTTGCCAATACATTGAATTATTCAGCCTGTTCAAGTACATCTGCCCATGTGTTAAATTTTCCCTAAATTAGTTTCATTAGGTTTATAATGTTATTACTTCTACGTTAATATCTGCCTTCAATTCTGTCTCTTTCCTCTGGACCACAAATAACAAAGGTTATTTTCAAGACTGAGACTTTGATTTTCTCCTCAGGATGACTGACAAGAGACAGACGCAATGCACATACTGCTTTAAAGATTTAAAAATTGTGGTGAAATAATGATGCAAGAGAAACTACAACAGAGCCAAATAAAAGCTGCTCTGTGACAGATTATTGTAAAAGACGTTTTTCACAGTGGCAGCAGATGGCTTCTGATGGTGAAATGAAAGCCCTGCAAGCCCAACATATACTTCCTGAGTTCAAGAACTTTGACAAGATGCAAAGACAAAAATACTACTACTCCTGCTGTTGCTGATAATAACAGTAATGTGATCCCCTATAGACAAACCTCATGTCCAGTCCATTGAGAAAGAGGATACGGTCGCCTGTTTTCAGTCCACATTCTTCAGCAGGACTATCTGAGAGGGAGACAATGATGGCAGAAAATCAAACATCAATCACAGATTGAAAATGGATCCTGGCACAAAACCACCAGCTAACAAGGTGCACCGAACAGACGGGCACAACAGGGAAGGATGGTGACTAATTTGACGCTGTCAATCTGTGTACGGCACCAAACAAAGCCCATCAACAAACAAGATCTCCGTGATAAATCTCATTACGTAAGGAAACAGCGCTGTCAAAACAATCCCTGGTGGAATCTGTTCTGAATGCACTGTACCCGTCCACCATCGCCTCCTCATCTGTCAACTCACTGCTAAATTCTCCTCACACTAAACATCATGTCTTTTTTTTCTATAACCCGAAATTTGGATGGAACAAACTCCTCGTGTGATAACATAGTGATTGTGAGTTCGGGCACATTCACAGGCCACGAGACAGAGTTGAAATCACAGAGTTTGTGGTTTCCTGGTTAGCAGTAAAGGATCTGTGTACAGATCACGATGAGAGACACGCTAGTATCCACCCCCACTATCTCCATATCAACCTCCATAAGGCCCACTGAGTCAGTCCGCCCTGGCTGCTTCAGCACATGATGGTGGGAGATGATGGTGGGAGGGAACAGTGCCGTCATCATCAAATACACACACATAGCACACACCACCCTCCTCGCAGACAAACCTGGCAAATTCTCTTAACAGCAAATTCATAGCCTCTCTTGTCTGCTACTTTCATTTGTGAGAGCAATAACAGTTAATTAAAAAACATTTTGACGGCTGGAATTTACATACAAAAATTAAAAAATGAAAGTAATTAACATAGTTCACAAAAAGCTCTTAGTGGCAATAAGTGTTTGATTTTCCTGCCAATGATCTCTCTGGTAAAATAGCAGCTGGCTGTAATTTATCTACAAAGAAAATCATTTAGCTGAGGGTAAACTCACCATTCGGATTAAAAAAAAAAAAATAACTCCACAAACATGTGAATTACTGACCTTAGGGAACTAATAAACAGGGCTTTGTAGTTGTTCACTTTGTTTCAGTTCTGATCTAAATCTATAAACAAAAGCTGTTTTAATCCACAACAGATGCTAGAAATGATCTAGAACAATTCAATGACCTTAAAGGAATCATTGGGCATTTTGGGGAAATAAGTGTATGCACTTTCTTGGTGAGAGTTAGACAAGAAGACTGATTATCTCTTTCTCCCCATCCAATATAATACTACAGGCAGCATCCAACATAGTATAGCACAAAGAGAGTAAACCGGGAAGAAGCTACTGAATATGAATCATATCAAGTTTGATTTATCCATAAACTACAATTTCCGTGTTTTTTATTGATGCTTATGCCAGAAATATTCCTGTAAATATTCACAAGTAAGATGTAAAACATATAAAAAATGCAAAATGTTAGATTGAGTTTCAGAGTTTTTTTCAGGGGGATTTTATTACCTCTGCCCAGAGCTAGCTTATGCTAAGCTAAGCTAAGCTAAACGCTAACTTAATCCTCATACAAAATGGATTGATGCAAGTGTGGTGTCAATCTTCTCAAGAAAGTGGAAATGCATATTTTTATATTTCTATGAAGTTGTACCTGATTTCATATTTTGGTTGGCTGCTGTAAGTTTTAATTTCTAGAAATATTACAGTGATACACATGATACATGATAATAATCATGTATCATGTGTATCACTGTAATATAAAATGCATACTATATTAAGTATGACAAAACTAGATGATGTTAATGACATACACCCTTATTTGTTTTATATCTCATGTATGTTTAAATGCTACAAAACAATAATGTACCATGACAATGTGATTATTATCTGAGCATGATCTGACAGTACTGAACATTAAAATGAACATAACTCAAAAAGTTATACACTCCTAAAATCAGTTAAACTCAAACAGGATATTGACGAAGCTGACACTCTGGATCAAAGTCTGTGTAAAGTCTCTGAATGTAACTGCGTAGTACTGCCTGCCTGCTATAAGTTGCTGTAACTTAACAGTACAGCCTGTTCTGAGTGTTTTCCTCTTAACATTTCATTGGTGAGTCAGACGAATCCACTTCCTGGTACACTCATACTCACACACACAAACACCTCCTGATCACCTTCAACCCCCAGCGGCTGGCACCACAACAGACTCACCCACATAAAACGCAGCCGCCCGTCCTCCCTCACCAGCCAACACAGAGCACAAAGAGGAGGCATCTATCAGGACCACACTGTACTGGTTTTAATATAGAAGCAGTACCTGGGATGACGGAGTCGATGCAGACGGGAGCGTGACCCCGCAGAGTGAAGCCGAAGTTCTTCTTCCCCCTGTAGACACGAACGATCCTGATAAAATGCAGGAAGTGAGATATACAGTCATGAAAATAGTTCCTGACTTGTCGTATGAATTACATAATATACTTGAGTGAAAATTTTAAAAATAATGTTTCTTCTGACTTTGAGGCACAAAATCACAAAGTTCATTTTTGTACCGTTATTGACACAAACTGAGCTGATTTCTTTTGTTTGTAGATAATAATAATAATGTTGTTTTGTTCCAGAAAATAAATTCACAAATTAAAGCAATCTTTTCATCCTCAGATGGTGAGCAGAGGTTGGAAAATTAATTCAAAGCAACCATGTTGATTGATTTAGGGTTGGTACCTATAATAGGCGACTGTAAAGTGGGAACAAAGTGTGAGAAATCTAAAGTGTCCAACCAACAGTTCAAAACCCAAACCCAATCTTCAGTTTAAAATGATGTAAAATGGAGAAATGCGACAACGTCTGACACCTGAAAAGTGACTGTTCCATATTTGATTGACTGAATCATTAATCAGGTTTCACAACTGTCGTCAATCCACTAACCAATGAATCCCTCCAGCCTCAACTGTGACGTCACTTAGCGACGCTGATGCTTAGCGGCCTCTCTGTGAATGGACTGGAGGCCCAGCTGTCTCTGCTGTTTACAGGGCTGTTGTTGTGCTTCACTTTTATTTTCATTTGTCACTTCCTGCTCGTGGGAGTCTGAACAAGTGGGGATATGACGCTCGTCTTTCCTGCAACCTGATTTTGTGATTTAGACTGACAAACATGGTTGTTTTCTTTTCCTTCTTTTTTCTTTTTCTTCTCTGTTTTATTTTCCAGCTTCTGGTGTTAAAGAAAAATAATTCAGGACAGACTCATCATAGAAAAAAGCTTTGACATTTTGCTGATGGTGGTGCTTTGCTCTCCTTCACCACAGTGGAGGAGCACATGGTGGAACCTCCCGTTACATCAAAATTAAGAGACTAGTGCTGCCGATCCACCATGCGTTGCCGAGGAAACGACTGAAGGCAACACTGTCTCTCCATGTAAACACGGGGAAGACAGGGAGAGACAAAGATGGGAGGGAAAACAGACAGATTCGTTGTGTGATGGCTGTGGTTACTGGCTGATTATGTAAGACGAGCTAAATGCAGAGGGGATTTGGGTGCTGCATGTGTTGGTGTGTGTGTGTGTGTGTGTATTGTGTTGGGATGTGCAGCCACTTAAAAAAGAGCCGCAGCATCAGCCTGGAGTGTCCATAACTATCAGGCTGCTCAAGGCTTTTCCTGATTCTCATTACTCTACGGCAGCAGCACTTCTTTCACATGGTTTCATATTACTTTCATGATTAAATAAAAATCTGTTGATTATATTCTCGCATGTCCTTATTTATTCCCAAGAAGAGGTCCTTGTAATTGTATTGCCTTTCCCCACCTCAAAGATATTCATTTTACTCTCATAGAGGAGTAAAGAAACTAGAAAATATTCATATTCAGGAAGTTGGAATCAGAGATGTATCTTTTTTTTACGAAAAAAAAAACCTCAAACAGATCAAAAGTCTTACTGATAACATTTACCGACTATATTACACATTCCACCTTACCCCTATCATTACATTCACAACACAGCATCGCAGTTGTCTGAATCATCTGCGCTAGCTTACCTTAACATTGCATAAACCAGCTTATGTTAAAAGAGCACTACATAGAGAAAAAATTCAACCTCACAACTGTAAAATTTACAATATCCAGATTTACAATATCAAGGTCCCCAGAATACTGTTTCAAGCTAGAAAGGTGGCAGGGTCTGCCACATATAAACAAAGTGAAACAGTATGAAATTGTGCTGAGTTTGTTGTAAACAAAGAGATTTTGATTATTTAGACTGTTTAGACATCATACAGTTAGTTATACAGTTATTAGTCCATTTAGATAAGATACAAACTGATTACACAACAACAGCTGCTGGCTCATTGTGCCAAATAGACAATGGAAAATCTATAGTGATTGATTTTGAGCATACATATTGATAGACTAATCTATCTATCTATCTATCTATCTATCTATCTATCTATCTATCTATCTATCTATCTATCTATCTATCTATCTATCTATCTATCTACAGTTGAGACAGAGTGTTATACAACACACTTGAGGAGGTTTATTCAGAGAATACAGCACAACATCTACTGACTGTGCCACTCACAGTACACCACATGACATAACCTCTTCAATAAGACACAATCAGCTTCTGCTCTTGTGTCACCTGCTGATATGACGTAAAGTGACCCCTAACATATTCAGCCAGCCGCACATTTTCACTCCCGTGCCGATGAATCTGCGGGGTCTTCGTTTGTCAGCCTCAGCGTGTGGGTGTGTGGGAGTGCGCTGCCACCCCTGTAATCCTGCACTTCACTGTGGTGTTATTAATGGGACAGTCGTGTAATCAGCGTGTTGGTGTGTGAAGAATGAGCGGGAGAGGTTAAATGGTCAGGGACTCTACAACAGTAGAAGATTAACGTGATGAATGGGTGAGGAGATCAAGCTTCTTAAGGAGTTAAAGACTTGATTATGTCACTAAATGAAAAATGCGCCTGAGCCCTTCCTAACTTAAATTGAAGTGTGTACATACATCTTCTCAAAAACACAGATTTAGAGTTGTTTAAGTGCAACTTTGTAAAAAAGCAACATGAGCTATATGATAGAAGAATCTGGAGATAACAGAAAAACAGCGAGGATGGGAAAAAGCCACATTTTCATGCATCTGATACACAGTTTTAAAAGCTTCTGGCTGTAAATAAAGTGTTTGGCGGCTGCATTATGTGTTGAGATGAACCTGTTGGGAGCCTGGTTTCCAACCGTAAACAACACTTGAAACAAAGCCAAAAAGACTCATTATCACTTCATTTCGCAGCTAAATTCATGTGTGCTTACCTCTGATTGGGTCCGATGGGGGGATGCGGAGGTATCCCAGCGATGGACTTCCTCGAGTTCCTGTCTCTCTCAGCGTCACCCCTTCCACCAGGTTCTCCATCTCTGGGCACCGAGCTGGCCCGTTTGGACCCGTGACGGCGATCAGAGTGATCCTCGCTCCGACTGCGCCGGATCCTGCCCTGCGGCTCGCTGATGCTCTTGCTGCGGCAGAGTCGGTTGATCACGTTCTGGGACACGGCCTCGTCGAAGCGCTGCCGGTGCTTCTTGGGAATGAAGATTCTGGTAAACATGGTGGCATGTGAGGAAAATAAAAGGGGGTGATGTTAGTTTGCTTTTTTGTCCAAAGGATTGTCTCAGAAAGAGTAGGAAAGAGGACGGATCTATATCACAGATCCACCTCGATCCATTTTGAGTCCGCAACCGAAAACCTTTGATTTCCAGTGAAGTTAAACATCCGGCAAGAGCAGAAATTTAAAAAAAGAGTTGATCAACTCGATCGCTGCTGAAATAACAGTCACACTTAATCAACAGGCTCCCTCCTTCAAGTCTCAGATTCAAAGGAGAGATAAAGGCTTGTGATGGACAGATGAGGTGGTCTTTCCCTGATGTCCCCAGAGAGAAGAAAGAAAGAGAAGTTAAATAGGAAGCCAGAAAGAAAAGATCTGAGGAGAGAGACTCTTGGCGTCACTCGCTGCTTGCTGGAGGTCTCACTGCTGCAGCGTGAGGTATCAGCGCCAGAATACAGCAAGAGAAAAAGGTGTGGGAGTGAGCGAGCATGGGATTTCTCCACTGCCATCTCTCTCTCTCTCTCTCTCTCTCTCTCTCTCTCTCTCTCCCACTCTACAGTATCTCATTATCACTCTCTCGCTCTCCTACGCTTCCGTCCACGCCTCACCTCTGTGGCACTCTTTCAGCGTGAGCTCGGAGCAGGAAGTCGACATCATCTCGGACCTGATCAATTTTACCATTCCATAACCCACAACAAATAGATTTTTTTATTTTTTTTAGCTCCATGAGGTAAAACACAAGCATAATTAACCAATTCAAGGGCAGGACTCTGTAGCTGGACGGGTTTTAACTACATCAATCACTCGGGTATTTTTCCAGCAGCTTCATCACATGATAAAAAAGCTCAGCTGGTGACATTTTAACAACACACGAACAAGGGAAAAAAAACATCACACTAGAACTCTTCTATTTTTCTTAAAGAGGCAGTACATAGATTTAGTGTTACATTTTCATTAAGTTGGTAAACTTGTGAGAGAGATGTTGTGAGATATGCTGACTTTAAGTCCATGTTATGGGTCTAGTGCCAAATATCCAGGAGCCTACAAACCCAGTATCGCAGCACGGTTAAGTCTTATATCACACTCTGGCTTTCTTGCCAAGAGTTAGATAAGCAGATTGATACCAGTCTCATGTGTATATGGTAAATAGAAATCTACAGAAAGGAGACAGTCTACCATAAACACACAGTGCTCATCTTGAAGTCAATGGGCTGTTTGAACAGATGACTTAAAAAAGGTCTGTGACTGTAAAACGTTCAAAGAGGTGGTTGCTAACAAGTGGCCAAATGAGTCGACCGAGGTTGTCAGGGACAGAAAACGTCACTAGGACTTATCTTCTACGTTACAACTTGTAAACTGATCAATTACATTAGCTCTGTCCTTGTGGCGATTGAGTAGTTATCATAAAATTTGTGTTTACCACAGATGTTATTTTCTGCAATAATCCAAAATCCAACTGATAAATCCCAGAGGCTTTTTGTCGAGGGAATCGGGGCGATGCTAACTTCTGTGTTAACCTACATCCCTGCAGCACTCTACACAGACTGAGCACAGGAGGGAAGATCCTTCTATGGCGAGATCCTTCTATTTGCATTGCTTAATCTCACTGATTAACATATTACATCTTGTTTGTTTAATCTGTGCAGTATATAAAAGTATTTAAACCAGCTGTGGTTTTATGTGTCAGGAAGCAGGGGAGCCAGACTAGCTTTCACCTTGTTTTAGTCACTGTGCTAAGTTAAGCAAATTGGCTCCTGGCTGTATGTTCATATTTAATGCACTGACATGAGAGTGGTATTAATCTTGTCATCTAACTCTCAGTAGGAAAGTAATTAACATATTCCTCAAAATGGCAAACTATACCTTTAACAATTATCTATTGGAGAGATGGCTTGGCCAACAACCAGACAAATGGTGTTAATACATTTACAGACAAGTTCCAGTGTTGCATTTTCATGTTTTCAGACAACTGCATTCTGGTCAATACCAAGAAAGTATTTAGTATCTAAAACAACCCTACTAAACAGACTTAATGTACATTCTGTGGCACACCACACTTGCTAAATGTCAAAGAGAGGAATAAGTGAGTACTGTCAGTGCTGTTCCATGTGAGGAACTGACTGTTCCTGAACTGCAGCTCAAAACAAAAGGAGTCATCCTCCACACACAAAGGCTCAGCCGACAACAGAAAACCACTTTTAATTCAAGTGATCAAAACTGCTGCCAGGAGACAAGACAACCAGCCACCCACACAAACACTTTCTATAGCAATACTTGTGAGGAAGTTCACACTGTAGCCGACCAAACATAACCCTAATGTGTTGCCAAGTATCCGCTGCCATACTGCCAGACTACAGAGCAGCTTCTCTTCTCAGGCTGAGACTCCTGAACTCCACCATAAAAAATTGTTTTAACTTTCTTACGCAACATCAAGTCTACAACTCACATTTCATACTACATCCCTCATTCTACATCATGCTGTAAAATGACAATTAAATGAGACCTATCATGGTTTTTTTTGCCTTTTTTGTAGAGGGCCTTGTTCACGTAAAAGGTCTTGAAAAAGGTTACGGTCAGAACCAACAGAAGCTTCTCTTTCTCACACGAAAAAAACATGTTGTCACATTCGCAGGGTTGTGGGGCAGCTGGATCCAATCCCAGCCGGCATTGGGCGAGCAGCTGTGGCTCAGGAGGTAGAGACGCCCACCAATCAGAAGGTCACCGGTTTGATTCCAGGGCCCTGCCATGCGTGCACATGAATGGTTAACGCTCCTGATGAGAAGGTGGCACCTTGCACAGTAGCCTATATCACCAGTGTGTGTAAATGGGTGAATGCTGACTTGATTTGTAAGTGGTTACTAATACTAGAAAGCCACTATATAAGTACAGTCCATTACCATTTATACCCTGGACAAGACACCAGTTCATCACAGGATGAGCATAGTATGTGTCATTTAAATTAACCTTTGAACATTCAAACCCACTAAATTAACTAGCCCTTCGAGAAGTGACAACCGGTCATATCGCATCTTTTTGGAGGATTCATTTTGACAACAATGTACTTACATGTTCTTAAAGTAGGAAAAAAGGCAACATGATTTATTCAAACCTGATCTACATAAAATGTGAAACATTTAATGTGGACAAATTAAATGGAATAAAAAAACAAAACAAAAAAAACCCAAATCCCAGCTGATACATCAAACAAGTCAGATGTTAATTATTTGATCCCATATTTAATAAATCACCGAGGCATTAAGCCTCATCCGAGAGCAGAGCTCAAATGCAGATTTGCACAAAACAAGCGTTTTGAATCCCACCTACACTTGTCTGTTGTGTTCTGACGAGCTGATTTGCTGCTGATCAGATGAATCAGCCACAAGCAGACTGGGTGTAGCGGTGCCTGTGAAAAACAGCACCGGTGGAGTAATTAGCAACAAAGCCGCTGACAGAGACATGAGAGAGAGAGAGATAACAGCTTCCACTGTACATGTCCATGTGTCACTAATTGAGCTGCATAAAAACAACTTTGACAGCTAAATAAAGCAATTAGGACACACTCATTGTACCGGAAGACGGAGAGAGAGAGAGAGAAAATTCACAGCAAACGTGAGGCTGTTCTTTTCATTACCCAGAGTTGTTTGAGCATTTTATCAAAAAGGATGCTCAGGTAAATTAGAGCACCTTGAGCCCTGTGACGTTCCTGCTGTGTTGCATTTAATGAAAACTCATTTACATGTGGAACTTAAAGGTCAGCTTGTTATAACAGCACTGTGCGCCTGTATGAAGAGCTTACTTGTGAAAAAGGACTGCACACCACTTACTCACTCTTCGGCACAGTAGTTTCAGAGACAGGCCTATAGAAAAAGAAACGATGAAACAGAGCTTGACAAATTCTGTCTCTTTGAGGCTCATGCAGACATCAATGAAATCAAATGTAACTGCTGATCTTTATTTGTTTTATCATTAACACAAACAAACATTTCCTCAGCAATTCTACATTGCGATTTCGTGTAACATATCAGTCAAAACATGTACTGGTATGGATACATCAGTGATGCTGGCTGATAATATCGACTATGCCCCTCTAGATATGAACTGACCAGGCTACAAAGTTACAACATTGGCTTTGAATGATAGCTTCCCATTTCTTTGACAAACAACTCAGGCAGTAATCTCTTCATGTGACGCACGTAGGCTGCTGCCAAAAGGTGAGACATGTACTCCACAGACGATAAACTGCAGTCCAGAAAAACAGCGGCCAAATCTTGCTGCTAGTCTGTATTAACATGCAGATGCTGTGCACTGCGGTTGAGCTCAGTTCAGCCCACTGGTATATTCTACTGGAGATGCAGCACTTAGCAAAATGTTTCTTTACAGATCGATTGATTAAAAAATATTATATAACTCAAAAACAAACAGAAAATACACAGACATTTCCAACTGGGCCCCCCCAGTGGTAGTATCGAAAATTACACCGTGGTAGACAATAAGGTGCTGCTAAGCTCTTTACAGGAGCTCTCCATTCAGCACCACAACAACACAACGCAAGCAGAACTGCAGTTAGTAATATGAGTTTCTCACCTCCACAAAAGTTGACATGAACTGAAAGGAAATAATGTTTAAAAAAGTGCAGAGGGTCTAAGTTTACACCACAAGGAGTCATGAACTGACTTTGGTGAGTTTAGAGTGCCTGCATGTCTTAATACAAAAACAGAGATATTTGGCACCAGTAATAATAATGATAATGACCATAATTATCATATTGCAAGAGGAAGCGATACAATATATTGCTGTGTTGATACCCCTCGCAGAAAGTGCTTTAAGTTTTACTTAAGAATTATTTCCCCCAAATATTGCCTCCTTCTTGAGGCAAAGCACATAATTGCAAGTCCAAAAGCCTCTTATTTTCAATAATACTGAAAATTCAGCACAAAACAGTACTTTTTCTGTCATTACAACAAGGTGGCAACATTCGCATTTAATTACCAAACATACATATGGTGGCTTTCAGATACCAGTTATCCTTTTAAAAACACACAGATTTTTTTCGAGCTGAATCAATATTAGTTTCAGCATTGAGCCGTCACCTTTAAGAAATGGTGGATGTCTCATTTTTTGGAACAAATCTGTTCCGTAGAAGATATAGGCCACATATTCTTGGCCCTGCTGTCACTGTCTCTGCAGAGTGTGATGGGGTTTGAGGTTTACACGTATCTGAGACGGTGCTGCCTGAGCACAGACGACTGGCTACAATGAGCAGACTCCTGAGATATTTATAAATGTTCTGTAGTGATGTAGGTGTAGCAACCCACACAGTCCCTCACTGTTTGCCTTCGATGCTTCCCTGCTATTTGTCATCTATTCTTAACGCGGCGCTAATATGTCTCCGTCTGTCGCGCAAATACAGTTCATGTCTGTGTTAAGACGTGTTTGTATGTGTGCGTGCAGCCACTACAATCAGCATGATGCTCTTAGAAAAGCAGCTATTCACCCCAGATTGCACAGACATCTGTTGAAACAGCAACCTCATCACAAAAAAGTTTTCCGTGTCAACTCTCGGAAACTAGATGAGTGCTCTGATTTGACCTCATTTATAAAGAACAGAGATCTATAATTATCTGACGGAGCATTGTGGAGGAGGAAGCAAGCAGGGAGGAAGGGATGGATTTCTCAAAAGGGAGGAATGACAAGCAGAAAACCACAAAGACGAGACCTCATTTCATTTCGACTGTCCAGACACGGCTTGAATGTCAAAAGCCTGAGACTGATGCCATGGCTGAACCCATACTGAGAGGTGTGAAATAATGGAGAACGTGTTGGAGAGAATCTATTTGTCCTGCGTCTCTTGCCAAAAAAGGGAAGCACAGTGGTAGGTCCCACATATAAGGATAAAGCGAGTGGAATGAAAAAGATAATTATATGATTCCAAAGCTGCTATGAGCATCACTGAGTTGCTGGTCTCTGTCCAGGGACTTGTCAAAAGTACATGATTAAAAATTGTTTTGGTGAAAAAGGTCAGCACAGTGGATTACTGAGGGATTCTATTTAAAATGTGCAATATGTAGGAACTGGCCCCCTGTCAAATTCACTGTCAAAACAAACAGGGGCAGCAGATCACCAGAGTAACTGCTAACTGTAGCTGCCGTTAGCTAGCTTGGTTAGCCACACTGCTAGCAGTCCAGGCTGGGACCATGGGGGCAGTATTGTTGTTTACATCACTAGCAAGGGAGGTTAAAAGCCCTGCTTGCTGTCAGCTACCGTCAGATAAACTGGAGTCAATCTGGGTGGTGACTGAGAACCTGACTATACCGTATGAGCTTAGTAAGGTGTTTTGAAAGCGTCTAAAGTACCTGTGATATGGTTTTGATTTTAAAGAGGCTCTGTGGATCTCTGGCACATCTGATGGACAGTCGCTTAAAAATCACTTCAAAATTCGCTCACATATTTCACATAATTCATGTATGTAAATTGCTCCAAATTGTTACATATGCCCACTTAAAGTGAAGCTCTCGCCAAAATGCAACCTAGGGTCTTTTTGTGAATGTACCCATGTCAAACTTTAATTTAAAGCATAATTACAATGGAAGCGCCACATTTAAGATTGATTGGATTTTCATTTTCGGGTCAAAATCATTTTCAATGGAGTGCTATGGGTACATTTATACGTATCAAAATATATATATTCATAACACTAAGAAGGCTCGACACAACCTGGAACTTTGCTGGTAGTATCACCAGGGTCTCTACACATGAACACGAGCATAGAGAACACTGTTTGTGTACACAGAGTTTACTAAAAAGAAAGTTTTTGAACAACTCACATTACCAATTGTTTTTCTGCTCCCCGCTGTCCTGCCAGTCAAGAAGTGTCGATCTCCGAATGCAACATATCATGGAGGAGAGTAAAGTTGGAATGCTACTGTCTTCCAGCAACAACTATCTATGTGAGATCTCACGTGACTTTTCTGGCTTTTGATTTTAGTATTGTTTCTCATATGAGGCTTCTTTTTCAACTTCAAGGTCAATATTGTTTTTCATTAACAACAAAACAAGGAATTATCCGTGGATTTACATGGTACTAAGCTTTAGGAGCAGCCCACCTTATCTCACCTCCATGTTACGTCGCATTCGGAGATCGACACTTATGTAGGACGGCAGCGAGCGGAAAAACAACTGGTAACGTGAGTTGTTCAAAAACGTCCTTTTTAGTAAACTCTGTGCACACAAACAAGGTTCTCAATGCCTTAGGTTGCATTTTGGGGAGTTTCACTTTAAGCTGCTTATGAACTGCTGAAACCAATACACTACATATGTTCTCTTTACAATTTGACATTAAAATTCAAAAAATGAAATGTCTATGCATCCTTTTAAGATAAATCAAACCCTGTGGCCCTCTTTGGGCAACCCTGCACTAGATGAAAAGTCAGACAATCAGTAAAAGTTCATATAAATAATCCTGAGGGGGGTGTGACTTTGGGTCCTGAATTTTGAGGAAGATGTTTCACTAAACACTAAATATGTCAACATCCCAGATGGGAGGAGCCAAAGTCAGTACGAGACTATGGCTGGAACCATGAATATTTGTAGAAAATGTAATAGTAATCCGTCCAATGGTAGTCAAAATGAATCAGCATGGACATGTCTTAAACCCTGCAACGTAAAGCAGTGTCTAATTTTACTATTAAATATAAATGGATGTATATGCTGATGGAAAGAGACAACTTAATACTCTTAGTACTCTTTTTGCTCATCCCCCATTTTAATGCGAACAATTTGCAAAGGCACTTGCGAGCCACTAATGTTTCTCATCTTTGCAGCTCAGCAGTGGTTGCAAACAAGCAGCAGCAGCTGCCTCCTAAAGTCACGATTAAACACCATCATTATCAGCACTGCTGAAAGAGAAAGCTTTGTGCACAGCATGCACTGTGGGAACAGAGCTGAAAAAGCATACCTGCTTTCAAGGAAATCTACCTGACCTTAAAAGGTGCATTATGTAGTTTTGGAGTAGACATTTTAATCAGAAGAGAAAGATCCTCATTGACTGTTATTTATACTTGAACAAACAACATTAACAAACTCTCTTTGTTTTCATGACTGAATAAACAAACAGACCTGAAAGGACAACACAGTTTCATTCTGTTTTACTTTGTTTATATGTGGCGGACCCTGCCACCTTTCTAGCTTCAAACAGTGCTCTAGGGACTTTATCTTCCTCTGATAACAGTTTTATTATTCAGTTATGGAAATAACAAAAATTATTATTATCGTAGTAATAGTGTAAATATTACAATTGTGAGTTCCTTATATAATAAGACATATTGCCCCTTTAATAGTACCTATAATAGTCAGACATCATTCGTAACAGAAAAGCCAAAATTGCTTTTCTGTTTTCAGATAACACACACAGACAGATGAAGTCTAAAATTAATATTTATGTACTCAGTAAGATCAACATTCAACCCAAAAGCACCCAGGGACACACACACACACACACACACACACACACACACACACACACACACACACACACACACACACACAAACACACATAGACGCAGGCACACACCCTCAAACACGTGGCAGAGATTACATATTAAAAGCAGAGCATCACTCATCCTACTGACAAGGAGACAATAGCACTATAGTGTTTCTTCATGTCCCTAACTGTGCTGTGACAAGCAGTCTCCACCCAACTGTGGTCGCACCACATTAAACTATACATGAACACACTGTTGACTGTTTACATGAATTAATAAATTAAAGATTCAAAGCTCCAAATTGCCTTGAAGAAAGCTTTGAAAACAGCTGGGGAATAGAGGATTTTGAAGCAAAAAACATCACATTTGAACATCAACGGCAGCTGTCGCCCTGCACCGTCTCGGATTGCATCAAAAATTCACTTGCCTCCCACTTCACATGCGTAATCACAGTAATAGCACTTTGTATAAAAACCAAAATACATAAATTCGGTTGGACACAAACCTGCACTCGCAACTGCATTTCATAAAAATCCTGACACAAGCAAGATGCAATCGAAAAGAATGGAAAAGGTATACTCACCCCAGACAATTCATTGTGTTTAGCTGTCACCCATAGCCCTGAAATGAACTAAAGCACTAACTTGCACCACGTAATAGTGACACCTACTGCTGTTGCGCTGCTTCTCTGAGAGGGATAAAAGATATGGTGGGACCTTGCTGCATGCAGGAGGCTGCCTTTACCAAGTGTCAGGGGAAAACGGTCACCACAGATAGAGAGATAGAGAGAGCGAGAGAGAGAAAGGGGAAACAGCACGAGCTCTGAGCAGAATAATGAGAAGAAAATCTATCAGAGCAAAAACACAAACCCCCCTAAGAGAGAGAGAGAGAGAGAGAGAGCGAGAGAGAGGGGGAGAGAGAGGTGAGAGTTGTGAGATGGGTGGGTGGGGGATGAAAAAACACAGAGACAGCGTTATTACTATTATTGGTGCTGGTGCAAATAGGAGTTTCCGTCATTATACAGATTAGGAGTTCTCAGTTGATGGAGTTTGAATTATTCATGACCAATTTAAGGCAGAAAAAAATCCAATTCAAGAAGGGAACCGACCAAACTACCTCAGTGCTGACCTTCTACTGCTGGAAACCCTTCTTACGGTATATTAATACCACTCAGAGTGGTGTAGTAGTGGAGGGAGCCAGCGTAGTAAGAGAACAAAGGGGTCTGATTGGCTCCACTTGTGGAAGAAGTGCAATCTGTGGACAAACTGCCTGGGGACTTTGAGAGAGGCAAGAGTGCTGGTCATTCTGGCACAGACCCACAACACACACAGAACTCTGGCTACCTGAGCGCTTCTTCACATTCAGTCACATGC
The DNA here is from genome assembly GCF_904848185.1 of Acanthopagrus latus. Taxonomy (NCBI): domain Eukaryota; kingdom Metazoa; phylum Chordata; class Actinopteri; order Spariformes; family Sparidae; genus Acanthopagrus; species Acanthopagrus latus. The sequence goes on from NC_051058.1 coordinate 8,218,601, forward strand.
TGTCCTTCCATTTTGTGGAAACATGCAGCCACACACCTTCAAATATAACCTGCTGGCTGCAGCGCCAGCTTTTTGTCCTTTCTGTTTGTTTGTTTTTTTCTGGAAGGGACTGCTGGACACCGAGCAGCATGAACACCAGAGTACTCATCTCAATCTGTCTTGGGCTCATCAGCTGCCAATCCTCATTTACCCCTAAAAATTCCAAGCTTGAGGCCACCTCCATGTCAGTTTCACTAACGCTGATGACACTTAAGCGACTTGGAGCATCAGTGTGGATTTACCCACCGGGTGGCAGATGGGGCCCACCTAAACCTAAAAAGTAGCTCTGACATGGCTGGCAGCAGACGAGACCCCATTTCAACCATCCCGTGGCAGTGCGACCAACAGGGGAAGCCTGTTTATGCTGTCATTATGAATTAAATCCCTGCAGATTATTTTACTTTTCACTGGGGATACAATACTAAGAGTATAATAAGAGTGAGAGTACTAACTGATGCAACACTGGAGGATTTGCAACTATCTTTGGATCACAGTCTGTTCCAGGAAGGTAACGCAACAATTTTGGAGTACTTTGGCTTTAAAGGTGCAGAATGTATGTGAATTGGCCACCTGTGGAATTAATACACCAAACAAATAAGGGGCAGCATATCACCAGTTTGTTCTTAAACCGCCAGCACAGGAGATGGACCGCTATGGCTCTCTGGTTAGCAATCCAACTTAAATAGATGTTTCGAAATACACAGACGTCTTTCACCGAACTTCAAAACTGACGTTTCTTCTAATTCTGTTGATAATTTTAGCTGATGATTGAATGTTTTAAGTTAAAATCTTACATATTGCACTTTTAATTGACAGTTTGACAGCACAGGATGACAGGAGGGTTCAAACAAAGGATGAAGACATGATGAGTCTCAGACTGCCCCCAATAATGCTTTTTTTGGTCAATGGGTAGCAACTCTCACATGGTTTCAAGGGCTGGGTTGCTGTAGCAGGAAGGAAACAAGAATGATGCTCTCCAGTATACTAACTCATGAAAACACTGATGTTTGCTCTGAGACGTGTCACTACAAAACCTGAAAAATACTGTAAAAACCGGGAACTACATTTAAGTCTGAAGTTATTTCAAGCATTTCACCTATTGTCATCAGCTATGATGACCCTGTCCGTCCCTGTCCGTTTAAAAAACATTAAAATAAAGTTAAAACAAAAAGAGGATCATGCTCTAAACAGAATTTTCAGTCATCTTCTGACCAGTAGCGTCTTACATCTTACACAATGTTTGGCAGTGTGTTGTATTGACGCCTGTCATGTGTGTCTCTCACCTGATGCTGGCTATTAGCTGTCGGTGCTCATCAGTGGTGAGTATGTCGGGCAGGACCGAGGCCAACCACTCAACCCTCTTCTCGGCTGCGTACTGCTTCAGCACGCTGAAGAGTTTCTCTTTCACTTCAGGCTCGTCACCAAGAATCTGCTCGACCTGATGGAGATTGGATAGAACAGTTAAAAAGGGTCAGAGCAGCTTGAGAATGAGTCAGTAAAAAGATTAAAAACGGGGGGAAAAGGCTGTGACCTCATAGAGTGCCAGACTGCTTCCATAACAACACTTTAACATCTATATTTTGAAGCAGCAACTAGTCTTACTGAGGGTAACATCACATGAGTTTGGTCTTCTCGTGTCTTAGTCCATTATATATTTATTTATGTATTTATAATTCACATGTTTTCCTGTTCATCCAAAGAATTTCAATAGTTTTTTTTGTTACAGTAGAGGCTATTTTTTTGAAATTCCACACCTACTCATAACTTTGTTGAATATTGAACAATTAAGCAGAGCTAATAAATGCCCTATTATTAGCTCCTTGAGTATTACTAGAACATCTGCAAAGACATCTTTTATCTATATTTTGGTCACCATGTCACTGTCATTGATTTCAAAATATAAGCAGTTCTCTATACAAGTTTTGATACTTTGATCTGATTTCATCAGCAGCAGCATCTCCTTGGCAACACAAGGAGGCAAGCACGCCACATTTTTCTCTCATGTTTGACACCTGCGTTGTTGCACAATGTGACTGGGTAACAAACAAGCTGTCAGAAGGATATTTATACCAACTGGGATGACATAATGTGACTAAACAAGCCAGCTGAAGGATAACGTGTGGTTACAATGGAAACAACTGAAATCTTTCCCCAAAGCATGAAATGAAAGGTCGCATAGCTCTTTAATTTCTATAGAGCTCATTGTGAGTGTCAAGCACCCTACAGCAAATCAGGCTTCATCAGATTCAAATACAGTATTTTTGCCCACTTCAGACCAGTAGGAACTGCACAAAAAAACTCCCCAACTAAAGTGAATCATACACAGCACTTTACCAGCACTCAGCTGTGTATCTAAACATACCTTCCGGTTGAACTCCAGAGCTTTATGTTTACGGTCCAGTCTCGCCACCTCTCCTCCCATCTGACTGTCTTCTATGCTGATGCTGTGTTTCTGCCTTGAGCCGAGGCACAGCACCCCCAAACGGAGCGTCCTCCCCTGGGAGGCCTTGATCAGCGCGGCGGCCGTTTCGTGCTGCCTGACAGGGATGCCGTTGACCTCCATGACATAATCCCCGGCCCTCAGACCTGCACGGCCGGCTGGAGAGCAAGGCGAGCAGTCCTCGACCAGCAGGGGGCAGTCTCCCACGATGGTGAACCCGTAACGACCATCCGGACCCGGTATAATGTCCATCTGCAAGGCAGGAAAAATAAATATGAATTTTAAGTAAGCCCGAACACACCCAAGTCACTCTCGATACATGTTTACTGTATTATGATGACTAACTCTACACACATTCCATGTCCATTTGATTTCTGAATATAAAGCGTGTCTCTGTGCTACAGTAGTCTATGCCCTCAGCCATGTCCCCAGCACAGCCATAGTGGCAAAAACATCGGCACTGCTGATTCGGAATAACGGTCACTGGTGCTTCCTCAGACCTATGGGAGCTGACCAATCAGAGCAGACAGGGATTTTTTTAAAGAGACAGGCACAAGAAAAGAGAATGAATGAAGGTGCTGCAGCACTGGAGACTATGAGAAAAAAAGGCTGTCCGACCTGCTGTATGCGGGACACCACTCCGATACTGGGAGGGATGTTCTTCTGAGTCTGGGCGATGGCGATGACAGCCTGAGGACCCAGTGTCGACACATTGTGACCCTCGATCTCCAGGACCTGGTCCCCAGCCTGCAACCCCGCCAGGTGTGCACTGCTGCCCTCCTCCACGGACAGGATGTAGCTGGGTCCGGTCCCACCCAGCTGGAAGCCGAACTCATCGGGCCAGCCCTGATTGGACGACGGCATGCTGAGGACTAAAGGCAAGGGAGGAAAAAAGGTGAGGTGAGGTGGGAGAAAGAAAGGATAATCCAAGGTTTTTAGAGAGCGGGCTGCAGACAAAAATATAGAGGAAAACATGAAGTAAAGCATACACTTACCCACGGTGGCCAATATATTCAAGTCTACCGACATTGCAAATAAAAACCTTTGGATCAAATAATCCTTTGCATGCTTGAGCTCCAACTCAAGGCACTCGTTCCCTGTCTCTCCTCCTGTGTCTCAAGTTGTACTACGGAGTGCAGCTCTGTAACCCTCTACCCTGAACCATGACACACTCTCTAACCCTGACCTGGTTCACAAACGCAGCAGCAGCCAATCAAATTAAGTCATCGCACAGATTGTGACCTTAATTAGTTTGAGAGACAAAAGTTCCTCCAGCATTTTTTTTTTTTAACACAGTGCACATTCAAGTCTGTCCTGTTGAATGGTAATTATGGAATAAGGTAACACAGCACACCACTGAGTGAGAGTGTAATAATTATATATAGACGAGGTAAAGTAGCATATATGGAGGCAGTGGAAGGCCAAATTTTGCACTATATTATTAAAATGAGATTTAATTCGACTAGTTTGTGACAGACAAAAACATCTGTAATATGACAAATACAGAATGACACATGTTGACACGTTGGCTTTTGCTAAATATAATCAACCATAAGCCCTATAGCACAGCTGGAAGCTAATGATGTGCTCCAAAACCACAGCAGGACTCACACAGTGGACGAAGCTGATAAATGACTTACAGAAATCTTTAGCTGGATACCGAGGGCCCCGTTTGCTCTGCCGAAAAGAGTATCGGCCCTTTTTGTTTTGCAAAAACTTCTTCATCTTGACTCTCAGATAGCAGGTGGCCTGCTAGCAGCCTGATGTCCAATCTGTCTTCTCAGATATAATGACAAAAAAAGCACTCCCCCCGTGATCACCCTACAAACCAAAGTCAAACAGAAAGGGTGACAAACTCAAAACATCGCCCCATTCTTCCACCTTGAAGCAACAGCCGTGTCCTCATGTGCAAAGCGTGAGTGTGCACAAGAAGCGAACGCAGTCTCTCTGCGAGTGTGTCAAGGAGTTATTCCTGCGTCTCATCCCTGATTCATCCGAGGGCCAGCATGCCTGCACAGTGTTAATCAGAAAACTGGGACGCGTGCACCCGCGCACCTCGCTTCCTTAATAATTCTCTCTCCAAAAAGGGTATTGTGAGGCCTCATTTTTCTATAAATACACCAATGTGTCTTTTTCCTCCTCCTCCTCTCTCGGCTAGGTGGCTCTCCGAGGGACCGCTCCTGGCCCAGAATCACTCTGCGTCGATGCAAAGGAAGCCTGATGAGTGCTAATTGGAGCGTCTGCTTGCCTGGAATTCTGCGTGTCCGTGTGTGTGAGCATGCTGAAATGTTCAGTCCATTGAGAAGGAGCAGGGGCAATTTAAGAGTTTAGCCTGTAGGATTAGTAGGATTATGAGCTGAATCTTCTCCTCCACCCCCCTCCCGTCATTAATACTGCAGGAACACATGCTCCCCTCCTTCAATGACTGTGTACATTGATTATAGTGGAACCATAACTCATGTAAGTGTGCATACCATGGGGCATGTTTTATGTAGGGGTAAGTCAGAATGGGTGACAAAACACTGCAGTGTCATGATACAGTCTGTATCAGGGGCTGAATTTAGATCAAAGTGGAAGTGAGAAAATGAAAATTGGTGTCATCTATGCATTGTATAGTAAACAGCAAGTATTGCTGTCTGCCAGAGTGAGTTTTGAAATCCACAATTATTCAAAAAAAAGTTAAAATCCATTTAGCCTAAAGGTGCTATGTGAAAGAAATGACCACCTGTCTACTGTTAAGTGTTAAGGTGGTTCCAGTCACAGCAGGCAGTTTTAACAAAAAGGGCAATTACAAACCCAATGCACTCCATCGACCCAGCAACAAAAGGGTATGTTAGCAACTAGCTGGTGAACCGAGTGAAACATTTAGCAGCAAAAGACCGAGATCAATTTGTCAGGACCAGGTGGCACTAAAAACAGAGTCAGTAGAGTGAATGCTGCTCACAGAAATAGAAAAAGTTTGATGATCTCACATAATACACAACTGAACCCAACTCACCCAACCACAGCAAAGGTCAAATCAGCCAGAATAACCGTTGGGGGCTATCACAAATGAACACCAGAACAAGTCAAAAGCAGTTCATTTAAAGAGTAACATTATCTGAGTTAAAGTGAAACTGTGGCCAAAATGCGACTTCAACTTAGGCTTTTTTTGTTAATGTATATGAGTCAAACCTTTGTGTAAAAGCATAATTACGACAAATACAAATACAACGACTCCTATACATTCACATGAAAAGCCTAGGTTGCATTTTGGCGAGACTTTCACTTTAAGTTTGGAGAAAAGAGAACATTGTTAACAGTGGTTCTTAGGGACTGCGAAAAGCCACATTTTTGTTTTAAGTCAAAAATGAGGGCAGTCTTTAAATTTAAAAGAGAATTCATCCCAGCTGAAGAGAAAGTACAGAGGAAGCCTGGGGTTAGTGGAGTGTAAACTGTCATTAGTGACAAAGCACCCAATAAGAAACAGGCCGTACGGTACCAACTGAATAATTAAACACAAATGGCCATGTCTCTAAACAGACCCTGTTCACTTCAATCAAACTCTCCTCTTACACTGCAGTCAAGACGGGTACTTGTATGTGACATGACAGCAGACTGAAAACTGACACAAATCAAACTATCTCAGCCTCTTCATACAGTTAATAAAACATATTCATCTGTGAGATCATTTATACATTTGAGCATAAATAGTATAATTTAGATGTTTTTAAGCTAATAAACAAAAGGAAGTGAAAGAATTCATATGTACAACAAGCAACACTCGCACTTTGTTAGTTATGAATGAGGTGAAAATTATTCAGGAACACTTCTCAACCCTGAACTGTGACTGCAAATACACTCAGTTGATAGTGACCACCCACACGTCTAGTGTGCAGTCGGAAATGTCTAAAATGATCAACACACCAGCACAGGCACACACTCCGTACCTTTCTAAAGTGCATCCATGGATGTGCGTGCAGAGCTCCTGAGTAATGCTCCGCTCTCCAGCACTGTGAGTCGTAATATGAGTGTCGGGCCATGTCAGCAACCAGATCCAACAGGTGTCTTGTGATGCCTCTTTGCATTGTGTGGACTGGACGGCGGTGACAGAGAGAGAACAATACTCAGTTACTTAAAGTTAGTTACTTATGCAGGATCTGAAGCCAAGCTGTGGAAAATAGTCCAGTGTGGTCATGTCTGACTTGGAGGGATAAGAGGATAAAGTCACCCAAAAACAGAAGAAATTTCAATCAGAACAGAAAGATATTTATTCAGATTTTTTTTTTAAATGGTGGAACAATGTAGATAACCTATCTTTCATCATTTTCAGGACTAAATAAACAAAATAAACAAACTGACCTTAAAGGACAGCGGTATTTCATTCTGTTTATATGTGGCGGACCCTGCCACTTTTCTGGCTTCAAGCAGTTTTCTAATGACCTTATTTTTCTCTGATAACAGCTTGTTTATTCAGTTATGGAAAACATGTTTTTTTGTAATATTACCTCATTAATAATAATGTGAACATTACAATTCCAAGTTAAATTTCTTCTCCAAAAATACACAATGCCCCTTTAATGTGTTTTTTGAATGTGATGAACTGACCTCCCTAATCAAGGTGAAATCTTAAAAGCATCACATCTTTTCATTCAGTGTTTACAGTTGAAAGGATATATTTTATGGAAAACAATAAGGATTTTCAGGAGGGGAAATACATTAAAGACACTAAACACTACAGTTTGATCACTCATTAAACTTTCTCCGGCTGCATTCTCGATTAATAGCACGTTTTAAGGAGTTATGTAAGTGTGTGTTATGTGTAACTATTCACATCTGGACAAATACCATGTTTATATCGACAGACACTCCTCCTACCCCTCCCTGCAGCAGCGCTTGCCTCAGCATGTTAGCACCAGGTTAGCACAGCACTTCGGCTGTTAGCTTGGAAGTTAGCTACCTCGATGCTAAGGAAGTAGCTAGCCAGCAGTGTTGACAGAGCGTGTCCATGGACCGAAAGTGAAGCTGGCGGCTGCAGCGCTGTCCAAACCGACCATGTTGACGTGAGAAAAACACTGAAAGGCAGCTATGTGTGACCTCGACTAGAAGGTAAAAGGAAACGACACGTGTAAATAGCTTCAACACGTAGAGAAAGCGGGAGAAGATAGGCAGGTTTGCTAACACTGGGCACTGACGTAGGTTAGCATGCTAACGTAAACTTGTTCATTTGAGTCGGTTCAGCAGCCACGCCCTGCGCTATTTAGCTCAAAAGTCTTCAAAATGTTAAAACTAAATGAACAGAAGAACTTAACAGGGCCTCTTGTTGAGTTTGCTACCTGTTCGTTGTGAGTTTCCACCTTAAACACCTGTTGTTTTGTGTCTCTGACGCTGCCAGGTGCGACATGGATTTCCTCACCCTGTTCGCCATCTACGTCGTGGTGGTGCTGACATGTATAGTCCTCGTCTGCAAGTACTCAGGCCAGCAGCAAACTCCATTTAGTATCGTCTTCAACTTTGTAGGAAAGGTAAAAAAAAAATGGGCATTTTAACAATGCTTCTACAACCTGACACTGTGTGGCGCTGTTTCACTGAGTTTAATATCAACTGTATCCACAGGTAATTTCACCGTTAACACCAAAATGGTTGCAGAAGTTGTCACAGAGGAGCTTGCACAGGCTGTTCCATCAAAGGTTTGCAATTAAAGTGTTCATTGGAATGAAGTCGATATATTTTAAGTCTCTATCTATGTACAGATATTACATTTTAGTGTCAAACACCTATTATCCTGCTTCTAATTGCAGGAACAACATGTTCATCTATCTGCACGTCCTGCTGGAGGCCGCAGTGTACGCAGAGTTCACCTACGAGGTGTTTGGCTTCTGCAGGGAGATGGACACCACCCTGACCAGCCTGTCGGTGCCTTACGTCCTGCTGGCCGTCAAGACCTTCTTCTTCTACCTTTGCATCAAGAGAGATCCAGGTCAATATAGCTCAAGCGTATTCAAAAATATCTGTTTGTTCAGTGTGCAGTCGTATTTTGGAGTCTTAGGAGTAATTACATGTCACCCACGCACGTTAGTAATGTTCATTTTGTCACGGGGGGGTAAAACAATTTTCTGGGTATCAAGGGACAGGCGGCACAGCATCACCCTCTGTACAGTAAAACAGGCAGATGTATCCACGACTTGGGAATGCCAGATGTAGCTGCTGAGCTCATTTCCACCCTGTTCTGTCTTCTGTTATGTTCCTGACACCGAACTCCACTTATAACATCTGCCTCTAACTATATTTTGTTTTTTCTATTAACTGTGCAATATTCAAATCACAGCAGCACTGCAATTTTTTGTAAATGTATAATTTTTTTAAGTACTGTAGTGCTGCAGAGATTCTCCGGCTTTCAAATCCTGTTCTGTGTTTTTCTTTCTTAACTCCTCTTGACTCTTGCAGGCACAGTGACAAAGAAGAAAGTCGGCAGCCAGCTGCACGTCTATCCTTATGACAGGAGGCTGTTCCACCCAGGAGTCTCCTGTCCGACCTGCCAGCTCCTCAAACCGGCTCGCTCCAAACACTGTAGTGAGTACCAGCTGCTCTCTTCCCTTTGGGTTTGATAATCAAACAAACACTGCACTCATAATTGCTTCACTCAGTGCTCACAGGAAACGCTGTCTGTGTTTCAGGGGTCTGCAACAGGTGCGTCCAACGTTTCGACCACCACTGCGTCTGGGTGAACAACTGCATCGGTGCTCAGAACACACGCTACTTCCTGCTTTACCTCTTCAGTGTGTGCGCCATGGCAGGCGACATCGCTGTGCTAACAGGAGACATGCTGCTTCATGCTGTGCTGAGGTCAGGGCTTCTGTCGGCCAGTTATATAGATGACCAGGGCCAGCAGCAGCCAGCGGGGCCTCTGTTTGTTGTACAGGTGAGACCTATGACTGCTGACATACCGTATATTACATACAAATTTTATATCTTATGTTGGACTTGATTTTAATTTACCTTCTGTCCTTCCAGCATCTGTTCCTGACCTTCCCCCGGATCGTCTTCATGTTGGGATTTCTGGTCTTCATCTTCTTCCTCCTGGCAGGTTACGCCCTGTTCCATTCCTACCTGGCCCTCGTCAACCAGACCTCCAATGAGTGGTACAAAAGTCGAGGCTATGTCTGTCAGCACTGCCACCCAACTGCAACGGCAGACCAGCTCTGTAACCCGTCGCCAGACCACTCTAAAAGATACTACTACAGCAGAGGGCTGCTCCGAAACCTGGGAGAGATTTTCTTCCCTCTGCAACCTGTTCGAAAAAAAGACAGCTGAATAAAGACACTACTTTCTGCATTGTTATGCTGCATTTACTGTACATCTCCTCTTGTTTACTGTCCTGAAGAACTACTGCTGACTAAAGAAATAAAGTTTATGTCAGTGATTTCTATACAGGCTCTGGTGTCTATCTCCCACAAGGTGTCACTAACTGAATCCTCTGACAACATTGGCAGCGACACAGAAGAAATCTTTGTTGGATCAAGTCATTGTTAATTAAATGTTCTACCTGACAGCTTAGGACACATCATTTGATTCAACTAAAGCATTAATGCTTCCAACGCTGGAGTAAACAGCATACATGCGCTCATTGTTCTCTTGAAATGTTCTCAATATGCGATGAAGGAATTGGGAAGGATCTAATTCATTTTAAATCATGCATAGATAGATTTTAAGGGTAGTTAGTGGGAGATTACAAAACTTACTACATCATGCTTAAAATACCAAACAGTTGTTAGATGCTGCAATACATTGTTCAGATTTGTATATTTGAAGATAAAAAAATGTAATCTATTTCCTGGAATCTTTTGGTCAGGACACATAAGCATGCTTTCAAATGGTGTTTCAGTCGTAGGTGTGCAAGTTCTAGTTGATTTTACCTACAGAAATGTGAAAGGAGTGTTCAAGGCCAATGGGGATTTTCATCTTCCATCCTAAGTTTAAACTTTCATAGCATTATGGATAGCTTAGTTTCCTACATCACTTTAGTATGAGGCTCCCAATGTTTTTCAGAATTTTAAAAAAAAAATGTAGTTATGTAGTTATGATACTTACAAAACCCCGGTGTCGTGTTCCAGTTATTAAAAAAATTTAATTGAACATATTGTGAGCCGGAGACAGTGATCATCTCTCGACCGGAAGTGTGGCAGCTCTTCTCCGCGCGTGTGGTTCCTGTCGCTTTAAGCCGGTGCGGAAGTAACGGCAACACTCGGAGAAAGGTCAGGCTTCTTGTCAGGCATAACTGCAGCCACACTTTAAACCAAACTGGGTGTTTTATTCCACAAAGATAAGGCTCAGTGTTTACATACAGCTCGACGTACTTTATGACAGCCGCTGCTACACTTCGTAACTCCGCTCGCAACGTGCACTGACGGGACAGGTTTTGGTTTTTGAAGTGTGACAGCGGCTCAGCTGAACTCCTCCTGATGTCTGGGTCCAAATGTGCTCGGCTGACCGGAGCCCTGGTGAAGCAACTGCTGGACACGGTGGACTGCGTCCTGTTCGACTGCGACGGGGTCATCTGGCGGGGGGACCAGGCCATCCCCGGCGCCGCGGAGGTCATTAACCTGCTGAAGGAGAAGGGGAAGAAGGTCTTCTTCGTCACCAACAACAGCACCAAGACGAGGAAGATGTACGCCGACAAGATGACGACCCTCGGGTTCAACGCGAAGGAGGAGGAGGTGTTCGGGACCGCGTACTGCTCCGCCATGTACCTGAAGACGGTGTGCAAGCTGCAGGGCAAAGTGTACCTGATAGGGAGCGACGCGATGAGGCGAGAGCTGGAGGCGGTGGGGATCCAGCAGACCGGGGTGGGACCCGACCTCATCACCGGGAAGCAGCTCGACTGGGCCAACGTGGACCTGGACCCCGAGGTGAAGGCGGTGCTGGTCGGCTTCGACGAACACTTCAGCTACATGAAGCTGAACAGAGCCCTGCAGTACCTGAGCCAGCAGGGCTGCCTGTTCGTGGGAACCAACAGGGACACCAGGCTGCCCCTGGAGGGAGGCAAGGCTGTGCCAGGTAGGGCCCACGTGCACGCGTTACAGGTGGTGGTTTGAAACAGGTGGATCAGAGTGAGTGGAGCCTCTACTCACCTTGGCCTCTCACATTTAAAGGTTCATCCAAAACTCAAAAATGTGACACCTAGATTGCCCTTAAATACACAATGAATTATTAATTCATATTCCATGACCTGACTAGTTTTTTAAAAAGTGAAACTTAAAGGAGCAATATGTAGTATATGTATATACAAACGTAATAAATAAACTATCTCTGTTTTCATGACTGAATAAACAAACTGACTTTAAAGAACAACACAATTTCCTTCTGTTTAACTTTGTTTATATGTGGCAGACCCTGCCACCTTTCTGGCTTCAAACAGTGTTCTGAAGACCTTATTTTCCTCTGAGAACAGCTTGTTTATTCAGTTATGGCCAGAGTTGTTATTATTACCTCATTAATATTATTATTATTATTATCACTGTAAAGATTAAAACTCCAAATTTGAATTTCTTCTCCCAAACTATGCAGTGCCCCCTTTAAAAAATAAAGGGTAGGTTCACCCAAAAATGGAAATTCAGGCATTATTGAATCACACCCATGCCGATTCATACAGTGTTCCCTTAAACAGCTGAAGCAGTAAAAAACAGCAAATCACAGTGGAAAAATCCACATTTTGTCTTGTCAGATGCTAAACCTTTTCATTTGTATAAACCAAATAAGATTAAATCTACTTCCTGGAAAGCCTTTGTCCAGGACACAAAGGCATGTTTTCTTGTATGCAACTTGTTTGTCTATACAGGTTCTACATGCTTGAACCCACAACAATACAACTACAGAAATTTGTCAAGCCTCCTCCTCTCCTCCTCCTCTCCTCCTCCGCCTCCTCCTCCTCTCCTCCTCTCCTCCTCCGCCTCCTCCTCCTCCTCCTCCTCCTCCTCCTCCTCCTCCTCCTCCCAGGTACAGGCTGCCTGCTGCAGGCCGTCGAGACAGCAGCCCAGCGCCAGGCCCAGACAGTAGGCAAACCCAACCACTTCATGTTTGACTGCGTGGCCTCCCAGTTCGGCGTGGAACGCGAGCGCTGCCTGATGGTGGGCGACCGCCTTGACACAGACATCATGCTGGGCTCCAACTGCGGCCTCAAGACCCTGCTCACGCTCACGGGGGTCAGCACTGTGGCGGACGCCGAGGCCCACCAGAAGAGCGGCTGCGCGGAGAGGCAGGGGATGGTGCCAGATTATTACGTGGAGAGCATCGCTGACCTCCTTCCTGCTCTGCAGGGATGAAACTACAGTGTAGCCCGAAGAGTACACACGTCTAAAAAGGGAATATATTTTGTTACTGTTATTATGAATTAAATCATCTCTATAACAAAGTCACAGCCGAGCAGCTAGCTGCTGCGTGACAGGAGAAAAAAAGACTATTATTAAACTACACATTACTAAAACCTGCTAAGCTAACATTATATCAATATTTTATTATTAATAACACAAGAACAACAATTTCCAGTATTGTTTCAGTGTATTTTAAGTGTTAAAGAGACTCAAGGAGTTGTGTGTATGTTCCTTTTTTTAGGAAAGTGAGCTTAAAGGGGCACTATGTAGTTTTGGAGAAGAAATTTAAACTCAATTTGAATAATTATAATGATAATGAGATAATAATACAAACTCTGAAATATTTATCTTTTTATATTAAACAAGCTGTTCTCAGAGGAAAATAAGGTCCCCAGAACACTATTAAAAGCTAGAAAGGTGGCAGGGTCCGCCACATAGAAACAAAGTAAAACAGTACAAATTGTGTTTGTCCTTTAAGGTCAGTTTGTTTAGGCATAAAAATATAAGTCTGATGATTTTTCTCTGCCCCAAAACTATGTGGTGCACCTTTTTAAAGTCCTTTACCCTGTCTTGTGATGCAAGCTCCTCTGAGGCAACTACAAGTCAAACACAAAGAGGGAAATGAGCAGGCGAAATGTGTGCTAACAGTGTGGTAATAAATGTGTGCTCAGGTTTACAGCTCTGCTCCAAAGTCTATAAATAACAGCCACGCAATGGGGCTAAACGGCACTGAACGGGTCTGTTTTTTTTTTTATTTTTTATGTTATTTACACACCTCACACTCGCAGTAACTTTCTTGGGATGGTGCAATGATACCTTGTTTTTCTCATGTCATTTATGAAACCTCAATTAACAGACTGCCATACACGTTGTGAAGGTAATCCAATCTTCCTTCTTCCATCCGTTTTTTTTTTAAATGACTTGTCTTCGACTCCCAGAATCACTGAAAGCAATGTTCATATTCATAATAAAACACAAACTGTCTTCACTGAATCGGCGTCTGCTCTCTGTGGCTTTACTTCGAAGTGAACACAGCAAAACTTCCCTCTAAGTCACCTTGGGGGCTGTCGTCAGCTGGAAAGCTGCAGCCATGTGCTTATCACCTCTCGCCTGATGAGAGAGGCTTCCCAAGCTGCACCTGCCTCACCCCCCTTTGTCCATTGTCTGGTCCTGGGGAGGGAGGCCAATGCCTCTAAAGGAAGTGGAGAGATGGATAATGTTTAAGGGGCACATTAAGTCGTTTCAGGCAGGGGAAGACATAAAAAAAAAAAAGGAGGAAATTACCGGAAGACAGAAGTTCAAAATTGGGTTTGGCAAAACGCAGAGTTTTGTGTGAAGTGGGCGACTGTTTTGGGAGAGAAACGGTGTGGCCAAAGGAGGAGGAGGATGAAGGGGGGGAGGAGGAGGAGGAGGAGGAGTAGGTCTGCAGGGACAAAGAGAAGCTGGCCAGGTGTATACTGAGTCTCAGTCAGCGCTGGTCATGATCGCGGCTCCATGCTGATAGCTGCCAGAAGGGAGCAGTCCGAGTGAGGAGCCGTCAAGGGACACAGGATGGTGAGGTGTTGGAGACATTCAGACAACCGTTTGGAGGAAGAACAGTGCACGGTAAGCACACCGCTTTTAATTCTAAGAGTAGGTTCTGACCGAGGGAAGGTGCACGTTAGCTGGAAAGGGGGTCGAAGCAACACCTGAGTGATAGGATGTGATTTCACGTTGATGCTGTGCAAATCTCAGCAGCTAGTCAAAAAGGAGCCTAAAGTCATACTGAGGTTTGTGTTTATGAGATGACGAGCACTGTTCTAAAAGCCTGTCATCGGTCCTTGTGTGTGGAAACATCTCCTCAGGATGGGGACTCTGCCGCGTCCTCCCAGTCCCGCTTCCCACACAAAGCATTCTGGGTCATCCTCTCGGCCTCTCTGCTCCTGGTCATCGTCGCCCTCGGCTTGACGGGCCACCTGGGGCTGTCGCGACCTCACTCTCAGGTATATATGGCGGTGAATATTATCCCAGCAGGTATCACTTCTGGCCTTGTTTTCATCAACGCGCGTCTGCCTTTTGCCAGCCTTCGCAGATTGTCCGGATCACGGTTCCAGATCAGACTGGAGTGCTCATCAACCAGTCGGCCGTCGTGGACCAGCAGAATGACCTGGTGACCTTTTGCGTGACCTCGCCAGCAAACCAGACGTCCACCGTGCTCTTCGACATCAAGCATGTACGTCTAAGTGATGCACATGAGATCTGTGTTACTGTGCCATCTGATTTCCATGTGTTGGTGTTTTTTTTTTCCATTGAATATGGTCGTTAATGTTGTTCTGGGACAATCACTGCAACTGACCAATCATCTCTTTGTAATGTTGTAGCTTTGCAGCATAGTTAGAAGTGAACATAGGAGAAGTTATCCTTTCTAATATTGTGGTTAACACTGTAAAAGAGTCAATTTTAACCTAAACCACCTCTTCCTGAAGTCTTCCAGTTCCCTGAGCCCTGACAAAGTACTTTTGTTGCCAACACCTATCCAAGTGTTTCAGTTCACTCATCCTAAACAAGTCTCTTTGGTGCCTAAACCTAACCAATCTGTGACAGACAGCGGGGGGGG
Organism: Acanthopagrus latus; assembly: GCF_904848185.1. Taxonomy (NCBI): domain Eukaryota; kingdom Metazoa; phylum Chordata; class Actinopteri; order Spariformes; family Sparidae; genus Acanthopagrus; species Acanthopagrus latus. The sequence goes on from NC_051058.1 coordinate 8,234,025, forward strand.
GGGGGGGGAGAGATCTAATTTGAAGAAGGGAATTAGAGCAAAAATAAATAACTAGTCTACAGTGAAACATTCACTCTCTAATGGGACACAACCTCGGTCCCCTGGGTGAGAGTTCTATACTCAGGCCATTCAGCCACAGCAACAATTTGGACCAATTATTTTTGCACCAAGTTCACTTATCTCCCTTATTTATCCTGCTTTCCTTTGTAGATTGGTTGGGTTTAGGCACTTATTTAGGCTTAAAATATTAAACACTCTGAACAAAAGTACTTAGTGAGTTTTCCAGACAGTATAAAATAGCAAGTCCTGTTCACAATTCTTGGAATCTTTGTACTATCTAGCAAACCAACCACCGATTCCAACAGTTTTGGGGCGGAACCACTGCAATCAAGGCTGTGTCATCAATAGATAGTGCTGAACAACTGTTTAATGTTGGCAGAATAGTGTGCACGCTTTTTAAAATAAGGGCCCTTGCAGATCCTGTTTGAGAAACCCGACTTGATTGTGTGCTCTTGTGTTGCAGGGTTTGATCTGTTACAAACCTGTGGACCAGCAGAGCTGCTTCCTGCGAAAGATGGAGATGTCCGACTACGACAACGTGCGCTCCCTCCTCCACGAGTCGGCACACAAGGTAAACGGGCGGTCGGCATCTCAGCACGTGGGAACTGAGTGGCCGTGTTATACAATAGGGCTTCCCCTGACTGCGTCCAGGACATGTGAGACTACAAAGCTCGACATGAAAAATGCACTAAAGGGTGAATAAAAAGAGAGAGAGAAGGCCGTGGCTGCCCTTTAAGCCCCGCCAGGTGCTTCAAAAGCCACCCGGGCTAATGAGTGAATTGGCATTTCTGACCGTGACTCATAACGGGAGCAAATGCACCACTGAGCCAGGACCTGCTGGGTCTCATAGGTTTTGCATGAGTTCCTCCCTGCACCCGTACAAAGAGAGAGGGGCTGAAAGACACAGAGTGTCTTGAAGAGTAAGTAGTCTCCCTTCTATGGCTCCATGGCTGAATTCCTCAGCACATCTGATCCCTCCAGGCCCCCTTGGCTTTGCCCGGGATCTTCTTACAGGAGGCAGCGAGCCTGAGCCCTGATGTGGGCACAATGGCAGCTCTGTGTGGGGGATCTTTGGCTTTTTAAGACTTCTGTGTTGGATTAAAATACAACCAGAGGAGGAGGGCCTGTGGCGAATACCTAGATCTGTAATGTTGACATCCGTGGCCAGTCTCGACTCTTAATTGTGATTGGACAATATGCGTATCAGTGAAAGTCCACCGCTGAGTTGTGGGACCTTGCAGGTAAACTGAGGAGGAGTCTTGTTTCTCCATCTTATCATCTTCGGCACAAAGGCTCATTTCCACACATCAGAAGCAGAGTCTCCAAGCGTTTTCTGTGATCCGGTCTGTGGTGTCGCGTATCTCATACAGCTCCTCGGTATTCAAACTTTGTTGTTGATTGCGGCCATTTAATCTATGATAGGAGGTCGGGGCCCCATATGGATGGAGAGTAGCTGTTGGATTGTCCCTCTATTCTGCGGCACAATGGGCCTCTTGGTTGTTACGTGACCCACTCGAGCATAACGGCGCTTTAAGTGGTTCACTATCAGGGCCAATCAGAAGTGTAAGTGGCGCAATTACACACTGCCTTTGTGACGAGTAAGAGCGCAAATACGATGCCGTGTTGACCTCATCAGCTGAAGATATCGGGCTAATAGCAGCTTGGGTTTCAGTCTCCCTCATATCTCCCTCGCTTATTCATTTTAGTCTACAGTGCAGAGCTGAATATGATTTCTCACACTCCTTAAATGACGCCGCAGCTTCAGGAGTCTCTTTTCATCCCTGCAGTTTCTCTGTTGTGCGTTCTCTGTTGAGATGTTGTGATACCGTCCTCTGCAGAATCATTTCCAGCTGTCTGGGAATGAGACCCAGCGGCAGACGGAGTTCCTGGGAGTGCTGGCAGCCAGTCAGGTGGACGTGTCCACGCTGGAGGAGCCTCTCCAGGCCCTGTGTCAGGACAGGTCCATCCACTGGACCAAGAGGGCTGAGGGTAAGGACAGCCAGACCTCACAGGCAAATAACATCACATGTTGTGTAAAAAAAAAAGGCACAAATGTGAGGATAATGACCAAGAACAACCATTATAAAGAATCTATATCCCCTGCCACGCTGGACAAGAAAAACAGCCACCAACATCTGCCTTTTGTTATTTGGCAAATGACTCTGCAGTAGTCACCAGTGTTTATCAGCACTGAAGGAAACACAATTCCCAGGAATTAAACAGAAAGGCAAACTCATCCACTGTCGCAAATTTTGTGCAAAAACAGTGTATGTCCCTGTGCCGTAGGGCTCTATTGTTGTCAGAAAACTAGGACAAACACATCCGTTAGCTGCACTGTTACACTGGGAGACAAGTTTCTTCATTACCACAACCACCATTTATTTTGAGTAGCATCCAATGCTCACATTGTGTTGTGCTGTTACTATTCATGAGAAGACCAAACGTGTATTAATCCGCCACTGGAAATAGTTTGCAACAAATGCACTATTTACTCTCATTTGATTGACATTTGTTCCCAGCTGATTCATTAGCCACACCCCTTTTAAAAAAAAACATACTGGGCTTCAAGCAGACTGCTTATGACTAACTCATTACTAGTTTTGGTCTTTGAATGACATTTACTGAAAATAAGAAAAATACCTCTTGTAAAACCTTGTTTAATAAGTAACACAGATAACCACTGATTTCTGTTGAGTCTCATGTGAGCAGCAGAATTTAACCTGCCTAGAGAGAATCAAGTAAACCTTTATTTAAGATCAAAACTAATGACTATTTTAATTGTAACTACAATAGCAACAGTCCCCTTTAATTCAGTCATATCTAATCCAGTATCAAATTTGATCACCTTGTATCACTCTAAATTTTAAACCACCCATAACTGATCACCATAAGTCCAGATCTAGGATCTGCAAATTCGCTCATAGATACCAGCCACTTAAGTAGCTGCATGATTTTTTTTTTAGGATCCATGCATTGTTCCTGTATTAAAATGCCCTGCCTTGCAATTTTAAAGAAAGCAATTAAAAAAAAAATCCTGCATCTGTCCCTTCTTCTGTCTGACCAACAAAACCAAAGGATATTAGATAAAAGATACTAAACTGACAAAGCATTTCATCTTATTATGGAGTCAGTATGGAACCACTGTAAGTTTTTATTTTGACATTTTAGATGAAAATTAATGAATGAAAAATTGTCACCTTGTCGTAATATTAGTTAAGTATGCGTGCTTACACACCAGTGGAGCTCAGGGACCCATTAGTCTGTTCCCACACACACTGTATGCACAGAGCTTTTAAATTTAGTCAGCTGGCAGCGTGTCAGGCTGAAACCTGAGCTTAATCTATGATGCCCAGTGACCTTTACAACGATGCAATAAATGACGGGCTGAACCTTACACTTGTGCTCACTCAGCCGTCTTCACTAAGTGATGGGCTACAAAAACACAATAATCAGACCTTAAACTGAGCCTGAGTGGTTTCTTATGTTTGTTGTGTTTTTTTTTAAAAATTTTTTTATACGTTTTCTGTGTTGTTGTTTTCAGGCCCGGGCAAACAGAGGCTGGTCTACTTCTGCATCGACATCTGCTTCCCCAGCAACATCTGCGTGTCCGTCTGCTTCTACTACCTACCAGAGTGACTGCGTGCTCTCTTCATCTCCTCCCAGCACAAGATCAGGGAAACAAAGTTGTCTTTTTAGCTCCCTCTACAAGAAAAAAAAAAAAAAAAAACAACAAAAAAACCCGACAGAACAAAAGCCAGCTTTGACTGTTTTCCTTTGTGCCATACAGCTGCCAGCGAACCAATGAAGCAGCCAACTCTCCCAGTCCGTCCTCCATCTCTTCCGAGAGAGAAGAGACGGAGACAGGCTGTCACGGTTATCGCCAGAGCCCCGTCGTCACTCTCTTCATGTGTAATACCCTCTCTGGTGGCACACATCAGAGATTACAGAAGAAAGATCCCCCTTTTTTGTGTGTGTTTCCTGTAACCCACTGCTGCAGTGTAATTATGCATAACTGTTCCTGTTGAGTGTTTCAATCCGTCTAATAAAAAAAAAAAGACTGTTGTGGATTTTTCGGGCAATGTTTCTTTGAAAAGAATGAAAAAAGGAGAAAACACAAAATCTGTCGGGATATCTTAATGACATCTTTACTGTGGATTCTTCATATGTACATCACTTTCTCTTGAACCTCTCTGACCCACATGTGTTGATTAAGAATAGCATGAGAAATAAATGAATCCTACATATCACACATGAGAAATAAATCAATTCTACAGCACATCGAGGTCAAAGTGAATAATGTGGTCCTTATGATATAATAAATATGGTGCTGTATAAACCGAGGTGAAGTTGAAGTGGACATTAAAAACAACGGGATCGATCATTATCATCACGTATTTCAGACTGTTGATACAAACGCTTTTCAATATGCCCACTGAAAGCTGCTGCAAAATGGCGTGCTGTTCCTTTAAGCAGAATTTGGCCTGCGCTCTCCTGTTTTATACTTACAGGCACCCGTCAGGGAAGAGCACTGTAGACATCTTGGTGGCAGAGATTCATCGTAATGTTCAAACACTCTCTCAAGACGATCGCTTCTGGGAAAAAATTTAAAGAACTCCGACTGTTGCCGACCACACATCCTCCAGAGAGTCCTCGTTCTGCACACACTGCCTCCTCATTCTTTCACCCTCCTCCTCCTCCTCCTCATCTTCAGCCCAGCACACTGTCATTGAAGGCCAGACACACCACGGCCTTCTGGTGGCCGCTGTACTCCCTCTTAATCTCCCCGGTCTCCACGCACCACAGACGAGCCAGGTTGTCTGAGGAGGCTGTTGGATGGAAACAAGAGTCACCACCTGATATTCACTTAAAAGGTATATTTAGCTACACTCAAGTTATCAAACCTCGACCTGCTTCTCTAACAGCTTATGGAGTGGTTTTTAAGAGAACAACATTTATCGAGAAAACTTTCGCAAACTGTTTCAAATCCTTTTTGTGAGCATCTTCATCAACGGCTTGAAACTAGAAGGGCATCAAATAGATTTCACATCAAACATCACTTACGTGGAAGGCAGTTTGTGTTTTTTGCTAGTGCTGCCTTTCAATTCTGTCGTGTTTGACACAAACAATTTAAGTAGGAAAAGCCTGTACATTTAAACTTTTCTTTTGATTATGTAATACTTGAGACTTTCTCCCACAAAGTGTCAGTCCATAATACAAATCTAATTCAAAATTATAACTTTAAAAACAGCAGAGGCCAGATGAGTAACCAGTCAGCGATTGAAGGGGGCACCTGAAATGAGCAGCACTTTGTAAAGAGTTCTCGGTCATCCTTCTGACATTCTGAATTGATACCACTAATGACGGTTTACAGGTACATGTGATGAATTAGTGGTACGTGCACTATAAATGGTCTTAGCCATGTGTCAAGGTCACATGTTATACCAGCTGTTCTGATGCTGTTGGAGGGCCTCGCTGATGCAACACAGTCACAATCGATTCTAGTTTTTCTTCTTTGTCATTCCTTTCATTATCAGATCATCATCAGAGTTTTATGCATCTGGCCAAGAGAATTTAATGAGTGCATGGCTAGTCGTCGACATTAATTTATAGTGATTACCCCTCTGCCATGTGTGCTCATGTACTGACCAGTGACAATATACTGGGAGTCTCCAGAGAATGCACAGTCCCACATCCAGCCTCGAGACGTCTCTCCGGGATTGTTGCTCTTGATGCTCAGCTCGGTCATCAGCGAGAAGTTGGACGTCCTCCAGATCTTACAGGTCTGGTCTGCTGAGCAGGTGGCCAACAGACTGGAGAAGACAACAAACAGAACACAATCAGTATCACCTGAACGACGTCACGGCAGGAAATCATCTTTCTTCGTGGTTTTAACAATAGAAACTCTTATAGTGTGTAGAGGAGAAGGGCACTCACGTAGAGTCAGGGCTGAACTTGCAGCGGAGGGAGTAGCGCTTGTGTGCAGGAATCTTAGTCTTTGGAATGAGCTGAGTCACTTCATCGCCGATGCCTCCGGCGAGGTTCCACACATAACAGTTCCCCTGTTAGAGGAGGACAAAAGGAACGAAAGAGGCTGTTTTAATCATTAAACTCGTCTTTAAAGTATAAACAGCAGCCTATTCAGGCAGTTTGGATACCGACAGAGCTGTTGACTGCTGCCATGTAGCTGGCATCTGGGTCGATGTGAACCGAGTTGACTGAGACCTCTGGCTCAGGAATCAGCTGTTCATTGTGGTCGGTCTTCAGATCCCAGATATGAATCACTCCGCTCTGGTCTCCGACGATCAGCTCAGCCTAAAAGACACACAACACTGGCTGTTTACAGACTTGTTTGAGCAGTACGCAAATACTCTGATTGTCTGGATATAATATTAAAACCAAACATACATCCAAGCTCCTTGTCTCACCTGGTTTGGATGCAGGCAAACACAGTTGATTGGAGCATTGACCTGGAATATCCTCTGACACTGGAGATTTCTTGACCTCAGGTCCCATATGCGAGCCATGCAGTCTTCCCCTCCCGTGTACATCCAGCGGCCATCTTCGTGGAAGCCCACAGACGTGATGTTCTTGCTGACGCCATCGTAGTTGATCACCGGGTTGGGGTTGTTGGAGTTCAGATCGTACATGCGGATGTGCTGATAACCTGAAACAAAGAGTGGGGATTTTGGCGAAATACAGCAGCTGTGAATTTAAAAAGGAGCACTATGAAGTTTTGATAACTGAGCAAACAAGCTGTTCTCACAGAAAAATAGGGTCCCTGGAACACTGTTGGAAACTAGAAAGGTGGCAGGGTCCGCCACCTTTGCTTTGATAAGCAAAATAAAACATTGTGAAACCTCTAAGGTCAGTTTGTTTGATCAGCTTAGCTTTCACTGCAGATTAAAATGTCTTCCCCAAAACTACACAGTGCTCCTTTAATTGTGATAATAATCTGTGTATAAAGCATGACACTAATAGAAGAAATGAAGAAGTGAGGAAATGAGGTTTGAAAACAGTTCTTAACCAACCTGCAGCTGCGATCATACTCCTGTCAGGTGTCACCTCAAGTGAATTTACTTGCTGGAGGCACATGTTAAGGAAGTGGACAGTTTGGGTTTAGGTTGTTTCTGTATCTTAGAATTCCCCTTTGAGCTAAAATGCAGAGGGACACACTGTAGTGATGATGCCATCTACAGACAAAACATGGAGCTGCTCCAGAGACAGTAAACAACAGCTCCTTTAACGGCATCCATGTTCCAATTTACTGAACCATGAAGGATTCAACTGCACAGGTTGTCATCTGGAACTCCAATCTTGACTTTGTGCTTCCCTCTAGAATATATACTGTATATCTGTGTTCATGATCTGTCAACTGTCCTAAATCATTTCAAAATCACACTGATTTGTCGTTGAAACGGTCTGTTACTGAGAGTAAGGATACAGAGTCCTGGTGCTGGACCGTCCTGGTGCAGATCCCGCTGTGGGCCTGCCAGAATCGGACCGTGTGGTCGTATCCAGCCGTGGCCAGGATGACCGGGTCGCTGCCCACCGTCCCCTGGTTCACATTCATGCTTCACTTGTAGCTGTCACTGCTCGGAGTGAGGCATGTATGACACTGCAGAGAAATGTAGGAGAGAGTCAGCTGCTGCAGTTTTCTATCTGCTGTAAAATGTCAGCTTTCAACAGGAACATTGGTTATTGTGATACTGTGGAAATAAAAGACACAACTTCTGAGCTTCAGGCTAACGTTAGCAAAGCAGCCTCGCGATGTTCAACAGCTGTGCAATTCAGACACTTCGCTGACGTCTGTACTTCAAACACACTGTGACTGTCGCGATGTTTCACTGTGCGATAACATCTGTCATTATAAACTACTCGGCGGCGCAAATTTGACAAGTTTGGATTACCTTCAGTTGTTCGTGTTGACCACAAAACAGTACGTCCTCGTAATGTGTCCCCTTAGCAACAACCGACGGTGACTAAACGGTTCCGCGTTCAAAACCTGTGCTCTCACTCCACCTACTGACTGTTCATATCACAGCCAATGGTCAGAGTCATGACTGTGTCAGAGAAGCTTCATTCACTCAGAAAATAGCATAGAAAATAAGAACCATGGTTAAGTATGATGCAGTATGGCCCCTTGCATTATCACTAATAATGCATTAATGTGTATAATATGTAAGAATTAGCCACCTGTCAAATTTATATAAAAAAAATAGAGGGCAGTATAACAGTAGGGTAACTGCTAGTCACTGCTAACTGTTGCTGCCCTTAGCTAGTTGGTTTAGTTAGCAGCACAGCTAGCGGTCTGGATTTGGGGCCTGGACATCTGGGCAGGGTGTTTACTCTCCTAGCACTGGTGTTTCAGATCAAGACAGGTAGTGTCAAGCTACTTAGCATGCTAACTTCAGTAGATATCTCTGCAACACTGAACTTGGAAGCCATAATGTCAAAAAGTGTTATTTCTTCACAGTATGTTCACAATTTCTGCTCAATTTAGTTTTCAACTAAAATTCGTTCATACTGCTCCTTTAATGTTCCAGGTAAAAATAAGAATAATTTTAATGACTTTATATACTGCAGTGTCTTGACTATTTTCCCCTGTGGTTCTGTCTCATGTTCTTAACCAAAATTAATACATCACAATTCATCTTCTTTATTATATTTTGTACTAATCTACAAAATAACCAGTAATTGAATTTATTAATTGAATGTATTATGGTAAAAATAAATAAATAAATAAATAAAAATTAATACAGTACTTGCCTCTCAAATGGAGGGGAAAAGCAGAGAGCAGCAATATACAGAATTACTTAACACACTGAAGAGAAGTACCCCAAAACCGTACTGAGATGCAGTACTTGAGCAGATGTACTTCGTCACCTTTTCACTATTACAAAATATCCCGTCACTGTCATAAAATGCAATTCAGAGACAGTAAGAAATGTCTACTTAAATGCAGTCTATCAGTACAGCAAAGTGTGTATTCTTTAAGTAATAACTGAGTCAAAATACCAATGAGTAAATGTAACGACATAAACTTAAATTAAGTTTTATTTTTAAGTGTGTTGTTTATTTGAAATTAAAAATCCTTTCATGGAAAAATCTATTTGACAAATAACACAACATCTGACTGATTTACACTGGTAAATTAGTTTAACAGTATTTAAAACGCAGTAAACCCAACAGAACACACTTTAATAAATATATTTAAATAAATAAGTTAAACAAATACATAAATAATGCAGAGAAGGCATCTATCCTAAAAACGCAAAGCCACAATGTGTAAGTGAATGTTGTCATTTTCATCATCTCAGTCCAAACAGAGCCACACAGCGGTGAAAGCAGCCAGGTACAATGTGTGCTCTCCTGCTCAGTCAGTGTGAGTTGTGATCAGAGCCGCTGCAGCAGGGCAGACATGTGCTGCTTCACCTCTCCTGGGTCAGCCAGTGTGCAGGCCAGGATCACCCCTCTGATCCAAGTCCTCATTTTAGTGGCCGGGAGGATCTACAACATATCGTAAGAGTCTTTAAACGTGTGATTTTATAGCTAACCCTCTTTGCAGCAGAGCACTAAAAAGCCACAGTACAGTACCTTCACATATATTTTGCATCTCTCCAAAAGAAACTTCCACTTCATTGCAGTCCGCTGGTCATCAGTCAACGTGCTAAACTCGTCTACCTGCAACAGATGGCGTGAAAGAGCACAGATGCTAAACCTTTCATAACACTAGTTTATTCGATTTAGAAACGCAAAATATAAAATCTGACATGACGTTCTGGAGCCACACAGAACTTGAAAACTTTCCACACTAGCTTAGTCATGTGACTTCATCCGTACAAACAAGAATTAAGGCTGAACAATCATCCCCATACGAAGTTGTACTAACTGTGCAGCCAAGTGCCTGTTCTGCCATGGGGCTCCTGAGGGCGCAGCCATGCAGGGTGCCGGTGTGGTCTGTGAAGTCCACAAGCAGGTCAAAGCCTGTGGAGGCTGAAAAGGCCTGATCTCTCCCTGGACACAGCTGGTTGGGGCAGCTCTGTGTGTCCTCCATCACCTGTAACTTACACCTGGAGCTGAGATGCGAAAGAGAACAGACTGAGCAGAGAATTGTTTATCAGATGAATGTGTTTATTCATATGATTGAGGTGGAACATCAGAGTTGTGTTCATATTTGTGTGTGCTCACCAGCGAGTCCTGATGACTTTTGAAACAGAAGAGTCGAGGTCGAGTTTGGAGATGAAGCTGTATGTGATGCCAAAGAAAGCCTCAGGGTTCTCCTGAGCCTTCTCCTTAAGTTGAGTCACTGTGTACACATCAGTGATAGAATCCACTGCAGAGACAGAAACAGCAGCACAAAGTCACACATTAACGTCTGCAGTTTGTCTCTTTGGAGAACAGGCTTCAACACTTGCTGCTCTTGTCAATGACAATTTGATGTGTTATACCAGAAACAATTAAGGACAAGTTTGTGATATACTTTCTATCTTTTTGTAGAAATACAAATGAGAGCACAATATCCACCTTAAGTCAAATACTTGATGGGGAAAACACTTTTTTTATGATGCATAACCAAGAGACATTTTAAAAAAAGATCTCAGTGGAGATTTACAAACAATCACACTGACCAAATGTACTCTCATGAAAAGCAGTCTGTTAGTCCCTCCATCAGTACTGCTTGATTCCCACAAAATCAAATAGCTAAGCCTCCAGGCCCATTTGGTCTTACTGAATATGTAAATCTTGAAAACGGACTCATGAACCAGTCCAGTTGCCAGGGTGTAATGTTAACAGTCAATGTTTGAAGGTTAAAATTTTGTACCAAACGTGACATATCACTTTCAAATTATAAGCTTATTAGCTGCCCTTCACACCAGGAGGCTGAGGGGATGATTATTACAGCCTACAAGGCTGCCAAACGGCCGACCGCAATTAGAGTCACAACAGTGGATACTTTTAATGACACCTAGGGAAATAGGGAAATTTCTCAATGTTTTTGTGGTGATAAAATTAGGTGTTTTCTACAGGAGACCTCAGGATATTTTGAGCTGTTTTTGTGAACTGAATAGCGGGTGTTTTTTTAAGGAGACCTGCTGCCATTTCCATCTAACTTTTAACCCAACCAAAGGGGTTTCTGTGCCAAAACCTAAGCAGAGAAGTGGCACAAGACAGAAACTGAAAATTCAAATTAAACAAATGTAAAGTTACAACATAAAGACACGTTCTGTTTCAACCTGTGGTTTTGCAGAAAAGTACTTAGCCAACTTTTTTCTGGCAGTTGGGTTGCATAAATATATCATTTACAACATATTTAAAAAAACAAAAACCTGGTCAGGTTGTGGAATAATCCAAAAACACATTTCACAGGTAAAAAGGTTCATCGGTATCAAGTGATAGTATCATGATGAGTATGAAAGGGGCGTTCTCAAAAGGATCAGTCGTTCACAAGCAAGGATGGGGTGAGGTTCACCACTTTGTGAAACACATGATTGTATAAAGGATATTACTACAGTGGCTGAAAATCTGTTGTTGATAAACACAGAAAGTTTGTAAATGGTTACATTCTGTAACACACAGCACCTAGACTTTTTGGGAATTGGGGTTGTAGTTTTGGTCTTTCCATGGGATTAGTTGACAGTGACAGAACATCATAAGACTTATGGAGGTTTTGGCCATATTGTGCCCAGATCTGAATGATTTCTACATTTCTACAACTTACCTATATCATAGATATTAACATCATAACCTGACAACACCACCCAAGGAAATTTAAAAGAGAGACAGAAAGAAAAAGTAGAAATAAGAGTCAAGGCTTAAAACACAAGGAATATTGTACCTGTAGACACAGCATGACTTCGACTAATTCAAGTGTAAGAATAATTACCAGTCACATCTTCTGGCTTCTCATCTTGATCCAGAGCACCAGACTCCGATGCCTCTTTAGCGTAGCTGAACAGCAGGCTGGCCTCTCTGGTGTCTGACAGCAAATGATGGACAGCAGCAAACTGACAATATTCTACTTCTCAGCAGGAAGATGATGTGTTTTTCTTACACTGCACACCATGACTGCTTGGTTCACTCCCAAAATAGCATTTTCATTTCATTTGTCTGTGAATGCTGCTGTGATATCTTACCGGGATTGACAGTGATAATGGTTTTCGAGTTAACGGTGGCTGCCATGCTGTTGCGAAAGCTGTCAAAGCTAATCTTTACATCAGCTATGAAGAGCACTTTGAATGGAGAATAAAAGTTAAAACAACAGTAAGTTATCTTAAACATAAACACACAGTTACAGCTCAGATATCCGCCTCCGTGCCTCTCTTCAGTCCAGTGTGTTAATTGGATGTGACAGGCGGGAATAACAGTGAAATAAAGATTCATGTTGCGGCTGGGAATGAGCCGAGGTTGTTAACCTACCCGTCTCCTTTGGTATCACAGTTTGCACGAGTTGAATGGCCTCTCTGTCCCAGCTGTGAGTGAAACAGAGGTCAGGGGGAGCACAGTGAAAATCAAACCCACATGCAGGTTAATTTAAATCTTCATGTCACCGGAGTACATTTGCGGTAGCTTAAAGATACTTGACTAAGATCCACTGCGATGGAATATGGCACAAAAAGAGCACAAGTAATAAATCTTTAGTCATTTTCCAAATGAATAAATGAGCGTGACGCACCAGACGAGTGGGAAGGAGGAGACAGAGTCATCAAAGAGCTTCACTTCCATCCTCTGGCCTTTGCGCCTGTCTGAAGTGGTGAACTGCTTCGGCTCTCCGATCTGTAAAATGTAAACAGAATCATCTGAGGTTCCTATCGCAGTATCTCCACTTCCTGTCAGAGAAGCACTGACATGAAGCTCAGACTCTGGCCCCTCTCTGAACTCTGAGGCAGATCTTTGGGGCCATTATGGTAAGTCAGCATGTTCCACGCTGACAAAACAGACACAATGTGGTCTATTAGGCAATTTATATGATACAGATTAGGTCTATTTATAAACTCTGATACACATGATTTTTAAACAGAAGAAATGTTTGCTCAGCGTCTGCACTCATTGTCAAAAACGTCCCACTTCAAGCTTATCAGGCTTCCCACACTGGCCTCAGCGAGGGCTTCCAGGACCTTTCCGTGACTGAGGTTCATAATGCCACATTGGACGAAGTTTTAACAACCTTTTCCTTCTTGTTAATGTTGTTTTTGAGTTCAGGAAACTTTAACAACCCATTTTCCACCATAGTCGAGCTCACTGTGGAGAAAAAGACAGCTGAAAAACCACCATTTAATGTGATCAGTGTGTAGAAAAGTTGAGAAGTACATCATGGTTTCTCAATGAGTCGATCAATTTTCCTCATGTTCCCTGTTAGAAAAACAACCCTAAAAATGTTCATTACCAGTTGGAACCATGATTAAGTCAACAACCAACACTTCGATGAGCGTTAATCATGGCTGTTGGCCTCTGAAATCTTCCCAACTGAATTCAAATTCAATTGGTCATTTAAACAAAAAAACAATTTTGAAAAAACATAAACGGGGCATTGAAAAAATAAAATAATAAAGAAAAAAATGTAATTTCCCAGTTCACGACTAAGAGATGGATTTCTATTGAAAGCCAAACACAAAGAAAGCATTTCCATTTTCTCCACAGCTACAGTCCCTGTTAGTCCTACTTTTAGAGTGCTCACACCGGTACTTAGCCTTTGAGATGCTTTAGACTTTAGATATTTCATGCCTAATTTAAAAAGAAAACTTGAAAGAAATTTGTAATTATCAAGCCATTTAAACAATTTGAGCAATTATTAAGGTTTATTGACTTACATAAACTTTAAATTTAGGTTGTACAGATTTTAGGGAAATTAAGTATTTGATGATAATCTAAGAAATGACACTACAATAAGTAAAAATACTAGTGTAGGCACTGAAAGATGACGTATATTGCAGAGTTCAAAGGGTTAACAATAAACCAAATCAATCACAGAAGAGGAGCAGATACCTTTTCTCTTCACCAAGACTGACTCTAACGCACCAGTATGGAAAGAAGTTACATGTTCTAAATAACTGGACCTGTTGTCCTTAAAGTATTAACAGGTCAAAATGAAGTTTTGGAGAAGAAATACATCCCTTAGAATTTCAATATTTACAGTAATAACTGAGAGCTCAATGTGCAAACTGTGAAATATATTTTTTCAGTAACTGAATAAACAAGCTGTTCTCAGAGGAAAGTAAGGTCCCCAAAACAATGTTTGAAGCTAGAAAGTTGGCAGGGTCTGCCACATGTAAACAAGTAAAACAGTGCTAAATTGTGTTGTCCCTTAAGGTCTGTTTGTTTATTCAGTGTACTCAGTCATGAATATAAAGAGAGTTTATTTATTTTGTTTAGGCATAAAAAATCCGTCAGAGATGATGTTTCTGTTCTGATTCACCAAAACTACATAGTGTACCTTTAAACTTAAAAGTTTAATATCTTTAGAAATACTTCTTTGCGTTCTTGCCATGAGTTAGATTAGTATTAGTCTAGATTAGTATGTCTGAATGTGGTTAGTGTGGTTAAGTTTTTCTTCCAACACTTCTAAAACTCATTTAAGAATATGTCATGAATATGTCATGTCATATATTGTACATAACCCCCATTATTTTGCTCTCTACATATTTACAGAAAAAGCATTCTGGGAAATGTGTCAACATTAATAAAAGCAGATGAGGCAGGCTGGTGGAAATGTGGGCACACTACACAAGTTAATTAAAAGAATGTGAAAGGGAGAGTGTGAATGCATTCAAATGTGAACTTCTCCTTCAATACTAATTAACACCGACAGACTGTGGCCTTCAGGCGCCTTACCGACTTCACCGCAGCCAGTACATTTATCACTGTGCCATCCAGCTTCTGCCCGTTGGCCACGATGTCTCCCAGAGAATAAAAATCTCTGGAGTCCTTCACTGGCAGGTGGATCAGCGGCAGCAGCCTGTCCATGGTGTCAATGTCAGCACACAGATACACCTGGGAGTGAGCCTCCGTCACCAGCAGCCTGTAGAGGCTGAGACAGCGGATACAGGCACTCTGAACCAGCAAGTCTGTCAGACATTACACATGGTTACATCATATCTTACACAGCATTACACCGTGTTAACATCACTACCCTACAGGTATCTAAAAGTACCACAGGGTGAGGATTATTTTTCTGTATAACATCTATTGAGAGGGTTAATTACCTTGGTGTTGTGGGACAGAATCGCTCTCCTTTCTCTGGATCTTTGGTAGCAACTAAAGGATTCTCGATGACTACTGAAAAAATAATAAGAAACAATTTTGTTCAGGTAAATCTAGTTTGTGTTTTTCTGCCAAATTTCAGGTTATTAAATATTCTTTTAAAGTTTGTGTTTTTTATATTTGGTGCAGCTTGACTTTCATTTGACAAGAATCAAAGCTCTGACTTTCTTAGTTTAATGTGATGATATTCAAGGACTCAAAATGGGAGTGTTTAGGAGTAAATAGGATTAGTGATAAATAAGGAAAATACATAATGATAATAATAAAAACTTCCGTCGCATTGAATACAAAAATAAAATGAATATATGTATTTATATTTTTTATTTTTAAAACTTGTGGGAACTTCCAGAGTGACTTCCTCACCACAGTCTCCAACACTGAAGCTGCCGGAGAGCAAGTTGATGTATCCATCGTTTCCCCAGGCTGTCACATTGATGAAGAAGTCAGGAGAGTCCTTAACTGTGAAGCTAAAAGTGAATCTGTCGACACCAATATCTGAAAATCAGACATGTAGGTTAACTTAGTGTTGCAGGTCAATGGAAAAGAAGAGGAGAGGAAAGCCCGGAGAGTGGGTATTCATGTATCTGTTCTCCAGAAGAGTGTGCTGGTGTACAACACACTGAGGTGTCAGTGACAGCTGAGGTGAGAGCAAATATAATGATACTTACTTTTCCTGTCAGGAAAGCTTTTTACATCAGATTTCCCAATGACGATGCCGGCCACTTTCTGAAACATATGACAAGGATGATGACAGTGAACAGTCTTGTTATTCTGAGGGCTGAACACAGCTAACAAACCCAACAGGCCTGGAGTAACACTGAACAGTGTCACACCAGCATCTAACCCCCCCAAAATGTAATCATTTATGCTTATATGACACTGATATTAATTCAAAGTAAAGGGAGTGTTGTAAAAGAAAAACACATTCAATTGCTGAACTCACAGGATGGGAGAAGTTGGGATGCAGCTCAGAGATGGCGATGAAGGTGTGAGCAGCCATTTTGTTTCTTCATTAATAAACCTAATATCTAGAGCAGTCTTTTATTACATTTACAGACCCCAAACGATGAAGGAAAGCAAATGAAACAATATCAGTTAACAGTTTAGTTTTAATGCCATTTGTATCCAACTGTATTAGTTTTCTGCAAGAGGTTAGCTCAAATCTGATACACAAGAATAACTTGTTGACCAATTCATTAGCTAACGTTAGCTAAAAGTTAAACTAGTGATGTTAGCTGACTTCTTCTGTCCTCACTCCTCTACACAGATTTAGCCTACATACCTCTGACTGACAACATGAAGTGACTCTGAGGTTCTTTATAAGAATTGTTGTTCCCCTAGTTTGGATTAAAACAACTTGTTTTCGGCAGTATTCAGATATTTAGCTGTTTAAATCAGTCTTATTTATACCTGGCTCTGTTCTCCTTACAGGCTTTTCGCGGCACTGCGGAGCTCAGATGATGCCTTCAAATGCAGTCGTAAATATAACAATTTCACGCAAAACTTATCTGCAAAGAAAACAGTCACATACACATACATAGGTTTTAGCCATCTGTTTAATGGTATACTACAGAACTTTATTTAAAGGACTCCCATTAGATGATGGCATGGCAATAACATGATAATAATGTGGTCCAAACTTGACATAAACAACACATCAACAACATGATAACTTTAGCTGCATTGATAAAATGACATTAACATAGTATATTAATTATTATACAGCTCAAAGCCAGTCAGCACTGCAATACATTTAGGTCATTCAAAATCAATATCCATTATATATGCCAAGAATGAGAAACTTCATGTAAAGCCACACAAGCATATTGAAATGTATGACAGTAATACCTCCTTCCATTTAGTATGGTATCTCCATGCTAATAAACACCTCTGCATATTTATTATTTATTTATTAAAAGACAATTAGTTTTTTTTAAAAATAAATATTAAGGAGTAAATTATTCTAATTTGGAACAGCTCTATGATTTGATTTGATCAGTTAGGCTGGGTATCACAATATGTCTATTGCTGTCAAAACTTTGTGTTACCTGAAGAATATATGTTATCAGTCTAATTATCATGAATAAATGCATAAATCAAAATAGATGAATGAAAATAACTCCCAAGAAACAACTGTGGTAAAAATCAATTAAAATGTCTTAGGCTTATTTTCTTATACTTATCAAGCCATCCACATTAAAAATGACATATTCACAAATCACCTATTCCAGATATGCATAACTGTATTCCTTTGTTAGGAGCTAGCAACTATTATCTACAGGCAGAAATCAGAACTCTGTCATCTCTACTACCTTTGCAGCACTGTACTCACCCTCTGTATGAATAACTCCAATCCCCATTCCCAATACCCAGTCTCCTCTGATTGGTCAGCTCACACACGCCTGAGCCAGCACCGCTAACAACAAGATAGCAGCTGTGATATATCAGTTCTGACAAATTAGTCACTAGACACAAATTCTGCAAATGTGTGACATGGTGATGTGGTGTGATGTCACAAAGTCACAGAATTAAAGGCGGGACTACTGATGAGGCTTTTCTGGAGCAGTGTTTGTTGGAGACAGGAGTTTCTGTCAGTGAGGACTAAGTTTCAAGATTTTTTACAAGCACTGAAGCCTATTCAAAACAATGAAGGGACGGGAAAAAAAACAAATTAAAAATATATATTCGAATATACGCTGTTGACATTATAATGATCCTGCTGTAGTCAAACATCAATCGAATCCTTAATTGTTTAAAATATTTAAATTACTCACTATGCATAGTTCAAATCTTTAGGATGAAAACACCCTTTACATGAAGCGACCTGCACTTACCTGATGTTTTGCCAGACTTTACCTGATGTTGCCTAGGAGGAAATCTATAATTTCAACACATATTCAGCACGGTAAACATCTGTACAGCTGTGCAAACACGCAGGGAAATGGGACTGAACAATACAACTGCTGTCACTGATGGGCCCGTTGACTGGAAGCTGTCACTTATACACACATTCCCCATCACGCACGATATTTGTACACAATGTGAGTCACTTTCTTAATACAGTGAACAGCATCCCTGCTGCACCTCAGACTTTGATACCACCTTGATAATCCGTCCCAGTCATCATTCACAGCGGGGGGATTTGTTTCTCATGCGGCTTTGCTGAGACGACTCTGACAGTTTCCTGGTTTGTTTTGATAGCACAAAGCTGTGTCTGACATGTGATACCGTCTCGTACACCTAGGCCGGGATCAAAAGGTGTAACAGTAAACTGCATTCAGCTTCCTACAGCCTTGTTCCTCCTCCACGGTGACTAATCCTTGCAGTCGGTGTGGTTGGATCTGATATCTCCACCCTGTGACTAATGTTGATTTTCAGGCAGTAATACGTCCGTTGATGTGATTCTACGGTCAATGTGTTTCTAATCACTGATACGAAACAGTGCAGTAGCTGCCGTGAAGGCATTCAAAACACAAATAACACAAAGTCAACAGAGTGCGATTAGTTGGCCTCATGTCAGCCCGGAGTGTGATGTTCCCTCAGTGTATTGATGGACTTTGTATAATGCTGTTTAATGTGAAAACTGGACTGATTGAATACATTTACCCACACAGACGCATCGATTTGCAATTTGCGCCTGCACTGGGCTATTCAAATGAAACAAAATCTCAAATTCTAATTTCATTAGGGTTTTTCTGACTACAGTTTGTGAGTCCATTAATCACGCCGTGCTTCACTGTAAGGCATCATCAGATAAATCAAGTTACTTTTGGTCCGGTGATTCGTCCATAATGAATTCATGCCCTCTGTTAATCCCTCATCAGTCATACTCTGATCGAATATCCAGCTGGTGATTTAAATAAGATATTTGATTTTTTTTTTTTTTCTAAGCAAGTCTTCTGGTTTGTCACTTCCGATGGCACGACTTTAATTCGGAGCTGTGCAGGAAGTACCCACACAGGGTGTCCTCTCTGCAGGAATGTGCTCTGATTGGGTGGCCTCCCTGCTGCAGGTCAGCTCCCTGGAGAGCCAGCAGCCGTCTGACCACTCCTCGGCTATTAATCCATCATCTCGTGTGTGTGTTCTGCCATGCGTGTCAGTGCGGGTTATATGTTGTATGTGTACACCTATGGTACATTGTTAGACAGGCTTGATAAACAAAGGGCCGTTCAAAATTCAGAATGATGCAAAAGGTGATAGTTTGTGTGGTTGTGATGTCCACGTTGGAGGTTGTCAGCACGTGCTTAAACTGGCTGAAACATGCAACTTATCCATCTTAGCTAATATAAGCAGACAGTTCATTTCTTTATTGTTCTTCAGTAGGAATTCTGATACATCAATCACCGTCTTGTTGCGAAGACATTGGTTGCTTTTTAAAAAGACGGCACACTCTGGCTGGCCTGGAATAATGAGACTAGCTTCGTTTGGAAACACTAGAGTTATGCCACAAGTCCTGACGCCACATTCAAAACATGTCTCTCACAAAGAATGTGTCTGTTTTTAATAGTTAGTCCCTCTTTTTAGTGCCCCTATGGTATTGTGTAATATGCTTACTATATAAATATGAGTGTTTTAAATTGAATTGCTTTTATTGGTTGACTATAGGTACCTTATTGGAACAATTATATGCTCTATACGCTGCCATTTCAGTCTGGCCATAAGAAAATGTATCTCATGAGACTTTCTGAGTAAATAAAGGTTAAAAATCAAGCAAAGATAAAGGTGAATTTACTACATATAAGTAGGTGATGTACACAAAAACCTCATGAAAACATATATATAAAAAATATTCACTTTTGTAGATTCAAACACAAAGGGAGCCACACCCGGCCCTCGACAATATGGCATTTTTCCTTTTTTGTAAAAGGAATATTTACTTACTTAACGCCACCAATTTTACACACACAATATATGTTAAAGATGATTCCATGTAGGCAGTTCTTCTCGCCTGTGCCTAAATCCAGACCAGCTTTTCACTGCATGTACATTTACAGTTTTCATTCTGCAGCTACAGTAGCTAATGCTTTGCAAACATGTGAGAGTTAAGTAAGACGCATTAATATACTAAACAAATAAAGCAGCTCTACCTAAACCAACTACAACACTAAACTGCAACACACATGTTAATGCATCATTAGAAAAAAACACTATCCATGATACTGAATGATATAACACAGACAGTAGTCACCCTGTCTTGGTCATCAGTGCCGTAACTTTTATAGACTTTGAGTAAATTTTTCTGATCATGTGTGCTTGCACTTGAGTGTTTTTTAATGCAGCTGTCCTCCGGACCTCCTCGACGGCACCAGACAGGAGATTTGTGGTTCAGCTGCGCACCCTGTGTAAAACATAAGAGGAGAGGAGGGAGCACAGACAGCAGCGGCCGCTCAGAGGCATGGCAACACAGAAACAACACAGGCGAGGCCAAGTCCTCTCAGAGCTGCAGGGATTGAAAAGATGTGACAGCTACGGATTTCCTCTGTAGTTTTTCCGTGTGTTCTTTCATTGTCCGTCAACAGAGCTTCGCAGGCTTGTGGTTTCATCTGAATGACCATTTGTAAACAGGAAGTCCACGAGCTGGTGTTTACACTGCGTCCATATGTGATGCACCAAAAAAAAAAAAACCCTCCTCACAGCCGGGGCTTTTAACAGTGTCATAATTTGCTGTGGAGGAAGTGGCCAGACGAGTCGGATTATTTGGGGCTTTCAGCTCACATGCGAGCACACATATGTACGAGTGTGCACGAGCAGACAGTAGAGCTTTTGTTAGGAATGAAGTAAGTTGTGTCGGTGCACCAGCTCCTGAAAGAGATATCCTGTAAGGATCTAATGGAACCAATCATCGTTCTTTTATTGAATCCGATCATTAAAACATATTGGGCTGTATGAGCTTGCTGCTGCTGGGTGAGCAATATCTTGGCACGGCCCAGAATCCTACATCCAAGTATAGCTTTTGCAGTCGTTGGCAGCGGCCTGCACAGTCTTTATTGGCTTCCAGAGGTGGAAGACGTCCAAACTACAAGTATGCGTATGCTGTAATTTCCCTGCCACCTGTGTGACTTACTATGCCGTAGCCGCTGCACTGTCGGGTCCACTCACAGCCATTGGATCCAGCTGGCCTCCGGTAGAACAATGCACTCTGTCTCCTCATCCCCGTGTCCAGCGAAGGGGGGGTCGGTTGGAACTTGGGGGGGTGGTGGTGCACGACTGTGGAGAAAACCTTAAATGATGTTAATAACATGCTGTTGAAAAGCAGCAGAAAGAAAGAAATCAGTGGCATGCATGATGTCAGATCCCATCATTTATGCCACCATACTGAGGTAATGGGAGGAACACTGTGGCGTCGCTCGTGTTATTGCCACGAGTCGTCCTGTTTTGCAGGTCCAACAGATGTGACTTTTTTTTAAGACAGGAAATATTACATTACAGGGCATTAAAATGAAAACTAAGCGAGGGGGAAACTCAGAGTGACATTTCTGATGCAAAACATAACCGAAATGCAACAAACCCCTTTGTGCTCTCAGTGAGCATTTCCATGCTGCTCACCGGTAAATGACTGCTGTTTTTGATGCAGCTGCGGTTTGGCCGCTTTTATGTCACAGTCTACACAAAACAGGTATCACCACCTACACACCCAGCCCAGGCATGTTTTTCTGTCTTCCGGCTGTCTGGCTCGCACAGTTATGGCCTTAATCCAAAATTGCGGTGTCCCCGTGCTTGCGTTAGAAAAGAGTAGGGGATGGGCAGGAAATTCAGTCTGTGGCATGGCTTCACAAAAAAACAGCAACCATGGTCATCAAGGAGGTTGAGCCAAGAACTGGCTGTGTATGGATATTGTCAAAAAAAAAAAAAAAAAAAGACTGTTGAACATTAAACAGATCCAAATAGGAAAGTATCCAAGTAGTGTCACTGTTGGCGCTGCAGTCACAAGTACAGCCAGGTTGTTTCCTCATAGTGGTGTGAGGATACAACACAGGACAAAACACGAGTTCGTTCAGTCATTTAGTCTTTGTACTGTGGTCTGGTTGAATACTTGATTCTGAAGGGGTGTGCAGGGTGGAAGCGTAGAGCTCCTCAAGCTGTTCCAGTGAAACTGTCTGCTGACCGTTCTAAATGAGGGCACGATAGCCTGTATTTAAAAATGAGTGGCTGGTTAGCTAGCTCGTAGTGATTTTAAAGATACCTTCAAATTAGATTTAGGCTGTGTCCGAAATCACCCACTCATTCCCTGCTCCCTAGTCACTACATAGGGAGTCCAACACAGTGCACTATATAGTGAGCTCATCGCCCATCTACTTTGGCACCGTTAATGACATCATTACTGTCACGCAGCTGAAACGTGAATTGAAACCTCCATGCGTTCGTCCGCTGCGCAATGCATGATGGTAAATATTGCTTGGTAAATGATACTTTGAGTGCACGATATGGGGTATAATATTTCCCACTAGACATTCGGACAAACAAAACTACAAAATGGCATAGTCACTATGTAGTGCACTATATAGGGAGTAGTGAGTGATTTCAGACATAGCCTTAGTGTTTTTATTTTACGAGCATTGTGTGCTAATATGTGTCCTAATCTCCCACAATGCAATGCTCAAAGAAAATGTAGAGTAGCAGCTCATAGTTGGAAAAAAGTTAGGGTTAGGGTTAGGGGTTGCAGTGAACTAACCCCTAACCCTAACCACTCCAAATTCATAAAAAAAGACTGAATGTAAATTCTCTGTGTACTTAGCACCTGAATAGTAGACTTTGACAATAAGTGTGCAGGATATGCTGTATAGGTTTAGTTTATATAGACTTAGGACACAGAAAAAGAGTCGGTTACGCCAGCATCTATAAGGCTGTAATATGTGGTGCCTTCATGTCAGCACGCTAACATGCTACAGTTAAGCAGGTATAAGGTTCACTATGTTCACCATCTCACAGTATTTGCAAGCTAGCCAACATTTGGTAATTAAGACAATCACAAAGTACATCTGAGGCTGATGGGAATGTGATTAGTTCTGCAGTCATTTGGTCATTAATCAAAATATTGGAGAAATTATACTTGGACCTAATTGGCGTTGGAAAGAAATAACCGACGTTGTTACAATTCATCCTCAAGGGAACGTGAATGGAACATGCACTGTAATGAGATATTTTATGGACAGTAGCTGGGTACTTGTTTAGTCATCCTGGAGTCTGGATTTCTGAGCGTAAGTGAGTGCATAGTTGAGCTTTAGCAGCAAGTGAGGGCATTTTATCATCCACGCTGTGTATTTAATATGTGCGAGTGAGCATATGCAGTTTTTATTATGGAGCATCACTCAATTCAAACCTTTTCTGCACGCGGACAGGAAAAAAAAAAAAAAAAAATCCTCCCTGATATACTGCCACTGTCGATTTAATGTTACCCAGAGAAATTTTCACCCATTCGTCATTTTAACTGTGGAAGGGCCCAGAGCTGTATTTCAGCTACATCAAAGCCGGTCCTGCTGTCCCGGTCTATCGCAAACGTCTTCACAACGTCCACCGTTCAGGCAGTTCCCCCTCTTGACAAGCCCTGACAGAAATATCACACCCCAGATTTGACCCTCCGAGTCTTTTTTCTTTCTTTCAACAAAATCGACGAGAAAAAATAAATCTTTGAAGTGTTTCTTTTTTCCTTCCTCAAATGAGGGCAGAGACACATTTCTTCAATTAGGACCAAGTGATATATGTAACAGAAGCTTTCATTTTCTTCTGCCGCATGTGTTCCACTGAACAATGAAATCATTATATTCTGGAGCATCGCCCCGAAAAAGTGGTACAAAGCAGGACACAGTTTTTTTTTTTTCGCGCTGTAATGGCATTTATGAGCTGATTGTTAAATGATTTCGGTGCTGCTGTGTTTAGGTGCTGACTTTATAGCACGCAGGACTGATGTTCTGTGTCAAGCATCATCTGCAGGGCCTCGGCATATGCGGACAATCTGCTTTTCAGTTACTTATAATGGGATATTGTATCCAGAAAGTTTCATTAGAGAGTGAAATATGCAATGTTTGAATAAGAGTGACGTGGAGTCTAGTAAAATACCTACTGTTTGGAATATAAAACTCATTATGGTGTATTATTGGACTTATTTTAATAGTTTGACTTCCCTGTATGGAACCAGGTTGAAGAATGAATCATTTGTATCATCGTTTAATCTTTTTTTTTTTTTTTTTTCAAATGTGGAATGAAAACACTGGAATTTTTGTCCTCTAAGTTACTGCTGCCGCAGTTAGAAATGATCGGTATTTTTATTCATACCCATTGTTTGCGTTCATCTTGCGGTTCTCAGCGTCTCAGTTTTTCCCTTTTACTCATCGTAGCTATGAATCCCGAAGGATTTCAAATGCAGAATAACTGAGTCATTTATATTGTGATGTCTCCCCATCTCAAGGTTATTCTGCCCATCAACAACGGATCTCCGCTGTCGGCACTGTGCGCCTCGTGCTGCTGCTGCGCAACGGATGTTGAGGAGAGTCAATACGTTTCTCCGTTGCTCGAGCTAATGTATCACATCAGACAGAAAGGCCATTAATCTAGCGGGAACACCACACCACGTATCTGATCTGTATTATTTGAGACGTCCGTTCAGTCACCGGTGACTCATTGAACAGTTGCCAGACATTGGACTTATGTACGAAAACAGAACTGCTGTAAATAGAAAACACACAGTGGGTCTATGTAATTGACCGTGTTGACACAGCGGTCATTTTCCTCTGACTCTCACTGTGGGATACTCTAAGGTTGTACAGCTGTGTTCCAGATTGCGAGCCGCACAAACACAGGTCCAAAGTGACAAACTGTTATCATTTCAACTGATCAGCATCTGAAAATCCAGAGGGCCATTTTTTAAGTTAGGGTAAAACAGCATATTTGATGACACCTTAGCTTTTGAGACAGCAACAGCTAACATTAGCATCCAGCCACTGCCGAGCTAACATTACAGTTTGATATTGTTACACGATATGATAGATGATATATGACACAGGAAATCTTTGAAGACATAATTGGACACTTTGGGAAACAGGACTCTCTTTCTTTCTTTGTTTCTTTCTTTCTTCCTTGCCAAGATAGACTGGCCTTTAAGATAGATAACTTTCTCATGTTGGTCTAGCAGCCAGTTCATTTAGCATAAAACCCCCTGTTGCACATCTGTTTTTGTAAACACTAGATAAACTACATATCCACAAGTTTACTGGGGGGGTTACTAGGAAACTGATCATGGGCGATACCTCCGGTACAAGGTATCATGCTAACTAATGCAACAACATCACATCCAAGGCTTTAAACGCTTCAGCTAATATGGGCTAAAGTCAATAACCTAGATGTTCCTAAATGAATGATGTGCTCTAAAAAAAATGGATTAGCTCCCGTTCACATTGGAAAAAACACTGGCTGTGGATGAGCAGGTGCTTTGGGTGGAGCGAGGCTAACTGCTTCCCCCTGTTTCCAGTCTGCATGCTAAGCTAGGCTAACTCTCGCCTAACTGTAGCATCAATCCTCTCTTTTAACTCTTGGCAAGAAAGAAAATACGGCAAGCATTTTTTAAATTTGACAAAACTGTCTTAGTTGTAAAAGCTTCATACAGCCAAACGACTTGTTAGCTTTTTGTTAGCTTCGCACTGCAAAACCACAGGTTGTCTTCTTTACGCTTTGTTTTTTTTTGTACAGATTAATTAATGAGATATAATTTGAGTTTTGAAGGTGCTCATAAGCAGGTTTCTTTTAGGTCAACTTCTCCCCCATGCTTCTCGTCTTCATGCTCAGCTTATCCACCGTTTGCATGCGGACATTGAGAGTTTTCATCTTTTCGTCTAGCAAGAAAGCAAATAAACGTGTTTTTCCAAACCCTTCCTTCAACTCATGTACATAGCCGTGTAAGTGTATGAAATATGTAATCCACAAACTGAGGCTTGCATATCAAAAAAGAATAAAGAGAGTCCAGATGTTCTGGTAAATTCTGCAGGAGTGAGTTATGTGTGAGACGCTGCAGCTCTGCGGTGCTTCTCTAATAACTAAATTACAAATTGTATCTAATGTAATTACGAGACCGATGCAGGAGAAATGCATTAGACTGAGACAATGCTGCTGCTGAAATGTCCATAATGAGGCTTGCATTTCAGCGCTGCACTGATGCATTGGACGCCTGCAGGAGCGCGCCATGCCGCTCTGAACTCGCATCCAGTTGGACGTCGCTTAGGCCGTCTTCAGAACGAACGCTGCCATTAGAGGGAAAAAGGCTCCGTCTCATCTGACTCTCCCAGTCTTTCTCTCCTTGGGATGGTACTACCATCACATATGGAAGACATCACGCTGTTACAGAGCCGCTCTCCTCACCGAGCACTAATAACAGTGTGGCTATGGGTTTTAATAAAAAGGAATGGAACGAATTATGGCCCCGTCCCAGCCAGGGCCATCATGTACTGCAGCGCATTAGCGTGGCCCCGGCAGCCAGTCCCGACCAGCAAGGGGCTAGGAGGGATGACAGGGAGAGAGGAGGGGGAGGATGTGACTGCGAAAAGGGCCAAGCTTCCCAGCAATAACCAGTCAGGCTCCCGGGGGCTCCAGTGCTGCGGTGGAGAGGGGGAACACACAGAGAGATATATAGAGAGAGGCAGCCTGTGGGCAGCGCAGAGACGGGCCTCTGCCTGGGGTAATGGGATGTCAACAGCAGTTTGACAAAAGGATGTTAAGCTTGGTCTTGATTAAAATGGAAGCAGGAGTATGTCATGCTCAGCTAAATACGTGAATAAATGAAAAACGCAAAGGGAGTCCTCGGGGATTGAAAGAGCGAAGAGCCCACCGAGAAGGAGGGGAAAACAGGAAGATGCAGAGCTGCAAGGAATGTAAAAATGGAGACGAGAGAAATGAAACGCAAGGCGAGTTATTAACTTCAGCAAGTGATTGATCGGGTTAGAATCTTAAGATAATAGTCAAACGGCAGAGAAGAGCACTTGTTGGTTTTGATCTAAAATTGCTGGATGGTCACAAAAGATGAGGCTGAGAGAGGATTGAATACATGTTGTGTTGTTTTTTTTCCCCAGACTTTTCTATCATCTAAACTAAAAATTATAATTCTAAAATACCAGAACCTTTTTATGCTTGCAGAAATCATTCAAATGTAAAAAAATCTGAAAAAGGCAAAATCTTGTTGTCATATGCTTTATAAATCTATAATTTTAAGTCACAAATAAGGCAGACAGGCAGATTTTCTTCATGCATTTCTGTTTTTATTATTAACAGTCCACTATCGACACGCAGATGTGACAGGAACACACACGTGCAACACATTGCTGCTATTGATTTAATAAAAACAAAAATATAGGAATGTTTCTGGTGCATTTCAACCACATAGTCTGCGGGGTTTATTTTGTACGAGCGATGCCCAGATGTATATTAGATTAGCGAGGATTTTTGAGCATTTTGGACCGCACGGCAAACGTTTCTTACATCACATCGTATAATTTTCTTATGCTACTTCATCACTGCACTCACTTCTGATACATTTTTTGGTGGGGGGGATAGATGATAGATTTCATATTATACGCAGTTTTATGAAAGTTGATGGTGGATCTAAAATGCGCTCCCGTCAGGGATGGTGCAAAAAGGAATGGATCTTATTTTACTGCTCACTATGGAGTCAGATATAGTGAGTGTTTATTATGATTTGAATACTGGAAGAGTGAATTTAGACACAGCATCAATGGTCAGTTTGAAATATAATAATTGTTGCCACCTTGTAGTTCAAACCATCGCTTTCGGGATCCTTTAGATATCCATTCTAGTCAAAGCCTAATCCACACAGCCCATGCAGGCAACCAAAATCCGTTGCACTATAAGGCAGCTGTGAGCCGTCCATCTGTACCAGAGACACTTCACATCCCCAGAGATCAATGGGTGGCGGACTGGACAAACCATAATCCCCCCCCATGCCCTCGCAAAACCGCCAAACCCTCCCACGGTGCACAGTCAATCCCAGCACTGGGATCTGAGAGGCTGACACTAACACACAGGTAATAGAGCACATCGTAACCAGTGCATGAACAGCCGCTGCAGGCGTGATCAATAGGCAGCTAAAGGAACAGGTAATATGATATTGATGGACCCACAATTACAAGGACGCTGAGCAGATGTATGGGATTTTGTGTGTGGTTGTGTGTGTGTGTGTGTGTGTGTGTGTGTGTGTGTGTGTGTGTGTGTGTGTGTGTGTGTGTGTGTGTCTCGTCTCTGCAGCCAGCCAGCCGTGCATGCATGTGTGTCTGAGTTAATATATCTTTTTACAACACAAATGTATCTCCGGCCAACTTGACACGCCGCTGCATTGGAAACAGCCGCTCTCCAGGCCGCTGATCGCCGGAGCTGATCAGTCCGACACACCGGGGCAGTCATGAGGCCTAAAGGAAATCAATTACACTGTTACTGTTTTTAATATCAGGGCTGCGTTGGCACTTATTCATAAATGAGTCCCCATTAACACATATATCAGCTGTTATTGAGAAATAAACAAGCGGGGGGAAATTTCCCACGTGATCTGTTATAGCTGGATTAGCTTTCGAATCACTCGTACAAAACGCTCTGCATTGTGCAGCAGCATGTAAGTCAACCAGTTCAGCCGACAGGACTGAGCAGCAATGAGCCCTTTCAATGAAAATCCTCCTAGATGTAATTATTCCGACATATAGGTATGTAATCCTGAGGCCAGAGTGAAATACCAGAAGTCCAACTCTGGTGGTCCGGAGTATAACGTCACTGACAGTGAAGGGGAAAACGACTTAGAGGTCAAAATAAATGTCCCAAAAAGAGAGCGGGAGCACAAATCAGGCGAGCTGGTGTCTCTTAATCCAAATATAACAGATGTCTGTGTGGGTTCATCGAAACAGACCAGTTTGGAAAAGGCAGACTGAGACAGTGAGCTGGCATGGAGGTCCATACTGAGCGACTACTACAGTAAAAAGGTGAAGGAGACGGTAGCAAAATGTTGAATTTAACCCAGACGGTCTCTTGCCAAATATAAGTCTGCTGCCTTCACAGGCCTAATCATGAAACGGTGACACACGGGTCAGATTCAGAGGATGGAACACAACATAGACAGGGTACTTGTCCTGATGGAGCCATTAGGATTCCCCTCATCGCTGTAGGTCCGAACTAACCTGTCATCTCCTGCACTGGCAGCTGACCTCAGGACAGACATGTCGTTGAGGAACAGGGGCCAGGTCTGCCCACCCATGAAGCACCAGCACCCACTCTCTCTGCCAACTGCGCCGCTCACGTCTTCATCTGTTCCGTCGTTCTCTTAATCAGGCTTGATTGACTTTTTACATTTATATAAATAGACAGGCGGCAACACGGTCATTAAGACAGGGATCTCTGAAAGGAAACTACCAAGGTGGTCCCAGCAGTGGGGCTGAGACCCCCATGAGAGGTAACATGTCAGGGTGAGGCTCCCTGTGAGTGTCAAGACAGCTATGTCGAACTGAAAAAGAACCACAGTTTTGCTAAGAGGGGTAATGTTTGGATCTGACAGTTGCTTTTTAAATGTCATATTGATGACATTTTTATGTAGACAAATCATTTTTTGCAAATAATGTATATACAGAGCTTGCAGAAGGGTGCATAATATAAGTATAACTTTTAATTAAAATATTATCATGATTGTTAATTAATCATTTTTAAAAATCCAACATTCATAAATGACTGTTTTGTGTATCTCT
Organism: Acanthopagrus latus; assembly: GCF_904848185.1. Lineage (NCBI taxonomy): Eukaryota > Metazoa > Chordata > Actinopteri > Spariformes > Sparidae > Acanthopagrus > Acanthopagrus latus. The sequence continues at coordinate 8,264,066 of NC_051058.1, forward strand.
GCATAACAATTCTGACATTTGGTTCCAGATTTCAAGGTTTTTTCGAATGCCGTCGGTTCATGTTGTATCCGCGTTTCGTGAGAATCGAGTTGCCAGTTGGTGGGGAGGAAAAAATTATTATAAAAATGTTCTATGCGCCCTGCACACTGCACTGCCCTAACGTTAGCTTAGCATTAGTAGCCTTAACATTAGCCAGGATGAGCAACATTAACATTACCTAGCATTAGCAACATTAATGTTAGCGTGCATTAGCAATATTAACATTCGAATGCATTACCAATACTAATGTTAGCTCGCATTAGCAGTATTCAAATTTGAGCGCAATTGCAGTATTAATGTTAGTTAACATTTGCAATCGTAATGTTAGCTTGCATTAGCAATGTTGATGTAAGCTTGCATTAAAAACATTAACATTACCTTTCAGCAATATTAGCTAGCTGGCATTATCAGCTTTAGGTAGTGCAACAAACTGGCAACCACCTGAGGGGCGGATGAGTCGATCGACAGTGGTGTGATGAGAATGCAATGGAATGGGGGGGTGGAGGTCTCATTTATATGCTGATTGTTATCAATAAGACATTTAAAAAGCAATATTGTGTTGAATGTTGGAGTGTTTCAGTTTCAATAGCTGTCTGAAGATCACAGTCTTTTTTCCAAGGTAACATAATGCTGCAGAATGAAGTAGTGTGTAAAGGAGAGTGAATGAATCATGACAAAATCAACCTATATTATGTTGAAAACTGCACTACAAGGAGACCGAGAAGTTAATCAACCAGACTTTTTCAAACCCACAAACCAGATTTATTAAGCTGGTATTTACTCCATGGTTATTGTATTTCATTATAACGTGCTTCTGTTATTTCGTCTACCTCACTGGCTCACACAGAACTTATATTCAGACGTCAGAGAGTTTTATGACACCAGATGAATAGTTAAGTGATCACCAGCGTTATTAGAATTCATCCTGTGCATGGATATCAGTGGCCAACCAGAATGCATGGCAGTCCGCCCAATAGCTGCCTAATAGATGGAGATATTTCACTCAGCCAAAAAATGGGAGCCTTGTGGTGGCACTAAAGCAAGAGTCAGAGGATCGCTGATGTCATATGTATCCACGCTCTGGTAACCATGAACGTCTCTGCGCCAGATATCATAGCAATCAATCATGTATTAAATCTGTGGACCAACCAACCAACCAACCAACCAACCAACGTTTTCATTCCTAGAGCAGTGCTTCTTCTAAATCTTGCATATGCTATCTACATATTTTTAACACTTTCAGTGCAGTATATATGATCTAAGGAAGCCTGCACATTGCACATTTGGTCAGGAGGATTTATTATATATTTCAAATGTCATGTACACACAAGGGCAGTTATTATATATAGGATGTTTATCTTTATTCTAATAGTTTTTTTATTATATTTTTTAAATTCAAATTGTTATTTAATTCTTACATATATCTATATTTTATCATCTGTTACTGCTACTTATTTCCCTCCGTACTACTGTGTTACCTGCAAATATCTTGCAAGCGATCAATAAAGGAGCATCTTATATCTTCTAAAAAACAGTATAAAATACATACAATACAACAAAAACTTGGTAACTTTGGCCACAGTATGGAACATCCTCTGAACATTTGACTAAAGTGTCGACTAAAATTAAACTCTTGTTGACTGAGTCTTTTTTTGTTTGGAGAACTTTGTCACAGACTGAAGACTTCATGACCTCTTGCAAGACGCCGCAAGAGGGAAAATACGATTGTGACTTCCTTTGTGTCAGTGATGACTGACAGTGACTTACCTGTATCAGATTCATGAGATGAAAATCCAGATGTCTTTTAGTAAGAGAATCGTTGTGGAACATGCGCGGCCGTATCAGTGCCTGTGTTATTTCTTTTTAAACATCATTAGACAGTGCTGTGGGCTGACTGCTGAATTAGATGCACCACGAGGCCCATTACTCATTTCGTAGAATAAAAAAGTGCTGATATCAGTGGCGATGTTTGTCTTTCCAACCCATTCTCATCTGCCGAACACTAAGTCCCTGGGATTAATGGCAATATAATGGATGTATAATTTTCCCTTTGTTAATATCTGGCCTGTCTTATCCCTCAAACCAAAGGATGTCAGCATGTCTGCGCGTCGGCCTCAGAGTGACAGAAGTGACAAAAAAGCAGCCAGAAAATGATGTGATACGATGGAGGAGATAGAGAGTAATTATGACTATGTTGTCAGTGTCTTCATACTGTACGTTTTTATCGATGATTTAAATTGTGAGAGATATCCACATCTGTGTGTAGTTATAGTCGGCGATCTTCTATCTCCACTTTCCTATCATGGAGGGCAAGGGGAGAGAGAAAGATGGAAAATGTGTGTGGCCAACGATTTCTATTTTTCTTGGGACCTCTCGTCTCATTTCTCTCCACGGCGTTGAAGGCCTGACCTGGACACTGGACCCGTTCCCTCTTCCTCCGCCCTCCTCTAATCGGCCCCGTCTCGTCTTTTAGCTCTCGTGCTCTCTCTCTCTCCAACGCCCCTTCTTCGCCCATCTATGCCGTCTCGATCTGCATCAATCCATCTCTCTTCTTTCTATCTCTGTGGCAAAAACTAGTATCAGTAAATCGTGGGCTGGTGTGTGTCTGCGTTGGTGTCTGCCAGTGTGTGTGTGTGTGTGTGTGTGTGTGTGTGTGTGTGTGACATGCTTCTTATTGAACGCCGGCCATAAATCTCTGACCTCCTCGCAGCCTCTGAGTAAAGCGCTCTGATATTAAATAATGAGACCCGGGTAGGTGATCCGGTCCCCTGTCAGGCCCCCCGAGGGATGAGATGTGATATTGTTCCCATCTCTGTGCTCCAAAGTGGGAATTAACTGGATCCCGACTCTCAGCAGTTCACAGGGAGAGGCAGAGGACACTGTCTCCAGTGTGCTCGGGTAATCACTGGAGATAACAAAGCTCGATCATCTTTTTCTCATACTGTTCGAGGCTATTTGCTTAGATTGAACTACAAACATTCACAGCACAGTCAGTCAGCATGAGCACACACTGACCAGTATCAGATTTTGAAAGGAAACTAATATGTATTGTAAAGAGCACTAATGGCCTTATTGTTATGAAGATGGAAGCATGGTAGGCCACTGGTGAAAGTCCACGCAACGTTAGCTGGCTATTGTTAACTTTGTTGCTAGTGGCTTACCAGTTTAAATTCCAGGGCTACTGTTATAAGAGTTAGGTGCTACATCGTATGCAGAGCAGGACACAGGACGTAGTTTACATTGCATTTGCTAGCTGGTGTAGCTTTAAGACAAACGTTAGCTTCAGCTAGGCTAGCTTAAAATGCTACTGCTCACAGAATTTACTGTAGTTATTGTAGGTTGTAATTAAATGCACAATATGTTGGTTAATTTTTGCCACTAAGGGTTTCTCAGTCGAAACAATGAAAAATAAAGTAGTTTGATGACATTGTGATGTAATGTGGGATCATGGGAGTTACTGTCGTCATTGCTAAACTACCACCACTGACGTGACTCGGGCAGAGACGTTCATGGATGAGGTAATTCACCTTACATTTATTCATGTTGCCCAACTTCTTCTTTCTCTGCCGGTTCCACTGATGCAAGCCATCCAAGTGGCATGAAAAGCAGATGAAGCACACTGTCACCTTTAATGAAATTATAGATTTCTCTGTACTTTGTTTTTAAAATGTGTACATTTTACATATTACATCTGTCAACCTGCTAGTCATACACTCCTCTTGATTAGTCCTCTGATAATGCACACACACGACCAAAGACAGAAATATAAAAGATAAATGTAAGAGTAAAATAAATTAATTCTGACATCATTTCATTAAATGATTGGTGGTTAAAAAGATAAAAATATAAATAATTAAAGAGCTTTTTATAGAGCTTTACCTGCTCATTGAAGGTTAAAGAAAAGTCTCAAGCCTCATATTTGTTTTAACACCCTATCTTAATTTTAACCAACAATGTAATTTATCAATGTAAACAAATTTTTTTTTGACCTGTCTGATGATGCATTTTGTCAGCGGTCTTGGCTCCACAGCAATTTATAATTTAAAACAGTACTCAAACCACCTGAAACAAAACAAACCCTCAATGAAATTATACTACTAAAATATACAAACCAAATTGAATAAAAAGATAAACAAATCTTTATGGTGTATCTTTGAGCTCTTTGAATGAACCCTAATAACCCTGGCATTCATATAACATTCCAGTAAAAAGGAACAAGGGGAAAAAAAGCAACAAATAAATAAATAAAATCAAAATATACAACAACAAGAAAAATAAGTACTTTTTTTATTTGTTTCAGTGTAAGAGATGAGCTTCGAATCAATTATAATATAATTCATTTCTTAAGCATTAAATTATTGACAATTTTAGTTTCATGAGGTTTTAAAAAATAACCAAAATCATTAAAATAACATGGGCTATATAAATTTCTTTGGATTACTGAACACTAACAAGCAGCAATTTCATGGATCATGGACGACTTGTCTTATAAATAATAAACAAACAATCCAACAATAACATCAACAGCAGCAACATTGATGTTGATGAGCAGGGCTGAGAAAAAGTTGTTTTTTTTTTTCCCCCAGAAGGATTTTTTCACTTTTCTTCTCTGCATCCTTCTCCAAGCTGCTGAAAGACGATCGGGCCCCTTAAGACACTCTCCGTCTCCTCAGCGAGAGCGAGAGGAAACTCCATCTGACCGGAGAGAGCCTTCAGAGAGGAGACCCGACTCCCCAGACATCTGTTATGTTCAATGGCATCTAATTTACCTTTTGGTGCAGAGGGAAAAACAAAGGACAAGAGGGAGAGAGGGAGGGAGGGAGGAAGGGAGGAAGGGAGGGAATGGGAATTAGAGGTCTGTATGTGTGTGTTCCCTTCTGCCTCTGACAATCTTCGCTTAAATTCCTGCACTAGGAATAGTGATTCAAGACATGTTTGACCAGAATGAGTAATGGAGATAATTCTATGACTGTGCATAAAAAAAAAAAAAAAAAAAATTAAAAAAGAGAAGAAGAAGAAGAAAAAAAGAAACTTCAGTGTAGAGCACAGCCCACACACTCTCAATCGCAGACCGCTGGAGCCTCAGATCAGTCAAATTAATAACACACGACGACAGAGATATCGCAGATTACGACTTTGAATGCGTTCTGCAGCGCGCGGACCGACTCGGGAGAAGTCTCCCACGTCGCCTGTGAAGTAAACTCGACCGAGCAGCCTGGTGAGCGGCCAGAGTGCAGGCTTCAGAGCGCCGGGGGCCCAGAAACAGCTGTGTAATGGCAGGTCTGTCACATGGAGTTACGCACTGACACAGCAGGCTAATGAACACTCGGTAAACTATAGGGGAGAAGGAAAAAGGCAGCAGGCGAGGTGGGGGGTCACTCAGGGTGAAGGAGCTCCATTTATTCAGCTCTATGGTGAGAAGACAAAAATGTGGATTAAGGATTAAATTATGTTAAATATAAACAATTGAATAATCAATAAAGGAGTAATTACAAATTGATTCAATAAAAACTAAGTGTTTATTTAAGCTTTAGTGTGCCTTCGTGTTTTTGCTGCCTTGTTTTAGCGTTTTGTCTTTCTGCACCGTCAAAGTCAAATGGTTTTATTTTAGAATAACCTTAATATGACATCCTGCGCTCCAGTATTATTGAATAATCATTTTTGGTAGACTGAGACAGTTGGGTTGCTGACATTATCATATTTCTTACACAGTTTTTTCTAGAAGTTTAGAAAAGTAATTGTCAGTATACTTAAAGGACCAGTATGTAATTTGGGGGAAGACCCTAATCAGAAGAGAAAGATCACTTTCACAGTCGTTTAATTAACTTGCTCAGTGCACAAACTGACCTTAAGGGACAACACGATTTCATACTGTCTCACTTTGTTTATATGTGGCGGACCCTGCCACCTTTCTTGCAACAAGCGATGTTCTTTGGACCTTATTTTCCTCTGAGAACAGCTTCTTTAATCGTGTATGGAGAAGATGAATATTTCTGAGTTTGTGTTATTACCTCATTAATATTGAAAGTATAAATTTTGAAGTAGATTTAGTGCCCCTTTAATAATTAATGAGCACAGCTCATTATCAAAAAACAACAGCATATCCCCAGAAGGACAACTAGCCTTTCTCCAAGTCCTCTTTCAGGAGTGTGACATGCACTTTAAGGGTCAAAGGTCGTCCATAGATACCCACTGTGGGGTCAGCTTCATTAGGTGTTAATGACCCTCCCTGAGGGCAGGTTGTCTCCCGTGCTTTGTACTCTTTTTTTTTAAATTTTTTTTTTGCCTGAATCAGCAACATTTACAAAGTTTATGAAATCCACTCCGATCTTTATCCTGTTCTTCCTCCACTTCCTCCGTCCTCTTCCACTCCCGAGACACTGAATGACTGAACCACCAAACATCTTGGACCCGAAGCAGCACAAAACCTCATTGAACTGGCTCTGCTGAACATATGGTGGAATCAATGAGAGGGTCCATTCATTAAGCAAACTGTCACCGGGAGGCCCTTCAAGTGGAAAATAACATACACGAGCATGTAGCGCAGGAACCCTGGTTTATTCCGAGTGATTTGTAATTAATGTAGGTTACGTGTCTTTGTTCTGCCCTTGATCTGCTAATTAGAGAGGAAGCTCGGGTGCAAATCCTCTCTGCTCCACTGGAGGAATGCGCCTGTTGCAGCCAAAACCAAGTGTTTCCTCCTAATTTGAAGCTTGCTCGTCAAAGTAGAGAGGGCCTCATATTAAACCGATCACAGGCTGTATGATTTGGCCGCCATTCAGGCGATTATGATCAACAGACAACAGCAGGACTGTGAGTTTTGAAGGACACCTTTTTGATGTTGAAGGCTTTGATTCCAGCTCCCTTTGGAGCTGACCAAGTTCTTGTTAGCAGGCTACGAGTGAGATTTAGCAGTCCTCTCGCACTGAAGGAACTGGCCCCCGGTTCAATCACTGTACTCCATGTGCAGTCCCTGCTTTAAATCATTTGAACAGCCAGCCAGTTTTAAGGAAGGAAGGGAGGAGGATTTTTTTTGGAATGAGCAAAAATATGTTAAGACTCAAATTTAAAGCTTTGGCACCAGTAAACTGTGCTTTACAAATAGCTCTGTGTCTCAGTATTCAAATAAGAAAAAAAATATACAGAAGAAGCTGTTGTGTGTAACTCCAAACAGACATGGACAATTTGTGAAACAAGATGATAGGATATATAAAAGTTCCTTCACCCCCTTACAAAACAGCCACAAAGCGTTCGCAGCGTTTTCTCCTTATTTGTATCTCTTTGGAGCTGTTTTTTGTGTCGCTTCCTGTGTCTTTGTTGCTATTTTGTGTTTTTTTGTAGTCATTTTGAGTCTTTTTCGGGTCACCTTGCATTATTTATAGTTCTTTAAACTTGGGATTGCTTTGTTTATTTGTTATCTTTTTGTGGGCAAATTTCAGTTGTTGTGCGTCTCTTTGTTTCTGGTTTTGCATTTATTTTTCTTTGTAGTCATGATATGTCTTTTTTTTGTCATTTTGAATCTATTGCCGTTTTGCATTTTGGTTCTTTTACTCAATCTGTGTCTCTTTGTGGCGAATCTGTATCTATTTCTGCTTGTTTTGCTTCTTCTTGTAGTCATTTCCATGCCTTTGTGTTCATTTTGTGTCCCTTTGTGGTCATTTTGCATTATTTGCAGTCCTTTATTCTCAATTTTGTTTTGTTTCTTTGTTGTCTCTTTGTGGTCAAGCCTCTCAAGGGTGTGAGCTGTGTGTGTGTGTGTGTGTGTGTGTGTGTGTGTGTGTGTGTGTGTGTGTGTGTGTGTGTGTGTTGTGCAAAAATCGCCATGGTTTCCACAGCAGAAATACATGTTTTGATATTAACGAGCCAAAAGTCCTTCAACTCGTCACGTAATAATTATCTGAGAATTTTTCCAGTCCGTGGGTAGTCCTGCACATTCAGTGTTCGGCTGTAAATCCTGAGAAATCATTTAGCTTCTATCAACAAATTGAATAGGAAAATGACATAGGATAGTGAGCACTTAACACCAAAAATCAGGATGGCGTCAGACAAAATGTGGTACGTGTTAATAAAGGATCTTCTTGCTGAAAGTGATTGAGTTAAGGTGTCAGACTCAGGTATGTCTGGCCGACAGCAGACTCTCCTTCACACTTCCATACTTTGAGGTCAAAGGGCAACAGATGATTCCTCTCTCAAATGACCACCAGGACAAGCCCCACCCGGAGAGAAATCACTCCTGTAGGCAGCTGTTTCATTAAATCTATGCTTCTTTTCAGGTTATGTTACATTTAGTGACCTACGTTTCATATTGATGTATGATTCTGTGTCTGATTGAAACCCCGCCACCGTCACACTCGGCCGCAACCTGGCAAAACATTTGGGTTCATACATAATAATGTCACACTGAGCGATTTCTCCCTGAACAATTTCCTCAATAATGACCAATTTAGCTCTATCATTCATCGTAAATGAGTCCATTACAGGGGACAGTAACAGATTGAAATCACTTTCCCCTCATCAGTCTGAGAATAACCCACCGCACGTGAGGGTCAAATGTCCACGAGCGACCCTGGTGGTGGAATGCACTTTGAACTCTGACCTCTGGGCAGGGCCAGAGTGCTGATCCTGACCTCCACTGAGGAAAGAGCCGAGCACTGACCAGTGACCAGTTGCTCGAGTCACTTTGGGAGTGAGAGGAGCTGTTGTTTGGGTCATTAGAGGGGAATGTGGACAGTAGGTGGACTATGTGTGTGTGTGGCTGTTCTGCTGTGGGAACAAAACTGACTTGTTTTTAGGATTCTGGTGCTTATTCAGTGACGTTTTGGAGTGCAACCCAGGCAGGATTTTTTTTTAACTTATTACACTGAGCATGAACTCCTTCAGCTGAAATATGAGGGAACTTAGAGTTACAAGCTGTCACTGTATTTAATTCACACTACTGCTTTCTCATGATTATTTTCCCAGTTTGATGTTTGCAGGGGCTTGGTTTCACATTTATCATTTAACTATTATATTTTATGCCTATAAAGGGCATATCTGTCTGAGGGTCCCAACTGACATATCTAAAAAACTGCCGTGTGAATCGCCATAAAGTTTGGTGCAAATATACAGTGTTTCCTGATGGTGTATTCTACTGACTTTCATGGTTCCCAGACTTGTCCTCTTGTGCAACCTCGTATGGTTTTGGCTGAAATCCATCTAAAACAGTTTTGGATGGACAACCATGAAGTTTGTTCTGAATTGCAATAACTTTGATGATCCCTGATTTTCCATGTAGCTCTGTCATCCGGCCATATTTTTCATTAGGTGAATACTTTAATTTATGACCGAATACCTAAGCAAAGCTAAAGGACATTCCCATCCATCTTAGCTTCACATTGTGCACTGTACATTGTGTACAAGCGCTAAGATTAACATTATAATTGCTAAAACATCTGCATGTCAGCATCGTCAGGGTTTGAGCATCAGCTCGAAACACTACGGTGGTTAAGTACAGCCTCACCGAGAGGCTAACATGCCTCACGTTCATGTGCATGTCCGTGGTCAGTGTGAAAATAACTGTTGTGCGCGCTGGAAGATGTTTGTGGCCGATTCTCGTGTTTTGGTCTTGTTCAGGAACTCAGCTGTGGTGATACTGTACATAAAGAACAAATGTCTCAGGTTGTGTTTAAACCAGCTATGATAAGCATGAAAAAAATGGACTGGTCTTGATTTTGATCATGTGATGCCAGAATCTTTCTTCGCTCACTGTAAGGGCTCCAATATGAATAAATCTGATCACACTTTTTGTGGATAGGGAAACATGGGACTCCAAAAACTGCATAGTCCACATAAATACACAAAAAGTTCAGAATGGATAGAAATTTTAACAAATGAACTAAAGGCCCAATTCAGATACAATGCAATAAAGATACTACTATGCCAAGAAACCCATTATAACCTCTATTGTTTTCACATGTTTTCCTATTGTTTGTTGGTTTGTAGGCAGGATTACACAAAAACTACTCAATGGATTCTCACGAAACTTAGGCAAAGTACGTGTCTCAGCCTAGAATATACCCCTTTAACTTTTGGAGTGGATCCAGACACAGGAACAAATTGAGGAACGTTTTCTCATTTTCTTTAACATTGTGAAAATTTCAAGATTTTTGTTAATAGCTAAGCGAACAATGCATTGATCTTGATAAGAAAAACAAAACAGGTGCATTTGGGTGGTTGGTATCTATGGGAATTGCTGTTTCTTGATAGAGGTATGCACTCTAGTGGCTCCAATGATTCCAGTGGCTTGAGCACGCGGCCCAGTGGTGAACACTTCTCATATCATGTTGTGTATAAAGGGCCCATAAGAATGCATTTGGATCAGTGTGCACATGCAGTAGGCATTGCCCTAACTTGTGTAACTGTCTGGCAAGTGTTGTGGTTCCTATAAAACATCTCCCCTGTCCTCCAGCTGTTCCATGCCTGACTGAACTCATGCGCTGCCCTGGAAGGAGCCTGGCAGGCTGGCAGGCAGTCCCCAAGCAGCCATTCCTCTCCCGCCCGAGTGACGACACTTGACCTCCTCACTAAGGGTCACCAGTCACTTTCATCCGGGGTGTAAGGATCTTAAGGGGTGACATTCGCCCATCCATCCCAATATCCGGGTCTGGCCTAATCCATGTGTGTTTGTGTCCTATGCACCCTCAGTGGAGCCAGACGCTCACATGGACCACTGACAGGAGGGTCATTGTGAGCGCGACAGAGAAATGTATCAGGAATGGAGCCAGGGCTTTTTGGATAAAGGCCTGTTCTGCAGACCTGCAGCTGAACCATCTTGTTTGCATATCAATACCTTTCAGGCCTGAATAACTTCAGTCAGCTGATGAATGAGAGATTTGCTGCTATCTCAAGTCTCAGGGCTCTTTGGTGCAGAGAGAGACATAAAGGAAACTTTTCACCAGCGGGAAACTCGACGACATAGCCGGCTGGTTCCCTTTTACGCGCTCCTCACCCATGAATGGGGTTGTGTGACTTGAGGATATTCTATAACTGGAGAGTATGCAGGGTGGAAAATGAACACCACCCACCTGTCAAATCCTAGAAACTTTTAACTAAAATTCCCCGAGGTAGCTGATGATCATCTAAGGTCTATTCTGAAAATGTTACTGGCTGCGAAAGTGACTTTTGAAATAAAAAGGTAACTTTCCTTGATATGCAGCTATGTTGGTGTCTTCAAATCCTGTTTTTGGCTTAAATAAGCAATAATAAAATCTTTAGCCACTTTTGGGAACAAGCTGTAAGCTGTATTTGACCCCCTTTTATAGCAAACCTCTGAATGAAGAGTTGCTTCTTTACCCATCTAGCATTAGCTTTCATGTGGAATCATGTGCTCACTTTTTACCTTGTTTTTTAGTCTTCACTAAAATAAATATATGAAAATCTTACCAAACTTCCCCACTGGAGCCTGGGGTTTGTTCCCTGTTGGGGTGCAATAGGCAAAATATTCTGTTTTTATACAGGTAACGTAAGCAAATGACACAAATTACATTGTATAGGTGTAATGTGAGTTAAGTAATTTGCACGTTACAAGAATGAGAAGTTCTTTTGAGCAAAAAATGTGACATTTGACAACGTTAATGACAGTCCAAATGTCAGAGTATGTATATGTGAACGTTTTGTCAGGGAGCTTTATTTTGGAAATCTAGCCAGACATTGCCTAATAAGTATTGTTGCTAACTTAACTGCAAAGCACTTAATGTGCAAAACTGTTGCTCAAGGGATAGGTAGAGCTTCATAGTTTGAATTTTAAATCTAGTGACTAAGCACGGGGAGTGGGAGCATGTTGAAATAGCTGCCCTGCAGACAAAAACAGTGAGAGCGGTAAACCAAGTTATTGGCCAGAAAACTGAATCAGTGGGTTGAAAGTTGCTGTTTAGCTTCATGGAGCCATGGTTGATTTCTCTATTGGTTTGTCACCATGAGCAATCTATTTGCCATAACATGCAGTTTTTTGATCCATGTTAAATTCTAAATGTTGATCATCTCCGAGGTCATGTTTCCACAAAAACTGTAAATTCAACGTTGTGCTTCCATTCTCTGGTGAATTTCCCAACTTTGTGACCTCTTCAGGGAGGTACCTTGTGAGCGATCATAACCTGGGAATTGAATCAAAGAGAGGGTTAACGTGGGCCTGGGTCGTTCGACGTGAGCTGCACCACGCCAAGCTGTGTGTGACCACTGCACTCTTGTGGCAGGGGTACCCGCACTGCTGTGGTCCTTGCTAGCAGGGAGGAACGAACCCCCCGCGATGGAGCCACATGGAATGAGTCAAGAACGTTTCGTCATAGGCAAGCCACGAGACAGAGAGAATGGAACAGTGGAAAGTGCACACAGGAGCTAATTTCTGATTACATCAGCAGCTAGAAACCGCCCCAAGGTGTTCAAGTTGAAAAAGGTAGGCAACGCCATTTACCGGGCCACCACACTGGAATGGTAGCACTTCACAGCTCACAGTCTAATGTGTCAACCCTTGTGTATGTGTTCACGCCCTGCATCGATTACAGTTGTATGGAAGATATATCAAGTGTTAAATAATATTTTACAAATGTATGATAGCGACCCGTGCTCGACCCCTGAGTTAAATCAAAGTGACAGTGGGACATGGTACGTATAAGCACATATCCCCACCGCCAATAAACTAAACAGGCAGTTATTGATCCGGACCATCTCTCCTCACTGGAGGTCCCAGAGGTTGAGAATGCAATATTAATGGATTGTGGGGCGGGCGGGGGGGGAAGGGGGGGGCGGCGGATTGTCGTATGCCTGTGTGTGTTTATTTCAGAGCGAGTGTGTGCATGTCTGTGAGAGTATGCGATCATGCTCATAGCTCATGCAGGGCGACTCCATTAACCGGTGAGGCGATGGCGGTCAGCAGTTTGTGGCGACTAGGCTCACAGGTCAAAGGGGAGTGAAGAGGTCAAAGATTGCCATCCCAAAAGGTCTCCAATCACCCCAGTGAATTGATTGCTTACACATCAGAAAAGCCACCGCCCTGTGTTAGCTTCAAATTTAGCCCTGGATGCCTGTAGCCATATGTCCCCCTCCCTCACCCCCCACTGATCGCCCACACTCTCCACCAGCTTCATTCAGCTTCTTCACACTTCAACTTGGAAGTGTTTGCTAAAGATTTACTGACTGTTCACTTCAGGGAACAACTCTATTTTGGCATTGAAACCAATCTTATGTTTAGTTAGCTTAGCTCAACATAGAGACTGGGAACAGAAGGAAAGCCAACATATCTCTGTTTGAAGGTAACACAATCTGGATTGTGTTCATTTGATAAGTTAAAGAGCTTTAGAGGCACGGGTTTGCTTTATGCTAAGCTAACGGCTAAAGCATCATATTCTGTGTACAGATGAGAGTGGTGAAGCAATTAAAAACAGCTCTGTAAAATGTAAATATAAGCTAACTACAAACAATGCTTGAGTTTGAAGGCTAGGGCTAGGCTAGAAGGCTTATTTAGTTACCTTTTGATTGAGACAAGCTAGCCTGGTCACCCTTTCCAGTCCTTATGCTAAGCTTACAGGCTATAGCTACATATTTTTGTACAGATGAGAGAGTAGTATCGGTATTCTCATCTAAACTTCAGCAAAAAAATGAATGTATTATTTCCAAAAATGTCAATTTATCCAACATGTAAAGCACAAAAAAACAGCTATGTACACAAAGCTCCGTCGCATGACCTTGTTAGAGTCAGACTGTTTCCCCATCTCCAATCTTTATGCTAAGCTAAGCTAACTGGCTGCTATAGCTCCAGCTGCTGATATGAGCATGGTTGCTTATTCATTAAAATCCATCACTGAGCCCATTTTGAAGTTATTTTACTCACGCTTTTTTGAGTTAAACCCCCTGATATTATAATTGTGAGAGCAGGTTAAAGATTAAAGTAACATTCAACAACATTTTATTGTAAATAAATGTTTGTTTTCCTACAATTCATCCCTTAAAATAACACAGCGCTGATTTACTGTATTTTCTTTGCTAATCATCTGGTGTCTGGCTGGTCGCTTCCAGGAAAAAAGCAAAATCATCTGCTTAACAGATGTATCGCGTATTCCGGCCAGCAGCAATGTTGGTTTGTTTGGAATAAATACAAAGAGGATGAACTGAGGTTGACTGCAGAAATGAGGCCAAAACACATGTTTCAGAATAAAAGTTTTTAGTCAGAATTTCCAGCAATATTTCAGATACAAAAAGTCTCAGGAAAACATCTCAACAATAGTTGTCATCTTATAAATTAGGCTTTTTGGAAATACACAGTTGCATGTATGTACTGCTTGTGGAGGAGAGCGTTGAGTAGATGAAGTAGGAACCAATCACGATACAGAGGTGGTGTGTAAAGAACATTTCATCCATCTTAAATAAGAGCAAATTTACAGCACATAGTGGACTGTGTTTTACGTTTCTGGTACCTCTCTGCACCGCTGCCAGGTTTCCTCCTGCATTTGCTACATCTTTATTTTTTACAGTCCGGAAAAGGAGCTTGCAACTGAATGCACTGAGGAAAAATAACTTCCTATAACTGCTTACTCTGTATAAACATGTCTATCATTAGCCCAGAGGTGAACTGAACAGTGTTGAAGGGACTTAAAGTGATCCTTAATAATTCATTTACGTCTCAACAACAGACATTTACATTTATTTTGATTGTACCATTGTGCATAATTCAAAACCCCCTTTGCGTCTTTCCTTGCTGCTGCGTCGCTTCTGTCGCGGATCTCCCTCAACATGTCATTTGGTTTATTGAAGCTTTTGCTGTCAAGCCTTGTTACTCGTTCGCAATTTGGTACAGCTTCAGTCACATCTCTTGGCAGTGTTGGCGACCTAGTCGATGTTATTTTCAATTGTGCCACGGTTGTGCCGTTAAGTGTTTGGGACAGCAATGAGAGCTTCACATACCTCTGGCACTCGGGGTGCCAAGTGCTCGAAGTTCCGATTTAAAGTAAATAAGCACTGTGCTTCAGTGTGGCTTGTGTTTGTCACACAGCAGCAGTGTGAGCTCCAACCAGCACTTCTTCCAAACTTTTGTTTAGCCTTTCTTTATGAAGTGGCTCAGTTTTGTTGTTGGTGTTGTTGTTGTTGTTGTTGTTAAGGTTCCTGTTTGTAAGATAGTTGATTTTAAAGTCTCTATCAAAATTGTCAAAAACTCACATTTTGGGTTTCCAGGTCGACAAACATAGACGCTTCGGGTTCCCATACTTGTCAGATACTGACACTTTAGGATTGTAGGTTGGGTTGACCACTGCCCTAAAGCATCGGTATTTGATGAATTCGGAAACGTAAAGCTTCATTACCTGACGAGTTGATGGAGACTCAGAAAAAAAATATCCAACTAACAAGTAGGAGCTTTAACATGGCTCTTGCGAATCCAGAGGAAAGCAGAAGTTTTCATAGTCAGCTTTCATAGCATAGGAGGTGAAGGAAAAGGCATGTTTTGCACAGTAAAAGCTTTGGTAACACAAAATGCTTTCAAGGTATCCCTGTCTTCAGAAGAATGCTACTAAAAGTTTTTAAGAGCTTTGGTGAGTAGCTGCTCAGTCCCAGCCAAAATTGTGGCCAGTCATTTGGTAGAACTTGAGATTGAAGGGTCTATAGAAGTCTCTGAGCCGGAGCAGGACCTCAGAGGGGATCTGGGGATGGGGCCTGCCCTTTGACTTCCCCAGGCAGCGCGGTCTGCTGCTCCCCTCGGGCTTCTTTAGGCAGGGGAAGCCTTTGGTCTGGTTGAAGTAGAAGTGCTTGTCTGTCACCACGCGCTTGAGTCCCAGGAAGTCCTGGACCCGGCCCATCTCGCCCGCTGGGTCCGTCACCAGGCGCTCCCCGCTGACAAAAAGGAGGCGCGACAGCGGGAAGAAGCGCAGCCAGTTCTCCAGGTGCTTAGCGTAGATGCCAATGCGCACGGCACTCCAGGACGTGTCGATGAGGCCCGTGGTGGTGTTGCGGAAGGCCAGGTTCTGGAAGGACGGGAGCCCGGGAGATTTAGACAGAGTCTGGGTGTAATCAGAAACAGCCCGGGTCACAGGGTCACGCACCACCACGATGAGCT
The DNA here is from genome assembly GCF_904848185.1 of Acanthopagrus latus. Taxonomy (NCBI): domain Eukaryota; kingdom Metazoa; phylum Chordata; class Actinopteri; order Spariformes; family Sparidae; genus Acanthopagrus; species Acanthopagrus latus. The sequence continues at coordinate 8,280,183 of NC_051058.1, forward strand.
TGGTGTGGCGGCTCATGGAGAAGACGCGACGAGGAGCCTCTTTGGTGATGAAGTAACTGGGCGTCTTCTCCATGGTGATCTGACCCTCCAGAGTGCGAGGCATCAGGTTCCTGCAGGGGAGGAGAAAAAAAAAAAAAATGACAGAGGGAGAGAATTAATACAACTTCTTTAGACGTCACGTGAGTGTCGACTTGGGAAAATACCGACAAACTGCACTGTATGTTCTTAATAAAAATTACATCTGTACATCAGGATTAAATTAATACATCTGCTTGATTTTTCTCATAATTCTCAGAGCATTCCTTTGATGATGCCTCTCTTGCCTCGGAGGCTTTTTGATTTTTGCTTTGTAATTACTGGGCTAAATCTGTGATTAGAGGGAGATAAACATGACATTAGGTTTCTGGCATTGATGGAGTGACCCTGTCAGCACGGACCGGGAGGGAGTCTGCGAGCGGCTACTGTAGGAAAACCGCAAGGCTATATTAACCTCAGAAAAGTAATTTCCTCTCATCCGCTGCCTCCTCCTAAACAGACTCATAACTGCCGGGGCTCTCCCTATGCTGCTGTCCCACAGAATCCGAAGCAGCGGCCACATTACTGTCATACCGCTGGTATTTGTAGTCTTACAGCAGGGTTGGAGAGGTTATTAACTGTTTTCCCCCTTTAGTGAGCCCTCCGAGCGTATCCTTATCACAGAGCAAAGTTGGGAAAGCTTCTAAAAAATTGTAATTGTTGAATTTAATGAATTGACAAAGTAGTGATGCTACTCTACTAATAAATAAACACGAAAAAGTAGTTAAAGTTAGCCACATGGCTCGTTAAAATTACTTTTATTAGTCAGCCCAGCTCCTTCTGAAGGGCCTTTAAACAACTCCAAATGCTCAACACACATCACATATTCTGGATTTTACAGCTGTAGAGACAAAAAACAAACAAGCAGACATTACGTTCTAACAAGTAGCCCGCCACGTTTGGAGATATTTACGGACCATCGACAGCTAGCTTAATGTTAGCTTAAATAACTGATTCCTGAATGTAGTTTAACAGAGACTAATGATAGAAAGCTAGCTAAGAAGATAAGACTGGACAGCACATTTCTACTGTTTTGGTAGCCCTCGCGTCAAGCTAGCAAGCAAACGGTGTGTTAGCGTCTCGCGTTATTTCCAACTGTAATCACATTATTGTAGTACCACACTAAATAATGTGTTTCTGCCCAACACTGGATAGTAATTAACAAATCACCTTTATCTCAGTGTCTCGTATAAAAGCAAGAAAAAGGGAATGTGTTAGCAGTTTAGAGACACAGAAGAGCAGATAAAAATCATTTAATAATTCTGGTTTATTGCAACCAGGATCTTGTTTTTGGAGTTTTTATAAAATTAAACCTTCATCATGTTCATGCGATGATGTAGAAAGGAGGGCAGGGATTGTTAACTGCAAAACAGATGGGAAGTCAGCTGAAACACTGACAGCAGCTTTAATTTTATCACTTACACCTGTGCTTTTTGTGATGTGTCAAAAGGTCTTCTGTGAAATAAGGACTCTTGCTGACATTTTGGAAAATTCAGGCAGGGCAAACCATCAGAGAGCTAAAAATCATCAGGTTAGGCACATTTAGAGGAGGAAAAAGAGACTTTTACCTCAGAATAAAGTGGTTTAGATCATTTGGCGAAACATATGGTGTATTTGGCATTTGACCTCTTGTCTCTTGCCCTGTTAGACTTTGTTACAGCAGTATTGCCTTGTTGCAATGAATTAACTTGAGTGAGTATACTGTTATCATTCACGATGGAAAATAATTGCCAAAGTTACCAATATAAGACCCAAGCTATAATACACCGGAATAATCATTTAATGTATTCAATATTTTGGCTGCACAAAAACAAAACAAAACAAAACAAAACAGTCACTAGTCCAAAAGTGTCCTGTAACCAACAGGTTAATATCGGCTCATGGTCGACATGTGTTCGCACTCAGCCCTGGGTATTGCCTTTGGCCCTCTGATGGTTATTATCATCAGCGGTTGAGGTATTCTAGGCACACTTTGGCTTTTATGCACAGGGTTGCCCGCTTCCTCTTGATCTTTACCCCTACTTAGATGACTCAGAGGCCTGAGAAGACGTAGTAGTACCTCAGAAAGTTCAACAAACTCTGACCAGTGTCTGTGCTTGACTGAGAGCCCTCGTAACGTGCCAGAGCAGATTGTATATAAAAAAAGGGAAATGGGAGGGAAAGGAAAACCTATTTTTCTCTGGTCCTTTATTTCATTCAAAAGCTACTGTAACACTCAACTGGAATCTAATAACCTCCGTTATAAGAAAATATCCTGCCAATTTTCCTCTCTTGAAAAAAAAAAACAAAAAACAACAGCCCCTTCAGTTGAGTTTAAAGAGGAGATTCAAATCTCAGGCTCAGTTCGTGCTATAGAAATGGAGGCGGCAAGGAATTCCAGCGTTGCAACTGCGAAAGATCCCTCAGCTAATTTCCATGCTTCCCTCCCCTCCCTCCTCAGCAGGCATGTGGTGACGGTTGGGGTCGGAGACTTCGTGGTTGGTCTCTAAGTGAAGAGCTTATGGGGCTCTGAGCTCTGGTGTGTGGTGATGGAGCCGACTCCATGTTCCTCTCTCTGCGATCCAACACACACAGTCGGATCCAAGTCCGGCGTGTCGCCCTGGCGTGGAGCTCCGAGGGTAACACCAAGTACACAACTTATGGTATTCACGAGAAAACCTCAAGAGTTGTATTACAGGGCCGAGGCTAAACAAAGCAGAGAAGGACACATCAAATGCATAAAGGGGGAGAAAAGTTTACAAAAACAATGCTGTTTCTATGGCCAGACTCAACACAGGGAGGTTTTTACAACGAGCATGTCAGGCCGGAGCGTAAACCTTTGGCTCTGAAGCCAGGTTTTCTGCGACGGGCACAAATTTTCTGTTCACCGCATGACGTGACTGGCAGTATAGTTTTTATGAATCTAGATGCAAGAAAAAAGAGGGTAAATTTCAGATATTGGATCCAGGAACACTTTAACAACCCTGGCTTCGAGAGAGATAAATTCCACGCTCGTACACTGTTACCCTCACGTGTCATCAGTCCGTGAGGTTATTTTTGCGTGCCCTGATGGTTGGTCCGCTTCTCCCCTCGACTCGCCTTGTTTACCTGTGTTTCCTACACATAACAGACTGACTCTCGTGAGGCACTGAGGGGAACACGCCTGGCAGTTGAGTATTTCCAGGACAGGAAAAAGGGAGAGTTGCATCCTTTAATCAACACAGTTAGGGCTGCAATTCCTCAGAGTAATTGTCCGTGGAGTTTGCTCCTTTTACAGAATTCAACACTTATTCATTTAATCATTTTACAGCAAGGTTATAAAGCGAGATAAATATTTGCAGTATATATCGGAGTGCGGAGGATGAGATGAAGGAGACCTATTAAGATTTTTTTTTTCCTTTTCTTCACTGGTTTTACAGGGTCCTGTGCATGTAAAAGGACTTGAAAGTTAAAAGAAAATTATAGTCCGGAACCGCAGAAGCTCCTCTCTCCCACAGAAAACACTGCTCCTGAAACGCCTTGTCAGACGTCCCGCCTTTAATTCCATGACTTTGTAACATCACACTTTATCATGTCACATATTTGCATGATTTATGCCCGGCGGCTAGTCCTGTACGTAAGAATTAATTAACACAAACACTTTTTGTTGTTGTTAGCAGTGCTGGCTCAGGCTTGTGTGAGCTGACCAGTCAGAGGGGACTGGGTATTCAGTAGAGGGTCCTTAAAGTGACAGGAGCTAAAATTGAGCAATTTAGACAGACAGGGAATAATGGACAGCATGAGAAACCTATTGTGTTTTTGGCATTGAAGCATATAAACCTATTCTAGTTGTGCCCCAAAACAAAGATGAATTGTAAAATTAGCATAATGTGTCTCCTTTGAGGAGTCTTGCAGTGTCTCGCAGTGTGACTCTTGGACATTAGTCCAAAACAGCGGCTGCAGAAACAATCCCTCTGCTCTAGACTAATACTTGACAGTATTACTGATGTTTTGGATTGTAGAATTGTGACTTTTTTCTGTGCGAAGGTATATGAAAAAAAAATCACAAATTACCACACAATAATATGAAAGATGTGGGATATAGCTAGATTTTTTTTAGTATTTTTGTGTGGTGGCAGACATCAACATCCAAAGCCAGCAACCAGATCTGAAAAAACAAAACAACTGAGGTGCCAGTGTGTTTGCACTGCTTGGTGAATGTGTCATCAGTCTAATGGAAGCCGTGGTGTTCCATCCGAGGGCTGAGTAGGGCTTCCATTGACATCGTGTTTACATTTCGGACCACCGGCCCTATAATCACAGAACAGCCTGGCTACAGCAGAAAGCACAGGAGGAGGCCACACAGCGGTACAGGGAGGAGGGCGGGCAGGGAAGCGATAGGAGAGGGGAGCAAAAGGAGAAGAGTGGGCAAGACTAAAAGAAAGGCAGATGGAGAGAAGAAAGGGAAAAACGCAGGAGAACTCCAAAAGGGCCCAAAATCCTCTCATTAACCTGGAGCCACTGTTCTGAAAGCGTCTAATCTCTTTTTCTCTTATGAAGATAAAAAAAGTGTTTGATCTGTTTATCGGATATCAGCTGCCGTGAGCCGCCTCCGTGTGGTTTCCATAGAGAGTTTAGGGAGTCCTAGTGACCCGATGTTTGTTTTCATCACACCTTTACTCTTAGCATCTGGGGCAGGAATGCAGTTGGGTTTTGAAAGTGCGCAGATGTGCGTTTATCTGCGCATACAAATGTGCCCAGACGTTTGGCTGTGCTCAGTGTGGGTGGGCCGGGCTTTATTGGTGCCTGTGTAAAGGACTGCAGGCTAATAGGTTACTGTTTATGACTAGATATGAGTACGCGGCGGTGAGCTGTGTATGCGAACCTACGTCAAGCTCGGCGGGAGACGAGCAGGGGCGACTTAATGCGGAGGTAGAGGACAGATTTTTTTAAGAGGCATTTTCCGTTTCTGCAAACCAAGTTGAGGTAACGACATATTTGGTCAAAAGTGAGTTAACGCTTGATTCTTTTGACATATTTATGACATTAAAAAATGATTATGCCATAAAAATGTAACATTTCCATGAAACGCTATGCAGAATTTGCAATTACTACAAAATGGAGCCACAGTAAAATAAAAGCCAAACCGCACTCTGCACTCCGGCTTGGTAAACTGGGCTCACCGACCACTGCCTGCTCCCTCCACCACAGAGAGGCAGCTATAAGCTAGCAAGTGGTCAGATACGTACAGCTAGCTTTAGCTAAAGGTATATTTAGCTTATCTGCCTACAACTAACAACTGCCTGTAATTGGAAAAACATTAGCTTCATCGAACTGAAATCTTTCTATTCACACAACGAAAAACAAAAAAACCATCACAGGTCTCCTTTAAGGTCTGAAAAAATAACCCGACCCCAGTGATGTCATCAGGGTCATCTCAGCTTCCACGTGGAAACCAGGCTACACATTTTATAAGGAAAGCATTACAAAGTGGGGGCGCGGGGGCAAGAGATGCGTGTTTACAAGACACATTATGTTGTATGACAAATGCAATTGAGTTGCATTATGGGAAATGTGGGATATGTTACTGACTGATAATTGGGAGTAGAAGTCCAGCTCTGTGGATTTGACCTCACTTTTAAAATGGTCTGCCTCTTAAAACTCCAGTTTCCAGTGCAATATTAAATCAGTTAAGTAGCACCTTTATTTAATGATGATGGCAATTAAATTATAAAATACATTTGAATAAATGTTTTATTGGAAATTTTAGAGTGAAACAGAGGTACACTTGATCACTATGAACTATATACTATCTTAAACTTTTAATTTGGCAACTTTTACTTCTATACAGAAAATTTTAAAAACATCTAATGTCTAAACCAGGTGGAACAAACTGTCAGTTTCTGGTTGCACTGAACTTGCACTGAAATGAGAGCCCTGCACTGACTGAGCAGTGACTTCTGTGTGCTGTTACACCCCTATTATCTCCTGCTAGGTATAAATAAAAGAAAGTAATCTATTCTCTTATGGACAAAAGCTGAAAGATCACATTTGGACTGCAGCTATTGCATTTTCCTTGTAAACTCTTCAAACAGAGAATGCAGTATCTGCGTGTGGAGGAGTTATCTGTAGTGATGATGGAAAAGAGACTTTAGAAATTACACTGCAGCCTGTCTATCTGTCTGTCTGGCAGCCTGAAACCCTTCCCTGTCATCTTCCCCATTTCTGCAGTGACTTTATGAGGCAGATTGCTGCCTTGAATGGAGGGTTTCACCATCTTAAGTGCTCATCAAGTGTGACTGTGTGTGTATAGTTTGGAGTAAAGAAGGGCACCTGCAGGCACTGTAAACACAGTGGTTATTATCGCTTTTGTAGTGGGAAGCACAAACTCCAGTCATTTTCAGTTCTGTTTGTGCACCACCCATCTCTCTCTCTCTCTCTCTCTCTCTCTCTTTTTTTGTGTTTCACCAAGACATACGCTCGCACACATAAACACGACGCACACACACATACGCACAACAACCATCTGAACATGCCTTCCGCAGGATGGATCCACATCTGGGAGCAATGAAGTCCTCAGTGTACATGTGTGTTTGTGTGTGTATGTGTGTGTGTGTGTGTATGGCGGAGATGAGGGAAGTGTTTCTGGGCTAGGAAGTTTCCCTCTGGTCCCGGGGTTCAGAGCTCTGAAAGCTGTGATCCATACTGGCTCTGCTGGGCCACAGGCCAGACCCCCGGACCCTCTTTAATCCCCACCAGCCTTCACGACGCTCGGAAAACGGACCCTTCCCTCCCGAAGGTCAGCGGCAGATGGTTGTGATTCGGAAAGGGCGAGACCACCGGGGAATCACGGCAGGATCATGTAATGCAACATGTCATCGTGCACAGAGTTCGCTCTTGTACATGCTACGTCTTTTCCCCTCCTTTTTATCCCACCATTTCTCTTTCACTAACACATCCTCATACTTTTTTTTTTTTTTTTCCACTTTTCCCCCCCATCTCCCTCTCCAGACTTCAAAGCCTCCACTTGGCCTCTGCTGTATCCCTCTGAATGAGACTGTTGTGAATACATTTGACATGTGTGAAGGAACTTTAAAACACATCGACATCCTCGACCACTACAGAGAAAAACACATGAAGACAGATACCAGTGTGTGCCCAAAGATCTGTGCAAGCTGCTGCGTGGAGGGGAGAGGTTTGTCATTACTGACGGGGCAAATACAGGGCTGAGGGAGCTTTGGTGGGCTGATTAGAAGTCAGCGGGGACTGTAAGCAGCTCAATAAAAGAGGAGGTAAAGTAGTACTTCTCTTTGTGTCTGTTGGAGCCGGGCCACTGCAATAGTTGGATGGCCAGCATTCGGCCGTTTGTCAAATGTATCCATTGCTTTGTAAAAATAGAGAAAAAAAACTTCCATATCCAGGATATTTATGTATTTTTACAGGTACTCAGATGTCTGGTTATCAGGCTGCCAAATCAAGCCTAAAGTGATTAATGGTAAGTCATTTGCGTTTGGCTCTCATCGTAGACGAGTTTCGGAGGCTCTCTTCCTGTAGAGGAGAAAATTCAGGTGGAAAATGTCTATATGGTTTGAACAGTAATAAAAAAGAGAAAAAAAGAAAAAAGGAGGCAACTTCAGCAGTGTCTACAAAGTTAAGACCTTTAATGAACTCAAAGGGTCTCTGTGGAGTTTCTGTGTCTCGCTGGAAGACGATCTTTTATTAGTCCATGTTAGGCACTGAGACGAGGCGCCGTGCATAAAGTCTCATCCTCTGGACTGCCGGGAAAAAATCCAACTCTTCACGAAGAAAAATCCAGCAGTTTCGAACGACTTCACATCCGCGGGCTTGTATAGGTGACCGAAAGAGACAGGAAAGGCGTCACTGTCACGTCATGTCACAGTCAGCACACACACATATGGCCAATAAAAAAAGTCATAAATAAATAATGAATACATGAATAAATAGAGCCCCTTTAAATACCATGCAGAATGCAAGTCAATGCTTTTCTGATGTTCACAGAATATCAGGGAACATGTAGGCCCCCATTAATGTATTAGATTTATGAATTGATTGACATTTTTATGACACTTCTGTCAGTGCCTATTGTATCTAACCAAAACTGCGAGTAATATAAGTCACATGAGCTGGATCAAAAATATAGAACTCATTTTATAGTCTATGGCAGGCGAGAGAAAAATTGAGAAAAAAAAAAATCCTTTTTATTACCTTCCCTGGTCTTTTTAAAGACCTCCTCAAGATACCCTGTCCTGCACATATTGGCCCAAGATATGGACCCATCAGCCCCATTTCACAATATCTGTGTTACACAAACCCATATTGTTAGCACCTCATATTGCTCTATCTCACTCTGGCGTGCGTGTGGCGGACTATTACACACTCTGAAGGTTGCAGTCTGGCTGACGCACCGGGGGTGGCGAGGAGTATTTTTACCGAGGAGGTTTGCATCACTGGGGTAGGTCGGTAGGAAAGAGCTGAAGAATGTGTCTAGCTGAAGGGAAAAATAGAGGCGTAACAGTTAATAGAGACATCACAGCGCCGGAGAGCGAGTGAGTAAATCAGAAGTGGTCAGTCAGAGTTTCCTCTGAGAAACCAGGGCAGCCCTAATGACAGATTAGAGATGTACATGTGTGCTCATGTGTGTGAATGCTGTGTGGACCTTTAGCATTAGCTTGCAAATGTTTGAATTCTAATGTACAACAAGAAAAAAAAGGAAACTGGCTTATTTGCTTTCTTGTAGGATGCGAAGATTGATATCGTTCTTCATGCCAATTTGCTAAATATGAAGCTAGAGCTGGTAGCATAGCTTAGCACAGAGAGCGGTCACGGTGTAGTCAGAATGAAAAACTTCCCATAAAGACCCATAAAACAGTGTAAAACAAGATGTAGGCGGATTTCAGAACCTTCAAAGAGAGCAAAGCTAGCTGTTTCCTGTCTTTGTGCTTAACTAACACATGTGACAAGTGCCTAACACCCCCCCCCAAATAGCACAAATTTCAAAGCTTCTCTGGATGCTAAATATGAAGCTCAAGTTGGTAGATAGCTTTGCATACAGACTGGTAACAGCTAGCCAGGCTGTGTCATTAGCCTAACCAAAATTTAAGCATTACATATTGCCATTTTACGGGGGCTTATGTCTGGCATATGACCCCGGCAAGACAGTCTAAGCACGATTATTAAGCTTTAGAGGTGCTGGTAAGCAGATTTTATTACCTTCAAACAGAGCCAAGCTAGCTGTTTGCTAACTGAATGCTAACGGTAGCTTAATATTAAAGCCATGAGAGTGGGAATGTCTTCTCATCTAACAACTGGCAAAAATTACCGAACTGTATCTTTTACTGTTGTTTTGAAAGCTTCTTTGAACATCTTCTTTTAATTAACAGGAAAGTTTGCTTAATGCATACAAATGATCACAGGAAGAAAAACAGAAGAGAGACTACAGAACAGGAAGACGGGATGCCGTGATTGTATCTCTCTGATAGTGTAACAGTCTGTAATGACCTGACATGAAGCCCGCTGTGTGTTTGAATGTGTATGTATGAGTGTAATGTGTCCATATGTGTGAGTGGAAGTGTGTGTGTGCATGCTGCCACTGATTGCTCCCACCCCTTCTGACTTATCAAATGGGAAAATCTCCAGTCGTGTTCCTGCCGGGCCCACAGTGGCCTACTTGTGTGGCTTTATCTTCTAGCTACCAGGGGCCTCGGGCCCCGCCCTGCCTTCATCTGATCTCCTGAATACAGGATGGAGGAGGGACGGACGGATAGATGGCGTAGATCCTGAACCCTGTAATGTCACGGTGTCCTCGCCACAGTCACATAATTGGGCTGTTAGTCAGATGGTGTGATGAGGTGGGAGTGGATGTGGACTGAGTTTAGTTTAGTTAACTGGTCATTTAAATGGGAACAAATCTGATTGTTTAAGTCATTTTAAAGGCACTTATGTCTCTAAAGGTCTCTAAGTTTAAACAAAAGATGTAAATAGGGTGGGATCATGGGAGTTTTTGTCTATATTATCATTATTATTATCATGATTATATTCATTTTAGGCAAAAATGCCCCGAAACATAATTGGTCACAGTTTCCCAAATGTGAAACAAGAAGGAAACAATCATCAAAAAATGAGGAAGTAACAGCTTTGAAGGTATACTGAAGACACTGTATTGTGTTGCAGAGTTAATTCGGATAAAATTAGCATGCTAACCAGCTAGCCCTGACATGCCCTGTTTCGTAATACCACTCTGAACTCACAGTCTGGATCACAAGCTGCACGGCTAACCAAGCTAACTAGCTAGCTACGGCCAGCAGCAGCTAGCGGTTACTGTGGTGAAATGCTGCCCGCTCAGTGTTTGCAGTGACCCAAGACAGGAAGCCAATTGTTACATAATGCATCTTTAAACATGTTGATGTTTATTGTCCTTTGTTAGTTATAATTGGAGGAACTCATATTTTGTAATACACATTGTCATTGTGTAAATGTTCGGTATTGTATTACCAAGATAGACAGATAGACAGATAGACAGATAGATAGATAGATAGATAGACAGATAGATAGATAGATGGACTTTGTTTAGCCTTCAGTCGAGTCAGTCCTGTTAAAGATTAACCCTGAGACAACATGTACAGACTCCAGTGTTTACCCTCCACCCTCAGTCTGCACCGGTGACAGAGAAAACAACCATGTTTTCACTAATTAAACAGCTTTTCTAAATGTACACACACATGTGCACACACACGCACACACTCTCTCACACACACACACGTACACACACCTCAGAAACACTGTAATTGACTCAATATGGACTTTTGCTTGTCTGGCAACTCCCCAGGTTTCGACCAATAAGAACACTCAATACCGTCGGATCCCGAAAAACCCACTTCCGAAGACTTCCAGCCTGCCACTCCTTGTGGTTTCTCAGCTCATTGTTAGCAGCGTCTTAAGCTGCATAGGGGAAATCACTGCTGGCAGAGGCACGGCTTTTACAACTGGGAACGGTCCACCCGGCAGTCTGCTATTAGTGCCATCCATCAGGCTCATCAGAGTGGACTCGACTGGGCTTTGGCTGCGTTTGCACACACACATCAAACATACAGGACGCAGAAGAGTTTGGATGGACATGAAGCGGAAGACAGCGTTGGCTTCCAGATTTCCTCCAATCACAGCGTCTTGTTTGATGTTTCGCCTGTCCTCCAAATTCAGCTTCCAGGTCCTGGTGCCAGAGTTTCAGCCGTAATTAATCTCATTTCCTCCCGAAAAACCCGGCGCAGACATCACCGACAATTAACCAATTCCTTTAAGTTGGTTAAGTCAAACCGATGGGAGTTTTTCTTGCACGCTTACGCGGCGGACAAAGAGAGGTGTGTTTCGCTGAAGGGATTCTCTGGGTGGCTGCAGGTTCTCACGACCTCAGCCCCCCTCCACGCAAAGAGTCAGACATTAAACAGAGATAGACAGCAGTGAGAGGTCCACTGCCACACACACAGTCAATAATTATCTGCCTCTCCAGACAAACCGGTGATGGTTAACAGGGTGTGGGCCTTGAGTAACTGTTTCGTCTAGCTGCAACTATGGATTCACAAATCTTCGTCAGCAGTCACCTCTTTCATAGACGTATATTCATGAACTTGAATGAATTAAATGGAGAAACAGAACTAATCATATATTCTGAGGCTTCAATCAAAGTAAAACAAGAGAGCCTGAAGGCAACAGTCTTTCCTTAAAATTGTGCTTATGTACATATTTTGTGTTTCACGTTTTTGTTTATATACCTCCCTAATATTATGTCAGTATAGGCTGCAAATTGCATAGAAAAAATAAATAATTATTGATTAATCATAAAAAAAAGACATTAAAGGTTCGTTACGCCCTTGATTAGCCAATTAGCCTACAGCCTGCCAATCACTGTCACACATCTACAGTGATGATGTGAAAAGCTAAAGCTAAAGTTATTTAATTGCATTTTATAATCTTACGTTGAGATTGCAATATGATCAAATGGTCTTAGAATACATGTTTGTAATGTGTGATATGCCAATATTACATAGTTACATATTGTAACATTAATGTATACACGTATTTCAACCTGTGGTCATATAGAAGTAGCATTACACTATACAAATTATACAACTTTCTTTTATAAATAACAGAAAAAACCTTCTTTACATAGAATTGCCCCTTCTTAAATGTTCTATTTAGTATATATAATGTGTATTGTTATTATTGGATGGTTATCGGTGATGCATTACAAGCAGTTTACTGTTGGGCCATTGTCTGAAAACTCACATGCCGTGAAGCAGTTTTTGTTCACTGTAATGGTTTCTTCTGTCCACACTGGCCACTAAGTGATCCCTTTTCATGTAAGCAATGGGGGACGAAATCCACAGTCTCCATTCTGCACATTCTCGACTTCAACGGGAGCTGATATTAAGCTCCGGCAGAAAGACAAATCAAGTCAGGTCCGTTTGTGTTACTATCCAACTAACTCTTCCTCAGCTGGAGCTTAGCACGGAAACACGGAAACACTCTGATGACACACAAAGGATCGTTTGGATAAACGATAAGCGATCGGCGGTCGGCAGGGACCGGAGGAACGATCACAGTGAGGATGCGTACACAGACACAGGGCTGTTGTTTAAAGACAGACTTGGAAAAAAAAATCTGAATCTTTCCTTTAAGTGTCTTATGTTGGTAAATCAATTATTGTCTGTGCATCATTAACTTGAAAAGTGACAATAGAGTAGCAGTTGAATAAACAGTAAAAACTAGTACAAGTACATGAAAAAGTGCATAAAATGACTGGCAACGGTCACAGTACCTCTGAAATGTACTGCACTTTAACAAATGTACTTACTGTAGTTACTTTTCAACACTGTGCATATCTTGAACAATCTCATTTTTAGATTATTTTCTATTCCACTTTCACTTCCTGTTTCTGAAATGAGGAAGACAGTTTCTCTCACATGCGGCTTACCCTTCCTATTTTAAATTTTTACACATGTCCGCCACACGCACTAATCTAAACCACAAAACAGACGACACCAACAGAGAGAGAAGATAAGAGGCAAATGCAAACAAGTTGGAGGAGGCAGAATGATGATTTTGTTTTTGGTCCACTGAACATGGCGGCTGGCTCATCGGCTCCCCTGATCGCTGTCTGTTCAACAGACAGGGAAAAGTGGACCTGTGGTTGAGGAACGCGCGCTCTCAGTCTGACAGTTTGGAATTAAAAATCCAGAAGATTAAAACATTTGATAAACTCCATCTCTCTGCGCTCTCTAACCGTGATTGAAGAGTTTCCCCCAGCGCTCCTCCGTCACCAGTCATCGGAGGCCATTATTTCTGATTGGATGAGACGTGGCGTGCTGCGAGGGGAAAGGTCGGCCAGTGATGAGCTGTCAAAATATTGATGACTGAGTTGGATCAGACCCTCCCCCCCCCCCCGCACCACCACTTATAAATCCATACCTATCCTGCACCAATTTATCAAGTCATGTTTGATTACATCCTTACAGTTCGTTCCCGGCTTCATTTACATATTGCGCTAATCCTGACAAAAACCTCTTTACGTGTAAACCGCAGCGTGCGTCGCATCGTGTTTATGAGCTCTGACAGCTCATGGTCGTTGACTTTTTTTCCTTCATTGGCGGATGCAGCTTTTCGAATGCTCGCAGAGCATCGAACCCCGTCTCCTGCACAGAGCCGCCTTTCTTCCAGCGAGATCCATACATTTCCTAGTTTACCAAATTCTTCCGCGAAAAAAAAACCCTCTGCAACACGCAGCTTCCAAGAATGTGAATCCAGGAATTCAAGCAGGGAATCCCCCTGTGATTGGTAGAAGAGTCCAACAGGAAATAAAAACCTGGACATTCCTGTCTAGGTAGAGCTCTGTCGAATGATACAGCTATTTTTCTATGAGACAAAGAAACGAGTCGATAAGGGAAGAGAGAGTCGGGGGGGGGAGAAAAAAGGCGAGGACTCCAGCGGCTTTACATTATACAGTTTGAGCGACCCGAACGAGCCAATAAATCTGCTCCAGCAACACTCGAGGCTTGTGAGGTATAAATGTCAGCGGAGTAACAGCTCCTTGTCAACAAGATTGAATATTCAGAAGTTAATTAATTTCTGCTGCACCGGCGTGATAAAGGCAGAGAGAGGGGGGGGATCAATAGAAAGAAACCTATTTCAGGCAATCGATATCGGGAAATGACATTTATATCTGCTGGATATTTACGGCGTCAAGAGAATGTGGAGAGATGCAGAGAGATGGACGTCAGGTAGAGCTGCAGCAGTGTCAATGAATCTGAGCTCACACACACACACACACACACACACACACACACACACACACACGCTCACACACACATGCTTGCACTCACTCGCCACTCACACCATGGCTGTCTAAACCCTCGTTCCCCACCACCAAGCCACAGAATCGTTTCCAGTAGATGGCAAAGCCAAGGCTTTTCCACATATAAGCATTTTTTCTCAAACAATTTGCCAAAATGCTTCCTTTAAGGATGTCCATGTGTTTTACTTGGTTACCAGCTGAAGACAGGGGCCAAGGCTCTCGCTCGCCGGGCCTCACAGACACACAGACAGCACTTTGAAATGAAGTGCTCTGTCAGAGAGTAAATGCTTAAGTGATACTTTCCAGCCCCCGGTCTCAGATGATGTTGTTGGCCTCACATTTAACGGCCCCGTTTCAGCGTGATATATGCGAATCACGGGGCACTTAACGTGTAATTGCACTAAATTAATTGTATTTTTACAACTACATTCGATATCGGGAGGAGTGAAGTGGGCAGGAGGGCAGGAGGGCAGAGAGGGCGGCGAGAGAGAAGGGAGAGCAGGGAAGTCAGACGTGTCCGCTGATTCTTCATAAGCCGCCGAGCAACATGTGGGGATGAGCTGATGTTGAGATGTGTCAGTCAGTGCTCAACACGTTATCACGCTAAATTAATTTTTTTTTTGTGTGAAGTGACAGAAAAGAAGAGACGGAGGATGTAACCCCACAGCCCCGTCAGATGGACTTAAGTGCCCCTTCACTGACACCACTTGTCATGTTAAACATACCTTCTTGAAAAATGATTATAAAAGGGATACTATTCAAAACTATATCATGTGTATATGTGGATATTGTTAGTTGTTTCAACCATTCATCTATTACTTCTAGCTAATTAACATTAAATCCATTGGCCTACTTTTGGCTAGCTATTTTTAACGTTTGCTTTTAGCGAACAATTTCAACAAGTAGTAGCTATCTCATCCATTACCTTTAGCTAGCTATTTTAACCATTTAGCATACCCGTTAATACCAGGTAACAATTTCAGTCATTTATCCATGATTTTTAGTTACTAATTATTAATTCACTACATTTAGCTAACTATTTTAACCATTGTTGCTTTAACAAACAAACAGATTATCCATTAGTTTAACAGCAGCTAACAATCAAACTTTTCATTTGTTACTTTTAGTTAACTAGGCTACTTTAACAATTAGTCTATTCTACTTTTAGCCAGATATTTTAACTATCCGTATCCATTAGCCTGCTTTTAGCTCGCCGTTTCAACCATTTATTCAATACTTAATACGAGATTGGTGTTTGGACTTTGGTGCTCGCTTGCTGACTAGGCTAGTTTTCATACGGTCTTAGCACCTACAGTCGTAATATGTAGCGTACAGGTGATTCCAAGTCGTCTTCAAGCATTAAAAATGCTATTCTCCTGCTGGACATCTTGTTGGGCAAACATCAGGGTTTGTGCTGAAATAACGACGCCGTTAAGGTTACGGGACCTTTGTCGTCATCCATTCACATTCAACCTGACCTCATCCATCCATTAACTAATAGATCCTAACAACGAACTTTACTCACAACAAACTAGTGTCCTCATACTGGTTACCTACAGTACTTGTGGAACAGTCTCTGTGATGCCGCTGCCTCACTATATGTGGTATTTCTAAATCAAATCACGATTTTTGCTTTTGGAACAAGTACAAGTACTCCTGGTTTGGAAACAGGACCAGAGGGTGGTTGTACATGCTTTGAAACGTTTACGTCTGTCTATAAAAACAGAAAAGGGCCCGTCGACTGTTATTGCTTGTCTGTAAGCCAGTGACCTACGCAGCCCCTGGGTCCAATAAGCTTCCCCTATAGCGCTAAAGGTTGAGGTGTAGCCGGAATACTAAAGCGCTCATCACAGAGCAGCACTATAAGGTTGGGGGCGGCTGGTCGGGGGTGTTGACTAATGCTTCATAAGGCCTTGTTTAACTGCGACCGGGGGGCCTAATCCCTCTCAGCCACTCCGCACGTCCCTGAGCTGTCCATGTTAATGCCTGACCTGTCATTACACCGGTCCAATTCACGCAGTGTTGACACGAGCTGTCGGCGGATTAGGAACCAAGCGAAAACACGCGTTTCATTACGACTTCAGAGGAGAAAAGGAGAGGAGGGGAAAAAAGAGGGGCGAGTGCGTCATGTCTGTGTCAAGAGAGTACAAGGTAAGGTCAGTTTCCAACAACACACAGCAGTAAAAGGGAAACGCAAAGGTCGCCGGCCTCCGTGTGGAGTGTGTAGCTCTGTGTCAGCATTCAGATCAGTACAGATGCTACAGCACGTCGCTTCAGCTGAAAATGCACTTCTATATTTAAACCTTCGTCTTACTAGATTAATGACACTGCAGGGAACAAGGGGAAAAAAGTACAATTTGTAAATATAAGAGAGCACCACACTGATTTCCCACCAGGGTTTAAAGGTCTTATATGAAGGGATTTTGGTATATAACCTAAAAAAAATGAACTGAAATGGTCATCAAAATTTGAAGAAGTAACTCATTTGACATTATCGTGGTGAAATGCTGCCTGCTCTTTGTCTGGAGGGATCTTCTTCTCACATATTGCACCTTTAACGAAACTGAAATTTGATCCAAACACTCTTGACCTCCGCATCGTACACCCAGTGGGATTCTGGCATTTTACTGGAGAGACGAGATCATTTTGTGCTCTTCTGATTTCTGGGAGTTCTGACAGTCCACCGTCTGAACCTATCAGGACACGAGTAAAACAATCGGAAACCCGGTGGAAAATATTACCACATAATATGACCATGTTATATTGCCTTTGAGGTTTCTCACATTCTAAGGGAAGAAGCTGCTCTGCAGTCTGGTGGTAGGGCATCAGATACTTCTGATTTGCTTGCCGCCTCCTTTACATTCTGAAATTGGTGATTTACGCACATTTCATTTTGTTTTATTTTTGCTTTTCTTTGTCTCATGTGTTGAATTTGAAGATGGACATGGACATTTAATGGAAAAAACAGTTAAGTAATCAGCAGATAAATTAATAATTGTCTTTTTTTTTTTTTTAAAGTTGACTCCACTGCAGAAGTTAGGGATATCCTCTGTTGCCCTCTTGCGAACACATAATCTCTTGTTCGGATATAATGTGTCACTTTCTCCTGTCAATGATACACTAGGAAAGACATCCAGACAGCCCAAAAGACTCTGGCTTCTTTCAGCTCACCCTGCTTGTTGGCTTCTGTGCTGCAATCAGCTGTTTTTTTCTGACTTTACAGCTACCTGAATAAACACGCGCGTCTGAGCTGAAACCTCTCCGGGGGATTCACCTTTAAACTCAAAACTAAACCGCCTGAACGGGCTGATGTCCACATCAAACACGTCTGTATCATTGGCACATGTATTGGGTGCAGCAGGAAAACCCCAGCTTCCTCCGCTTCCTGACAACCGCGCTAAGTAGCAAGAAAGACTTGTGCACACACACGCACACACACACACACT
This sequence comes from Acanthopagrus latus, assembly GCF_904848185.1. NCBI lineage: Eukaryota > Metazoa > Chordata > Actinopteri > Spariformes > Sparidae > Acanthopagrus > Acanthopagrus latus. The sequence continues at coordinate 8,298,027 of NC_051058.1, forward strand.
TTGATCCTCCCATACCACTGAGTGGCGGTGCACCTGAGCCTCGCGGTGAACAGATCATTACCCGACTGTATTGATCTCTCCCTGCGTCTCTCTCTCTCTCTCTGTCTCTTTCTCTCATCCCACATTTTGTCTTCCACACCTCCTCTCTCTCCTCTCTCTCCTCCTCCTCTCTTCATCAAACTGTCATTTACTCCGCGGATCTTCTTTCCCCATTCTTCCTCCGTAATGGTTTCCCTCTGTCCGTCCCCTCTCGGCCTCTTCCCTCGCTGCGTTTCACCAGAGGGAAAATTAAAAACGGAGGCTGTAAAGGGAACCCGCCCTCAGAATGCCCATTTTGGCCGATCCTCAAGCAAACACATGACCGCCAGGCTGAGGGGGTCATCCGCACTGCCACCATCCAACAACCACAGCCCATCCTCCCCCTGTGATCGGGCTGGTATTGAAGCCCTCGGGGGACCAGCGGCGGACACTTAGGGAGGCAGCGTGTCAGCTCAATAAACAGCAATTTATTGGCAGGGGACTGAATACGCTGCCATGCTTGGAATCAGCAGAGGCTCTTATTGGTGCTGAGAGACCTTAATGAAGAGAGGAGCGGGACTGATCACACCGGCAGGGAATGATGAGTGTGTGTGTGTGTGTGAGTGTATGTGTGTGTGTGTGCACGCGCGCCAGCAGCAAAAAACACACTTTTTTTTTGCTAACACGAGGAGAGTGCATTCGAATTAGCTCTGTTTTTGTTACATCATGCTCAGTCACAAATAATTCATCGTGTATTGTAATAAGGGAACCAGAACATAAAGGAGTGTTTTGTTCACAGTGGTCGTAGACAGGGAAAAAACAAGGCATGAAAAAAAAACAAAAAAACGTCCACCTCTCAGTTTGAAATCCTTAAAATAAGGGATATTCAGTCAGGATATTGCACACAGTACACAGAATATATCTTAATATTGTGAAACCTCCTTAAAAAAAAGTGGTTCACAAATAACGGGACTGGAGAGCAAAATCAAATACCATAATATTTTGGACCAAGTACATCAAGCCTGCGACAACATTGTAAGGATGACATGGGGGACTTTTGCAAAGAAGTGAATGATTTTTGCTAAGTACTCTTCAGTAATGTGGACATAATGAGTAAGTGGAAATAAAAGCATGAGAAGAAGAAGCAGTCTGGTAAATTCAGAACATGACATCACTGTACTGTAATCCATCCAATTAAAGAACACTAGAAGAGGCCCTATGTAGTGTTGAAGAGGAACTTCAAACTTTGAACTTCCTCTCCAACACTACATAGGGCCTCTTCAAATTCATTTTCTCTGTAACTGAATAAACGAGCTGTTCTCAGAGGAAAATATGTTCCCCAGACCATAGTTTGAAGCTAGAAAAGTGGCAGGGTCCGCCACATATAAACAGTATGACATTGTGTTGTCCTTTAAGATCAGTTTGTCAGTCATAAAAATAAAGACAGTTAGTTCATTTAGTTTGTTTAGAAATAGGAAAAAAAAAAAACAGTCAATGAAGATCTGTCTCTTTGGATACAAATTTCTTCCTCAAAACTACATATTGTACCTTTAAGTCACCAGTCGGTAAGACGATAAAACATATGACGTGAGCCACTGCCGAGCTCTACCTCATAGCATAACATTTATCCACATCTACGCCTTGTTTTTTTAAACACATCTTTTTTCGTCCGTTCACAAAGACACGAAAGGAAGTCTTCACATTTCACTCCGGCTCATCAGACACAATCCACCTCATCAGACTGGTCGAACAAGATTAATGTGCAGCTATTAAAGATAAAAGACATAACACGCATACTGTCGAGCAACTAGCGAGGATCTAGAGAGGAGCAGGGGACTTTTCTGGGACGCTCGTGGTGACGGCCCCAGTCTGCTGGATCTCAGCACGGTCTGATTTTACCACTGCACATTAACATATATATTGATCTAACATCGTTCACATGACATGAGGCTTTCTCCACAGTAAACTCTGATGAAGGGGTTTTACTGAAGAAAGTCGAGGGAACAGATTATCTCACACTCACCATTGATGGGACTAATAATTTCAAGTTGTTAAAACTTTTTTACCCATAAAACTTGAGTTTAAATCTCTACTTGGTAATTCTGAGGTGACTTTTTTTCCCTCCTACATTTAAGTACAGCCAACTAAAATTCACAGTGCGTTGTTGTCGATTTCGGACACGATTATATCGTGTTGTCTTTTCCTGGTTTTAAAGGCTGCGTTACAGTAAAGTGATGTCATCCTCTGAACCTACCAGGCTGTTCTACTTGTTCTAATACTCCTCTTCACTTACATCCACATTACGTATGATAAATGATCAAGAGATCTTTTTGTATTAATGTTTTGTGAAAAATTCCAACACTGAGTTTTGTCATAAAGAGATATACGACATATTATATAAGGCAATGCTGCCTAAAATATCAAAAAAGAATTTGAAGGCCATATGATGAAGCCCTGAGCTCACCCTAAATATACTTCTCTCTGTATATTTGTAGCTTTTGAGGAAGCAGTTTAAAGGTGCAACATGTAGTTTTGGGGAAGAAATGTTAATCAGAAGAGAAAAATCTTTATTGACTGGCTATTTTAATGTCTTAAGAAACTAAAACAAAAAAACAAACTCTCTTTGGTTTCATGACAAGACAATTTCATTCTGTTTTACTGTGTTTATATGTGTCACCTTTCTAGCATCAAACAGAGTTTTAGAATTTCGAGTTTGAGTTTATTCACCAACACTACATGGTGCCCCTTTAATAAATAAAAAATAAAAATAAAATCTAAATCTAAAAATCTAACTTCAACTTTCATTTCCAGACATTCTCCTCTGGAAAGTGACAGGAAGCAGCTCCAGCTAATCTAATCAGACCGGCTGTGACTTTTACCCCGAACTTTGACCCTCACAGGTCATGACTGTTCCGCTCGTCTGGCAGGACGGAACACGCGTCATTTAAATTCAAACATTCACCGCATATCGTGGAATGAAATTAAAAAGAAGAAGAAGAAGAGTGAGAGCCGCTCACCTGTACCATTCCAGCCCCTTATCGTAGAAGCGGTCAAAGAAGTGCGGCTCCGACCCGACGGCTCTCACGTCCGGATGGATGCGCAGGAACTCCAGCAGCGCCCGTGTGCCACCCTTCTTCACCCCGATGATGATGGCCTGAGGAAACTTCTTGCTGCCGAAGTTATTGGCTATAGAGATGTTGTTCGAAGGAGCGTCGCTGTGCGTGAAGTCCGACAGCTGCTCCCGGACGAACGACACCTGAGACGCGTTGTACGCGCCGGGCTGCCGCGCCGACGTCTCATGTCCATCACTCACCGCGATCTTGTTGTGGTAATTACTCTGCTGGTCGTAAACTGGCCTGGGCAGCGAGTCACAGTATCCGTTGAGGCAGTAGAAGAGGTACGTGAAGAGAACGATCATGGTAAAGAAGACGGACAGCTTGGACTGCACCCTCAGGTGTCCAAAGTTGAACGCAGCTCTCCATTTACTACATCCCATGAGTCGCAATCCTGAGCGCGAGGACACAACGCAGGAAACATGTCATATCAGAGGACTTCATGCCACAGACTTCGAAAAAACAAACAAACAAACAAAAAAGTGAAGTCAGGCTGAGAGCGCTCCGGGGAAACCGCCGAGCTCGGTGCGCAAGAGCAAGTGGCGCAGAGGTCGCCCCCCGCGCGTCACAGCGCTCCACATGCTCCTCGGCTCATCTCACGCCGCCCCCCGCAGCCTCTCTCTGGGTCCGTCAGACGCATCGCAGGCAGCTTTAAAGGTCTCTCGGTGAGGTGGTTGTGTCCGCGTCCCCGCAGCGCGCAGTGTGCCTCCCGTGCGCTCCTCTGGCAGCGTCTCGGCAGGAAAACCCTCAGCAGTCTCTCCTGCCCGTGTCGCTGCCAAATCCACGCCCCGTTTATCATCCGACACGCCCCCTCCACCCGGCAGCCCGCGCCACTCCGAAACAACATAACTTCGGCAGCAAAATAATTGACAGGCGCGCCCCGCCCTCTGCACGTCTCCTCTCACTCTGTTTGGAAAGCAGTTTTCAGAGAAATACAGTCGTTAGCGTGATTATATTTAATGCACTGGTAGAGGAGGGCGATATCTGGAACGCACTGATGAAGGGATATTAGTTTTTTGACTGCAGGCCGAGGATGCAATTTCCCCTCATTTCCCATCAAAATCACCACATCCACTGTGGAGACCTGCACTCGCAGGCCTGTCCTGGTCTGAGATCAGGCCTGCATCCCCGCAGGACCAGCGGCCACCTGCTGTCTGCTCGCCCTCCTGACCACACACCCCCGTGGAGCCAGCCATGACACACACGTTTAACCTTTGCACTCCGGCCCAAGCAGGACAGGTGCGTCATCGGCTTTCTCTTGCATCTTTCTCCCCTTGTTATGTGTGTTCACATGAGACCACAGTTAACTTTGGTAAGCAGGAAGTTACACAGGCCACCATCAGCTCCTCTGCCTATCAGTGCCTTTTGTGCAGTGCAGATAAAGATCAGAAGCAAAGTCTTCATGTGTTTCTTTAATCTTGGCCGTTTTGTTAAAGGGGCTCTGTGTCACAATTAGCGGCGATTTACAGGTAGGGGGCAGCATATCACCGGAACAATGGCTAACTGCTGCTGACTGTAGCTATCGTTAACTAGATAGCTCAGTTAGCTGCGCAGGTAGCGGTCCAGACTGGAAGCACTGGAAGCACCGCGGATGTGGTGTCATTTTTTTCACATTCTGTTTTCAAATTCTTACATATTGCCCCTTTAAAGCTGCTGCACTGTGCGGTGGCTCTCAGAAGTTTTAATCAGAAGAGAAAGATCTTCATAGACTGATTTTGTACGCCTCAACAAACTAGATAAACCAGCTGTCTTTGTTTTCATGAGTAAATAAACCGAATAAACAAACTGACCTTAAAGGACAATTTCATATGTTTAACTTTGTATATGTGTGGCCACCTTTCTATCTTTTAACATCGTTCTGTGGACCTTTTTTTTTTCCCCCTCCATGCACAGCTTGTTTATTCAGCTATGGGAAAGTGAAATATTTCTGAGTTTGTACCACTACCTCATTGATACTGTAAATGTAAAAGTTTGAATTTCTTCTCACATAGCGCCCTTTCAGAGACAAAAATGTGCCTGCCATGTGAGACATTCACTGAGACACAGCTTTCTGAGGCAAAATCCTTTGTATCTCCTGGTGAATCGCTTCCTGAACTTTGCCAAGAAAGCCCGAGGACAGGGATTATATTTTCGGCGGCGGCGACACAGTCAGATAAAATGTCTCAGTTCCTCCCCCCGTGTGATACACCGTGTACTGTACTCTTCGATGATCCTCGCAGTTTACGGCTGGTCCAACCAGTATCTTTTTGAGTCTTCTCTAAATTGGACTTTAACTGCCACCGTCACTGTCACAGTCTGACACACGTTCAGATATACTCACACACGAGTGCACTGAACTGGATGGCACCGTCAACTGCTGATAACGAATACAAACTGTCGATAAGGGAGGAGGCTCCCGTACAACTCACTCTACATACGTTAACCAGTGAACCCGTGCCATTCCAATACTGATAGTGGTTACAAAGATGTTGGGGATGTGTTGGCGTTGGAATCGGCAACAAAACTGGAGTCAGCGAGCCGGCTGTCAGGCCTCCCGGTGGAAACAACCAGGGCAGACAGACAAACACGGACAAAGGTCAGTCAGATGACAGGGAACAGGGTGCAGAAGTTATTTACAGCTGCTTTGACTCAGAGGACAAGAGGACACGTTGGGTTCAGGTGGGGACACGAAGGTGTGCAGCAGGAGGAGGAGCAAGAAGGAGGTCGGGGAACCAGTCCGTGCCGTCCTCCAGAAGGCCTGAGCCGGGGTCAGAACAGCAGGTCTGCTACCAGCGTATAGACAGAGGACAGCGACTGAGCGGGACACTGTGCTTCACCACGAAGCTGCAGCTGCTGGGGGCGATAATGACAAACATAAAGTAGTACGAAGGGTCAGAAAGTCTGCATCGCAAGGAGGTCAGGGTCGGCTGGGTGGATATTTCCCTAAACCTAACCGAGAAGTTTTGATGCCTTTATTTTGAAAGTGTAACCATTGTGCTGTTGCTTTCCCAGATATCCCTGCAACACACACACGTATTTGTTTGACATAACTTTAGATGACAGGGCAGACAAACACAGACGCCCACAGACATACGTGATTTACTTTAAAATCCGATTTATTCTGTAATCCAGAAAAAAAACAAAACAAAAAAAAACTGTGATGACGGAACGCCTCAGTCATAAAGTCCAAAAATCAGGTTTGTCGTCAGTCTCTCAGAATGTCTTATCGGAGCTTATCCTCCATTAGACACAGGTGATGAACAACCATACGGGAGACATCCATCACAGAGGACAGAGACGGGCCGACTAGCCCCTCTGACGCCGTGACACACCAGCCTGCATCATAGCAGCAGCTGGAGTCTTGGCAGATGTGTTGTTGGTGTATTTTACAGAACTGAAACTTGTCCAGAGTTTCAGGTTGGACTCATTTGGGCCATGGGTGAGTTATCTTGGGTAGATCTTATTAAAATCCATCTTTGCTTGAGCTCACACCTTGCCTTCGTTTTCCCCCCACGTAGTTTTCTGACGATAAATGTGTTACAGTATAAATCACAATTTATCGGCACCTCCACCGTACATGTTGTAATATAGGCGAGGTGCTACATGGCAGAGCGTCCATATGGATGATAAATCTGAAGGGGATGACAATATCCAATCGACCCGGGCTTCTTCCAACCTGGCAGTCTGTCAATTTCTCCGAGTCTCTAAACAGAGAAGGCATCATTTACCCTTCTGTGCTCTCCGAGCTCTCCTCCGTATTGATCCGCCGCGATGTTGAAAAACAATCGGAGACGTGCCACTCTGTAGTCAAAGTGATCAATAATGTGAGCTTGCTCTGTGTTGTATAATGTGTTCTGTACAGAGCTGATCGGGGTCTTTGAAGGCAGTTTCTTTAATTTTTTTTTTATTCATACGTGTTTGTCCCAAATTGTTAAAATTGAAATCTTTCAGCATCCTTCTCCTTTATTTAAAACATACAGTATTATGATTATTTATGTGATGGAGTTAAAGGATGGCTGTATCTACTTGATAGTTATTATCTGGCTCATTCAGTGTAATCCAAGTGTCAAGATCCCAGATTGATTTGAAAGATGCTATTCACATCCTTCACACGCGGTTGAGCTCCTTCACCCAGATCAGATGGGATGCGTGCTAGCACTTTTAGCTGGGCAGCTACAGTGAAGATTTTGGCTTTAAAAGAAGTGGAAACACATTTTAATGAATCTGAACAGTTTTGAAACAAGTCTCCAGTTACTTCAGTTGTAGCTGTTCAGAATCTTGAATTGCTGATTTGTTGTGTGGCTCCAGAATTGTTTCGTGGACTACAAAACTTCACCTGACTCTCCATCTGCATGGGGGTGAGTAGCTAATGACTGAAGTTTCACTTTTGAGTGAATTTACCCTTTAAATCTATCACTGTTTTGCTGGTTAACTTTCTCTCCATCCAATTTTAATACTGAAATCACTCCGATAAATTAATTTACGGATAAATAAATCAGTTTTTTAACAAACCAAATTAACAACCAAATTGTTGGAATTAATTTGAGTCAAACGCTAAATATCTTCAGCAGGAGTTTTGCAGTAGCAGGGTTTTGTCTCCTGATTTCTCCTGGTTTAGCTAAAAACTCATCTAGTTATGTGGAATAATCAACTGAATCACCAAGATATCAACACGAACATTTATATTCTTAATAACAGATAATATTGTTTAATAATAATATATGATATATAATAATATTGTATTGTAATATTGATACAATTGTTTTTGGGCACTTGATATACAACTGTGTTTCCAAAAAAAGTTAAGATGCCAGAAACAAAAAGTTCATAAAAACAGCATGCAATCATTTGCACCATTTTACTCCTGAGAGTGACATCCAAACTGATTTGTGAGACTCTAAAACTTGAGTTAAACATCAGCCATGAAGCAGAACATGTAATCAAGAAAATGAACCCAACCTCTGGATTAGACAAATACTGCGGGCACATCTGTCTGATCCAGACTGCCTGATGTATGGGAACTGATGTACTCTCTATGACAGTTTACAGGAAAACACCTGAACTAAGGTATTCTCCACACACACACACACACACACACACACACACACACACACACACACACACACACACCTGTGTCACTGACGGACATCCTCTGCGTTGAATTCCTACCGGCCTGTCTAAGGTCTGAGCTGTGGGAAGACAGACAGCTGTGCAAAGCTCGCTGACCGTTCTGGTCTGTAATTCAGGCTAAAGTCCCTGTGACGACCTGCAGCGCTGCCTCAATGACAGGAGGCCTTCCTCAGCACAGACTTGGTCCAAGTTCTGACTTGTGTGGTCGGAAATTCGAACTTGGCAGGTTCACATTGGGAATCCAGACTGCTGTGTGATCCGCTCGCGAGCTCAGCTGGGCTCTGGCGATCACACTTCAGCACAACTGTACCCTACTGCACCGTCAGCAAATAATCTCAACCCAAAGCTATATATATATATATATATATATATATATATATATATATATATATATATATATATATATATATATATATATATATATATATATATATATATATTTCATCTATGAGAGTGACCCCAATTTATTTCTGTAAAAATGTTGATCAGCCAGTCTCCCCCTGGCTGTCTAAAATTGTGTAGCTTTTTATTTTTGCCTTGAAATAGCAGCTTCAGAGTCTTTGTGATGGTACAGCGTCTTTATCTCATCACTTGTTTCTGCAGTTTTAACTTCAGTAAGAGGGAAGAATCACAGCGTGACGTATATGTTTACATCAAGACACAAGTTTTCAACACGTTGCACTCAGAAAACTGTGGGGGTTGCAAAAAAAAATCTCTACAAAATTTCTACATAATGTTGCTTTAAATTTAAGTCACTTAATATGAACTTTTGATAAAGCTCAACAGTGACTTTTTTATTTCTATTTTCCTTCAAAACCCTTAATGTAAGGACTTTCTGGAACATCCATTTCGGATTCACGTCCTGAGACAAAAAGCTCTGCAGCAGAGATTTCCCCTCAGCGGATCGATGTATGTATTTTCCACAGACGTTCTGTTTTGTGTCTTCTTTCAAAAGGGCTTTTCTGTTTTTTTTTTTTGTGTTTGTGTGCTCTTCACAAAAGCGAATCCCCTCGCTGTTTCAGGTCAAAGTGAATACGCCAGACTTCTCAAGTTGTCCTGAAGGGCGTAGCAGTCATTGTCCTGCAGGAGAGGAGAATACCAGGCATTGTCCCGGTGTTGTACTGGATCAGTGAGGATACAATACATGTGAAGAGCTGTCTTCAAATGGCCTGTTAACTCACCTGGATGGAATGTGTGTGTCTCTCTCTCTCTCTCTCTCACACACACACACACACACACACACACACACACACACACACATACATAGAATCATGTCACTAAATTCCCCCAGACATCATCACCATTAAAGGCCAGAGAGGATTAAAGGAAGAGTTACAGGCACGGCTTCTTTTTAAAGTCAGTCCAAGAGATTCAATCCAAATTTTCTGGAAGAAGCCGTCTCACTTTCCGGGCTGTGATCCTCGTGTTCAGACGGTCACCGCGTTTTTTTTTAAATGTCGGCATCAACCGCAGTTCATTTTCAGACGATCAGCAGTGACGGTCGCCGTGATGGGCTCCCCGCTTCATCTGACTGATAAGTAGCAAAATTAGCGAGTGCAAGACCGAGTTTTCTCCAAGTTCCATCTTTCCTTGAATGCAGCTTCCACTGGTGGTGGCTTTCGCTGACATACAAACCACCGGTTTGTTGACATGAATGGGATTCTCTTTTACCGAGTGGGAGATAAGCTGTCAGAAATTCCAGATATCCCTGACGCGTAATTACAAGACGGATGAGAAGAGATTTTCCTCCCTCGTCTGCTTGTAATTTGAACCTTTTTGACGTGTATGTGGCGCGGGCCGCGAGTGTATTATTAGAACTAGGAATCAAAGTCAGGGATGGCACCGACTCCTTCCAACGAGGAGTTAGTTCATTTCCTGCCTTGTTTCCATGTTGTGTGGTCCGCTGTACAAACTGGAGGCATGAGCATCTCTCTCTCTGCACCCTCCTGATTATTGCCTTAATACAGAGATGATGTCACATCTTTGAAAATAGCTTCATTTGGGTCTTAAGCCCAAATTTTGAGTGCAAATCCTTGTTAGCAGTGCAGTTATTTTGCAGTGCTTTGAGCTAAATGTTCGCGCTAACATGCTCACAGTGACACCCTGCATGTTGGTTGGTGATTTCTCTGGCGATACTGCGGCGATCCTGGCGCTATCACAATGCTGTTCGTCGTTTATCTGATGGAGACAGAGAAGGAAGCATGGTTTCACTTCACAATTGATTGACACTTGATTGATAGCACCGCTAGCAGCGTTTTCCCCCTGCAAAACAAGTTATTTGAACCCAAACCATGATTCCTTTTTTCCCATTCTGTCATTCAACGATTGTCACGGGTGATGGAAATATGAAAAGAGATTTTACAATTCAGCCTGACGGAGCATGAACACACCAGCCGTCTGCCGGACATCCCTTGACTCGTGCTGGTAGTGCGGTTAAAAATAACTGAAATTTACTACTATCATAATTGCTATAAATGCCTTCGAGCTTGTTTGTTGTTGGACGCTCAGACCGTCAAAGGATTTTCAGAACATTGTTGTTTAATGGGGCTCTGTGAGAAAAATGCCATCGGGCCACAGGCATTTTTTAAGTCGGCGTAGCGCGGTTTGCCACTGGGAAAAAATGACAACAATGCTCTTTTTCTGACTGTATCCAGCTGTATCTGCGAACACAACTGCTGCTTCAGCACCCTGCTGCGATACTGCCACGCCGCACCTGGGGCATAAACCTGGTCTGGACACACCTCTTTACTCTGTCAACAAAACAACCTGGATAAAAAAAAGCTGCAGCAAAGACTGCAGATCTTTGATTGACAGTTAATCTTGTTAGGCGCAGAAAACACAGGAATTTGTGTACGTCTTGAAGTCAACAAACCCCTGCAGATTGCCAATTTAAGACAAAGCACAGACATCCAGCAATAGGAGAGCCTGCGCAGCCCCGGCATCTGTGCACTGTGACTGTTGTGTGAAAGCCAGTGGCAGGGCCATACTCTGAGCCATAACTGCAGGGCAGAGCTCTGCGGCGGGCTGGGTAAGTATAGGGCCCGGCAGCACTGTACATTATCACATGGGTGTGGCTACGAGCTCGCTGCTCGAAAATTGTTTTCAAGTGAGGAGTAAAGACGGCACGTAAAGTGCCAGGCATGCCTGCACAGGATCGTCGCCTCGCTGTGTGACACGGGGAAACTTTGGAGGGTAACTATAAAAAACTGTTTGCTGTTTAAAGATGCACTACGTAAAAAACTACTACTACAAACTAAATAAACGTCTTGGTTTTCACGGCTGAATAAACAGAATAAACAAACTGACCTTTTACTTGTTTGTTTATATGCGGCGGACCCTGCCACCTTTCTAGCTTCAAACAGTATTCTGGGGACATTATTGTCCACTGAGAACAGCTTGTTTATTCAGTTATGGAACAAATAGTTGTTTCTGAGTTTGTAGTATTACCTCATTAATATTGTAAATATCAGTTTTAATTTCTTCTCCTGAACCACAGAGTGCCCCTTTAAAGCTCATCGCAGAGGGAACAGGTGAGCGTGGCTGCTTCCATGAAACTCGACCTGATGCCCTCCCGTCTTATCACGTTTCCACATTTACTGCAGGTCATTGTTGTTAAACAGCGGCCTTTGTCCCTAATGAAACCTCACAGTTTATATGCGTTGGTCAAAGGGAGCAAGGGCAGCCTTTTTTGTGTTTACATCCTGACAGATTTTTTAATGATTTTTCTTTATCTTTTGCTATTGATTGTGTAAACTGTGCTGGAAAAAAAGCACCTTGGCTGAGAGAGGTGAAACTGGTGGTTCCTGTTTGTCGGAAACATTCTGGTTCTGTACTCAAAATAATTTATCATCATAAAAATCCTCTCTGTGTAATAGGATTGGGGAGAAATCCACAATAATCTGTAGATCTGTGCTGACAGCATGCTGACAAATCGTATGACTTCAGCTTTTTTAAAGTTCTTTTTGGGCCCGTTCAAACGGTGCAGGAGGAGATAACGCCGTTCAGACTCAGCTGTGTTATGCAGCGTTTGAGGTCCAGACAAAACATCACGGAGAAGAAATAAGTGTATCTCTTGACAAGATCAAGAGAAAAAAATGGATGAAACAAAACGTTACATTCGCTGAGACGAGGAGTCATGTTCTCCTGCAGTTTGACAAAGCTTTAAAAACAATCCCCCGAAATAGAACACCATACAATACGGGCTGAAAAAAGGGGGATGTTTTCTCATCTTAAAACTCTTGATTTTACAATGTCCACTTTTTTGGAACAGGAAGGAATACAGCTGTGCATTTTTGAGGGTTTGAAAAGGTTTCATAAACCCAAAGTTTTTACAATTTCCTGTCTCCATACAAAACACAGGGTCCTTGAACTAACACAAACAGCACCAAAACTGGAACTGAGACGTCTTTATGCGCCTGCATTCGTTCGTCGAGGAATTGATTTCTATCGTCAAGATCAGGCGTTTTTGTGAGGGAAGATTGCGAGCAAAGGAAAACAGATTGCCTCCTAAAAAAAAAAAAAAGAAAAAAGAAAAAATGGAGGACATTGTCAGTTTTTTACTGTTTTAGTGGTGATGAAATGAGAAATAACATGTTAGCTGAGCCTCTCTGAATTCAGGCCATTCTTTCGCTAAGTGATCCAAAAACAGCTGAGGAAGATAGGCCGAAGTCAAATTTAGTCATTTCTCATTATGTTGATGCCGGGATCTTTACAGAAACATCACAGTCATTAAAGTTGGTAGCTAACATTTAACAGTAAGCTTACATAAGGACGTTAGCTTAATGTAATTATGTATGGTAAAATGACTAATCATTTGGGAAAGGACAGGTAAGATGCTTGCTGACAGATTTTAAAGATGCTTTAAGAGGCCTTGTGATTATATCCCTCTTGAAGCTATGCAGTGGTGTAGGGATGACATATTTTTGTGCGCTAGCCCTTAAGTTAGCATCGCCCTGGTTCCCTGGACAAGAACCCTGTGGGATTTTTCCCTTTGGATTTTGGTGAAAATCTCTGTGGCAAACATGTTTTGTTCACCCAGTTCACAAATGAACGTAGTTAAATAATAAGAGGTAAAAAGCCAATGTTTGACTTGTAAAGTTAGAGTTAGTAAGTAAGTTTGAAACTAAAGTTGGCCTGTAAAGAGAGACTAGTGGGTAGAATGAATTACCTACATTTACAAGACACTTTTGTCCAAAGCAGCTCATACTGTAACTGCCACTTTAGGTGCAGTATCTGGCCAATGGATGCTTCAACATGCATTCAAACTGACACAAAGATGACCACGAAGGGACTCGAACCCTCAATCTTCTGATCCGAAGTCAGACGCCTTATCCATTAGGCCACGCGGTCAGGTGCTGGTGTGCTATTGTCCCATCTAGCCACTGTTTTTGACTGAGTATGAAAAAAATTATGCAATTAAAGGTACCATATGTAAGAATAAGTCACGTGTCAGATCTGACTCAAGACAAATGGAGCAACATTATCAAAGTGACTTCTATCTGTTGCAGGACTGAGGTTGGAGTACAGGTGACGTCAGACCCTTTTAACGACAGCAGAGCTATCAGCTGATCTGTGCTTGGCTCCGCAGCGGTAAGCAATCAGCTCGTCTGATAGGTTATCTAACAGGTGTAACTCAAGCTAATAAAGACCACCGTGTAAAATGCGCCGATTAGAGCTGCCTCCTGCTCTCAGGTTTATGTGAGTCGGCCTGTGTGTTCCTCCCGTGCGGGCGTCACCCCGCTGACCTTTTTTCCCCATCTGCATCAAAAAAACCCAAAAACAAACGCCGAGCCAAGAATCTTGGACTGCGCGCTACGGCTCCTGTGCGATTTACTGCGCCGTGTTGTAGAGGATCTCCAAAACCATACGATTTCCATGATCTCCGGTCATGATGTCATTCATGCAACAAAAGACTGGCCTATAATCATCCTGGTCACTTCTTCTTCTCTCTGCGATGAAATTCCACAGAGGAGGATGATATATCAGACTCCGGACCTCGGCTGTAAATATAGAGCCACGCCGCGCTGGTAGACCATCTGAACCATCGGAAGCCAAGGACAAAATGAAAGTGACTAATCCTCTCGTCAGTGTTTGTGGGGCTGCCTAAAGTTGGGAAACAGGAGCTTTTCTTAGAGCCGTAACTTCATCAACACACCTCAGAATCTTTTTATTTGACTGTATGACGCTTTAAGCTGCATAAATCACTGGACTGTGGTGCACGAGGGGGGAGAAACTTCGAAAACTAGCCAGATCTCCAGTAGTCTCGCTGCAGAATTATACCACTGTGAGCTTCAGTCTGACCGACTGAAAGAGACAGGCAGCCTAAACAAACATGACCCCCTTAACCACCAGAACCACACACAAACAATGCTCTCTCACACACACACACACACACCAGTGTCTGCTCTCCAGGTCTGCAGCAGGAGGCCCAGAAGAAAAAAGCTCCTGATTAAATAGTTTCAGAGCGTGCGTCGCTCCGGCTCGGGGGGAACTCTGCGGCTTTGAAGCCAGCGTGCTGTGTTTGGCTGTTATCAGCGCCCGGGCCTGAAGATAACGCAGTTGGACAGGACTCAGAGACGGTGTTTACAAACAGTCAGCAGCGATGTCAGGAGGCGTTCAGCGCGAGGCAGAAATGCTGCTCGGGCCGCACGCTCAAATCAGACGGCGATGATCGGGCTATATGTGGCATGAAACCTGCATGTGCTTCTACCTACAGCTGCCAGACACGCCAAGGGGCACTTTGTGTAAACTTTGAGTCGATTCAGAGCTGCTCCTGTTCTTCCATCTGGTGGCTGTTAAAGGGTCGGTTCACCCAAACTGGACTTCTCAAGCAGTATTTAGAAGTGCAGATTTTCTGAGCCCCGATGCAACGGAGATGAAAAAACAAAACATTCATAGTTCTCAGAGCATCCAAAATGAACATTTTAAAACTGTGGCGACCGCACCGGTTCAGCTCAGGTCTGGCATCGGGCACTCTATTGCTCGCCCATCTGTCATCTCACTCTCCTTCACTTGCTGTCATCTGTCTACTTTAAACGATCCAATAAATGCATAAAAATTCCCAACAAAATCATTTTAAAAGCTCATCTTTCCAGAAACAATGTTGTGGTCTTTCAGCATAGCTGTTTTCTACCAGGAAAGCAGCCCCTGGTGACCCCAAAGGCTCTCCACTGTGTGCTGTGTTCCAATGGGAAGCCTTATCAACCCTGTAAGCAAAAACAATGCAAAATATATTAAAATATATCTTTTAAATTAGTGTCTTGAATGCAGACTTAAATAAAAAAGTAATGCATGCGTTGGAAAAATTCAACAGCAGCAGGAGGGTGAGGGATTCTTGATCGCAACGTCAAAGGTGTTAAAATTAAGGTTGCAGCATCTGAAAGGCCGTTCTCGCACTTCTTTCCAATGTGTGACCGTTTGTGTTTCTGAAATTGACATTTTGACAAAAATCTCCCAGAGAAAGACAGCAGGGTCTGAACTCTCTTTATTCATTCTACACACTGTTTCTTGTCACTTTCCATCTGTACAAATAAGTGCAGCACCATGAATAAAGACCGTCTGACCTTCTGACAGGGTATTTCGCAGCACCTTCGAGTACCTGAAACAGTGTTGTATGCCTTTAGACCATCGCTGGGTGACATTTTGTACATGTCAAGTATACTCTGGCCTTTGGCTTCCAACTGATGTCCCTTTCAATTCTCTGGACTGAGTTGCTGCTGGCTAGTCCTTCTGGAAAAACATTCATTATACATCTGAAACACACTCGAACAGCAGCATTGTGAAATACCATGGTTACATGCAGAACATATAGACACTCAATCAGAGCCGTTGTGAAACGTCACAGAAAGGCAATATGTCAGTAAAGTCCCTTGTTGCTTTCTAACTCAAATCCCATCCGGAGTTGAAAGGTGTCGATACGTCGCCGTTTGCGCCGCCCGTTCACTGACTTATTGAGCAGCAGCTCAATGCTGTGGATCTGCGAGGATGATGTATGGGGGGAATGCGTGCAGGATCTTCAGGGACCCAAGAGATGCTGCTGACTGACACTGGGGATGCAGCGGTCCCGGTGAGCCGGGGCGCTGCGGTCCACAGGCACCGCGTGTCAGGACATCAAGATGGATGGTGCAGATAGACTCTGCGTCCAGAGGCTTGGGGCTAATTCAGCCCAGATGCTGAGTGACTCTCGTCCCATCGATGGACTGGTTAGCTGACTGTCGGACTCTTTCAGACACATTTCAAGATTTCGTTAACAGACCGTCTTTTTTGAACTCATCGTGCAAGTATGAGCTACTCATTCACTCATGTGGAACACCACTCAACCCACAAAGAAACAGCTTGAGTAGCATAAAGTAGGATTGTCTCTGATTTGGCTTGAGACTTTAAAGTTTGTGGAACCCTATATTTCAGGGTTAGGGTTGATCGGATGAGTCACATAAACACTTTGGACTTCTTTTAACTTGCTTCTGCAAGTTAACAGTCGTAACCCTAACCCCAAAACTACGACAATTCTAGCATTTAAAAACCCTCTGCAAAGATCAAACTAGCGGTAAAACATGGATTCTGAGAAACAGATTTGAAATTATTAAAATGGACACTCCTAGTTTGGCAACACTGACAATAATGTTTAAAGAAAAAACTGAATGGAAATACAAAGTTAGAAAAAAAAACACTTTGCAACCCAGTATGTGCCCGACCTCTGGACCACGTCTCACACTGGAGACTAAAAGGTCAGAATATCTTGTCGTCTGCGGCATTTTCACAATAAATTCCCTCAATTTTATGTGGGTGTGGTATTCTGTCGATGGAATCTCCCCTTCAGCCATCTACCATCTGAACAAACACAGAAAAAAGATTATGTCTATGCACACTTTCTCACACGGTGCTTCTAAGTTACTCCCGCATCCATCAAATTGCATCATTTTGCACCAGTGTTTAACATTAATCATCACAGGGAAAATAAATCAAAGTATAAGACATCCACCCCGACAGAAAACTATTGGGCTGCCAGTAGCCGTTAAGCACAGTGTTATTACTTTTGCGCAAAATGACATCACACATCTCCGACTGACAGCGAGTTCGGGCCTGACTGGTGAGGTGTCTTCACTCCAAAAATGTAAATCACAACACATTTGTGGCATCATCCTGAAAACAGAGGTTATCTGACTTCCTGTCAGCCACGACACCGCTGACACGGCCCGATGCTGGTGTGGTAAACCCCTCGGTGTGAAGCAGCTGCCCCCTATGAGTCGAGGCATTTCCATCTAAAGGTTTAATGTCTCTGTGCGAGTGTTTGTGTGTGTGTGTGTGTGTGTTTTGGCTGCCGTGCCCCTCTAATATGCCCTAATATCCATGATTTCATCCACCTGTTTTATGGATCGGGGGGGGCAGCGATGACTGATGGGACAATTTTGGATAATCATCTTATCTGATCTGGAGCTCATGAGCTGAAACCCGAAAGAAATTACAGGCCGTAAATTTGAAAAGTTGCCTATTCCGAAATACTCTGGGGGTTTATCCACTTTGGGAAAAATTGTGTTTCTTCAAGTCTGTTTCTATGAAATAATGTTTATCAAGTCTGGGAAAAGTGTTTGTTTTCATTAAGTACATGAATTTAGTTTAATTTACTCTTTCAATCATTTTGCGGTTAGGGGATTTCTATCTGAGCTGTTTGTGTTTAATGGAAGGTTCACCTGTACGGCCCAGAAATGGAAGGTGAGGGTCCCTGAATGCATCATAATGCTGAAGATGCATCAGAAACGACCCTTTAAGAGGTGCAGCTGCCCTCTGAATGGCCTTTCCTTTTATTGTGTAGGTAGCTCTTTCATGTCTACGCAAAAAACATAAAAATTCTCTCACTGAATCAAATATTAACCTGTCTTTAAAATGTCTCAGGGCCGCCAGGTTAATGCAGCGCTTGACTGACCCAACGGTGTATCATCTGACCTTTGTGGAGATTCACCATTAACCCCAAGTTCTGTGTAAAAGAGTTCACACTTCTTTGACAGAAAGATTTCTCCTCCATGGATGTCGACAGAAAGCACAGTGTGAAACCCAAAGCGTGAGTCATACAGCTGTGATGAGAATGTGAATTATCGCTCATGCATTTGTCACGTAGTTGAGCGTGAATCGCCAAGAGGAAGCATTTTATGAACCACGTCTCTGTTCAGCTCTGTTTGGCATATTTGTGGTCGAGACACCTTGTTGGTGCCAAAAACATCCCTTTGAATTCTGGTTTACTGGGAAGTGGACTTGAAACGCAGTGACGGGAAGGTTGCTGTCATTTATCTCTGTCAACCTGAGAGGAAGGAAAACATGTATCATAGTGTTTTTTCTTGGGAAATGGGGAAAAAAAGACAACAGGGCTAAAAAAGAAGAACATCACAAGAGAGAAAGGTAAGTCAAGACTCAAAGGGTCAAAGCAAAGCATCTTGGGAAACACTGAAAATCACAAACGGCAATGGAGATACAGTGATGAAGCTAAAAATGAAAAGTATAGCAGCGGTTTTGACAATTTTGGGAATCATACGAAGTCGAGAGGAGAAAGTAGAGACTGAAGGAAAATAACAAAAAAAGGAAAAAAACAAACACAGGAACACAAACACACACATGGTTGGTGCCTACATTAGCTAGCTAGCATATATTTTCTCAATTAGCACATTGCTTCCTGTTTCAATACCATAATAACCTTAATAATGGTCCTTCTTTCTCGTTTCATAAAGCTTCGTCAGTTTACTTTACTCAGTTCTTTGGTTCCACTTTCCTGTGATCAGTGCAAATAAAAGAAAATGTTAGCATTCCAGGTTTTTACAGTCAGGTGTGCTGAGTGGATCAAGCACATGATGTTGAACATCATGTCCAGTGTGTGGGTAGAGGTCCTTAATTTTTTATTTTTTTTTTAACTTTTAGATCTAGTGAATTCATTGTTTTCAGGTACTTACAGGTACAGAACATTTTTCAGTTATCAGAGTTTGGTATGGTCGAGGTAACAAAACTATCCAGTTAGGTTGAGGAAAAGATTATAGTCTGGATCAAAATAATAAGTTGCTTTTGTTCTGTTGTTGTTTTTGTTGTTCTATTGATAAGGACAGCCTTACAAGTGACAGGGTCTTTTGATATGGACTTGTAAGAGGTACTATCCTTAGTCACTTCATTACCTGCATGAGGGAATGAATCTAAAAGCAGCACACAGCACTAACAGGCAAGCAGAGCATTTTACTGCTAAACAGAACCAACAGAAAGACACATTTTGGCCACGTAAAAGAGGGCCTGAAAACTGAAAGTCAGACCACAACGCACCAAACTTCACAGACCGATGGAAAAAGCGACGCAAGACGATTTGATTACAGAACTCAACCTCAGTTATCTGATCTCATCTCCTCTGTACGCACTTTTACGCTCATCTCGCACAGCCACCGGGCTACTGTGGAGTCTGACAGGCAGGGCATATAACACAGCCGCTGCCAAGGCTGCGGGTTTGATTGCTAGCGGGACCACCTATATGCTAAAAATGCATGCGCAGAAAACACCCACCGAATGGGACTGCGCTGTGCGAGAGGAACAAACTGCAGAGCGCTCGCCTGCCAGGACAACACAAGATGGAATTTACTCAGCCGTGACAGCCTCGGTGCAAGGTCGGGCTCCTCCACCACACTTGAGGGCTGAAGCTCATTTGAATACCTTTGGCAGCCTTGCAGAAGTCGAGCTGGACGGACGTGGAGAAGGGGCGCTGCAGAACATTCAAATCGTTGATGCTGAGGGTTCAGCGACATCGTATGAATGTTATGATGACCTCTCGTAATTGCACGCTACAAGGAGTGATGTTTTGAAAGAAAATACGCTTCAAACTTTACTTGTCTGTGGTGAGAGCAATAAAACAGAGGTCTGTGCGTGCCTATTTGTGTGTTTTAGAGTCTCTGTGTGTGTGAGAGAGAGTAATGTGCATAAAGACATCAATGCATGCGGTAGCTTAAGGTGAAAAGAGATGTGAGAGATGTGCGGTGTCCAAGAAGAGAATGGCAGACAGTGTGTTGATTGGCACATGTGTTTTTCCTGGGATTTGTATTTGTGTGTGTGTATGTACTTCCTTTGTAATGATAGCCCTCAGTCTCTCTCCAGGCGGCCAGGCTACTCCTCTAAACCTCAGGGTGTTTGCCAACCACCAGAGCCCAGAGGATATGGCCTGCAGCTGGGCCACAGAGAGAGCCTGAGCCCCGGTCCGCCACCGACACAACCAGTATCATAATTAATGCACGACAACAAACAGTCTGTGTTCATATATGACAGGAGGCTTCTACAGGTGCAGCGGCGGGAACATGCAGGTCGCGCGCCACATACGTGTGTCACAAATTGTGAAAATCAGACTTTTCAGTAGCTGGTGAAACTGGGGGACCGGCTCCACCTGTGAGGAGTGGATGCGACGTAGAGGGATGACAGCTCCACCTAGAGGTCCATCTGAAGAACACCTGGTTATCGGCTCAAAGTTGTAAGACTGCCCCACACACCTCCGGCAAGGCCAGTCAGATTTGATCAAGTCCAATCCAATATCAATGTCTACAATCCTGCATTACTCTAAATATTAACCCAGACATAATTAGTTAACCATATTTTATGTATGCTCGTGAAATTACAGATACCAGCCACCTAAATACCACTGTTTTTTTTTCCATGAGGATCCATGCATTATTCCCAGAGAAATTAATGAAAATGTAAAAAAACAAAAAAAAACAAAAAAAAAACAACACCCTATCTTACAATGTTAAAGAAACCATTCATCTGGATTTGCACTTGAAGTTAATGGGGTTCTATTATGGGCCGAGGCCCATCCTCCACCCACATTTCGTTTAAATCTGTTTAGTGGTTTTTGTGTAATGGTGCCCACAAACCAACACACAAACAAAAGAACTTGGAACATGAAACACAAAAAACAAGACCTCCTCTGCGAAGGAAAAAATGATGACATAACAGATCTCTTTCATTTAAGTAGCTATATAACACTGCAAATACAGTCTGTGAAAGTCCTGAATTGAAAATATTGTGTTACTAGGCAAACGTGCTTAAAGTATCAAGAGTATCGAAAGTTATACTTGCTCGCCATCTGTTTTGAGTGTTAAATCTTAAAAGCATATTTCCCTTTGATTTGCAGCAAAATACCTACATGTAGTAAATGAACAGAGAGAGAAAGAAGACGTAAATCTATCAAACTATAATTTATTTCTGGTATCGTTATTGTTTCTCCATATGAATACACTGACAGTGGAGGATAAACACAACCTATCCTTTTATCATACTCAACTTAGATGTCGATGTGAGTTTTTCAAAGTAAAATACAAAAACACAAGAGCTCTGAGAGACGGGGCGCCCCCAAAAACCTTTAAACCGTTTTATTTTATTTTATTATTATTATTATTTTTTTTTAATTAGAGGGCTAGAGGTGGTCACTGAAAATGTTGGGGTGGCTACAAAAAAGCCAGGGTTGGATACTAACAGATGGTGTAAAACCACCTGGGTGGCTACTCATTTAATCTTATTTAAATCATTGATTTACTGGAAATGTAAAGCATCAAATGATTAGCATGATACACACAAACTTCTCATGACCCCCCCAGACCCTCCTTGGGGACGCCACTTCGCTGTCACTGATGATTTCGCACAGGCAAAACATATCGGTTCAAGTAAACCGGCTTACATTCGGTGACTAACAGAACAGGGTCATGCGGCAGATTAACAGTGTTTCTTTTGCTATTGCGTATTTGTGAAATAAGTATACAAAAGTACAGCCTGATGAGAAATCTGGATTCTTCAGTGCATATAACATAGAAGTATGATTACATTTATCTTCGGGAAGTTGTAGAAGTAAATGACGCAATATAATGTCAAAAATATAACATTATAAACCTGCTACATGATTTCTTAAAAACAGCTTTGTTGCTAAAATCGCATGCGTCTACTGATACTTCTCTTAAAAGCGACATCATATTAATAACAAATCAAAGTTAATATGTATTTAATGAGTAGTATTTATGAGGTATTTGAGGAATGTAACTTCTTTTTTGGGAATATTTGCAGTGTGTGGTCCCGTCACTGTGTCACAGGCCGGTCAAATACTCTTCGGCGGACAGGTCGTCCCTCTCGGGCTTTTTCTCCTGTCCACGTCACCCGCTGACCGGACCTGGTCACCGATCCTGGACCGAGCAGCAGATACAGCAGCTGGAGGGGAAACTCAGACCTCGCTCTTTATTGCTTGTCGTTGCCTGCGGCGGAGACGGAAGACAAACACACTTAACTGACACTCTGCAAGCATGTGGATTCTCAGTTACAGCACAACTTTTCATAATGTGGGAAAACTAGCCCACCCCACCTGGCTATGCCTCACTCGCGTCTGTGGTCATCTTACCTTTGCTGGGGACAAACTTGAGCGAGTGGCTGAATATTCAGAAACGAGAGACTCCCTCCTGTGGGCCGTCATTCACAAACTCGTGGCCCAGACCGTTCCCACACTTGCCACACAGAACCTGCACGCATGAAACACAATCACATCAGCAGTAGTACAACAGGGAGGGCTCATAAAACCCACTGGTGGCGGATATGAGATGTTAAGTCGTACCTTGAAGGCGGTTAGAGACTCCATCATCTTGGTGACGCTGTCCTCCCGGATGGTGTCGGTGAAAGCCGGCCAAGGAGATGAGTGGGGGAACTTGGACCGGCTGGAGAACAGCGGGTGGCTGCACTGGGAGCACACGTACATACCTGCAGGGGACGGTCACTGTTAACAGGCGGTGTATTGATTCACTTGCACCTGAAAAAAACACCTAAAGATAAAATAACACTACAGGGCAGTGGTTACCAGCGTGGGTATTGGGACCCCCGGATAAATGCCAAAGTAGGTCTGAGGGGTCACAACAAAACTGTTTTTTATTTTTTAGCTTTTCTTTCTTTCTTTTTTTTGCATTTCTTTCATTGAAATACTCAATTAAATGACCCGAGAGGGAGAAAAAACCCTGAGCAGCTGAAAACGTGTGCCGAATTGCTTAAAAGGTGCATTACACAAGTATTTTGGTTTTAAACGTCAGAAATTGTCAACAGGAAGTGAAGAAATATGCTTTTTATGACGGCTGTGTATCGGTGTCGCAGAAGTTAGCATGCTTACCAGCAAGCCTCGCCTGCTCTCGGTCAAAAGCTCCAGTGTATGCCCTCCAAGTCTGCACCGGTAGCTACACGGCTAACTGAGCTAGCTAGCTAAGGGCAGCTACAGTTAGCAGCAGCTACTCTGGTGATTTGCTGCCTGGTATTTGTTTTGCATCTGACAGGAGGCCAGTCTTTACATACTGCCCCTTTAATATACAGGGGTCACACTTCCACTTTAAGGTTAGAAACACCATAATAGGGTCATTTAACTTTAACTAAAAAACTAAAACTACTAAAAAAAAAAAACAAAATAACATATATATGACCGGTCTGTTTGTGACCGTTATCAAATGTGACCAAAATAATGGAGTAAAAATAAAAAAATAAAGGTGTGCTACTCTTCATGGATGGCCTGTAACCTCAGCTGTCGTCACACCACCTGACCTTCGTCGTCACTCATCACTGTGATATAACACAGTCACTGATCGTCACTTTGCACATTAAATATAGTTAATTTGTATCCGATAAGTATTCACACAGACAGGCCTGACACAACAGCGTCGCTCCTTTTAAACCAGACCACCTGGAGGTTACGTCACAGCAGCAGCCTGCTCACCCAGCTTGAAGTGATCCTTGTAGATCTCGCTGCCGATGAACCGACAGAAAGACATGTCTGCGCGGATCGGAGGCAGGTCGGATAGATCCTGGTCTGGATCGGGGTTTCCCTTCAAATGGAGTTTGACAGCCGACCCGCGGGACACGGTGCTGCTGTCTGCCTGCTCCTGCTGTGTGAAGTGATCCAGGCTGGAGGGTTTAACAGCGGCTCCGCCCACCGCTGCGGTCAGCTCCGCCACCAGAGGTCAGTGTCGGACAACAGGAGGACCACTGGGGCCAAGATCAGTCATCACTGAGGGGAAGGATCAGCCTGAGACACACTGATCCTCCTATTTCCAGTTATTTATGTGATTTTGGATAGTAACATCTATTTCTACAGTAGAATTTATCATCTGCATTTGAGTTGCCTCTTCAATCGATCCATTTACGGTTAATTGTTTTTCCTCGTGTTGTATTCAATTTTAAGATGAATCTGAATCATCAAATGACCATATTTTCCAGTAAGCTCATCGTGACTGTTCATCATCTCTGTTACCATACTGTTAGACATAAAGTTATTGGGTCACTCAACTTTTTATATAACATTCTGACAATGTCAAATTGTTCACATTGTACTGTAAAAACCCAAAGCCTCAGGGAACATTCCATGTAAAAATGTAAATCTCGACCATAATCTCGACTGTGTCACATTCAGGGTTAAAGGACAAATTTGCCCCAAAGTGATAATTCAGTCATGATCTGCTCACCCTGATGCCGAAGGCTGAGCTAAAAGAGTTAGCATGCACCCCGTTTCATGTTTTAAAACAGGTCCTCGTCGAGGCTGCTTAGAGAACAAAAACGCATGTGATGTGATGATCTGATTTACTTGTTATGTGATACGGATTTTTTTAAAATCATCATGCATTCAGTAAACAAGTACTTACCCACTTTGTTGTTAAATGTGTTTGATAGCTTTGAAACTAATATACCTCCATCATCATGTAACATGTAAGAGCACACTCTGTTCTTTAGTGTTACTGAACGAGAGAAAAAAATGATGAATCATATCACAGTTACTCCCTAACATACTTATTGCGAGGGGAAGGTAGAATCACACAGACAGACACTGAACCAATAATATGAATTTATTTCAGTAGTTGTCATCTCAGATGAATGCCTGTGTTATCTGTGCTAGACATTTATTAAGCGCATAGCCCTGTTTGCTTTTTGTGTTATAAATAAAACAGAGTTTTGTCATGAAAATTAATATCCTTTTCTTGGTAGAAGCCAGGAGGGAGCTCATATGATATTTATCTGTCCATTGCAGGTCTGTGTTCTTCATTCATACTTGCAATAATGCTTAAGCGCCTCTGGCAGCTCCAGCCAGTCAATGGCCATCCTGTGGACAATGTGCTTCTGGATGGCCTTCCTACACAACGTCTGCAAGGATGAGACTGAAGCAACGGAGACGGAGGCCAAAAAAGACAAAAAGACAACGGATTAGCAGAATAAATGTTGTGATGAGAAGTTAGATGTTAATAATTGGGAATGTAGCTAAAGCATTAATTAATTGGTGAATGGGTCCCTGGGCCAGAGACAGTTACTATACCTCTTTACAGCAAAGTCAGTCAGAGGACTACAAAGAAATTTAAAATGATCACAGAGATGGTAATGAAATGTCAAGTGATGTAGAACAACTACAAAGAGATGTGAAGCGACCACAAAGGGACTTGAAAACAACTACAGAGACTCAAACAACCACAAAGAGATTCAAAACAACCACAAAGAGACTTAAAAACAACTACAGAGACACAAACAACCAGAGAGAGATTCGAAACAATCACAAAGAGACTGAGAATGACCACAAACATTCAACTGACCAAAAAGACATGCAAAAAACCACAAAGAGACACTGAACAACCAGAGAGAGATGCTAAACAAACAGAAAGAGACACAAAATGACCACAACAAGATGCTAAACAACCACAAAGAGACACAAAACAACTGCAAATAGACTCAAAACAAGCCCAAACAGACATGAAGTGACCACGAAGAGCCTCAAAATGATCACAAAAGAACACAAAACAACCATGTAGACACAAGGCAACCACAGAGAGATGCAAAACAGATAAACAACATCTCTGAGTGGTTTCTGTGTCTGAGAGCTCTGGTTCACCCGGGAAAGAGTCTCTCACAGTGTGCACATAGTAACATGTCTGTGCCCAGGGGCCCATTGTTTCATTATTAGTCCATGACTGAAAGTATCACTGCGACACTCACATCCATACTCCACCTGGACGATTTGGACGCACTTAGTTGCAGCGAAAACATCCACCACAGCGTAGAGAGGCTGGACGGCCGGGATTCCTTTTGCGGAAGCTCCCATGTCCTCACCGTTGATGATGATGTGCATGTCAGCCAGGTCTCGCCCCTTCTGCACGTACATCACTCCTATCCGGCTGCGCCTGGCCGTGGGAGGCAGGGCGTTGGTCTTATACAAGTCGTCCAAAATGTGGCTGTAGCGTCCGGGCCTGCTGCGACCGACCAGCTTGTCTCTGGGGATCCGAACGTTCTCGATGTACAAGTGAGAATCAGTGAAGAAAGTCTTTGGTTTATTGTTGTCGCCCCCTGCATCACCGCCTCCACCTCCAGCAGCATCTTCAGCCTCCCCTCGCCCGAGCCTGTGGCCCCCAGCTAGTCCTCCGTCTCCAGCCTCTGGAGCCTCTGCTACGACATCCTCTATGACCTTGTTGTGGTTGCGAGTGATGGCAAACACCCAGCTGTCTCCTAAGTCCATTAGGTCTGGGATGGAGTATTCAGGCACCACCTCTAAGCCCCTGGGGTCCTTGGCAGTCAGGCCGACCCGCAGGTGGCCGCACCAGCCCAGCTCCTTATCCTCGATCTCTATGAGGAAAATCTCCCCCGGCTTCAGAGGCTGTTTGCTGAAGCACACTCCATTTGCAAAGCTCTCCACCCGAGTGGCCTTGGTTCCTGAGAGGTCCAGTCTGACGTTGGTGCCATGGATGGGATGGAACTCCATGAACTGGTCACAAAAGGGCTCCATTTTCACTTTCGCACCGGTTCAAGCAGTCACTCTGTTTCAGGAGAAAGAAATGGTCAATAACTTCCCAGTGGGATAGCACTAAAAAAACCCACAACAAACAGAGACAAACCTACCAGAACTCTACGGTCAAACAGTTTCACGGCGGGTTTGTGAACGAACACATGGCCAGAGTGGAGACGCAACAACTTGCACAGACGAGATCCCTGCTCTGCCTATCTGTGGGCCACTCACAGAAGCTTCTGGTACAGGGCTATTTTTGAACAGCTGCATATGTCAACAGATGGCAAGGTATGTGTGTGTGTGTGATGAGGGGGGTGGCCAACATGCACTTGCCTACAGTCACTCATGCACAAAGATTGAGGTGGGGAGCCACAAAGCCCCCCCCCCCCAAGGCCCTGCCGCTCATTCAATTTTTCAAACCCATGTAACTGAAGTAACGGCTGTGTAATTATCTTAATACTGTATGCCAGGGAGATATGTTAAACAGCGGGCCCCCCGACTCTAAATATAGTCATGCCATGCAAATACAGTCTGGATTTGATTCATATGTAGAGCAGCAATTAAAACCATACACCAAGATAAAGAGGTCTGCTGAGATTTATTGTGATAATGGAATTACAGATTAAGAATTTGAAGAGGGTGTATATTTAAAGAGGGGAAAATCTCACAGCAGATGCTTTATATTCATTACATAAGGAGAATCCTGCACATTATGTCACTTGATATACAGGGGCCCTGTCATATTTGTCGAAGGGAACAAACACACAAGGCGTCTCTGGCCCCAGTTGTTGTGGTGTGTCCCGCACCGTCAGCACTAGAAGGCCCTTGTTGGCGTAGAATTAATCTAAGCCCCTTTTCCAGTGCCACTTTTTATCAGACACTGTCTTGATTAGAAGTGGCTATATATGGGAGAGTCGTGTCAAAAAGTCCTTTCTTATCACAACAATGGTTTGTATATCCTCTTGTGACAAATACAAACTAGGGTTGTTCCCTCCATGCAGTCTGATGTTGGCTGCAGCCGTTTGTGGTGCGTTCAAGTGCAGCTTTTTGGTTGAGACACGGGCAACAAGAGGCAATGCAACAGTCAGCTTTCAACACAGCTAGGTCTTTCTGTCAGTTTGGTGTGTCTGAGCTAGAACGGTAATTTTGTCGACTCATATCAGTTAGACATACAACATTTTGAAGTAATTTATCCTATGTCTTTTTAGTCGATCCTAAGAAATGATTTCCGTGCAGGACGTGGGACAGAGATCACTGATCAGGATTGAAGCTTTAAGGAGGCAATGTGAAAGAATTTGAGCGTAATCAGTCAAAAATGTATTAAAATTGTCGACATATCATTATGACATCTATGTATTGTGTTGCAGAGAAATCTACCGAAGTTAGCATGCTAACCTGCTAGCCCTGGCCGTCTAGTCGTCCAAACACTAATGCTGCCCTGTTCACCGAGCTGAACCGCTAGCTGCCCAGCTAACTGAGCTAACCAGCTAATGGCAGCTACTATTAGCAGCAGCGATAACTCTGCTGATATGCTGCCCTTTATTTGTTTTGAGGATGAAGACTATGAGAGTTAGCAACTTTTCTGATAAAGGAAATTACCGGTGCAGTCTTCAAACCTAATTAAAACCAATTTTGAGAAATAAAACACTCACTCACATCAGTAGCTATTGGTCAACTTATGTTGGCTACTGTTTGCTAGCTTCAACAAACTTTACATAAATACTGCTATTTAAATTACATTATTGGGTCACTAGCATTAGCATACTATTATATACTACTTGTCACATTTCTGACTACTACTTTGTGATTTAGCATTGACCGTTGACAGCAAATGGATATGGAGTGCTCAGGTCATCAGAACGCTAGAGATCTGTGTTTCTTATATTTTGATTATGGAAACTGTTCTGTAGTCTTTAACCTCCAGCTGTTCTGCTCTCTGTGGATGTAACAGTATGTTCCATATGCAGAGTGCAGCACATTTTCCTCTGCTTGGCCCTGAGTTTCAATGATGAAACACATGGTCATCCATCTCCCCAGGACAGAACGAGTACCCAGCAGCCTCAGTGGCCTGTCTGTGTGCAGACCACCAGAAGTCATGTTACATATTCTATTTAATTTGTGGTGTGACGTCTGGTGGTCTGCACACAGACACCAGGCTGAACAGCAGACACTGGATGTGTCAAAAGTCAGTAAGTTTGACTCATGTCCGGGTCACAACCTTAAAACTGTCAGGTTTGAGGTCAGCATGTGTAATCCCCCTGGACCTCAGCTGGCAAAGGCCTGTAGTCTATCCTCCATGGAAGCATACAGGCTTTGATCCAGCAGCTCAAAGTAAAGCTAGATGAGATCCTTATCAAAGAAAAGTCCATTCCACCCCATGATATTGCAGGTATCTGTCTCCAGAGGTCGCAGCCTCTTCAGGGTGGCAATTTCCTCTCTGGGCTGTCGAGTGATTTCAACATGATTCTTGTTGACCTTAATTGCCAGTCGAATCCTCCACCTTGTCACACCTGCCAGCTGATACAGGTGAGATGAAATCACTTTGTCTTACAGAGCGCAGCAAGGTAAAGAGTGGAACATAATATTACAACACACCACCAAGACACAAAGGGTGTGTGGTTATTATCTGTTTCAGTTCTACTTACTGCTGATGCTCACACTCCTTCATCTCACCTCACACACACCTGAAGGTGTTTTACTCACATATCCACAGGGATTAGATCGTGGACTGATGTTGCTGCTCTGCTAATATCCCATCATGCTACAACCGTTGTGTGTACACACTGTGGAATAAAGCATGAGTGTCAATAACACTTTGATTATAAAGATATAATACAGGAAAAGAAGAATGATCTCATCTGATGATGTCAAAAATTGAATGATGTATACCGTTTTGCTGTGAGGCTCCAGAAACACTTTGCAGACTACGAAACCTCCCGTCTCATCATCGGCATGAGGGTGAACACATAATGACTGAATTTTCATTTTTGGGCGAACTCATCCTTTAAATGCAAGACAAAGGTGACAGATAATAAACACAAGATTGAGGGAGGATGTTTGGGTAAAAGGGAAGTGATTAAAATCTCCAAACTTTTTCTTTTTCTTTTTTTTCATTTATAATTGTGGTCTTGATTGAGTTTTGTCCGTTGTGCCTCCACCCAGCCAGTCAGTGATGGATGGGGGGTTATTGTCTCTCTCCCCAGCTGCAGCCTGCACCACCCTGCCCCGTTCTTCATGTTGTCATATCTGGGGCTTCCACTGGGTTTTTATGTAGGCCAAGATGGAGGGAGGAGGGAAAGAGAGATGATGTGGGGTCAATTATTTCTTTTTTTTTCCCTCGTTTTTCTTTCTTTCTTTCTTTCTTTCTTTCTTTCTTTCTTTCTTTCTTTCTTTCTTTCTTTCTTTCTTTCCTCTCCGTTTGATTACAACATGATTACTCAGTTGTTGCACGGATGCTCACCATGATAGAAAACAACACTATGTAATCCCCTGCAGGCTGAACTTCGCCCATGTTTTGTACAATTAGGCAGCATTTACACTCTGGATGCGGAGTCGTGTGGATGAGTCTGTTGGGGCTGCAGGACTCTTAATCTGGATTACCACGCAGCACGGCCATGATTTTTTTTTATTTTTTTATTTTTTTATAATCAGTTTGGTTGAGCTGTGATTCTCGGCAGCGCGTGGCACATCTGGATGGAGGCAGTCGGTTATAAGGGGAGGTGTGTGCGCGTGCGTATGTGTGTGAGAGCGAGCGAGCGAGCGAGAGAGAGAGAGAGAGAGAGAGAGAGAGAGAGAGAGAGAGAGGGCGATGAGACTCCTCTGTCGGCGGTCTGTGCGCACACCAAATGGAACGGGAACTATCGGCGGAGCGGCGGGTTTAGTCACACTTCCATGCGCAGAAATATTTTCCGGGTGAGTATATCTTCCCAATCTGCGTTTAAGTTGCTATTCTCTTTTAATTTTGCGAAACATCGCCAGCGCTGCAGATGTGTGTATTTGTATCCAAAACTCAGAGACGGAGATAGTCTGGTCACACACACTTTTTTGTGTACTGGCGGTGCGCATTGAAATCGGTAACTTCTCCATCAAGTCTGCATGTCTCCGTGTCCCGTGTGGGTGAGTCGTGCGTAAAGAGAAAGGCTGAAGGTGTTTGTGCCCTGAACATAGCAAGCGCACAAACAAGGGGCCACTTGCTGTTTTGAGTGAATTCATATTTTGTAAGCAAAAAAAACAAAAAGAAAGAAAGAAAGAAAGAAAGAAAAAAAGAAAGCCAAAAAAAAAAGAAAAAGAAAAAAGCTGTGTTGGGCTCTTGATTCTGTGGCAGAATTAATATTTCTCCAGAAAGACTGAAAACCAGAGGGTGTAGCATCTCTCTGATGAATGAACGTGGACAGGGTGGAGTCAGTCATGTGCAGGTGTCCACAGCCCCAGACTTGAATACTCCCACTACCGTGTTTCCTGTCCGTCTCCTCACATACACTTTTTTTCTGTTGCCATACATCTCCAACTTGGACTCAAGAATAAATAAGACTTAATTTTTATCATTCACTGTGAAATCCTCAACCATATGTGCTTGTTTCACCTCCTGAGAAAGCGTTAGCCGCCCTCTGAGTTCACCACAGGACAGCCACTCTCAGGACTTTTGCTGATTGGACTTGTTTATCTGGCAAATTCTCTATCTGTGAGGAACTTGCTTTTCTTTCTCTCAGGGGGACTAGACTTAATTTTCTGATGCTGTGGTGGTCGTGCTCTGGATACAACTGGTCCAGCTTCTCTAAAGAGACCTCCATGCACAGCTCCCTTAGAAACCACTAGTCTGACCATGATCTGATCCTGGCAGAGCCCCTGTTTTGTTTAGAAAATTGGATTTCCGACCTGTTCTATTAATTGCTGAATCAAAATCTGATTATTTCCAGGTTTATCAGACATTATTAGGGAATTGTCAACGTACTCCTAGACTTTTGGACTCAAGCACATTTTAGCTGCATGTCTTATTCGCCTGACAGTCCAAAACTCAGTTTACTGGGTTTACTGTCATATACTCAGGCCGGATTTAAATGGAGAGATGACAGCAGACAGACGTAGAGAGTATTTTAGGGCCCCATGGCACACACACATTTGGTAAACAGACAAAATGAGTCAAATGCCACATGTTTATTACTGTTATTGTTAATTTATATAGGTATATATTTGAACCTTTCTATTTCAAGATTCACACACTTGGTTAGACGTGTACAGCATTTTGAAGAAACGTATTCATAACGCTGTGTATATATTTTCAACAAATAAATAAATATATGAACATAGAAATAAAGTTTTAGATCAGAGAGTCCTTGAGATTTCAGATGATTTTGATGGGGTTTTTTTTCTCCTCTGTCTTGGCCCTAATGCCTGTGTATTAGAGTAGTAGTTCTGTTAATTCTGTTCCGTCCCGCTGTTGTTTGAATCCTATGCCCCCCTCCAATGGTCGCCAGTTTGCCGTACTAGCTAACATTGTGAACACTGACTAATAAACGTAAACGTTTCTAATGTTTGGTGGCAAATGTTAACACTGGTAACACGAGCGTATTAAATTTAATGTTGCTAACACAAGGAGGCTAACGTTGACATCGCTAACACCAGCTCACGGTTACATCGTTAGTGCTAGCTCGTTAATGTTAGCGCAATAGGCTACATTATACAAGGTGCTGTCTATTTTACGATTCTTTTCCACAAACTGGCAACTATCTGGACTCTTGATCGCTGGTGTAACACAGATGCCACGTATTACCAGCGGCGTCATTCACACCTTTGCTTTTAGATTCGGTCCTTTCACTGTGAGAGAAAGACAACTATTAATTTACAAGCCTTCCTACAAGCTCTGTAGACGTAATATTTTCTACACAAAAGTGTTATCCATATGACCTTTAAAAGAAGAAGGAAATGCTTTATTTAACAGCCCACATACCCAGTAATTATCACAACTGATGCGAAAACATTTAATTTCAGTTGAATATCTTCTGCAGGTGTTCCCGTTGGTTGACAACTCATCAAACCACTCGAGGACGCCCGGTGTGCAGTACAGATGTAACTGCACGCATTCCTTTGCTCTTTTTTTCAGAATTCTCCTTAATCGTCTGTATGTGTCTTTTAGCACAAGAATAGGAGCAGTGACAGTAAAAGGGCTCTGAAGGATTGCGATGTCATTAATAACTACAATCAGCACGAAGATGAGCAAGCTTGGAAATACACCCCACCAAATGTTGGTTTTAGACCATAATCCAGCTCTGTGATTTGTCAGATTTCACAGTAAAACCCTGCATTAATGTTAATCTGAGATTGTTACTGTTCGTGTCCGATCAGAGGTTGACACACACACACACACACACACACACACACACACACACACACACACACACACACACACACACAGACAGAGTCAGAGACATGCTGTTAGGCTTAACTGACCATCACTCATTGAGAATGTAAAGGATTGATTGAACACATTGCGGTGAACTTAGAGCAGATGTGTGCTGTGTTTTGTGCCACAGTAATCACATGATCCGTCTGTATGTCACAAACAGCCGTATGGAACGCATCACCACATGTGAGGCCCCGTTCACAGGCCCATGGTGTCATAAAATCAAGCAGATATTGATTCAAAATATACAGTACCACATTTATCCCACTCTTCCTTGTCTTGTTGGGTTTCTTTGTCGTCCTTGTTCAAACCGGAGTTTTGCTCAGCTTCCTGTGGCCTCTGGGGTTGTCACAGCTGAATTCTTTCAACAATGCAGTTAAACCAAAACCCAAAGGACTGAGTTAGGAGAGTCAGTGGAGCTCACACAAACACTTCACAATAAATTGGGTTTCTTTTTTCTTTGGGGGGGAAAAGCCTAAGTAGAATATTTAAAAATGGACACAGACAGACTGATTTATAACTTAAAAACAGAAAGTAGAACATGTTTAAGTTATGCTAGCAGCGAGGCCCAGCGTTGGTCAGTGGATCCCTCTATCTCTGTGGTCCACACAATTTCAATTCATTTTGTACACTTACTGTCCCCAGAGTATTAATCCTACTGACTATGTTGATCCTGACAATTCGTTCACTACTTTGGTTAATTTGTAAATGTATCATAAACTAATATCATTCCCATCAGCCTCAGTTTCACTTTTGGTTGAGTGCTAATTAGAATTTTCCTTTAGCAAGCTAACATGCCAATAAGATGGCGAACATGGTTAACATTTTATCTTCTAAAAATCAGCATGTCAGCAGTCCTAGCAAGAGTTTTAAGCTTGCAGATGTTAGCATTTGGCTAGCTAATAGCACATCTAAGTAGTAGCTCAAAGAGCTGCTAGCATGATACTGTGTAGCTGAAACAATATGCACCCACTGGATGAGTTAACACTAGTGCCGTTATTTTTTCAACTTGGCTAATTTGAATATATAAGTTTAAAGCATAACACATTCCAATCAACCTCAGTTTCAGCTGGCTGCTACTAGGAAACAAAACATGTTTGCTAACACGTTGGAATTGTTCTTGTTGTCCTTTTTCAAGCATGCTGATGTTAGCATTTAGCTCAGTGCAATTCTGCACCTAAGTACAGACTGAAAGAGCTGCTAGCATGATACTGTTGTAGCCCCAGGCCTACTTTTACTCCACAGTGGATATTACTGCTTAGGACCCCTAAAAATATAGCTTCACTTCTTTATTTGGTTCTTTCATAATGAGAAAAAGATCTATTTCTTATTCAGTTGCAAAACGACCTGACTTGCAGCTGCAGTGATTTGATATAAAACCATTTGGATTAGCAGCATCTGGAGCTTAAACACAGCAGTTTCATAACTAGGCAATATGGCAACATTTTCCAGTCCTGTAATTAGCTTGGACAAAACATAGTAAGCTTAACAGTAGTTTAGTGTGCCTGCTGCGTGTGTGTGTTTTCTGGCACCTCGCAGATTCTGCACCCTCTTCCCACCCCATAAAAAAAAAAAAAAGCCAAGAGAAAGGTCTAATGCCGCCTGGCTGCATGTGTGTCCGTGAGGTTTTATCTCCCCACCGTCCATTTTGGGTGAGAGCAGATTAGTCAGAATCCACCAGCTGCTGTGGAATTGGTTGAAATTGTGCCACACAACGCTGTAATACAGTTACGTAAATCTGACCAGTCAGAGGTAGGGTTTAACTCGCATAAAGAGCAGGGCACTTGACCCAGAGAGGCAACGAATGAAAGGGTCCCCACTGGGCCTTTGTGCTGCCTTTCCAGCTTGCTCTCTTCTCCCACAAAATGACAGCAAATAATGCACATCGCCTCTCTGTTCTCTGTTGGCTTTTGTCGGTATCGTTTCGACATGTCAGTGAGTGGTGGCTGCATAATGTGCTGCATGGAAAACGTGCAACCCCACTGACACACAGAAGCCAGTTCGAGGGGGGGTGGACAGAGAGCATCTTTGAACTCTCCTCACTATTCATCTCAGGGTTACATAAGTAAGAAAAAAGAAAAAAGAAAAAAAGAGGGTTGAGACTTTGGGTTTTTTAAGGCTGACAGTTAGCTCTTTGGGGGATGAGCCTGGAAGACACAAGTTGTTACCTCGGGGGGCTGGATGGTGGGCTGAGTATTACCTCGGAGAGTGAGTGTGCTGATGCTTATTTAGTGTTTGTTTGGGCATTACAGTTCTGCTAAAGCCATGCATATACTGTCATTGTTTTGTATGGAAAGGTTGCCCCTTTACTCAAATTACAATTTTGTTCATGTGCAAACAAACTCCCTTCACATAAATGGAGTGAATTCTATTTAAACTGCCAATCAGCCCCGGAAGACATTAGAGACAAGCCAGGACTGCCCTAGTTTGTGCAACATTTGGGGGAGACAGACTGTCTTGTCTATTTTTGCTCGCCTCTAAAACTCCCTCAGTATGTGGAGCGACAGCTTTGGGAGAGGTACTTACTTGGATCGGATTCAGGCTCGCTAGTATTCGTAATGTTGATTCCCACAACTCCTCTGAGCTGAACTACGTGACATTCACACATTAATGTGTAGCTGGCGCTGGTAAGCAGTTTCTGTGAAAGTGACGCACAGCCACCGAAAAGACTCCTTTGCTCTCTCTCCACTGCTCGTCCCCCGACTGCTTTTATTTGCTCTGCCTCTGAGGCTTAATAATGTAGCTGACCGTGTTCTTTATTTATTCTCTGACTCTTAGGTGCCTTGGCCGTGCGATGTAAAGTCAAAAAATGGCAGAGAGTGGAACGAATGGGGAGAGAGGAGGCGAGGATAAAGGAAGAGGAGGTGGCAGACCTCGACAGGAGCCCCAGAGCCCGAATCTTGGTGTTTCACCAGCAAACACCCCCTCCCTTGGGGCCAAGAGGCATCTCCCTCGAGGGATTGTGATCCAGCTGACTGGGACAGAGGGAGACTGGGACAGTCTGGATGACAGCGAGCTTATCTTCTCCCTCGACCACGATGAAGACTACCCCTCCATATCTCTCTCCAAGGAGAGGCAGCTCTCTGTTGAGGATGGCAGGGGCTTGCAGTCCCAAGCTTTCCACGTTCCCCTTTCTCCCTCATCTCCTGGCTCTCTCAGCAACTGCTCTGCCATTGGCCCCAGCTTCCTCTCCCCGGGTCCCTCTTCCCCCACCCACCGACCCCTTGCAAGCCTGGTCAAGTCTCTCTCCACAGAGCTGGAGCCTAAAGAAGGATCCACCCTGAGACCTAAGCCCTTTCTCAGCCTCGTGAAGTCGATCTCCACGGAGATCTCCCGCTCAGAGCCCGAGGTGTCGCAGTCCAAATCGGACTCCCGCCTCAACCTCCACCTGTGGAAACAGCTTACCCAAACAAAAACCCGCAGCAACGGGGACTCTCGCACTGCGCCCCCTTCTCCTAGCTCGCTCTCCCCAAGTGCAGAGGGTTTGAAAGGGGGCTTCTTCAAAATGGAGTTAGAGGACACCAAGAGGAAGCTCTCGGAGGCCGTGCACGAGCCTCTGAGCACCATGTTCAGCAAGATCATGAGAGAGGAGAGTATAGGCAGCCCCAAACACCAGGGGAGGACCCAGGGGGCTCATCAGGCCAGCCCCAGAGGTCTGGGCCGTGAAAGCAGCACGGACACGGTTCTCTCCGAGTCTCCTGTGAGGAACACTAGAAAAACGGATGCTGATGTTTTGCCTGTGTTTGACTGGCCTTCTGTTAGGCATCCTGGGAGAGGTTACCGCAGCCACTGCCCAGTGCATCGCAACAGACACCACCACAGGGACGAGGAGCTGGAAATATGTGCAGACGGTGACACGATGCAAGTATTAGCCACTGAGACTTACCAACCGGCACGGAGCTCACCCGCTGGTCCTCAGGTCCTGGCACCACCCTCAGTTAGGACTTCGCCCCTTCCTCAGCCCCCTCATCCTCTCCCACGCATGAGTTTATTTTGCATGGCAGTCTTGTCCTACGGCTACTTCATCTTACCTCTCAGTCCATACTTCTCCGGCCTGGCTTTGGGATTAGCATTGGGATTCCTGCTAGGATTGCTGCTCATCAGGATGGGTTCCTCCAGAACTCGCTGCTCAGATACTCCATACAGACCTCCACAGACTCTGCTGGGGGAGGGGATTCTGACAGGAGGCACATTGAGCAGGGAGCCTAATACCCTCAAGGTAAATGGATGAGTCATGAAGGAAGAAAATGTCATATTCCTTTTCTCACCTTATTTTCAGCCACATCTCACTCCAACACCGGCACATTTCTCAACACATTTTCAATCTCTAACATCTGAGAAAGCACTGATAGGTGTGATTAAGTCTTGAATTTAATTTCTTTGTTCCACCCAACACTTTGCTTCCGAAGGAGTATTTGTCATTTGGGGAAATATACCTCATGTGCTAAGGAGTGGTATCGATCTTCTCAATTAAGTCTCTTCAAGTTAGATTAGTCTAGATACCATCCAAATGTAGTGGAAAATGTTAACTGATTTTCTAGAAAATCAGCAAAAGATAAAAAAAAAAAAAAAATTGAAAAAGTTCAAATTGAATAATTGAGTTTTGATCCATTCCTGTCATGATATGATGTTAGGATTAGACTGGATTGGGTAAAAAAAACTGGTGGTGTGAAGTGTCTTGTCCAGATCCTTCAGACCACTGCAGAAGAAGAAGGTGCAGCTATATGGCATCATTAAAAGAACGCCAGTCCTCAAACAAATGAAAAACTATGTGAAAATTTGTGATGGACATATGAAGTTAATGTTTGTATATGTTTTGGGGTCACAGGGTCCTTATTGGTCTTATCAGTCTTATCTGATGTTTTTGTCTCCCTAGCGGCTAAGAGGCGTCAGCAGAGGTTTAAGTGACATGCTTAACATTTGTCATAATTCATTTGTTGAGTCACTTTTCATCGCCCTTTTTCATATGTTCGTTTCATCGATACACCGAGAATTGCGAGCCTACAGCCTTTTTCTAGCAATCTTTCCTACTCTGGATTCTCATGCACAAATTGAAAAGGCATAAAAACGGGGACAGAAACGCGCTTATTGCTACAGTACATTGTTACATAATAATACATTCATTTAAAAGAATGGCCATTTTGGGATTGTTGCCATAGCAACTTCAGTATGAATACACCTTAGCAGTCATTTTTTGATCCGTTTCAATAATGCCCCTGAAACTAATAGGTGCTAGAGAACTGTTGTAGAAATTGCCTTTGAAGTGAAAAAAGGTTCAAACCAAACTGATATTTAATATCTTTCTGAACTGCGTACCACTCATCGACATACCTACTTAGTGAGGGTGACTGATTTCTGAGTGAACTTTTAAAGGTTGCTTAAAGGCTATGGGAAATACAGCACCAAGAGTACCTCTAATTAGTTTTTCAGCCGTGCAAGGAGAACAGTTAGAGCGGTGTCAAGCCGGCGTGTCACTTAACTATCTCTGCTGACTGTTTCCTTCAAAGATTAGAGCTTCTGAAAGTGGCGTGCAGCTGCATAAGGTACCCAGAATGCAATTAAAAACTTTCAATAATAAAAAGTGCCCAAGCCGCAGTGGTAATTACTCCTCTCCTCTTGGTTGAGTTTGACACAGGGCAACTGGGTAGGACAGCTACCACCCAGACTCTGTCAGTTCCAAAGGCAATTAGTGTTGGATGCAGGCAGGAGGAAGCAGTAATTTGTCATGTCTGGAAGCAGGAGAATGGGGCTGATAGTGACGGTTGGATATGGGGGGTTTATACCGTCTCAGTGTTGAGATAATTCCCCTGTTTGGTCATTAGCAGTTTGGTTTCAGTCTGAGGAACGTTACAGTGTAAAAGTCAACCAAAGGATTTGTGAGGTATTTGTAAGGTCTTGGGGTAATCAGAGGACAGATCAGTTCTGGTATTTGGTCTGAAATACATTGTTTGCATCATGATCACTTCAGCATATATTTCATGCGAGCAAAGCTTTATCATAAAGCTCGACCCAGCGGGAAGAATAATGTACATTTCTGCAAATTTCAGACATATTGAAACTACTTTTCTATTTCTATGTTTTACCTTTCAGATTCTTTGGGTTGGGTTTTCAGTGTTTTGTTGTGACTTGGTTAGGGTCGGGAGAAGATCATGTTTTGGTTCTGTCGCTGAATTGAAGTGACTACTTGTGGTCGTGCTGTTGTTTTTCGGTTACCAAGAAAGTCCAGGAAGTTATTGTGCCAGGCAGTCATTCCCCAATAATAGTTACAGTATGTAACTCAACTCGGTGGATCAAAGTCTGTCTGCTTTATAAATACATTAAAACAAAACAAAAAAAAAAGGTTCCCTTATAGACGCATTGGTTAATTTGCTTTGAGATCAATTTACTAGGAATGGTTTCTGTGTCTACCCCAATCCTTTACCATCATTAACTTAAAGCCTTTAATTGGTATTGTTTGCTGACAGCAGTATAAAGCCAGGAAGGACAGTTTGCATGGGAAGGCAAATCCAAGACACAATGTTCCACCAAACAAAAAGCTACTTTTTGTTATATTTCATGCATATTTCCTTGCACTAACATTTATACAGATGACGGCATGATGGCAGCCTCACATTCTATATTGCACATTAGTAAATAATTATGTTGAAATCCACTGAGAGACTTTGTCCCTGCTGTTATGCTGTATCCCTCACTTCTGGGCTGATTACCAACACCAACAACTGCATTTTTAAGATTGAAATGAATCACCATCACTTGTTTCTTCTTCCCACTTGGAAGTGTGCATAGCGTTGATTGAAATTGACCCTCACTTCCTACCTTTTTCAGGGCTGGATGAATGAGATGTGTGATTACGACCCAGAAACCTACCACCCAGCTCTGACTCACTCTGTGTTTGCCACCCTGGAGGGCTCCTGTCTCCGTCTGGACTCCCCACGCACCAACATTAGCCGCAGGGCCACATATGATGAGAGAGTCGTCGAGGCCACCTTCGTCAAGTCACGCTCCTTTCAGCTTGCAAAGAGCAAAGTATGATGACTGCCTGAGTAACTGTGTTAATGAGATCTGTGTTGTGTGTTTTTTGGGGAGTTACACAGAGGAACACGAAGGACTCATACATTTTGGGCATTGTTGATGTTCTGTAACGGTTTATAGTCACTTTAGAGCTGGAAGATAATATCAGAGCAAATCTTGATGTTCTTGAAGATTTGAGGTGATTTAAAAGGATCTCCTGGCAGACATGGAAAACAGTATTCATAATTGTGTTTTAATTTCAACAACCTGAAGGTAACAGTTCAAATGTTTTGTGGCCACGATAGGGGAGGGAAGTTGAAAGCGAGGGGTATTTCGTTGGTCTACACTGTAACCATTAGTTTCTTATGGATGAGCACGGCTAAGATTTTACAGCTGCAAAACTGTGTTTAGGTGCATAGTTGCTTACAGCTAATTGCTAACATCATCATGCTAACATGTTCACAGTGACAGTGGTGACATTATTGATGTTATGTGTTGATGTGTTTACCAATTAAGTGTAGCTTGGTAGCATGCTAACAGTTTCTATTAAGAACATAACCCAAAGTACAAACAAAGTACATACAACAAGTGAGCGAATAGCTGCATGAAGTCAGATGATCACCCGAGTTCTTACCAGACCTGATGGTCGACAAACCGACAGACTGACATTACCATCCCAAAAAGCTGCATCGCTATCATGGCTGAAAAAGATGCTAATCTGTCTCCAGGGAACTTGAACAAAAACATTCAGTGTCCAGTTAATGAATGCATGAGACTTCAGGATTATATGATATTGTATTTAAGATTCGTACATTGCCTGAAATTGTTGGTAAGATCTGGGTGGAAACACACAGATGTGGATATTTGCCAATATGAAAGAAACTGTTAAATTGACTTCTAATATCCATTAAACAAACATCAATTGATAATTTATAAATGGAACATTTGGCTGAATTGCACAATTATCAGCTGTCTTTTATGCTGATATAACAAACTCTGCCACTGTTCCTTAAAGGTATTCCTGCTGCCATCTGTGTTGGCTCGGAAGAGGATGTGGAACCCGAAGTACCCCATCTGCATCCACCTGACAGGGGGAGCAGACTCTGAGGTGGATGAGGGAGGAAAGTCGGAGGATAGTTGTGGAGAGGACCTGGGAGCCGAACCAGCAAGTCCACAACGAAGTTCCTCCAAAGATGCCCAAGACCTTCCCATCACTATTTACCTCTTCGGCCGCACAGGACGAGAGAAAGAAGAGTGGTTTCGTCACTTCCTGTTTGCCTCCATGGATACAGAGAGGGAAAAGGAGAGGCCTGGCAGATGTGTGTCCAGATCGGGTACGAGACACGTTGATAATGCATTAGAGAAGAGAAGGCTTCCAGATAAGGCATCTATACAAATGCCATATATGTGTGGATTATGGATTACATGCTCCAATTCTTTGCATTTCAAAGCCGATCCCTTTAGAGGGAACACACAGATCTCGCAGCTGACAGGGTAGAGGCATCAGAAGAGAATCATCTAATGCCCCACAGGCACCAGCTTTGTTTTGGAGAATTGAAGAGAAGAGATGCAACCACAAACATATTACTCATATTTGCTTTTCTGATGCAAATCCTTCACTTAATCTGACATCTTTCACATTCCAATATCCTATTGTGACACTCATGGGAAGTGCTGGTGATTAATAAGAGGACAGATTTTGGTTATTTAAAGGACATCTTGAACATCTTGGGAAATATGCTAATACTATTCGCTTTGGAGTTAGATGCGAAAAAGTAATTTAAGGAGCAATGTGTAAGAATTGGTCAAACGAGGCAGTATATCACCAGAGTAACCACTACTTGCTAACTGTTGCTACCATTAGCTAGCTATCTTGTTCAGCTGTGTAGCTACCTGTCTGTTCTGAAAGCATGGGGCGCCAGGGTGACTGTTAGGGTTTGGGCTAGCTGGTTAGCATGCTAACATCACTACATATCTCTTCAGCATAAAACATAGATAATGCCAACTTCACAAACACACACATTTAAAAAAAAAAATCCAAATAAACATATTATACCTTCAAATTTTAAACATGATTCCATAAAACTGGCATGAGAAAATGCAAATAGCCTGAATGTGATTTTATGCACCACAAATAATCAGAAAAACTGCTGGTGGCACTAATTTCCCAAAATGTGAAAGTATTCCTTTAATTAAGTGCAATTAAACTCAGTCAAATTAATTTCTCATTTCACCCTCTAGAACATTATCTCTTGCTCTCAAAAATCACGCCAGTTACTTCATCAGTAATAGATTAATTTAACCAACAGGCATTCACTTCCAACACACTGATAATAAAAAAATTCCTCTGCCATGTTTATCTTCACCAACCCGGTAAATGTCTCCCTTCAGGTGACCCAGCGCCGGCACAGAGCGTTGGCGCCTCGGGCAACGTACCAATCAGCAGAGGCCCCAGTAGAGTGGACAGCAGCGACGACGACGCCCCCTCCACGCCGCCCCCTTGCAGCTCTTCAGCTCATATCAGTAAGACCCCCAGTAGCACCAGGGGCCTTACTGCTTTGGACTACCCGCGCTACATGGCTCGTCTCCTCGCCACAGAGGAGCTGACCCCTCTCTCCAGTCCTGGAGCCAGCAGTGCAGAGACAAGCCCCACCATCAAAGGAAATGTGAGTCATGTTTGCAAAAAAAAAAAAGAAATGAATGGAGAGAGGCTTTAGGACCACTGCAATGCGAGAGGAATTGCAGTGACCATTATGAAATGGCATCACTCATGAAAGTGGGTCAGCAGAGAACAGAGAAATTCTTAGCTTTTGAAATAATTATTATACTCTTCCCTTGTTTTCTTTTTCTCTGAATTTAATGAACCTGCACATTTCTTGTCCTTGCTCAGCTCTTACCCAGGTGTCTTCTTTTTTTTACAGTGCACCTGTGATCTAGCCGAGCAGCCTGGGTCGAGCCAGACTGCCTGGGCTAACGCTTTAATTGGACGAATCTTCTGGGACTTTCTGCGAGAGAAGCACTGGGCCGACGTGGTTTCCCACAAGATCCAGAAGAAGCTGAGCAAAATCAGAGTGAGAGCTTTTGTATTGAAAGTCACAGAAAAATTTAAAGGTGCAATATGTAAGAATTGGCCACACCTTTAAGTCATACGCCAAACGCATAGGAGACATCCTATCTCTACCAAGTAACTAGGTTAGGTAGTTAGCTCGGTTAGCCATGCAGCTAGTGGTCCAGAGTAAAAGATTGGATTGGTATTACAAGAAAGGCTGGGGCTAGCTTGTTAGCATACTAACTTCAGTCAACACTGCATATCTGCAACACAAATCACACATCAGCATATTTGCCATGATGCAAAGTTAATTAAAAAAAAACTTTTTTGTAAATTAAAATTCTTACATAATGCACCTTTTAAATGGTAATATGAAAGATTTTTTTGTTGAAAACATTGAAAAATGAGCTAAAATTATCAACAGAATGTGAATAAATGTATAGTGGTGTATAATGTGTTTGGTGTCACAAAGATATTAACTGATGCTAGCATGCTAACCAGCTAGCCCTGTCCTGGTTAAAAGTTCCTGTGCTAGTGGTATATGCAGTAACACTCTCCTGGTCCACAAGCTCCAAGTCAGAACTGCTAACTGCACGGTTTTCTATGCTAACTAGCTAAGGATAGCTACAGTTTTGTGAATGAATTTAACTGGCGAATTCCTACATATTGCAACTTTAACTACAAGTGTGATCCATTCCATACCATTTTAAACTTCGATTTTCCTTCCAGTTGCCTTACTTTATGAATGAGCTGACTCTGACTGAGTTGGATATGGGCTGCGCCATGCCACAAATCGCCACTACCTCCAGACCGGAGGTCAACCACAGAGGTAAGTGCAGACTGGAGAATCGAACACTGCAAAGTGTTCTCCGCACAGCCACACTCAGTAACAGCGATGAGCGATGAGTGAG
The DNA here is from genome assembly GCF_904848185.1 of Acanthopagrus latus. Taxonomy (NCBI): domain Eukaryota; kingdom Metazoa; phylum Chordata; class Actinopteri; order Spariformes; family Sparidae; genus Acanthopagrus; species Acanthopagrus latus. Next base: position 8,342,419 of record NC_051058.1, read on the forward strand.
AAGATGCCAGTGTGATTAGAGCTGAGCACCGCAGAGCATCAGATCAGACGCTGTTATCCTGTTGTAATCTCACAGAGCAGGAGAGCCATTAGGCCATGGCCTTCAACATTCAGAGCATATTGGCTTGTGTGTTTGTGTGTCTGTGTGTGTGTCTGTGTGTGTGTGTGTTTTATAATCAGGTGGTCTGGCACACATCACTCCTAATGACGAAGGGGATGTAAGTGTGTCAACGTGTGGGATTTTTTTTTTTTTTTCTGTTTCTCCGCCTAGTCGACCGTTACGCAACTGTCGACAAACGCTCCTGTTTTCATCTGGTTGTTGCCGCTCGGCCCACATGTGTCAGCTCCAGAGGGCGATCTATAATCCGCTGTAATTTATTATAAATTTAATTTCAAGGCTCGATAATCACAGTGAAAGCTGTTTAATCTGCCCACTAAGCGGTGTGGGTCCAGATTAGGCTGTGTGCATGAGCGTTGTCTTAATTTTGGAGGTCTGGCCGTTGACCTCATTGTGTCGCCCCCTGCAGGCCTGTGGCTGGAGCTGCAGCTGGCCTACACTGGTGCTCTGCAGATGACCCTGCAGACCAAGTTCAATCTGTCCAAGCTGGGGAAAGAGGGCGGTCAGGATACAGACTGTGCGATGGACACTGGTAGCCCACGGTCAGTGCTGCACACAAAGCCATCACAGACACCAGGCTGCACGCACACACAACATTCATTACAGCTGTCGACTTTGAGAGGATTTTCTATTGAGTTTTAATTAAAGTTCTTTTGGTGTTTGAATCTCCTGTTCCATATGAAATAATGTAATTGCTATCGGATGTAGTAAAAGCAGGCACTGACTGACTTAATTTCACAATATATGGAAATTTGTATCGATATATATATACACTGAGTGCACAAAATAACCACATTGGCCTGTCTGTTTGTGGCTGATCCAGTGAATTAAAGGGGCACTATGTCCCCAGAACACAGTCTGAAGCTAGAAAGGTGGCAGGGTCCGCCAAATATAAACATGTCATGAAAACAAAGAGAGGTTGTTTATTTAGTTTGTTTAGGAATAAACCTCACTGACGATCTTCTTCGCTGATAAAATCTTCCCCAAATCTAACTTCAAATAACCCAGCAAATCCAGATATTCGATCATTTGAAGCAAAAGTCTAATTTCAATATTCCACTGAAGCAGTTTATGACTTTGATATAAAAGGGGTATTCAGTATTTGTGATTACATTTTTTAATGGTGAAAAGCGGCACAGGTGTCACAGGCAGATGTATCCCAACTTTAAGTCCTCAGTCGGGCTTAAAAAACACCAGCGCCTCCAATCACCATTACGTAACTTTACAGTGGCTTTAATTGGACTTTCCCAGCTTGATGGCAGCATCAGGGGTATTTTCTCAGATTTTAGAAAAGCTCCATCCAAAACCAGGACAGACATCTGTTGGCCGAGCTGAGATGTACTCCTCGTGATGAGTGAACTAAATCTGTGCGGTGAGAAGAAAGATGAAAAAAATCGATACCTCAGTATTTCTATCATCCTAAGGTGCATTTCATCATACTGCCCAGGTCTATTATTAGGAGTTATTGCCCCAATAACAGTAAACCCTGTATTTTCATCCCAATCTTTTCTAATGTGCGTGCACATACAAACACGCACATACGCACGCACACACACGCACACACACACACACACACACACACACACACACACACACACACACACACATCTCCCTTTCTATCCCCTGATCCCTCTAGTCTCTGATCCACAGAGCAGAGATTCACATTACATTGATTAGCGTAGACCTGCCTGTCGTAGGCCCACAGTGGTGAGGATTAGCGCCCGAGCGAGGCTTAACATCAGCTGCCGGTGTTGCATGTGAAGCTTTACACAGAGTAAGAAAACTTTTCATCTTTTCTCGCCACTTACACTTTTAGAGAGTTGCGTCTGTGTGTAAGGCCATAAAGGTGTCAACAGGGGTTTAAATCTGTGTTGTTGCAGATAGAATATGCTGGAATTCTGCATTAAAATGTCTGAAGAAAGACCTTTGTCCAGTGCTTAAACACCTAAAAACAGAAGTCAGTTCCACAGATCGCTGTTGCAGTCTCAAAGTAATCTCTGAGATCTCCTCCCGTCGGTAATTGGCTACAGATCAGAGGAGAAACTGATGTGGTTTCAGGTGTTTATTCCTCCAGGAGGTCTGGCTCTGCAGTGCATAATTTTGCTTTCTATCTGCCCGCTCCTACAGGCCCATCTTCAGCGTGTTGGCCGACAGTGATGAAGAGTCCTCCAGCGCTGGTTCATCTGATGAGGAAGAGCTGCTTCTGTCTGAGCCTCAGGGTCCAGTGGGGGAGAAGGGATCCACACCGGCTACTGATGGGTAAATGCTGATTTAGTATTTTCATTCAGCTCCAAATAAGCTGATGCTGAAAGTGGGTTTTGCCAATTAAAGAAAGTTAAAAATGAATATGTATGAATTGCTACTTTTGTGTGCCAATTATGCCAAAAGACTTTTACATGAACAACGCCTTACAAAGCGAGAAAGTGTAACGTTTAGTAACACCATGTGGTGTGACTTCTTCACAACAAAGGACGGTTCCTGTGCTGTGAATGTTCATTTCTCCAAAAAACAAACTGTGCTGACATCACACTCCAGATGGCTGCAGCTTCCATTAACATTTCAGACTCTCTGCTCTCCTCAGATTCTGGCATTCCGAAATCCGAATTTACCCACAAACTCCTCTCTCCTCCTCTAATCTGCTCTCACAGGACAGCGGGCGGGAAGACTGGAAGGAAGATTTTGAGATTTGTGGACAAAATCGCCAAATCCAAGTATTTCCAGAAGGCGACGGAGAACGAGTTCATCAGGAAGAAGTTCGAGGAGATGTCCAACACGCCGCTGCTGCTCACCGTGGAGGTCCAAGAGCTGTCAGGGACGCTGGTCGTCAACATCCCGCCGCCCCCCACGGACAGGATCTGGTAAGTTCTCAGGCTGCAGAGCAACATGGTGACCCTTTTTCATTGCAGGGCGTGGCCTTCAGTACTGATGTATATGATCCCGCAATTCTTGCGCGTACAAACAGAAACCATTCAAAATCAAAAATTGTTTCGGCTTTGCATCACACCGTAGCTGCTCCAGCGGATTAAAGGAGAGGATCGAGCATTTACAATCCAGTCCAACTCTCAGCGGGCTCGGCTAGTGAAGGATTAAATGTAACCCTGGATTGTGTAATCAGATTACAAAAATAAGTAACTATAATCATTCCGATAATAATGAATTGCAATTGATTTGCATATACATAGACATAGCTCTATGTGTATTTACTATACTTTTATTACATTCAATGCGTACATGTTTACACTCATTGTCACGCTGCTGTAGGTCACAAACACCCTGCAATCTCAGAATCAACGCTCAGTCCACCATGTTTAGCAGCAGCATCAGGTTGGGTTTTGCGACTCTCATCTCCTGCCAAGTGAACATTTATTTATTCCCCTAATTCCACTTTAAGTTGAGCACAAATACTGAAGTTGTAAGAGTCGATGGCGTGGCGATGTCCTCTCTCTCCTGTAGGTACAGCTTCTGTGTGCCTCCCAAGTTGGACCTGCGTGTCCGTCCCAAACTCGGGGAGAGGGAGGTGACCTTTTGTCACGTGACCGAGTGGATTGAAAAGAAGTTGCAGGATGAGTTCCAGGTACAAAAAAATGAATAAAAAATGCTATGTACAATGTTGTCATCTCCCCCAGCTTTCCCTCCCGTTCTCTCACTGCCATGTGTCTTCCCTCCCCTCCCAGAAAGTTTTTGTGCTGCCAAACATGGACGACATCTACTTACCCCTGATGCGCTCGGTGGTGGACAGCCCTCAAGCCTCACAGCGTCTGTCCTCTCAGTCCCAGCGGTCCCAGAGCTCCTCCACAGAGTCCATCGAGAGGATCCCACCCGAGGTCTCCGGGGCAGAGTTGGACTAGTGCCTCGCTGCTTGATAACCGAAGGAGAGCTGACCCCCTCGCAGAGCAGATGTGCACAGAGAGAGAGGAGGGGGACGGACAGGATGTAATGTTACTATTTGCCTCTATAGACCTCGGTAGCTCTTAGGCAGACTTACTGAGCCCCGGTCTGTCTGAGCTGGGAGCTTTCTAAAAGTCCGATGTTTAGCGCTGTACGTGTGACGAAGAGTCTGGACTTTATTTGTAACATCTTAAAGAGCTTAATGACGTGGTGTAGTCCGAGTGAGTTGCAACAGATTACTGTACTAACAACTACAAGTGATACCTTTTGCAAATGTTTACATGTGAATGATTCCTATGAGATTATACATATATATATATATATATATATATATATATATATATATATATATATATATATATATATATATATATATATATATTTATTTGCTGCTTTCCTGTTTACAGCTCAGTGTCACTTTGAATATAATGCGATGGACATTATTGAATAAAAGCTGGACAAAACAGCCGCCAGTTTGATTTCTGAAACTTTAGTGAGACATATCCTTTATAAATCTTACATTTCCCCACCAGCTCCCTCTTTTTCTTGCTCATACTGTAAAATTACTTTGGTGTAATTCATAATCCGTATCAGTTGAGATCAGAATTGTTTCAGCCCCTGGCATCAATAATGGCATAAAATTGGTTGTGCTCTAATTTCAATATCTCGAAAAAAAAAAAAAAAAAAATTTGAGGATAAGTTCACACAAAAACGAAAATCCAGTCATTAGCTGCTTGGCCTCAAGTCAATGAAAACTTAACTTTAACTAAATAACATAATTTACGGTTATGAACTGACAAATTTGGAGCATATTTCAAATGACTGCCATCCATCATCTGCTGGCCTCATTTAACAGGAAGGATAAGATGATCTATAAGTCGGAGGGTGGGGGATGTTCTTCTTTGTTCTTCATTCATGGGCCGATGCTTCAGATTTTCTTTTCCAAATGCAGATCTCTGAATTTAAGATGCAAGAACGGAGGATACTTCCAGCAAGCGCCCGAGCTCGCCTTGCAACTGGGGAGAAACTGTGTGGGAGAGTTTTTCGATAAGGTTTGGCCAGTCGGGATGGAATTCAGCATGGAGATGAATGATGATGAATAGCAACAGAGGATAATGGCAACACGCGCTCATTGGTTGAAGAACAAACTGGTAAATCGATGGCACAAAGGACTGGACGGACAGCGGAGATTTTCAGATGGAGTGTGTGACAAAACAACAACAGAGCGTGGTGGAAAAAATACAGGCAGCCTGAGCAAAAATTCTAAACCAGAGAAGTCCTGATGCATAAAATGGAATCACATGGGAAAGAAGTGTGATAATGTGTGGGAGGGTGTGTGTGTGTGTGTGTGTGCGTGTGTGTGTGTGCAAGTGTGTGTGTGTGTGTGTGTGCACATGTCACTCTGCGGGATACTGTTGAGTTATTTGCAGTATGGTTCATTAGACAGGCCCCAGGACCGAGTTTGAAACTGTTATGAGATGCAAATTCTTCGCTGCAGTGAATGCAATTATTTCGCAGCGGAAACAGTCGACATTATGAAGCCATTTATAATATGAACAACTTATTCACTGCACTTGTTCTGTGAGCGAGAAAAGCCAGCTGCAGGGTCGACGTCTCAGCAGTGCTTGGAAGTGGAACTGGAGAAAACCCCCGGACGGATCAGGCTTTTATGCTCAAGATTTAAGATTAGGAAACGTTCCTCTGCCCTGACCTTAGTGGTCTTCACACGAAAGTTGTTAAAGGATACGTTCAGCCAAAAATGAAAATTTCAGTCCTTATCTCCTCACCCTCATGTCGATGGAAAGTGGGGTTACATTTTGTCCATAAATGCTTCTGGATCTTCACAGCAAAACAGCCCTTCACTGTTCTCCTGAATAACTGAAGTAGGTGGGGACAGCTACATTTAAGTTTTCGGCTAAACAACGACTTTTCAGATCACCTTGAGATCTCAGTGAGACTTGGATTGCATTGAACGAGCTGCATGGAGCCAGTCTTTTTATATATATGGTAGGCTTGTCTTGTATGAAGGTGGAAGATGCATTTTAAGTGGTTTCACCTATTTTTTTCTCTTGATTCAGCATCATGCTGTTTGAATAAAAGAGAAGTCTGTGAAAGAGCAATTCTGTATGGTCCTCCATGAGGTCTATAGTGGGATATAAATCATGTAAGTTGAGACGTAGGGACTACAGGCAGGCAATAGAGGGCAGCACCTGTTCACCATTTAGCATCATGCTAAAGGCACACCTTCTACCTGCCAGCAGTGTGTCTTTCTTCCCATCTTGCGCTCCTTCTTAAAGGAAATGTTCAGGTATTTCTTCTTCAACTCTTAACCCAGTTCCCACATGTAAAGTAACAGCATTATTGTCTGCTGTAATTGTTCCTCTTCTTAGCGCATGTCCAAGGGAAGTGATGGGGGAACAGCACAGCTCTCAGTCGTACCCAGAAAAAAAAATCATATTTTTTCCTCCTTGCTTGAATCCACGTGATGAATAAATAAAACAGCTGCTGATCTGGCCTTCAAAGTAACGTTACATAAAATAATGTAAAAAAAAATATGTAAAATAAATGTAACAGTGAAAAGTGCAACATTTGCCTCCAAAATGTAGAGTGGAGGGTAAAAACGTAAGTCAAAATTCAAATACTCATTACTGTCCTCAGGGCTCAGGGTTGTGACAAAGAGAGAGCACACGCAAGAGAGTCAGCGTGAAGTGACACAAGTCATTTGTGAAGGCAACGCGAATGTCAAGACGACCAAAGACAAAGCCGCAGGGCGAAAAAGGCAGAGAGTGAGGGGCTGACAGCCACAGGGTCATGTGCTGTGGCAGCCAGAGCAGGTGAGCTGAGCTGAGCTGATGACCCCATCTTCGTCCCCACCCTCCATCCCCCAGGCTCCAGGAGGGAGAGGCCGGGCTCCGGGCCATCCACCAGCCAGGGGCCGAAACACCACCGCTGTCAGAAATACAGTCACTTAGGAGGATCCCTGCTCGATGTGTCTCAATTAGACAGCTGAGGTGTCATAATAGCTTGACTTGAAGGTGAAGGTGAACGTACCACATTCTTGAATGTAATAAAACAACACTGCCTCTCCTTGCGTTATATACTACAGTGAAATATAGTCTACTTGATACATAATATTTGGCCTCCTGTTTATCAAGCACATGCTAATTTCTGGGCTGAAGCGTACCAGTTTGCCAGAGCTGCTTCTGTTTTCTGCAAGTCTCTGACTACGTGACAGAATACGTGTTCAACATGTACTGAATGTGACATGAACTACATGTCGCTTAACAGCAAAGGTACGACATCTGTTGTTTGGACGGTAAATGCCTCTGTAAACATTTCAGCTCATATCTGAAGCAGTGTCCACCCACTGTTTTATTAATTAGATTTGATTTATTTTTAAATGTGAAGTTCTGGTTTGGTTTTGACTTTGTGAGTGGGACATTGGAGTAGAACACTACGGAAGCCGAGAGCGGCCATGGATTATTCCTTTTTTATACACTGTCATCTTGTGATAACAACTTATCATCTCGTTATCTCAATATAACAAAGGTTGTTTACTCGTGATAACAAATTAATTAATTTTATTATCTCCATTTAACAAAGATTGTTTTTCTCGTGATAACGAATTAATCAATAATGTGTTCGTCTTGATTTCAACCTACAAGAGCTGCCACAAACGGCTTCTGTAGCCGGCTGTAGCTGTAGCCTACAGGTAAGTTCCACTTTACGTGAGTTTGTTTACTTGACTGGGTTTGTTTAGGGGCTACCTGTTAGCAGATGAGAGGCTGACAAACTCTATCCAGATGCTTCAGCTAAGGTAACATAAATGTAGGCTAACATTAACTTAGTAATGTAATGTGAAATGTAATTAAACATTTACTAATTCATTTAATATTACACATCATTTATTAACTGGTTATCTTTATTATAAGGAGATAACCAGATAATAAGTCATTATCATGAGATAACACTGCATCAAAAACACTGATGCTTTGGGGATTGTAAGTTGGGTCGGATGGCATCCAGAAGTGTGCTTATTTGTTTGGGGGTTTTTTTGTTTTTTTTTATCAGAATAATTTCACTGTCTTAACTCTAAACCAAACTTTTGACTTTGAGTTCATGATAAAATCACACTGAACTATAGTATAGTGTTATGTATATGGTGTTATGTCATTTAAGGTTAGTGATCATGGGAAAAAGTTTGCTTGCACTCTAATTAAAGTTTCTCATAGTGTAATTGGCAGCAATGCTGTCACTAGTCATAAACAGATGTGACTCCTTCAGGGAAGCGCGCCAAACACGTTCCTGGTTAATAATCTCCTCATCTGCAAATAAATGGTGGACCGTGCGTGAGTTGCAGAGCTTCTAACGTTCTCAGCTCTTTTGTGTTTTTACTCAGAGAGGGAATTTGCACACAGTCTTTCCCATTTTATTGTTCTATTGCCCCACATAAAAAAAGAAACATCTGTTTAAATAAGCAAGAATCGTTCTGCTCCTTTCCCACTTCGTGGTGACGGACACACCTCAGTCACTTCTGCTACTTCCTGAACATCCCTGGTTACTGTAAATCCAAACCCCAGACAGAGGTTATGTCATAAAACTGACCTGATGATTATAAAAAACTGTTTGAACCCTAAGGCATCTTTTCCCATCAGCGGCACGTTTCTGACTAATTATTCACCTCAGGCTTCCTTGTCTTTGTCTGTAAACACAATAAATCCTCAACAGCTTTTCGAAAAGTAATCTGGGGCTTTGGTGACTATTTGTAAGAGAAATAAACCGGATCTATATCCTTTGACTGCACGACAGGCAAATGATGATTTGTATATGTATATATATAGACAAAACATAACAATTTAGCTGCATAACTAGATTTCAAGTATGGTTGTAGCATCAAAACTAAAACTGAACTGCAACACTGTGGTTATAATTTGCATGATTTAGTTTCAGTTTGTTTTGTGGCAGACTGGAATAATATCAGAGGCAGATTGTTTGATAAGCATGCACGGTTCTTTGATTTGGCTACACTTATCACTATCACTTATGTCAACAATCGCCTCCCACAGTACATCGGGTAATCACGCGCCACATGTGTGTGTCTATTGCGGCCTAATCCAACATTGCACAAGTACCTGAATGGGGATAACATGGCTCACATTTCAACTGGGGTTTTTTGTTTGACTTTCGAAATCTCAAAAATGCCTCTGATGTCGTCTTGCTTCTCGTACTAATTTTGTGATACCTGCCTCTCGGGAAAGAAATGTAAAGAGAAAAAACAAAACCTCTTCAAGAACCCTCCCCTTTCAGGTGTGTAGGAGTGGATTACGGGAAAAAATGCCAATGGCCTTCCTTGAGCCAATAAAAGGGTGTCTACACCTTTGACCACATTGTGTGCAGGTCTTGGGGGGCAGGCTACTGCTGTGTATGTACAAAAAGTAGTATAAAGCCTTTTGAGGCTCTAGAGGAATCTGAGTATGATCTGATAAATTGCATCCTGTGATGTCATGCTGCAGTTAAATTGCATTGTGGGTAATGTAAGCACATTTGCTCTCGGCCCACTCGCAGAGTGGCGAGTGGCCGAACATTGGCCTCTCTCCGTGGGAATCTCCCTGGTTCACTGAAGCATCAAACTCGTGTCCAATCTGAAGAATATTTCAGCGACAGCACTGGAAATGTAGACCTCGCAGTCAAACTCTAATTGAAACAGGTAGTGATTTCAATAATCCTGCAAATGGATTATTTAGGGAATGTATGACAAATCCAATTAATACAACACTAATGTCCACAATAACATTCTCATATTCTGATAAAAAAAAAATATGAATCAGAGCAGATAATGCTGAGGCATCAGATGTCTAACTGTCCATCATATCACACCATCCAGAATGATGCATAGAAACTCTAGTGGTGACTGCCCTCTTGAATAACTCTATGGTAGATTAAACATATTCAAGTTCACTCTAGGTTGCTTTTCCACTGGACAAAACTGTACAGTGGTTTCTATTCACTATAAACCTATCATGACTTTCTTTGCTTCACCAGTTTAACTGGACTTGACGCAGTGACCTCAATCTCTTTTTAAAAAAAGCATGATTATGGACTTGAATTCAGTCACAGTCGCTCATGTTTGTGGTTTGGTTGTCACACCTGAACTCACCGACCGTTTTCAGTGTGCTGTAGGCTACGTGCAGTGTACGGGTTCCAGCACTACACTTCCTGCTCTAGTATCTATAAATATGTTTTCTTCAATATGATGCAACTTCAAAAAAAAGAAAAAAAAAAAAACAGGTCAGACCTTGTTTGCCATGGAGCTCTGCGGTTAGGTCATCTCAGCCAACGAGATGACTGATTGTTTGATCACTCCCTCTCCATTATTCTTCAGTAATAATTCAGCATAGGCTTCCTCATTTAACCATTACTTATGAATACATGAATAAATAAATATATGATATATATACATACACATACACAAACAAATATACATACGTCCTGCAAAACATAATTTAATTTGTCAGCCATTATCTTATGTATTATAGCTTAAATATTGATTAATTTTGACCTCTATAAACATGTACTATTCCCATAATTCATTCTATATGTTATATTCATTTAAGCATGTATTCTCCAGCATCCACTTACTCACCATGAAGGTGATTAAAGGTGCATTATGTCAGAATTGGCCACCTATTAACAGGGCAGTGACAGCTTATTGCTGCTTACTGTAGCTGTGTTTAGCTCGCCAGCTTTGTTGGCCACGCAGCTAGCGGTCCAGGTGGGAGCTCGGGGGAGTGTTGTGTGTACACCAGTAGCAGAGGAGCTTAAGACCTTCACGATAGGGGACTTGCTGGTCAGCACACTAACCTCAGTAGATAGCTCTGCAACACAATACATGGGGATCATAACGTCAAAACTGTTATTTCTTTATATTATGTGGACAATTTAAGTCATTTTTTGAATGTTTTCCATAAAAAATCTTACATATTGCACCTTTAAAAACACTCATCACAGCGATGGTAAATACCATTAACAGGCTGTATGCTAGGTGAACCTTGTCAAGAGAAGAAAACAACTAACTGCTACTTGGAGTTGACTCGCCAGTAGCATTACATTGGCCTCCAGCATCATCATCACCTCACAGGGCTTTAAACAGGTGACTTTCTTCCTCGCAGCTAGCCTCGTTGTTTATTTTAGAGTAGAGATGAGCTGTTGAATGAACAGTTCACCATACCTGTAGTGTAAATAACCTGAAAACAACAGCAGACAGAATGTTCCTCCTGTTGAGAAAGGCTACTTTATATCTTTGGTAAGGTGAGACGTCTGTCTGAGCAAAAACATGTTCGTCGGCCGCCTTTTCGACAGGTGTTTGATTGATGGCAGCAGCTTTAGCGGTGACTGTAACTGGCACCAAACCACAGGACGTGTGTATTACAAATGACAGCAGAAACATTCTCCATTCAGATTCTGCACCAACAAGGCATGTGCACCTCTGGGCAAACACATCAGAGACACCGCCAGTTTGTTGTCTCTTTTATCGGAGAAATGCACTTTTTGTACAGAAGGCGAAATTGCATTTCTGAGAAGCTACTGTAACCGTTTGAGTCTTGTTTAGGCTGTCAAGTGAATTAGTTAGAAAAACTAGGAGAGTTGAATCCAACATTACCTTTTAGGTTATAGATGGCAAATGATTGACCAGATCGTGCCAGATCTTTTGAACAACAACTTTTATTAGGGTGACTCTTTTATGTGCCTGGTCTATTTGATCTCTCGGTGTATTGATTTTTATTGCCGCTTGTCTTATTTGAAGTCGTTTTTAATGTTTGTTGCATTTGTGAAGCACCTTGCAACCTTTGGACCACACTGCCTTGATCGGCCATCTGAAAAATCAGATGTTGGCATCAGTGACGTGGCTCTTGACTGGTTCATTTCCAGTCCTTCTCTGTTATGCTTAGATATTCCTCCCCTCTTTTGTGGGGTCCATCAGGGGTCTATTCTGGATCTCCTCTTATACAGACCGCCTCTGGGACAAATCAAATTGATTTCTTTTATCGCTACAGAGATAACACATGTTGCATGCATGTCCCTTAGCAGCCTCTTAAACCGATGTATCATGTATTATGCCTTGTCACGCTAAAAATTAAGAACTGGATGCGCAAGAATCTAAATCTGTAGTTGAATGACCCCCAAATTAGAAATGATAACGTTTAAGAAGAGGCCCAGCATAGGTGTTATTTTCAACCGAGGTGAAGTCCCTTCTTTTATCTGTAGATCATCAAATGGTCATTTGTCATTCAGTCTCACTCAAACGTGACTATTGCAACACAATATGCAGGCAAAACATACAAACACTGCAGCTGACACAACACTGCCACCAGGCAGGCATTCAAAGAGAAACTCCCATATCACACAAGTCCTCGACTGGTTACCAGTCAGTTTTAGGATTGAGTTTATGATTTTACTGCTCGAGGCCTTTGCTGGCCAGGTCCCACATTAACCGGGGGTATTTTTTGTAATTACTTCAATCATTTTATCCTCATTTGTATGCTATTTTTTTTTTATCATACAGTACTTTGTAACTTTTCTATATAAATAAAAGTATTATTATACAAACAATTATCGATTTTATTTAATTACTTTTGACCCTCTGGAGGAAAATGTGGCCAGACGGGTAGAAAAACATCACCTGTGGCCAGTGTTGTTAAAAGTACCCAAGAGTCATACCTGAGTCAGTACAAATATTGTGTCCAAATATTACTTCAGTCCTAATGTGTTTGACATCTCAGCTGTCTCGGCTGTAATTTTCTGTTTGTAAATGTACTCAAGTGTCCACAGTGTACATAAAACTATGATATGAATGAATTTCCCCATTGTGGGATAAAAAAAAGGCAATCTTAATCTAAATCTTTTTTACATGTAGTACATATTGTATGATGTAAATGATAGGGCGGCTGATTATCTGCCTGGCCAACTATTTGATCCAATATTCAGCATTTGGCCTGTTTAAAATCAGTGTTCTTTTATCTAAGTGCAATAAAATGAATGCTACGACCCTGAGCAGAGAGGAGACATACTCAGGTGAAGTGCCTCAAAACTGTAAGTGCAGCGCTTGTATTCAGTTACATTCCATCAATGCATGTAGCCGAGACTTCAAACTGCATTAACCTGTTGCCAGAAGAATCTCTGGTATGATCAGAATTGTATTTTTTAAAATTCAGACATCTGTAAAAACTCAACATAGTGTGACTGTCTCTCCGTCTGCCAGGAATATTTTATGTAGAGGTACCTGAAAAGTTAAACCCAAATACGAAACCCGCTCCTCTCTTCTACATTCATTAAAAAGTCATTGGTGAGCGACATCTTGTTTCTTTCTTTTTTCAGATTTTATTGACCTGTTTACTTACACATGAATTCGTAAACATGAACAGATGAGCTCTTCCAGGTTATAATGTACTATGTACATAAAAGGTGCAACAACATATTGAAACCACAAGGGGGAAACAAGGAAGAAGAATGTAAACATGGAAGGAGAGGATGCTTTTAACCACTGCCATCGGATTTGAATGCTATGATTTAGCTCTAAAAATTTACATCAGTAGAAACTATTTACACACAGTACTAATATATATATTATATATATATATATATATATTATATATATATTATATATATATATATAATATATATATATATATATATATATATATATATATATATATATATATATATATATATATATATATATATATATATATATATATATATATATATATATATATATATATATATATATATATATATATATATATATATATATATATATATATATATATATATATATATATATATATATATATATATATATATATATATATATATATAAAAATCTGGGTAAATGTAACACATTTAAAACCCAAAGTACCATTACAAGTGATGTATCAAATAAATGGTACATAATAATTTAGCGGTAATATTATCCTTTTTATCTTTCATCGACAGGTCAGAACAGCTGTGCATTGATTAGTATTACAAACTGAGAGAAGGATGAAATGATAGATCAATAAAACACAGTAAATATTTAACCTCTTCAACTCCTAAAAGCCGCAAAAATTTCTCCTTCAAAACTAGAAAGGAATTTACAGAATTCCTCATTTACGAATGAGTAAAATTGTCACCTTAGCATTTTCTTCTACCTGCTCTGTTTAACGCTTCACTGAAGCTACATTATTCCTACACCGAGTGAAATATTCATACCCAAGATGCCATGTTACATTTGATCATATGGGAAAGAAAAAAAATGTCTAGACGTCCTCATCTACCTTGTATACACAATGCTGCACAAAACGCATTTTACTGGCAGACCCGTGAAAAGATCTGTGGGGTTGAAGAGGTCAAATATTTTACATATATACACGATTAATCAATAAGACTGCAATAAAAGACAGCGTGCTCAAGAATTTAACTTAAAGTGCTATGGTGTCATGCCCTAGCGGCCGTGGATGGACTCTGGCTGAGCCTGAAGCCGGGTCTTGGTGGCCAGAGCTGCCTTCCGGGTCATGGTGGTGCAGCGGTTCAGGATCTCCTCGGTTTTGGGTCTGGGTGGCACCCGGGGAGCGTTTGAAGCCGTCTCGCTGCCTCTGGACGTGACGGACCCAGAGCTCTCTGAACTGGCGCTGGAGCTGCGGCGCTCTGGGAAGCTGTCGGCAGGGGTGCTGCGCCCACTCCCGCCGATGTTAGGCCTCGCTTCCTCTTTCAGACTCTGGGTCGACTCGCTATCTGAGGAGAGGCTGGAGAAGCTTCCCTCGCTGCTCGTGTTGCTCATGCTGCGCGTGCGGCCGTCTGACGTCGAGGGGTCGCCCTCGATCTGTGTTTGCGACCGGGTCTCGGAGAGGACATCAAGGGATCGGGCCTTGTGGAGACGCCCAGGCACGCCTCTGGACGGACCTGCAGGATCCATCCGTGGGCTGTTTTCTTCGCTGGTGCTGGCTGACCGGGAAGCCTGAAGTCCAGCGCTGGTTGCCAGGTTCAGAGTGGAACTATGCAGCTTTCTCTGCAGGCTGAAGAGGCCGGCACGTGGGTTGTTGTATGGTTGCAGGTACATGGAAGGGATGTAACCTCCCTTGTTATTGAACCTAAAGAGAGGAATGCAAGGAGAAGAAGTTATTTCAACCCGTATGTCATCATATCATTTTCATTTTCTTTGACTCCCCTGAGAACAGCTTGTTTACTCAGTATTCAAGAAACTAAATATTTGTATTATTACCTCATTAATATTGTAAATATTACAATTCTGAGTTTGAATTTCTTCTCCAAAACTACATAGTGCCCCTTTAATGAGATCAACTTCCAACAATCAGATATTTGTTCAGTGTTTACGTGTAAAGACACTGGCGGGGCACTGCTGAACGCCTCACAACGTGTTCCTTATTTCCCTATTGTCTATTGTTCTCAGTGCAGACAGTGAGGATCGGGATACCTGATGAGCCACCAGCCGTTGTCAGACTTCCTCAGCACCTCGACCACAGAGCCAATGGGCACAGACACCTCGTCATCCTTCTTGGCCGAGTAACTCCTCGCCGCACAGTACAGGGCACCTGACGGTCAAAAGAAAAAAAACAAGCTCGAATGAGGAAGCGGCCACGGCTGCAAATTTACAGTCTCTCATGAAACGTGACAAATGAGAACAAAAACACATATTTTCTCCCTGGCTGAAGGGATGGACGCATGTCAACTTCCTACAGTTAAAGAGCGCTCCCCAGTGTCGGTTGTTTGTAATAACTGGGCTTCAAAAGATGTTCAGTATGTACAGGACGGTCAAAACCATTTAATGTCAATGCTCACACTGATGCCAGGCTTATTATTAAAGTGCAGCAGTGTAATCAAGCTTAAATGAGATATTTCTGTTTGACAAGTGCGCAGGTGTAAGAATCGCACCTCCGAGCTGGAATCCAGCAGCATCATCATCATCTTCCTCTCCCTCCCATAACTCCAGGTAGGGAGCAGGAAACCAAGCCAGGCGCTTATCCTCGTTCTCCACCAGCCACCAACCTGTGGGGGGGGGGGCAACAAAAAAACACTTTCAGAATCACAGTAAAGAGTGTGAAGAGGTTTTGCATGTGTTGAGATCCAACGCCGCATGAAAGCGACAGCACTGACCTGCAGGGTCTTTGATCAGGACGTCCAGCTTCTCATCCACGGCCGTCTTGAACGGGCGATTCTTGGTATCCTTCGTCTCATAGGCTGCCACGCAGCGGTACGTCTGGGTGACAAACGGGTGGGTGACGCTGCTCGCCACATTGCCCCCTCCTCCGCCAGAGGCGTCGTCGGACAGCAGGATCATGATGCTGATGACAGAGATGTGCCGTTGAGAACAGAACTTCTACAAGATTCAGATAATAATTTGAACCTAACGCTGAGCGTGACAAACCCACCTGTTCTTGGTGTAGTCTGGCTGCAGGTCGTGGTCTTTGGGCATGAAGAACTGCCTGACCTCTGAGCTCTGGGTCACAGCGGCGTCGCACTTCAGCAGTTTGTCGCAGTAGCTCTCCAGGAACTTAATGCGTTGGACGGATCGCTTGGATTCCTTCTGCTGGCGGCTGCTCCTATTGGCCTCCCCTGGACGGAGGAGAGGAAACGGCTTCAAGATTAATTTGCAGAGACGAAGGTGAGCAGAAGAACTCTGTGTGTAAAGTCAAGCGTCAAATCCGTGTCAGAGCTGCTTATTGGACACGCAGTGGAAAAAATCTTACCACTGAATTTGGGGATCATTCGGTCTTTTTTCCGGAGCATGTTCTGAAGAGGGAATCTCTTTTTCAGCTGCCTCTGTTTGGAAAAAAAAAGAACGAAAATACATTATTTCTTATATCTATGCTTTTTTTTTTTTTAATATCAAAGGAGCACTTGTACTTTTGAAGAAGGTATTCAAACACAGCAATGTAATATCTGCAGTATTAATGAATTAAAATGTATTTTTATTTCCATAACTGAATAAACAAGTCGTCCTCAAAAGGAAATAAGGTCCCCAGAACACTGTTTGAAGCTGGAAACGTGGCAGGGTCCGCCACATATAAACAAAGTAAAAACAGTATGAAGTTGTGTTTTCCTTTCAGAGTCAGATTGTTTAATTTAGTCATGGAGACAAAGAGAGCCTCTTTCTCTATCAGTTTATTTATTATCAGTCGATGAAGGTCTTTCTCTTCTGGTTAGAATGTCCTCCTCAAAACTACACAGTGCACCTTTAAAGCTCCTACAGCATCAACAGCGCTCCGAGTGAAGGAAGTGTTTGTTACTTACATGAAACTTCTTGAACTCCTGGAAGGATCTGTAGACAATCACCTCTGCCTCGTCAGACCATAACACAGACATCATGAACACCTGCGCACATTAAGTACACATTAATATATAGCGATGGAATTCAACGATTAAACACGACAATCACAGTAGGAACAACAATGATCCCTGAGTCGGTGGCTCACCTTGAGTTTCGGCGTGTCCCTGTGGACGGACCCGATCATGCGGGCACTGATGACGAAGCGCTGCTCGGCGGCCATGGTGCTCCTCTCTGCTCTGTGCGTCTCTACTCGCTGGAGGACTATCTAGTGTTTGGACTCCTCGGTTCGACTCCCTCGGTTGCTCTGCCCGACCGAGTGCCCAGCTGCGGTTAATATACGTTCAGCAAGAGGGGGGCGGAGACATGAGGGGAAAATCCACCTGAGGGCGGCTGGAGGAGAGGATGCGCACACTCAGGGCGTGTCCAGCGGCGGCAGGTGAGTCAGGTGTGTTTCAAGGCTGCTGTAAAAAAAAAGCTACTAACATCACACGAGTTCAGCAGGAAGAACTGGCGAGGGAAAAAAACAGCACAGTCTCAAGAATACCAGCCTGTTCCTGCTGGCTCCGGTGCCAGATTATAGGTAGAAGTCAGTAATGAAGTCCCCCTAAATTTGTGTTTAGGCCATGTGTTCATAATAATAATCAACCGCTTTAAAATACGCCAGGCTTCTTTCACAGTCACCGGTCAAGGTAATATAATAACTCTGTTAAAGGGGCATTACACAGTTTTGGAGAGGAAACCACAAGCTGGTCTCAGAGAGAGAATAAGGTCCCCAGAACACTGTCTGGAGCAAGAAAGGTGGCAGGGTCCGCCAAACACGCAACGCTGCCGCTTGTTTTGCAGCCACTGCAGAAACCGCACTGACAGTAGCTGTGTGTGAAGCATGCAGGGCATTCATTCAGACAGCCTGTCAGTCAGGTCTGTCAGCAAATCCCCCCCTCAGTCACACTGATTCTATTGGTATTCCAGCATGTCACCCCCCTCCCTCCTCAATCCACAATGAATAACACCTCTTGTACATATATAGAGGCGACATACAAGTAAGGTGTTAATTAGTAAGCTTACCTTTCCTTTCTGATTTCTCTGTTTCCAGTCCATTTAGCTATTTAGCCAAAACACATGGGAGTGTATTGATGTTTCTAGGGTTACTGTCTGCAAGGTGCCTGTCAACATTATAATTCACACGCCAGTTGACAAACCAAGCTGTTTTCTTTGTCAAACAGTTTGTTATTTTTCTCAAGAATTCATGACAGCGTCAGATGCTCCCCTCCCATCTTCCTCAGCCACTTCCTGGCATCTCACGCATCCTCAGCTCCCGTAATTAAAACTTTTTTTTTTTTTTTTTGCACGTGCAATCACTTGACACTTGTCATCTGGCAGCAATATCCCTTATCAGGAGCTGGTGTGGAGAGCTGTGTGTGTGTGTGTGTGTGTGTGTGTGTGTGTGTGTGTGTGTGTGTGTGTCGGCTGAGGCTGACCAAGCAGACGTGTGTTTCAGGGGGGAAGCAGGTGTTTCTTCAAAGTGAGGACTGCATGAGAGGGCCCGGAGTCGGAGGGGGTTATCCCGACCACTCATCAGATGGACGTGGGCAGGGAGTCCTTGTCTGAAGTGGTGCCAGCATTTTATCAAACACACACACACACACACACACACACACACACACACACACACACCGTGGTGTGGTGTAAAAGGTCGGGACTGTCCAGCTCTGTGTACCACCCGAGGAGATGTCAACACCTGAGTACAGCAGCACGAGGTTTCCCAAAGTGAGCACGAGGACCATGACTCTGAATTCTTTTGGGCATCTGTTGTGTCCCAGAACAGTCGCTCGTGGACTGAATGATTTGCTCACGTACATTGTCACAAAGTATATTGTGGTCACACATGGAATTCAAGTCTGTCATTATACCTGATGGGTAGACAATGATTGTCAGCGTCTCTCACCCTAACATTTGTCTGCACTGATGCTCCATTATCAACAGTACCGGACGGTTGGGTGGTGTCAGGGCTTGCAGCAGTAGATCAGGAAACAACAAAGAAGAATGTGATATAGTGCCAGTCAAAACAACACCACACACAAGGTGAGGTAGCAGAGAGCAACCACAACAGGAGTGTGCCCGCCCACAGAAGTGTATTTTGAGATCTTATCTCAGGTTCACGGATGTAGAATTAAAATTAATCTTATCAGAGGGGGTGACTCAGGTGAGGGTTACGCATTTGTGGAAACCTGGTTTCAAACCTCTGAAATTCTACCCATATCTTCTTTCTGATCACATGTGTCAAACGATGCACAGATGATACATTTTAAATATTCGTTTCCATTACGATTCAGCTGTCAGCGACTCCAATACAAATAGATTTTGATGCATCGCGAACTTAGTGTAAGGCGACCTCGCTGAATCATATGACTGCACGCGGCGTCTTTTTCTTCATTTAAATCCCCCACTTATTCAGGAAGTCCTTTATTAATAATCAGACTACAGAAGTCTGCAAAATGAGAGCTGCATCTTTTCAGTACATAACCATTAGAAAAACAATGCATTTATCCATCTGCAGTGCCTCTCGCATTTGCTGTAATCTATAATAATGTTGTTTTCACAGCTTTACGATAAGGCATTAATTGACTCTGCTGCACACACCTCTCTCAAAGTTGATAGCGCTTGTTCAGATCTCGACTGATTGGCTTGCTGCAACAGTTAATAAAATTTATGGCTGCAGACGTTAGCTTCAGGTGAATATGGCTAACATGATTAATAATTGTTTTGGGGCAATGTCTCAGCATTGGTCTTGTCCAGTAAGGCCATGAAAGCCGTCATGTCCGTTTTGGAAAATACTCGGACAGCTTATTTTTTTCTCTGACATACTTCCTAAGCACCGTTAGCCTAATGTCCGGTTTCAGTTCAAAGCATGGGAGCAACCTTATCTCAGTTGGCAGTGCGGATAGACAGACTAATGGGAGGGTTGGTGTTCACACTGTTAGCATGGGAGCTTTGGACCAATGGGAGAAAGTTGTTTTCCTTCCTGGGGCTAGCGAGTTAGCGTGCTCACTTCAGTAGATGTCTTTTTGACACAATACATAGACGCCTTTGATGTGAAAATGGTTTTTGGCTTTTGACTGTTTTAAAACCAAATTCTTATATATTGCACCTTTACTACGTGGAATCAGACTAAGATACGTAAGTATACGTATATGTGAGACACTGTGTAAATACAGGAGCATCTCAAGTCTGTTTTCTAGATATCTGTCCCCAGTCCTGGACCCCCAGCAGCGGTGTAAAAACCAACAGTTCCCTGATGTACCAGGCCCCCAGTCTGGGCTCTTAGCTGTGCAGCTAACTGAGCTACCTAGCTAATGGCAGCTACAGTTAATGGTTAGTAATGTGCTGCCCATGTTGGTTTTGAGTATGAATTCAAGAGGCGGTGAGTTCTTACATTAGGCACCTTTGACGTCCAAAGATCAACATTAAAGTTAAAACACTTACTCATCAGTCTTCTGCCTGGCAGTGCGATGAAAAGACTGTGGCTGGAATAATGCAACATTTTATATATTTATTCATTTAAAGATCATTTTAAAATGTACACATTACATATTTTGACATTTGGAGTAATAGTCTATTGATATGATCTTTATTACATGGAGTTTTATTTTATTATTAAAATGTGTAGGTGTAGTTTCTGGTAACAAGGGAATGGTTGTGATTCATCATGGAGAATTTAGCCTGTTCCAAGTTTACATAACCAGGTTGTACCAGCATTGCGTCTTCAGAACAATAAACAATAGTTAGTTAGTTGATCCATCAGCATCCATGGCACTGGAATTTGTTGCATAGTTTGTTTCGGATTGGAAAAAACTCATTGATCAAGCCCTACCCCTGTAAAAAGCCCTGATCATATTACTGCAACAAAACTGTCCCACGACGTGAAAAGATAAAAATAACATTGGTTCTAAATGACAGAGTCTGTCTTCTGTGATTTGTGTGCGTGCATTCCAGAGGACCGGTGAAGATCATGTCAAGGCTCACAGATCCAAAGATTTCCTTTCGTTTTGTTTAATGAGCATCGGTGCATATTTCACTCTGCTGTTAGATTAATAAATCTGTCAGTCAGAAAGACCGTCCTTCCTCCTGAAAAAAGAAAAGAACAACAAAAACGCCTTTTCGCCAGGCTTTTTTTTCTTCTTCCACACAGCACCATAGTTTGATTTGGACTGGCTCGACAGTCACTTCATTGTTCGACTCGTTTGAAACTGACAATGGAGGCGTTTTTGCAGGTGCACTGGCTTTCATTTTCCTTTATCTGTGCTGAACATTTACAGGAATATGTCACCATCTTGCAAAATGCGGTGATGAAATGAAAACGAAAAAAAAAAAATGCAAAAAGTTCACCCACAACCACGTCATTATCTACTTTTTGTCGTCTACAAAATGACTCTCGACTCAGAAGAACTGAAGTAGATGGGGACTTGTTTTAAAAATTAAAAAAAACAATAGGAAAAATAAAAATTAAATGGCTACATGCAGCTAGTCAGATGTGATCTAAGCCCGTGGAAGCCCAGAGATCCCATATTTGTTTTGAAAATACACTCTTGAACTCTTGCACCCACTTCAGGCGGCGTGTGCGCTCATGCTTTTAGCTCAGACTTTCCATCACTATGGGGGTGAGTAGATAATGACTGATTTTTTTTCATTTTTGGGTAAACTTGTCCTTTAACCTGACAGGTTCCCTCACATTTATTTTTTTATTATTTTATTTTATTTATATTTGGGAGCATTTATTGGCAGTCGTATCTCGCAGACTTGGTCTCCTGTAAATTACTGTGATTACAAACAAGGATAAGGGAGCAGTTGGTTTCTTCTAATGAGTCAGAAGGTTATCTGGTTTTATGTGTTTATTGATATATTTGGTCAGTAATGCGTGTAAGTGTTTTACTGTATTTGATCAGGAAAAGAGAGAGGGGGAAATAACAAACCAGCAATGTGACATGGAGGACGTGACACGGAGCACAGCTGAATGACGAATTCTCCAGGGTGTCAAAAGCACTACGTGAGGAGGAGATTGTTATTGGATCTCTGAAAAGACTTGCACGTTTCAGTAGTGGTATGCGCCCGTAGAAATTTGACTCTGCCTTTGATATCATGAGTCTATTTGAGATAAACGCACATGTATCTAGATCTCTGAATGCCAAAACAGAATGTGTGGCACAGTTTGGCCTCTAGCCAAGACTTTACTGTGTATACTGGATGTGTGTTATCCAAATCTGGGACAGCTGCCATGATAAAAGTTTAAACGGCCTGTAAAACACCTATGACTTAGAAGCTCTATTTCAATAAATGCTGCAGATGTGAACTCAACACTAAAGTGTCAGTTTACGCTGTTAACTGATGGCGTTTTGGTAATGTCACATTCTTTTTAATCCTCAGATGTCTGGAGCCACTTCCTTCTGGATTCTCTGCAGGGACGAAGGTGAGGTCTGTGGATAAGGGCGTGCAGCTACTGAGAATTTTCTCTGTGGCTGTTATCATAAGCATACGGAAGCTGTGCAAAAGTAAATGATCCAGTGACCGTAATCCTGTGGTCAGTGCCAGTAAATCTTGTTTGAGGGATACAACAGCAAGTGTACGGCAGCAGTCAAGGCAAAATTTATCTGCACTCGGTACACCCTGCCTCGGGAACGTGACTCACAAAAACATAACACGCAGTCCTGATATAAGTCATGTGATTCGCAGTTTCTGGAGATGCTTTATCAATATTTTGCTTAAGTTCTATTGTTATTATGTAGTTTTAGAGAAGAAATTCAAACTCAGAATTTTAATATCAGCAATTTGAATGAGGTAATAACACAAACTAAGTAAATAAGCTGTTCTCAGAGGACACAAAGGTCCCAGAACACTGTTTGACACTAGAACGGTGGCAGGGTCTGCCACATATAAACAAAGTGAAGTAGTATGAACTTGTGCTGTCCAATAAGGTCACTTTGTTTGTTCATTTTATTCAGTCACTGAAAAAAGGAAGAGAGTTTGCTAACTGCCGTTAACTGTAGCTGTAGTTAGCCATGCAGCTAGCAGTGCGGGATGTGTTTTTATTTATATCACTTACATTGGAGCTTTAGACCGATCAGGCCAGAAGCTAGCTCGCTGACATGCTAACTTCAGTAGATACCTCTGCTAGACAATCCACAGAAGGACATTCAAAACCGTTATTTCTTCAGATTATGTTGAAAAGTTAACTTTTTAATGTCTGAAACTACACTTCTTAAATATTGCACCTTTAACTACAGGTATCATGACCGTGTTCCAGGTTCTTCTTCAGATGTCCGGGAAAATGCCCTTTGGCCAGGCCTTTGTTTTGTTTTGGGTGACCTCTCACACACATTCCTTCCTTCATGTGTGACAGTGAGAACGTTGCCAGTAATAAGCTCCACTGTAATGACTTTATGTAAGCATCCATCACTGGCCAAGCCTTAAATCAGGCTGACACACCAGAAAGTCAAGCAGGAGAGGCTCCCACCCGACAGATTATTTTTGCGGGTGCTTTTGTGTACCTTTTTTTCCTTCTACCTTTTAAGAAATGTAGTTTGTTTTGGTAACTCTGATGCTCTTCGTTGTTACAGGTTTTAAAAAGCTGATGTTCACGACCACTGCTTCCACAAGATAGGCCTCTTATGTACATGTGGCATTTTTCCTCACGAGGCAAATTGTAGGTTAAATGTTTAGATAGCCAGTTGTGCAGAAGGCTGAAACTGATATCTGACAATGAGTCACTTGTTGAAGAACTGACACTCATACACTAAACAACTTCCTTTAACTCAGTTGGGATCAAACTGCACTTGTGTAACTGTAAATCCAACTACTTGGTTTCAGTGAATGAACTGTGTCGTAGTTGGGCAGTAACTTGAAACCATGTAAGTGAATGATTTCACCTTAGGATATATCTGTACATATTCTGATAAATCAAACAGAGAAGTGTTAACCTGACTTAAGACTTGAAGTATACAGCCAAGCAAGCATCCTAGGATGGCCACCTTAGATTTGTGGATAAAAAGGGTCACTCTGGGGGGGCTTGCCCATTTTTACCAGTTTGGACTGACCAATCAACATGAGGATGCAGACACACAGTAAGTTTAATTATGTCTTAATAACATTTATTCATAAAGATAACAATAACAAATGTGTTGTATTAACACAACTGGAGGAAAAAAACTGTTTCGCAATCTGATCTGAATTACTTTGCACCCCTAACTCTTGGGATGAAATAAATGCACACACACGCACACACACACAAGCACACCCCTGATGCTGACTGCATAAAAGTTGCAGTGGTTGCATGTTTTTGTTTGTTTGATACAACACCTTGATACGAGAGATTTTCCCCGGACACAAAACGCATGCGGCGGAAAAATTGTCTCCCTGGATCGACCGTAAACATTCAAACTCCGAGAGATTCGCCCAGTCAGGGATTGTATATAGTATACTTTGTTGGTTTTTTTTGCGCTGGTGGCTTGCATGTATTTGCTCCATCTCCTTCCTCGTCCGTCGTATCTACTGCCCATTTCAAATGAAGACGCTAAAAGCACTTTGAGCATTGGATGGAGGTGGGCACACGGTGCACCTCATCACGTGATTGGAGTTTTGCAACAAAAAAAAGTGATCTTTGAGGAAAGTAAGCTCTGTGCCAAACAAAGGTTTAAGATACTGGCATGCAGTTCTTGTGCCTTGACTTTTTTGGGACATGATTATCACAATTTGGCATGTTAGCATGCTTACATTTAAAGCTAAGCACCACTGAATACTGCTAAGGCTGATGGGCCATTAGTTTTGCAAGGATGCTGACTGTGGAAGAAAAGTAAGGGGGTCACCAAAGTCATTAGGATTCATTGTCTGGGAACCATGGGTGTCTGTGCAAACTGTAGCTATATGCCTAATAGCTGTTGAGATACAGTATTTCAGTCCAAACCAAAGTGGTGGTCGACTGATAGTGCCATCCATAGCCACATGCTGATAGCGTGGCTTGTTTGACATCAATTTCCTGTACTCTGTAACACACCAAAGCCAAGTACCAGACTCCAGGTAGCCTTGAGTTTAAATGCTTGGCTAGTCTTCTGTTACTTTTGTGCCACAGCATGTCCTAATGACTACATCCCCTTTCTCTTCATCTTACTGTATGATTAATGCCATTCTTGGCAAGGAAGTGGCGCGTACGTGCCAAGAGTAACACTGACATAACACTGGTGTATTATCTGGCATCAACTGTGGTGTGCTACATAATAGGATCATCCTTGAAACCACAACCAATAAGAGGCTGACAAGCACACAGAGTCAACTGTGGTTATGTAGAAAGTGTGTTAAACTAATAATCGGGTCCAAACCTACTAGAACGGTTGTCAGCCCTCACAAGGATTGTTTCACCACAGATCATTTGACCTCTTTAATCTTTTAGCCGACACTCTTAAGCTCCTAAGAATGGGCCCAAACCACATCTTTTGTTTAGTGTATTACTTATACCGATACATTTGATTTGTACTATTAGGCTGTTGCTAAGTCAACTTCAGCTTATATCTGCAACCCTGCACACATTATTTATGCTTTTCAAGCTTGAAGCTTGGAAAACTAAGCCGAGCTAAGAGAACTCAACCTCCTCAGTTCAGTCCGAGGGGTCCTGGTCATTGCCCGGTGCAGGTGAAACGACAACATGGCCTCCCTCTGCTGCCACCCTCAGGTCAGACTGAGTCGCTGCCCCACTGATCGTAAAGGACGTGAGAATACAGAAAATGTCTTGTTTGCTGTAGGGCTTGTTTGACTGTCCCACCTCTCCACATTCCTGCACACACCAGAAGAATGTTGCGGAACTGTAACTGGCACACATGTCAGTCAGCTTGATAAGTGTCACGGCATGTTTGGCCTGCAGGTAACATATGGATACACACACACACACACACACAGGTAGGCTGATGCTCACACAAAGTATGATTATAGATATCACGTGTACTTTTGATCTGTTACACCCTGTGTAAATGATACATACACATGGACTACAGTGCCTTAAGACAATCCTCTGTCGTGTCGAAGGGCCAGATGCGTCCTCTTTCTTTCTTTCTTTCTTTCTTTCTTTCTTTCTTTCTTTCTTTCTTTCTTTCTTTCTTTCTTCTTTTCAGTCAAGTTCTGCACTTAAAGGGCAACTGCACCAATTTTACACATTAAAGTGTGATGCAGGTTTTGGGGAGTACAACTGCATATTTGAAAAAAAAAGTAGTGCAACGCCTTTTGTTTCTCCAGATGAAGCTGCATGTAATCTGATGAACTGTCTCCAGTGTTATAGGGGGGGAAATGAAAAAAAAGAAAGGAAAATTCCTTATGTTGCAGAAAAAAAGAGACACTCAGGAGGACCTTCAATAAACATCACATCCCAGTTCACTTCAAATCTAGCAACAACCTGATACAAAAACTTGTCCATCCAAAACACAAAACACCCTGGCATGAACTGAGTAACATAGATTATGCTGTTCAGTGCAGCCAGGACTGCACAGATTTGTACACTGAGAAGACAAAACAACCTGTCCGAAAATGATTAGCACAACACAGGAGGGCCGAGTCTTCAGGTCTAGACCCTGCTGTCCACTAACATCTGGAGGAGAAAAATCATGCCTTTGAGGACAATGCTGTAAACGTCTCAGCCAGAGAAGATAGACGGTTTGAAAGAGGAGTAAAAGAAATCATCTACGACAACACTTATCATCAACCTACAAGTGTGCTGAATTACCTCCCCAGACAGCTTTGCAACCATTCACACCTGGGCTCACCGAGCCCTGGCAACCCACATGAAGGCCGGTTGAGTCAGTGACCCACAAGTTGCCCTAATGACTCTGAAACCCAGAGCTCACACATATCCTTAACAACTATGTAAGGAAGTTTTCAGAGTTTAAAACCCTGCCACTCCCCTCCAGTTAGTTTGAACTGAAGAAGCCTCTTGGATGAGAGGTGAAACATCTTCAAGAAGCTGGAACCAGTCCAAGTCCAATTGCCTACGATACCGCCCCTGTACGCAGTATACTTGAAGTGTACTTTTTATATACTATATTTTATATACTTAAGAAAAGTATAGTGAAGTATACTTGGCTTATACTGAAAAGTATAAAGAATAGTCTAAGACTAAGTACATTAAAACTTAGACTTACACTTATACTTTAATACTAAAGGTTATACTTGTCCTTTAGTATACTGTAACGCCTGTGTGGAATTTGGCGCAAAGACTGTTGGGTATTCTGTTGTTGTTGGTGTAATTGTGGTTCATAAATGTGTTTGTGAATAAGATGATGTGTAAGACAGTTGTGGGTTAATTCACATCCTTGTTCTGTGGTTAAGTTGTGTCGAGTTAACAAAGATGATAAAAAATGTTGGCACCGTGAGTGAAGGGGTGTTTTCCGGGAGAGACTTCCCGTCTGCTAATTAGTCAGTGTGTAAAGTGATACATGGTGAATCTTTGGCCAGGGCTGGCTAAATTACAAATATAAATCTTAACAAAAGTGTGGACTACAGTATAGTCATTGACTTGTGCTTAAAATTCATTGAATAGAATGACATTATAAACTTAAAATGTTCCAATTTAGTCTAAGGAAGTATTAAAATAATATACTTCTTAGTGTGCTACAAGTATATGGTCCATAGTATACTTGCTATACTTACTTACTATTAGTATACTATACATATACTCAAGCAGACTTAAAAATGAACTTCAAATATACTACTTTTTGCTAAGGGGCACTAAGAATTAATGGAAACATTTGGAATAACTAAATTACACAACTCCCAAAATGTATAACAAAGGTTTTACATTTTTAGACAGTTTAATGCAGAGTTCTTCCATATTTTTTCTTGAAAGAAACTTGGAATCCAAGTAGGATTTTGCATCACACAATAGGCGCTTCCTTTTTGTCCGTGGCCTACCCCAACTTTACATTTTTGGCTCTCAAAGGAAAACAAAAAGTTTGGGCCCCCCCTGCTTTATAGGTTGAGAAAATTCTCCTACAACACCTACAACAAACAACTACAAGCTCCCTCAGTGGAGTTGCAGGAAAATATATCGTCACAAAGCTGAGAACAGGCTGTTTTTCTGAGCTCGTAAAAGGTGGACTTACATGGCTCCACGCTACAAACATACGATGATCATAACACATAACACAGTCACGAGCGCTGCAGTAATTAGCAGTTGCCGCTTAAGGAGAACCGGCATATAGTGTAATCCTGTTTCATAACACATAATTTGATGGCATAATGAGAGTGACACAGAATGAGAGCGATGGTCGAATAAGCTCCTGAGAATTTGTCACATCTTTTGTTTAGTGAATTAGTGCTAGCTGATGACTGACTAACTGATACCAAAATATTTGTATTGTATCATTAGGCTGTTGCCAAGACAACTTTGGTTTACATCTGCAGCCTTGACTACATGCCTGGTGTACGTGCTTTTCAGCGTTGAGCCATGAAAGTTGAGCCAGGTCAATCAGTTTAGAGACAAAATTAATAAGTTGATAGACAAACCCACTCTCAATGGTAACAACGTGAACGTCCGCTGCTGCCACCCTCGGTTCAGGCTGTGTCACTGCCCCACTGGTCGTAATGACACAAGAAAAGCAAACCTGTTTCTCAGCCACTCCAAAGTTCCGTCTGGTTTATTTTTAATCCTTGCTGGACTGTTCCACTTCTCCTGTCACTGGAAACTCCACATACCTGCCTGTTCCTTACAAGTTCCATAACTGTAAGCGATCAAATATGCCTGTACAATCATGTTGCAACATACTGGGCTTGCGGGTAACACAGACATGCACACACGCACACGCAGGAACACACACACACACACACACACACACACACACACACACACACACACACACAGTTGGGCTATTATTAAAATACTAATAAGTTGTTTGTTATATTAAAAGTCCTGCTCAGGCTTTAGGTGGAGTTGTGCCAGAGACCCCTACACTGCTACTACATGTACCTATGTGTGTTTATGTATTGTGTGTATATATGCAGTGTATAATACAGTGCTTTAAGACAGTTGGGTCTCCTTTTATTTATAATCATTCATAATTCCTTGTTTCCTTCCACCACATTTTTCTTTCTTTCTTTCTTTCTTTCTTTCTTTCTTTCTTTCTTTCTTTCTTTCTTTCTTTCTTTCATCCTTCCCAGTTTCTCCTTTACTTCTCTACTCTATCTTTTTATTTTCTTTGTATTTTTCTCTTTCTTTCCTCCTTCCTTCTTTTATAGCTTCATCTCTCTCCTTTCTCGTTCCCATGTCCGTTTCATTCTTTGCTTCTTTGTTTCTTTTCCGCAGAGTTGTAAATTCAGAGGTGGTATTATGTTCATTCTGTTTACAGTTAAAGATTGATAAAAGGTAATAATAATGATAATAATAATAATAATAATAATAATAATAATAATAATAATAATAATAATAATAATAATAAGACCAACACAAAGTTGAAGAAAAAAAGTATTCCATAAATGTTAAATATTCCAATGATAAATCATAGTCATAATTATGACTAGTTGTCTTTCTTTTTTTTTTTTTTATCAAGGCAGTTGGACTGTTGGAAGAAAGAGGTTTTCAGGTTCAGGGCTAGCTGGTTAGCATGCTAACTTCACTGGGTAGCCCATCTACACAATATGTATATGTCTCCAATGTAACCTCAGAACTGTTATATTTTCACATTCTGTTATAAAATTTTTTTTTTTTTAAATTCTCTAAAATTCTCACATATTGAAAATGGATATGTGGCTTGCCTGCAGTTTCTGGTCTTAATACAGAGAAAAATTTCAGCATCTGTCAGAGAATTTTACCAACCAACTTATCTAACCTGTTCAAAATGTATGGTGAAGAATTGATTTGTTTATTGAGATTCAGGGAAATAAATGTAATCAAACACACACACACAAAAAAAAAACTTTATAAACGGTTTCTTAATTTCTCTCAGTCAAACATCAATTTTTAAACTCAACAAAAAACTTAAAACACAGACAAGTCATTCCATTCATGGTGTTAGTCGAGTCTCGACTCCTCTATTTCCTGTCCAGTCAAATTGCAATGACTCGAGTCAACAAGGCCCAATGCAACATTGCAGCAGACTTACTGTGATTTTAGGTTCTTTTACCTTTAACAGCTTTGCTCGGTGAGCACACATTTCCATGCTGCTACACCCACTGAGTTCCTGCCACATGCTTTATTTGCACAAACTTCATTGATTTAAAAAGCACACAAGATTCAAACATAGTGACAATACTAGTTATTTCTTGTCCATCGAAGGTATACAGTAGCATTTCCTCTGTTTGCAACAGCCTTCGTTCTGTGGACTCTTAATGGTGAAAGAAAAAAAACACCAGAGGACTGTATGAAGTGTTTTAACCCAGCAGAGGGCAGCGCAGAGTGAAAACTGACTGTTCAAATGTTCAGTCAGGAGCAGCGTTATGGTTCTTATTGCGCGCCAAAGCAATATCAAGGTTATTGTTTGAGAAAATAAATGTTCTGACTCTATTCAATTAAGGTTGTTTTTTTTTTTGTAATTTAAAAAAGAAAAAAAAAGTTTGAAACTTTGATAATTAAAGGCACATTATGTAGTTCTTGGGGAAGAAATTTAATCAGAAGGGAAAAATCTTCAATGACGTTGATGTCTTTGATGTTTTTTTTAAATGCCCAAACAAACAAAATAAACAAACTCTCTTTGTTTTAATGACTGAATAAACAAACTGATCTTAAAGGACAACACATTTTCATACTGCTTTACTTTGTTTATATGTGGCGGACCCTGCCATCTTTTAGCTTCAAACTGTATTCTGGGGAACTTATTTTCCCTGAGAACAGCTTGTTTATTCAGTGAAACAAAAAATGAAAATCTGACTCTGTATTATTACCCCATTATAACTGTAAATATTAAAATTTGGAGTCTGAATTTCTTCTCCAAAAAGTACACAGAGCCCCTTTAATGCTAACTGTGGTATTAACATGTTCGAAACACAAAGTGGTATATCAGTCAAACAAGCACGAGACACACAGTGAAAAGGTGTTTTTTGATATGATTTTTTAAAATCCATTATCCATTCGTTACAGTCACACCATCAATCAAATCCAGGCTTATTCTCAAATAAACACACTTCTGATCTGTTATAATACAACTCTGATAAGCTTTTACAAACATGGCACCATCACATGGAAAGGGAACATGACAAGGGAGTGTCTTCGTAGGCAAGTTAACAAAAATATTTCTTTAATGCAGATAGATTTCTTTTTTATTTTCTCATATACTATAGGGATAGAATAAAATTCTGTCTCTGAAAACTGAAGGTTTTTTTTATGCTCTGGAGAGTGCTATGTTGAAAGTGTTGCATAGTCGAGGGGACATAAATGTAGGGATAAGTGGGGGGATCTTAATTTAAAACGACATGAGGGAGTTAAAAGCTCTTTGTTTAATGCAGGGTAAAAATACTCTCTTTTTGAATACTTTTGTGTGATTGTTTTGGCTCTAACCCCCTCCACACAGTCAAACCCTTAAAAAAAACAAGTCAAATTGCTTGACTCGCCACCTTGATGCTTCGTGTGTTTTAGGGCACGTGAGTGTAAAATCCTGACTGCAAGCGTTAGTAACATAAAGTCCATCTTTGTGCAAATGTAACTCAATAGAACACAGCAATCACATGTGTTAATCTCCCAAGCAGTTGCGTGGACAGAAAGGGGGGAAGCGCTTTTTTCTTTTTTTTATGTGTCACTCTGATTGCAGCCTTTAAAAGTGCCACTCAGCATCCATCATTTAGAGCAAAATGACAAAATGTCCTCTTGGCGGGCGATCACAGAACCAGCTTAGCTTTAAAAAAATACTGTCATTCTAGCTTATGGGCTGATTAAAGCTCCAATCAATCATGAACCCAAAACCCTTCTCTTGCTTCTTCTTCCACACAGACTTCTTTAGAGAATGTGTTTGTTTGAGCGGACGCCTTCGGAGGAATCCTTGTCCAACACGCAGTCAAATGTGTTTATGTTGCTCACGTCGCGTCGGCTGGATGAAAGCTGGAAACGGTTCTAGTTGCAAGACGAGGAGGGGGATTCCCAGCTCAGCTTATAAAGTGTCTCGAGATGCAGCGCCAAGCGTTTTTTTTTGTTTGTTTGTTTTTTGTTTTTTTAAACCAGACATTAAAACAAAAAGAAAGGGGTACACTATATGAGTCACGCCCAGTCTCTGCTGCTGGTTCTAACTTTACAAGCTCCAGTCTGGGAGCAGTGCTGCACTTTCATTCTTTCCTTCTTCTTCTTATCTCATCCAAACATACATTCATTTGTCCTGTATCCCGTCCACTGGTCAATCAGCTGTCTGTCCACTTGTTGGGAACACGTTAAGAGTTTGCACTTCTCCAAAAAGCCCAAATTCTCATCCCTAGTTGTTCTCCTCCTCCTCCTCCTCCTCCTCAGTAGCATCTGCAGACCTTGGCTTTGCTTTAAGTCTCTATGTCCATCAACAAAAAAAGATCCACGATGCTGGCCGATGTCACCGGAACTCATAGATGGCTGCACTGTGCTCGGGAACGTGGGTGAGGTTTAGAGACTGGTACCTGAAGGGCAAAGACACAGTACGTTAGAATATGTGTATACTGCGTGTCAGTACATCGCATATCTTAGACAAAAATGGGACAACCTTGTCCTGAACACATGCAGTCACGAGCTGATGAAATAGTAACTAGGCTTTTATGCTGCGTGACGTCACTGTTGAGTGGAAATCATCTCCAAAACATCAACTATATATGAGCTACAATAAACCTGACAGCAAGGTGATTTAAAGGGTTTGAAGTGGTTTATTTATCTTTAAAACACAATTGTTAAGTGTACAATGAAACCAAACCCTTTCTGAAATAACATTTATGATCTGTATTTTTATGCAATAGCCGTTTAACATTTATTTGTTATTCATCTGAGTTACATTCAGCCATTAACTCCGCATGAATTAGTTGCATTCATTTTAAGTGGCAGGGTCCGCCATTCACACGCTAACTTCAAACTGCCTTTGCACATGACATATGCATATGATCCGGCATATTCAACCTCATCGTTCTGAGTTTTGCTGTTTTTTGTTTGCTCTCTTCAGGTTTTTCCACCCGTGTGTCGCAAGTTCGGCCTGCCAGACTCAAGTTGACTCCCTGCCATGCACAAGTATCGTGGAATTTAAAAAAAACCTTACACTTAAGATGCTTTTTAAAAGTGACATGCGTTATACAAGTACCAAACTCCTTTCAGGGATAACTCAGTGTGAAGGCTGTGTGCGTAAAATCTGCCAGTGTGCAGTCGAGAGAGAGGAAGAGAGACAGTGTGTGTGTGTGTGTGTGTGTGTGTGTGTAGGATACTGTTAAAGCGATAACGTTATAGCGGTGCATGTGTGTGTACAGTTAAAGCTATTTGGAGATTAACAACAACTCCTGCAGCAAAACCTTAAAAAGCTATAAAGCACGAGACCGCTTTATAGCAGGAAGTTCTGTATGTTTTGTTTATGCAAATGATCGTCGTTGGCCACCACAGTGATAAAAGAACATTACATGGCCAATGATTTGATCCACTTCCTCAACATAAATGCAGTTGTTGCTACTGAGCAACACGTTGATTTCCCTACCCAGGAAACTGTTAATGCACAACACTACTATTCCTAAAATCTCGTGCTAATAAAACCAGTGTGAAAGGTTGGTCTGATGCCCTGATGGATCACAAAGGTCAGCACTGATGCCAATCATACATCAAAAATGTCACTGTAGATCTTTTGCTTGTCTTTGTTTCCTTTTTAAAACGGTGAAGAACAAGAAGAAGCAGCCACAGTGAGTTTTTCTTTTAAAAGAGCTGCAGGTGACAGCTGCAACTTCCAACACCTCAGGTAACATAACCAACTTCTGTGCCACGTGCATGAAATCAGATCGCGGTTGCTCATAGCTTGAACGAAAAAGGGCAGATTACTGTCTGACATATTTATTAAAACTATGTCAATCTGTTTGGCTGCAGAATAAATAAACACACCGTCTGCTCTCCTGTTGTATTTTCTTAAGCCAGCGAGTGTTTGCTGTGGTATACTGCAGTGTAGCAAACTAGCTCTTAAACACAGAACTGAAAACCTAAAAAAAAAAAAAGAGGACGCACAAGGACTTTAACTTTAGTCCAGTTTGTGAAAAAGCAACCTTGAAGTGAAATGTTTCACTAGAATATAAAGATGGATGTTGACATCTGAGAACCAATTGTTAATTATACATTGCAAACCGCAGCCGATGCTCATACTCTACTTTTCTTCATAAGTGTTTTGCAGGGTTCACACCCGAGGTGGTTAAAGGCTGCAAAGAGCACAGAGCTGATACACTTATAACCACACCATTTAATGCATTCGTCCTGAACAACACTCATGTTGCTATTAATAGTTTTCTGTCCTATCAATAGTGCTAAATGGTGACGTTGTGGTCAGTATGACAGAAGAGATGGCCTCAGTAGAGAAGTATTGCAATCAGAGAGAAAAAACACTATTGCTTCCAAATACTTGGTCAGAGAATTGGCTAAGAAAAAAACTGAATGGAATGAAATCAGAGGGCGTTCGTGACAACAGCAAAACCATTATGTGCAAAGGGAGTCGACAGAAATGCCAAATAAAAATTAAAACAGGAAAGATTACAAGCAGGCCTCTGTTTGCTTACAACCAGGCAGTACACCCGTATGAATCAAATGCAGCAAACTGCCCGTTAGGTTGCTGTGCCTCGTCCGTATAAGGTTACGCACAGACAGAGCGGGAGCTGTTCGAAAAGCCGTGTTCATCAACTCATCTTCTGAGCAGCTCCCTCTAAGAAATTAAGAATTGAGGGCACCTTGACAGAGGCTGCGGCAAGCTGGAGATTTTGCCTGTTTATTGACTTTCCTCACCCACATCTCCCAGCTGGTGCGGGATTTGATTCAGCAACCTCGCACTCACAAGTCTGCTGAATCGTTAAAATTTTTTTTAAAAATACTCAAATTCCCCTCGCAGTGACTCGTGTTGTGCTGCGTTACCATTCAGAGCTCCTGTGGTAGTAGTAGCCCTCGATGGTCGCTGTGGATTTCTGGAAGCAGATGTAGTAAAATCCAGCAAAGGACGCGCCGCTGATGTCTTTGATTGTGTGGTCGGGGACGAGGAACTGCTCCTGAGGTGGGGGGGGATGGAGAGGGCAGTTCAGAGGCGAATTACTGCAAAATATGGGCAGGCTCAGTTTGGGCGGCACCTTACCTTCCACCTCATGAAAATATAGTCCGAGTTCTTCAGATCCTCATAGTCGAAATCATCCGAGTTAAACGAC
The DNA here is from genome assembly GCF_904848185.1 of Acanthopagrus latus. Classification (NCBI taxonomy): domain Eukaryota; kingdom Metazoa; phylum Chordata; class Actinopteri; order Spariformes; family Sparidae; genus Acanthopagrus; species Acanthopagrus latus. The sequence goes on from NC_051058.1 coordinate 8,378,081, forward strand.
TTTGCATACTGGTAGAAGGCCTGGAACTTGCCCTTGACACAAAAAATAAAAGGATTACGTCACGGTAAAGCATCATGCTACAGAGCACGCGTGAAGATTAGGAACGGACCAGCTTACCCAGTGCTTGCGATCCACGTCCTCATCCGCGTCCCATTTTCGGGTGAGAAATGGCCGCTTCCTGCTGATGATCTCTCCCGCGAAGAACGTGGTCAGGGTCGGGTATTCCTGAGAGCGAGAGCAAATGCAAAAAGCACAAACATTGTTGTTTTGTTTGCTGTGGCGCAGCCGACCCCCATACATGCTGTTTTTGTCTTTTTCTCCTCTTTGTAGGTGAAAGAATGTCACGCCCAACGCTAATAGTATGTCTGTCAGTTCAGTGTTTTTTATTCCAGAACAAATTACAGGATGGAGAGTGACTTCTGAAAGTAAACATTCGCTGTTTATTTCAATTCACTGGAGTCAGGATTTTTTTTTTATGATTCCATAATTACAACCTTGGAAATCCTTCAGAATTGCAACTTTTCTGAATTTGAGATCTACCCCACAGTACAACAGGACATTATGCAGACAATGACTCCAAAAAATATGACATGTAACTGAGCCATAATGTCTTTTTTTTTTTTTCATTTTTCTATCACGTTCAATGTGTTTGTTAGTTTGAGTCCTGGCCCCAACTGTGCTTTTGATTTCTGTAGCAGCATAACATGACAGCCTCTAGAATGGCAGAGCCTGGAGCTGGACTGTACCAGTCTCTTAAAAAGGACACAAGCACAATGAGCAGTGGCCAGAGGCAGCTTAAATTATTGATGTTTGTGACTTAATAAAGGGAATCACTCCTCTCACCTCAGTCAGTCCTTTTATCTTCAGGTAGCCACACAAGTAGGAATCCTCCATGGTGACATGCTTATGAAGAGAACACAAGAAACACCATTCACTTTATATGTATGGATAGATGTATAATCCACCTTTCCCTACATACAAGCGACCATAAGTAGGAATGCTGTGATTGATTAAGTGAATATCTAATATCCTCACACACAAAATAGCCATAGACGTGCAGGTTTGCAGGTGTAGAAATGACAAAACAACAACATTATGTTCGATTTCTCTTCATAACCGAAATGGGCTGTGAGGAAACAGTCCCAGGCACTGCTAACGTTACATCCACAGCTAGCTAGCAGGCCAGCGCTCATTGATTTTCCAGCTGTCAATCATCCCAACGCCCGTTTGACAGATCACCAAATGCCCCTGACAGCTCGCCCGAGTGAATAAAAACATACAAATATCCGCTCCACAGCAGTCCCACCTGCAAAACAACCTCCACGTCGTACGAGTTCCCTTTGCTCTTCTGGTGGCCCCTGAACTTGGAGCCGCTGTACAGCAGCGACGTGACAACACCGGGCTGCTGGGTGTTTATCGGAGGCGGCGGGATAAGGGAGGCCGAGGATGCGAAGGCCGCGGCAGGGGAGTCGCTGAGGTATCCAGCGGGGACAGGCATGGTTCCCGCTTCGCTGGCTGGGCACCGACGGCGGGCAGTAGCCGTGTGGGCGATAGAGTCTGTCGGCGTGTCCGAAGAGGAGGGGGGAGGACTAAAGAGGTCCACCGACATTCAATTCCCCCCGTGATTGCTCCACAGTTTAGTTTACTGGGCACCAAGCTCCCAGAAAAGTAAGTGGACTCCGTCGCGGCGCTGTCGGCAGCAGAATCCGCCCTTCTCATTGGTCAACTCAGTTCACCGTGCTAAGATCCTCAACGTCCATTGGTTGGGCTTGCGGAAATGCTCCATGGGAATATGTGGGTGTAGTTTCTTCCTGTTGTGTAAGTGTGCGTATAAGCACTTAAAAAACTACATTTCCCATATATCCAAAGAATTTGCGACGCTATCTGTCAGGCACGGAAGGTCACACGCGTGCTTTTGAACACAGCAGCAGAGAGCTGAGGGTGAAATGTTCGGCGGTAAATAGTAACATAGCGACTTTATAAGGATAGCTCGTAGAGTGTGAACGAGACTTGATGCTAATAAGAAAATATATAGAAATGTTGCATTTAATTAATTGATGAACTGTGGCCATACAGAGGTAGCCTAGCTAAAACAGGCAGCTAGCCTCTCCAGTTAGCTTTTCTTCAAAACATTGCATCTCCACACAACTGCAGCTATGTTCAGGAGCCTTGTTAGACTTCACAGTCAGTTTGGAAATGCCCTTTCAGTCAGTAAAGTGTGCCCAAGAAGTCAGCAGCTTGGGTCTGCTCTGAAATACTCCACAGCTACAGCAGGTAAGATGAGAAGTGGTTAAAAACTCAGTCTTTCTGCAGCAGGATTACATTTGTGAAATTTAACCCTGCTCTATGTTTTCTGCTGTTTTCAGAAAGAAAAAAGTTTTACCAAGATGTCAGCATATCCCAAGGTGAAGGTAAGTGTCAGATTTGAACAAGTATGGCAGTACTGGGACTGAGGATGCTAAATTAATTTTGAAGTGAAAGGATGGATTGTTTTATTTATGCAGAAATTGCAGCTTAACAAGCACTTGCTTCTCCACATATCTGTCATTCTTCTGCTTTATTGAATATCCTGCATTTTTCAATTTTCATCAAGGTGGTGCCTATGAGATAAACCTTGACAGAAGGAAACTGAAAACTCCTGGAGGGAAGCTGTTCGCGGTCCCAAATGAAGCCCTCGCCATCGCTGTGGCAACCGAATGGGATGCTCAAAGGGACACACTCAAGTTCTACACAATGCACATGGTGCGACTCTGGGATTGGATTTGATTTAAAGCAGAGATACTTATCCTTGGGGTCAGACCATATTTAGGGTCGATTTATATCTAGATTGAGGTCCTGTAAGATTTTTACCATGATCTTTTTAAATATCCGATTAAAGAAAAGTTAACTAAAACTGTAACTGACAGAGTATTGGTACTTTCTCTTCCTGCAGACCACCCTGTGCAACACAGCCCTGGACAACCCTACAGAACGCAGCAAAGACCAAATGATCAGTGCTGCCCTGAAGTACCTGGAGACTGATACTGTCTGGTAAAATACTCTCTTTCCTATTAACTCTAACAGGGGTTGCATGTTGTTTCTAATTTTCAATGACATTTAAATATTTTCTTTTTTGATTGAATCCAAGTTACTCACAGTTGTGGCTTTAACTGTTAATGTTTTTTTATGATTTGTTCAGTTACAGAGTAGATGAGCCCTATGGTTTGGTTGAGCTGCAGAAGAATGAGTGGGACCCAGCGCTGCACTGGATTGAAAACAGGTAACAGCTTTCTTCATAGTTAAGGTGTTAAAGACTGTTTCATTAATTTATCGTATTATTAACTTTATATTTTAAAACTCAATTTGCAGATATAATGTCACTATTGGTGCCTCGTCCAGTATTTTGGGTCCTGAGATCCCAGAGGCAACCAAAGAAACATTCAGGCAACACCTGAATTCTTACAACTTCTGGTCCCTGACAGGTAAAACATCTTCAAACTGATCCAAGATAAGCAATTTCATGTGACATAGGTTGTGTAGTAGCTGTAAATTCTACAACAAAAATGAGGAAATGAGCTGTAACGTTAATGTGCTTTTGTGCTGTTCAGGCCTTGAGTTTGTGATCACCCAACTGAAGTCTGTCGTTCTGGCGATGGCGATGATTGACAGACATCTGAGCGTAGAACAGGCTGTGCTTCTGTCAAGACTGGAGGAAGAGTATCAGGTATGAGAGCTGCAAAGATGTTTTTCCATATACTCTTTTGGCTAGCATTATTCGGGTCTGCAATAACCATAAACAAATGAGACCCTGGTCAAGACGCTTGTGATGCTGTTGTTGTTATTATTTTCATGATTTCCCAGAAATCATGGTATTTTTTCTTGCAAAGGCAATATTTGCTTCTTCAGTCAAGGTTTTCATTTGCTTTATCAAGAGCAGAAAGAGAAGGTGATTGTCAATTGTCAGAAACTCAAAAAGGTTTGCTTCATTTACTCTGGATGAACAGCGCCCTCTTGCGTTTAAATCATATTTCCAATTAAATCTAACCTGGTGCAGCACACAACGTCCAAAGCAGTATAAAAGCTGACTTTGCTCTTCTGTGTCTTGGTTTTACCTTCTTGCGGAATTTCTGCAAATGCTGCTCTGTTTGCAGATGCTGTCATTATTCCCTATTTGACCCTCTAATTTGTTTGCCCCTGCACAGATTCGGCAGTGGGGAAACGTGGAGTGGGCCCACGACTACGACATGTACGAGCTGAGGGCACGGACTGCTGCTGGAACCCTCTTTGTTCACCTCTCATCCGAGAGTTCAACTGTCAAACGCAAACTGATGCAGGACTGAGAAGGACAAGCTCCACACAGAAAAGTCTTTGTGAGCACGCAGCAAATCTGCCCTCAAATGGACGTGCTCCCCGGGCACCTCTGTTTATCCATGTGTCTAAATCCGCGCAGACCAACACAAAACACATCCGATTTATCAGCGACAACTGCTGCGTCTGTGATCTGTTATCGAGTCATCTCCCTCCAGTAAAACATTGGCTGGATTTTTGCCGTGTTTTTGTGTGGCAGCTGCCAAGTGTGATGCCCTTCACCGAGTTTCCAGTCAGTTCTCAGTCATCCGTGACATTTTGGACACTGGGCCTGCTTTCGAGAGAATGGTGACTAATGTTGTTGTGTGTTTGGTGGTGGACTGTTAACTCCATGCCTGCTTTCACCATATTTGAATACCGGCAGAGTGCATATGCTCTACTAACAGCACATTATTCATACCAACTGTGCTGTGTGTAGTGTTCTGTCATTGTGTACTGCATATACATAATATTCTTCCACTTGGTGAATCTGCTACATTCTTATTATTTTCTGTGGTAAAGTATTTGATAATGCACACATACCTCTGTAGTTATCGATTATTATTGGCAATATCACCTGCAACGCTACAAAAAAATTTAAATTAGGACTTCATCCACCTCCAGTAGTCATGTTTATTGCTTAATTTTTGTTTCCTTTACAGCTGGATCAGAAATGAAATGGATCAGAGTAATTAAGAGAATGTCACTCTAATTTTTCTCTTCTCTTGGCATCTACTGTAAGCAATATTTTGTCAGTGACATAATTAACTCTGAATTAAAACCAAAACATGGTAAAACTGTTTATGTCTGTCATGATTACAATATGGGTGTGTGTTCTCTGTCTGCATCAGCTCAGGTCAGGGTGAGTGCGGCGGTCATAAAATAGCAATTTGAAATTTATCGATGCAACCTTTGGTGCCTTTTATTTACAATCGCCTACTGCCATGACTGATATCGTAGCTGTCCAATCAAGCAAAAGGTCAGGATTCGTTGACCAATTACGCTGCCCTGTGGGCGGGACATGGTTGACGTTTCCTCATGTATCATCATCATCATCCCATGGACTGAGTTGTTTGTTGTCTAGCAAGATGGAGTTCCTTTTGGGAAATCCTTACAGTACCCCTGTGGGGCATTGCATTGGTATGTAAACAGATGTTTTGACAACTTAACCGCGCGGAGATAGATATCTATGTCCTGGAAATGTGTCTTTGTCGTGTGGCAGTCGTTTACGGGCTCGCTGCCGTTAGCATGCTAACGTCCCTGAATGAGTTCTGTACAGCTGGAACGTTACCGTTAGCCGCCTCGCTAACTAGTAGTAACCTGAACATCTGCTGTCATTGTGCTAGCGGTATCGTTAACAAATTAAATAGGCGTTTTCTGTAACTGCCAATTCATAGGCCAGTCCTTAAAACATTAACAGATACATTTGCTTGTATTTTAAATGCTGACTAATAGCTAAGTTAGCTAATAGGCAGCTAGCCACCAGTGAGCGTCATGTAATTGGTCTGTGGTGTTTAAATGAGACATCTGTGCAGGTTACTCTCCTAAATAACCACTTGTGTCTTCCAGAGAGAGCCACTGACGGCTCTCTGCAAAGTGAAGACTGGACCCTCAACATGGAAATATGTGACATCATCAATGAAACAGAGGATGGGTGAGTGACTAACTGAGAAAAACCAATCAGTATCCATATCTGCTAGTGATTTACTCTTAAAGGCATTAGTTTATTTCTGTCCTCCTTGTTCATGGGCTGCCTACGTAATGCATTGCTACGGCAAGATCTCCTATTATAATCAGTCCTGTTTCTCTTTGCTTTATCTGTGTCACTCTAAGACAGGGAGCCTACTAGCTCTGGCTATGCAAGGTGGACTTAGGCAAGGCCTCATTGCTTATCTCAGCCCTCCATTAACCTTGTAGTGTATGTTTAAGCTGGTGTGTGAGGTCTTGTTTGATTACTGGGTTGTGAACTGGCTCAAATGAGTCTGGCCTGGTGCACTGTACTGTACTGTACTGTACTGTATATCAGCAATCTGTAAAAAAAACAAAAAAAAAACAGGTCTACTTTTTTCCTTCTCTCGTGGCAATGAAAGGGGTGCCACACGCCCACTGCTGTGAGGCTGATTTGATCTGTGTTCGAAGAATTCAGAAGTTAATTATTACAACCCTGGAGTCCCTTTGTCAATACAGAGATTGTGAAAAGCCAAAGAATCATTGACATGTGCCTGCGCCTGGCATTCTTCCCAATTATTGCACGTGGTCCATAGCCATGTCAGTGCCATTTCAAAATGCCCCCTAAAGCCTGCAGTCATTAAGTTCTTGATAGTTGTTTTCATCTGTGGCATAATGTACTATGCCATTCATGTTTGTTTGTGTTTGTGTGCAGGCCAAAGGATGCAATTAGAGCAGTGAAGAAGAGGCTGAATGGCAACAGGAATTACAGGGAAGTGATGCTGGCTCTAACGGTGAGTTAAAAGCAGGATGACAACTACAATTTGTTTACTTACATCCATGTTTGTGTCTCCGTTTCCTCTCATATAATGTTATCTCATGTAAAAGAAATCGCTCGCGGCCACTTAGATTGTATCACATCATTTGCATTCAGGACGGAGCGCACAGAGAATTTGCAATCTAAAATATCATGTCCAGTCTGTGTTTGACTTTAACAGGATTTGATTCACAGATCGCCTAATGTTATTTCCTCTCTGCATCTGTCAGGTCCTGGAGACGTGTGTGAAGAACTGCGGCCATCGCTTTCATGCTTTGGTCACTAGCAGGGACTTTGTCGATGGCGTGCTTGTTAAAATCATCTCCCCTAAAAACAACCCGCCCACGATCGTTCAAGATAAAGTGCTCGCCCTGATTCAGGTAAGATAGCAGGAACATTGCTTGCATCAACTGTCAGTTTATTGCCATGTGTTGTTTATCATGTAAGTGTACTCGTCGCATGTCATAAACCCTAATAGGTTCTTCCCACGAGGCGTGCTGAGTCTCTGCGTTTTCCTTTGTAATGCTGCTCATCAGCGTGAAAGGTTTGCAGCGTAGGTGTTTATTATAATAAGAGTAGCTGTGCAGCGGTCCTGTCATCCCCAGGCAGAGCCTCAGGTAAAGTGCAGTGTCTCCAGGGCTTCAGCCAGGAGCAGCTCGAGTTACCTGTCACAGCTCAGGTAACTGCCAGGCTCATGTGGGCTGCTCTAATTTCCACCAGGGAAACCATGTGACCACAGCATGCAGCATGGACCCAGGAGAGGGGCCATGCAGTAGCTGTGAGAGGAGAGAAGGGGAGAAATTCTAATTGCCTCTCATTTGTGTAGTCATTAGCCAGACAAGTTTGTGAGAAGAAGGCGAGCTGGGAAAACTGTGTGGGAAAATGTAGAATTAAGAGCGCTCCCTTTACACAACAGCAATTATTGTTGTATTACAGTTACCCAACCACCTGTCTCGTCTCTCAGGTGTGTGTGTGTGTGGGCGCTGAGGAGTTTCACGTGTGTGCAGTTAATAGTCATTACAACACTGAAGTCACTCGAAGTAGTTTCATCCTGTTGGTTTTGCAATCGCCCTCATTTATTTGTTTTCACCCAAATTAATAGACCCGTCTTGGAAATTTGAATTTTAGATCAAAGTTGCTTCCAGCTTGAAGTGTAGATTGCTTGTGAATAAAGATGTCCTTTTAAGTTCTTGTCCCCTTTTTTTCTAAAAGAGTGTAATGTGTTTGAACAGTTGTAATGGCCCAGTTTGGCTTAAGCCCATCCGCTGCTGAGAGAGAGAGAAGCCAAGAGCTTTGTGGTTTGCTGACTGAATGTATTCAAGGCAGACAAACAGAAATGATCAGAGAACAGGACTCTTTTAGTATTCTGACATCCCTTGCTTTGTCTGCTGTGTCAACCCTCCCTTTACCCATTGTTTTGTTGTTCCGTCTCACTCTCTCTTCATCTTTGAACGCTTTTCTCACTTTCCATTTTCCAGGCATGGGCTGATGCATTCAGGAGCAGTCCGGACCTCACGGGCGTGGTTCAGATCTATGAGGAGCTGAAGAGGAAAGGCATCGAGTTCCCAATGTCGGAGCTGGAGACACTGTCACCCATACACACACCTCAGAGGGTAAACTAAGCAGCTTAAATGTGTCCAGACGTTACTGTGCAAAGACCCGAGCATAATGTGATTGTCCGCCAGGTAATTTGTCACAGTCTTTTATGTATTTCTCTCTCTCCTTCTGTTGCTTCTAGGTGGCATCTGCCCCAGAGGGCGACTCCACCCTACATAAGTACGCCACCACCACTACTCAGCCCACACCTCAAGCTGTCCCACCAGCCTACAATGCCCCTCAGGTCCCCAACATCCATGCCTCTGGATCCATAAATCCTACAGCTGAACAGGTACAAACTAACAAGAGGACAGACGTCTTCATTTTCAGGTTTCTTCTTTTGTGCCCTGCCATACAAAACGGCATTGTTTGCACCTGTCCAAACAAACCAAACAAAATGGTTTGTGGTTCACAAACGTAACCTTTTTGTCAGACACGGTCTTCACTTCCTCTTTATTGACACCACCTGTCTTGTTCTGAACATATATTTGGGAATTAATTTTCAATCAGGAGGGTTTTTTTACACACTTAATTGGTAACATTGTTGTTTTCATATGACTTAATTTGCAGTAATGTTGTTGTTTTAGCTATGCTTCTATTCATATTACTTCCACAACTTCGAGGGGCAGAAACTGGATGCTTAAACAACAAGTTATCCATACTCTCTGCTTACTCTCAGAGTTTTCATTTGTTATTGCTAACGTACTCAGCAGCTGATCCATTACATTTAGCTATTTCAGCCATTTATATATTTCTTTGTTAACTGCTTCAGCTGGGTATCCATCACTTTTAGCTAACTATTTCAACTTGTTTGAGCAGCTTACTGTAAGTGTTACTGTAAATGTACATTTAACAAGTTGTAGTCCTTCACGCTTAATTTTTCTACTTCACTGCTTGTATTAGCTGAGCTTTCCATGTTCTCTCCAGCAAACGCCCCCCTGGCTGGGAGCTTAGTGACCTCAGCAATACTAATGGCTGCTTGGATAACTTTGTAACACCAGTTTTCCAGGCAATCAACTAATTGTACATGGATTAAACTCTGACATACAGATTTGCCGGCTGCGCAGCGAGTTGGACATTGTTCGTGGAAACACTAAAGTGATGTCAGAGATGTTGACTGAGATGGTCCCGGGACAGGAGGACGCTTCAGATTATGAGTTACTACAGGCAAGGCACCACTTGTGTGTTTGTGTCTAAATTGACAAATATGAAAGTATAAAAAGATTGTTTAAAAACAGTAACCTGACACCGCTGCACACATGTGTGTTTTTATATATTTGTTCTGTGCGAATGTGTGTGTGACTAGGAGTTGAACAGGACTTGTAGAGCCATGCAGCAGAGGATAATGGAGCTCATCTCCTGCGTTTCCAATGAGGCGGTGACTGAGGAGCTGCTGCATGTCAACGATGACCTTAATAATATTTTCCTACGCTATGAAAGGTTAGAAATGTGCATACAAATGCAGATGGAATTTCCTCTTTTTGAGGGAAAAGCATGCACATTCAAACTCACCTTTACATTGACTTGTTTGTTTGCGCACTTGAAGTTCGGTAAGCTTGAGAGTTCTTTGTCCTTTCTTTCATGTTATCCTTTCCTTCTCTCAGGTATGAGAGGTTTAGGTCTGGGAGGTCCTCAGCTCAGAGTGTCAACAATGGGGTGAGTCAGCAGTTCCTAATTCAGGTGGTGAAACACCCAATATTTGCATCACCGCTCATGGTTTCTCATCCTCTGATGTCGGCACCTCTCTGTGTCAATAGTGTGGATTTGCATGAAACATTACCTGCCAAGCTTTACAATGTCCCTTTCAAATTGCTGTTATCTGTCGGTTACCTATCCGTGATTGACCAGATGTACATGCCTAATTAAGTGGAAACCCAACAAAGTCATTCATTGCATTTATTTGCATCAGAAATCTTTTTTTGACAATGCCGTTTACATTTCTGTATTTCATGCTGAATATTCTGCTTTTCATTGTCTTCATACAATACACCCAGCCAGCCTGTTGCATTCAGGTTCTGTCCAGTAGGGGGAAACACTGACTGCAATAATGTAGTTGTGAATGCTAAACTCATAACATTTTAGGAAGGGCTGAAAATTGATCCGGTTGTATTTGGAGATCGATTGTGTTGTTCATGCCAGAATGAAATATAACTGGCAGTCCAGTCACAGCCTGGGAGCGAGCAGAGAGGTTTACTCTGAAGGGTCCTCTTGGATTCATCAGCCAAAAGACCTGGCAGAACTGTTGAAAGCTTTTCAGTATCAATCAGAAGTCATTATTCTTTATTTCTGTATACTTGTGATCTGACATATAGGAGTCTGACTGTCTCCCCAAAGTCTCCCCAAAAAAGGGATAAAAATGTCAGAGTCTAAGTTTAGAACATATTTTGTATAGCAGCACCTTAACATGTCCATGTGCTGTACATCACAGCTGCTCACAGTGTGAACCTTTCTTTCTTCATGCCTTTTATCAGTTTCCCTTTGTCTCCATCTCATCACTCTATTAACTGCTTCACATTTTTTCAACATCTAAAATCTTTATCATCTTTATTTATTTATCGCTCAGTCTACAAAATGTCAAACCCAGAAGTTGTCAGAAGAGTCCAAAGCCCAAAGACTCTTCAGAAGAAGAACTATTATTTTTTTTCTGTTCCTAAGCGGTTTATAATGTTCTGGACAGACAGGAGCTAAAAACATATAAGCCTATTCTCGTAGTTACACAAAGTTACACCAGTATGAATGTGAAAAACAGCATCATATCTTAATAATGACTGAAACGATTAATTGATTATAAAATATAGTTGGCAACTTTTATGTTGATCAACTAATCGATTAAATGACAAGTCCTTGCAGCTCTAGGCTGTTGGCAGGTTGCTTACACTTTATTGGGTTTCCATTTTTAATTAGGCATGGCATATCTTCCATAGTTGCCATGCCATTACATTGTGTCCCTGCACAGGCATGTTAATGGTATTCACTGTCTCTTCCTTTCTGTTCTTTTCTGTTCTTCTGTTTCTGTGGCTAGCTGAGGCAGGCAAGTATGAAAACATTGTCAACCTCCCTAAATGATCAGTGTCACCCCCCCACAGTGACTGTTGAAACATGGCTAAATAATATGGGCCCTGCCTCTCACCAGTATCTGTCACCCCATATGGCATGTTTTGTCTATGGAGTCCCCCAACAGCCAACGATATGATGAACCCAGAAATAGACTGACAGTGACACAAGCTAAAGATTGCACTAAATCACTGTCAAGATGTGTTTGCATTATAACAAAAAGTTTTGGATTTGCAAAATGAATCTTGATACATGAACTCCTGCAGAGCCCAAAGATTCAACCTTCCCTTCTCCCTCCCTTCTGTTTTTCTGTGTTCTTAAGGGGATTGTTTTGTCTTTATTGATAACCAGTACCTTTACACTAAATCACAACACTGTCCACGTGATGATGAAAATTAACTGAATAAAGTTAATTTGTCCATTATTTTCTGGTCAAACACATATGTCCCCCTTAAGAAACGTTTTTTAAGAAACTTACCTAATTTTGTTCTGTCCTAAGTTACAGACATTTTCATGCTCTCCTGAAGCTAACAAACACGTTTTTTGCCAAGCTTGGAATTAAAGTGCACCATGCCTTCATTTTTTGTGTTGACTTTTTTTTTTCTTCCATATTTTCAGACATTCAAGGAACTGTATACTGTTATAACCCTGCCTCTCCTTAGCTTCCCACAAAAGGATTTGTTTTTGCTCTTGTGCCAGAAACCCCCCCAATCCTCCTCTCAGCTCCTACATGGAATGAGAGCGACAGTGTGTCTCATCAGTTCTTTTTCATCAGGTCCTGAGTGAGGCCACAGAGGACAACCTCATAGACCTCGGCCCAGGCTCCCCAGCAGTGGTCAGCAACATGCCGAACGCAGCACCGACTAGCCTACCGGCTGCGCTCGTGGCCCCCGCAGGAAGGCCCTCCTCCCCGGCCACCTTGGCATCCCGCCTGGCTGGTCTTGGTATGTACACCTGGCTTCACTGAATCTGCTTTCTGTCTTGTTAGCTAGGTATTAAGGAGTTTCCTTTAGTGTGTTAATGGTTCTTATGTATGTAAAATATCTCAAAAATGAAAAAATACTGTCAAATACTGCACCAACAGAAGCTCTTCTCTCCCACACAAAACATTGCTCCTGAAATGCCTCGTCATAAGTCCCGACTTAAATTCTGTGACTTTGTGACATCACATTACTTCACACAGAGTCATGCATTTGCATGATACATTTTTTATGAAATCATTTAGCACAACTGCTCTGTTGTTGTTGTTATCTGTACTGGATCAGGCATGTGTGAGCTGACCAATCAGAGCAGACTGGGTATTCAGGAGGGGGGTCTTAAAGACACAGGAACTAAAACAGAGCGTTTCAGACCGATGGGGAATACAGAGTTGCAGCACAGGATGTTACAAGAAAACTGATTTTTTTGAGTATGAAAGCATGTAAACTTATTCTATGTAATTATGAACTTCACAGTAAGCACATGTATCCTTTTAATAAGGCTAAACTGAGCCTCATTTTAGCATGAAGGCTGGACGTAGGGGAAAAGGCCTAGCCCGGGTGTGTTCAGAGTTCAAAACTGTGCCAAATCCAGTGGTCATTGAGGTTGCCAGGCAACCAGTATGATTTCAGGAAGCCACTACACCCGGCTGCTGTATTAATATTTACAGAGATAGACCCTAGTACATACCAAGTGTTAGAGGTGTTGGTAGTAGTAGTAGTCTTGTACTTTGGACAAAGCCAGGTTAGCTATTTCCTAATGCTGCTAGTCTTTATGCTAAGTTAATAAACTCTTACAGTTAATGCACTGATTTCAGTGTGGTATTGCTCTTCTCATCTAATGTTGACTTATTCCTTTAACCACTCCACCTGCACCACTACAAACAGTCAGCAACTTAATTCAGCCACCAGTTGATTCTGCATTTGACATTCATTTACCAGCAGTGGTTGCTAATTCCATCAGCTTCTCTTTTATGCTGGAGGGTAACTTGACATAAAAGTGTATTTCTCCTGTCCAGACATGGGTGCAGACAGTGTGAGCAGTACCTTGAGCTCTCTGGCTAGCTGCAAGCCTCCCGCCCAGGATGACGACTTTGATGTGTTTGCTCAAACCAGGACTGGAGCTCTGTCTGAACCACCACGCAAGAAGTAAGGTCACTCTGTTCTACATTCACTTTTTATTGACCACAGTTTGTGCAGTTTAAAAGGTGTAAATTTAAGTATGGCTTTACAAATTCAACAGTTATTTTGAGGGCTGTTGATGAATTATTTAGTCTATAATATATTAATAAAGAGAAAGAAATTCTACTGTGACATGTTCAACAGGCTTTAACAGTAAAAACTGGAGATGTAAAGTTTATAATGGAAAAGAGAGAAAAGCAAAACACTCTCACCGGAGAAGGTAGAACTGGAGAATCTGTGGCACTGTTGCTGAAAAAGTGGCTTACATGATATATTGATAGTTGCAATTGTTGCATTGGCCTGTTGATTAACGTATTTGGCCCTGGTTTCAATTAAGGAAAACAAGCTCCCTGCAGTATTAATGAAATAAAACTTAGTCTGCCTCCTTTTCTCAGCTCTGCAGCAGAAGACAGAAACGCCACTGGCAGTCTTCCTCCCACTCTAGATGTCCTACAGCCAACTGCAGGAGCGGTGAGTCTCAGTGACACAGGCTATTATGGTCAGCGCGAGCTGTAATTTTCAGTCAAAGAACATTTCGAAGTGTGTGTTTGTTTGTGCATTGAATATTGAGCTGTGCAGCGATGAAGCAGACATTCCCCCCCCCATGCTTTATAACTCGCACTGCTGGATGCTACTAATCGCTCAATTAGTTAACTCATAGAATAAAACAGACCTAAACCTGGCTTGTATGCTATTCTAATTGCAGTTTTAACAGCAGCATCTCAAGGCTTTAGTGCCACCCATTCTGGCTGTTTTTAATGCATTACTAACAAGACTGACATAGTCTTTGTCTTAGCTGTGTGTGTGGCCAACCACACACATTAGAACTGTCACGAAGGAAAGGGAATGAGTGTCAGATTTCACTTATTACCTTGTTTTATATCTGTGACCAATTAGTGCAAAGAGTAAAACACTACAAATTCTGCAAGCTTGATCTCTCTCCACCAGTGTGAATGTGCTCTGTGGGCTGTCGACGGGGTAGAATGGTCAAATGAACTGACTGTGTTTGCTGACTGTCAGGCATGATGTCGCTAGCTGCATTCATCCTCACCAGCTTGCTCAGCGTTCTGCTTATCGACTTATCACCTGTGTGTGTGCTGTGCCACGCTGTCCACAAGCATTTATCACCACCTTTTTTTATTTTCTTAAGTTGCATTTGAGTTAACAATGAAGTTCATTCAAGTCATTTTTTTTTTTTTTGTGTTTGGGCTGGTTTTTTTTTTTTTTTTTTTTTCTTTTCTGTTGTGACATTGCTGCACCCCTCCCCTCCGGCCACCTGTGGCGGTCTTGACGCTGCCCCTTAGGGTGTCGGAGGCCAGTCCTCTGTCATGGATGACATAGAGGAGTGGCTGTGTACTGATGTGGTGAGCCCGTCATGATTTTTATTTCTGCCTGCAGTTCTATCTCTCTCTCTCTCTCCCTCTTTCTTTCCCTTTTCACTCTGTTGTTTTCCCTCATCTGACTTTCAAAAATGGTTTTAAACCCGGAGGTAACACATTTCTTTCACATTTCCTCACTTTTTTATCAATCATATGTTAATGGTTCACTTTAAGTTACTAACAGCGTGCTGTGGGGACAAATAATTTTGTCATTATAATGACGAAATTTGGTAAAATGAGCATGAAGTTTTGAATGTAGTGCGAGTTGCTGCATACAGTGTGAGATGTTCTCTCACCACCAACGACTCTAATCAGTTTGTCGCCTGCCACTGAAACACACCATTTTTGGTTATGAATCAATGTATTCAAATGGATATAGATTCTTCTACTGTGCAAGTTAATTAGTTGTGGCTGAACATTTGCGTAACATATCCCTTTCTCTTCCTAACTTTCCTGACCAGGGCTCCAGAATAATTTCTATACTTTAATTGAATTGTTTAACACATTGGGTCAATGATTGTAAAGGTTCAGATACCTGTGTTTATTAATTTAGATTGCACACGAAAAGGAACTGCGATAAATTCAATTATTTAAGAATAAACTTCTAAATTCCCAGTGCATTACGGTGCCATCAATAAAAAATGATTAGTCACACAGATTTTTGGTTTGCATGTGCGAGCTAACCTGTCGCACCTTGGAACCTCGCAGAAATAATGTTTTAATACCTTCGCTTAAACATTCTACAAGGAACTTTTAACTAGTTATGACACCGTCTTGAATTATACTGAGGCCTAAATGACCCACATACGCAAAAGAGACCATGAGTTATGCACCAAATCTTTTTCAACATTCAACTTTTTAATGTGATAAAAAGGAAGAAATGCACCTGTTATTTTGTGCTGAAGCATTACAAGGGTTCATGCTCATTTTACACACATTTATGAGACTGTGTTGCAGTACTGAGCGATGATATCCAGTGGTTTTGGTTGGGGAAGCAACTGGTTGATTTGTTTTGGTATGCATAGTATTCTGTAGAATAGAAGAAAACTGTAATGATTTCCAAAATAATTCTGGGTAAGTGATAACGACGGGTAAGTGTCTTCTTGTTGAGTGTGTGAAAACTACGTGGTGCTGTTGTGGATTGGTTAAATCTGGTTTTGGGGAACAAGCGCAGGGTCATAATTGTACTTCGTAGTAGTGTGTGGTGGTTTGTTGTGGATTTAGTCGTATAGAGTCAGCTCCCAGGTGTGACATTGTTTTCTTTGCTTTTTAACAGAAAGGAGATGAAGGCGAAGAGGGCGTGACAAGTGAAGGTAGGACAACATCAATCTCTTTATCTGTAGCTCTCCAGCTGTATTTCAGCCAAACCAGCTTCACATTCCCCCGCTTTGTTTTCCCTCTTTGATACAATGCCTCCCAGAGTTCGACAAGTTCCTGGAGGAGAGAGCCAAAGCGGCAGAGATGGCCCCCAGCCTACCGTCGCCCCCCAGTGGTGAAGTGGGCGCCACACAGGGAACCCCCAGCCGCAAGAAAGCGGCGAGGCCGGAGGACGCTTTGCTCGCCATTTAGACCTCCAACCGTCGTCCTTCAGATCCCGGCCGAAGACCCAACCAGCCGAGCAATCACCACCCGAGGACAGACTGACCTGACACTAGAACACACCCACCTCCATCACAACACTGTTCAGTTCCACGCTACAGAGATTTGTACATGTAAAAAGGGAATTATTCATGTTCTCCGTTAATTTCTCGCAAGAAAAGGAAAAAAGAAACAAACAAATGGCCTGTTTTGATCATGACACCAGACGACATGATGACCAGTGTCAGAGACTGTGAGGCAGCCTGCTTTCACCTTCTTCTTCTTCTTCTTCATGAGTGAAGAATCTCCATCCGCCTCCGCCAGTTGTGGACTGCAGAGCTTCATGTTGCAGCTGATCTTAAAAGTAGAGTTTTCTAAAAGAAGCGTCCTGCTGTTCTGCTCATTTAGTAGGAAATGAATTTCGTACCCAAGCCCTTAAAGCATGCATTAATGCCGCCCAAACCTGACCATCTAAGTTTATACATTTAAAGAAACCCCCAACAGAAAACATCACAGTTGTTATTGCTGAAATGGAGCAGTGAGCATACCTGCGAGGATATTGTTTTGGTGTTTGTATCAGTCCCTTTGCAAGTTATTCTGAGTTAAATTGTAAATCTGTAAATGACAAATGTCAAGTTTATTAGTCGTGTGTATATTTAAGCTACATATGTATGAAAGAGATGTTGATTTAATATAGATTTTTTTGGGGAAAAAAGGGGGGTTTATCTTGCAGCTGCTCTGAAAATAGAGAAATACCTCACTGGGGTTTTTCACATTAAAAAGGGAATAGTTATACATCTCATTATTTACAGAATTCCATTTAAAAAGAAGAGAATTTTTCATTGTAAATGATTGGAGCAGCACATCAACAAATGTGTTCTTTATCCTTCTTTAAGTCACCTGTTGTAGATTTCTCTTTGACAGACTTAACTGCAGTTATTTGATGATTTTTGAGGGGTCACACGAGATTATTTTGCTGAGATTTTATTAGCTTGAGGCTGCTGTCAGTTTTTCTTTTTAGTAGTTGGTGGTTGGTATTAAAGCGTAACTTTGGGATTTATTTTTGGGATTATTTAAGTGACAACAGTTTGTTTGATTAAAAACAGGCTGCAATTTAATCTTTGGGGCAATCCCGCACGTCACTTTACATCCACCTTAAATACTTGTTTTTGCTACTACCAGGCTCAGAGTGTTAGGCCAAGTGCCTGACAACAGTATGTATAGTAAAGTATCTCTACAGAGATGGAGCTGTTCGTTAAAGAATTGCCTTTTTTCTTTAATCAGAATGAGCAACTCACCACAGCCACCAGACTCCATTTACAAAAACAAGTTTATCGTTGCAAAACATACTTATTTTAAACTCGACAGAAACTAAATACAACTCAACAAAACCATCTCGGTTTGGCTTACCACTGTTTCAACAATCACCAATTGCGATTTGGGTCCCTTAGTTAACCGCGTTGGGTGGGGAAATAATAAGAAAAGTGGTCTAAAAAATACCAAAGTTACCCTTTAATGCCATCTTCCAGAAAATACTGTATAATTACTCTTGTTTATGTAATCATCTTCGTGCTGAGCAGAACATTTGTGTCCTGAATTTATATGCTTGAGAATTTTATTTGCCAGTCAGTCGGTCTTACTGGTAGCTGAAGAGACTCATGCTGTCGTTAAGATTCACTCTCTGGCCGTAGGTTTTTAGCTCCTGTTTTGGTGTTATGATTCCTGTTCTGAAATCCACTACAGAGGACCAAATTTGTGCTTCTTTTTTTTCTGGGTGTGAAAAATCTGAGATAATTAGGTCGTTCACACGTAGTCCGGTCCTCCAAAACCTACAGCCCCAGTATCTAGAAATGTAATGAGAATCCAATATCACACTACAGATGCTGTTCGCACATTATCGTCGCACATTTTCTTCTTTTTATTTCTTTATGCTGACATCTTAGAAGGCCTGACCTTTCCGATGTGACATTTGTTTTTTCGGAAGCGAGCCGGCTGCAGACGCGGCGCTGCAAATTGAGACATTTCACTCTTTTGACAATAATAAATGCAACATGTTACACAATCACAACAAGCTTGGCGACAAGCGCGCACTTTGACGGTCGCATTACCTTTTCAACTTGTACTGTAAATCACTTAACACTTAACCTGATGTAATTAATGAGATCTATTTAGGAAATGTTTGACAAGCATAGAAATAATTTATTCAGCACTGTTTTATTATTTTGTTCCGTCTTCAGATCAGTATTTGCAATCATTTTATTGTACAAATGGAACATGGGAATGAGAATGTGTTTAGGGGACAGAGATGATCTTATTGGTGTGCGTTTTAGTGTTTTTTGTCTATGGAGTTCAGTTTTTCGTTTTCCTTTTTATACATTGCTGCTGGCTAACGTATCGTCATGGGTGTGTTTTATCGGTAATGCGGATATTCTTGTGAGTTGAATGTGTCCATACAAAATCGAAAACAACCAAGAGCAGTCTACTGCTGATTCATAGCGGTAAGAGAATCACACATTTTGTCTCATGAAGGAAAAACATATTTTTAATAGCTTCACTCACTCTTTAATTCAGTGAACTGACTTGCACATGACGGAAACAGACGATTAACTTTGCTTCAGACACTTTGGAAGAAAGCATCAACGTTGCACATTTTGAAAGGGAAACCTCCTTTGTCCTGTTTTTCCTTGTTTTGGTGTTTCGACTTTGTGTGCGTGTGTGTGTGTGTCAGCTGTTCTGTAACGCAGAAATCTCTCAGTTGATTGAAGGAAAAAAAATAACAGAAAAACAACAAAGCTTCCTCCAAATGTGTGTTTTAAAAAGAAATACATGTTGTTACTATCCTGTTTGATACCGCCCAGGATCGACCTGGTTTATATCCGTGCGAGCTCTGTCGGTGATTCCAGCGTCAAGTCGTCTCAGGCTTGTTTTCTCCCGCGGAGCAACAATCCGTTTCTTTGTGTGTCTCTGGATGATGTGGTAAGAGATGCTGATAAGGGAGGCTGTGCTGCGTGACTGCTACTTTCCTGAGTTGCCTCATTTCTCTTTGTGTTGTTTGACTTCTGCATGAACTCTAATAAAACATAAGCAGTGCGTCCGCATCCGTGTGTTTCTTTTTCTCGTCTTTTAATTTGTCGCTCTTCTGTTTGCAAGCCTTTTCCCCTTGGCATCCTCCGCCCTCTTCAGATTCTAATAGCTGAAGCTGACCTGTAGTAAACCCTTTCCATTTACCTTGCAACCACCACCACCCCTCCTCCTCCTCCTCTCTCTGGAGGCCCGTGGGCCCCACACCAGGGGCTTCCCCATTGGTCGTCAGGAATCGCCTCATCCCACAACATGGCCCCTCACATTCTGCCTCAATCACTGGAGCGTTTTTCCCGGTCAAAAAGAAAAGAGGGGTGTGTCTGTCGGACAGTAGACTGGAACGCACCAGTTCACAGGATCCCCGTCTGACTTCACATGTGCTGTATTTTTTTCCAAAATGTGTAACTCCCTCACCATCTCTGTAAAGTGTGGCACAAAGGAACTGGTGGATTTCTCTCTTAAGAGGTAAATGGTTTTATGTTTTTTTTGTCAGTGTGGTAACACTTGATTCAGCCAAAGAGTTTGCCTTCTAGAAATGTGTTTGTTTTATGTAGGACGTGTTTTAGATTGCTAGATGGAAAGAAAGGTATTTAGATATGCTGGTAATTTTAAGAAACATCATGCTAGTTGTTCAGTGAAAACGTGGTGAGACAGTGATTTAGATTTTTTTTTTTTTTTTTTTTTAAATGAGTCACCTCTGGGTTGTAATTTGGCAAGCAGCACATTTATCCTAACATCATAACATCTGTTGCAGAGGCCCGAGCGTATGGAACTGTCGGACTCTGGAGAATTGGTGTTTGGCAGAAATATACCATGGAGGATCCTTTTTTTTTTTTTGCTTTTTGTGATTTCCCCTCTCCGCGAGCAGTTGTTTAGCACACCCTGGTGGTTTGACCACGGATTGTGATCTCACACACGAGTCAGAGGTCAAACCGAGTGGAAAAAGGATCTGAAAGTTACCACCCAGTAACTCCAAGCTTCAATAAAACTGCATCGATAGCGTCCCAACATAAAGCCGCATAAAACGACAGGAATCTCCACTCCTAGATCTCCAAGATCAACCGTGTGCTTACCAGATTTGCCAGACGAGAGTGGACATGCTTGTCAGGAGCTGTGGTGCATTGTAGTTGCATTGCATGTCATGCTGACACAGTGCAATGGATCTGCTCTGCAACACAGAACTTGGTCATATAACAACTCGCTACCTCAACAAATGCTTTTTCTATACATGAACATCAGAACTGTAATCGCTGTTGTAATATTAAAGTCGTCCATGTATTCTTTGCACTCTTAGATTGGTACTACGTAGGGCTGACTGAGAGTCCCTTAAATAAATATCCTGCTAATTTTAAGCTATATTGTGATCCAAAGTTTGTATGTTGATATTTTATGTCCGCAAAAGCACTTTATAAATACCAGGAATGGGCGATGAAAACAAATACACAATACTTTTGACCATACACCTCGGTAGGGAAGACAATACCTTCACAAAATGTTAACAGGATGAGAGTCTTGATCGACAATCATCAGTAATGTGGATGAATTGACAAAGTGTATAAAGGCAAGTATCAGAACAAGGGGAGCAGTGTGGTAAGTTCAGAAAATGACATTGCTTTACTTCAAGGCAGCCTTTAAAACCAGGAAAACACAACATTAATGCCAACCACAACTTCACAATATCGAGAATCTAAGACCACATATACTCTCGTATCACCATGATGTTAGATTATTACATTACATTGTCCAGCTCTAGTGCTGCCATGTCTTTCACCATATATAGATCAAATAAATACTGTGGCAGTATGATTTTGGCAGCCATATAGTGGCTTTTATTCGACATTGTATGTAAAAGAAAAGAGAGGAATGAGAGAAGGGGGATGTGAGCCAGTGATGTTGAATTTATATTGTTAACCCCCGGGCCACCAGAGCACCCCAATAATTATTATATTCTGCAGAGATATTGATAATCTGTTAACTGTTAAAATTGCCCCGGGACTTCTCGCTTTGATTTTAATGTTACAGAGACATTTGAATTGTCATATATATTCTAAGCTGTGCTTGATATCAGAATACATTATATTTAATGTAATGTAGAGGAATTTATTGGCATCTTTTGTGTGTATTTGCATTTCCCTAATGTATCACTGTACATGTGGCACATGTGGTGGAACATTAAAGGAAAGAATAAATCAATAATTCAACATTATTGCAGTATTTAAATGTACGTTTTGATGCTCATACTTGTGTTGTACTTTCACTTAAAGGTGCAATATGTAAGATCTGGCCACCTCTTGAATTCATAAAGCGAACAAATTCAGGGCAACAAATCACCTGAGTAACCACAAATCACTGATAGCTCAGTTAGCCATGCAGCTAGCGGTCCGGACTGAAAGCTCAGATTAGTATTCCAAGAAAAGATGGGCCGGGCTAGCTGTTTAGCATGCTAATATCAGTAGTTGCTGTATCCCTGCATCATGATATACTTCGTCAAAATTCTTTCTTCCTCACATTCTGTTGATGGTTTTGGTTCATTTATGAACATTTTCAACTATTTCAATTAAGTTCTGACATACTGCACCTTTAATGGGGGAAATATTTCCATGTTTTAGTTGGAAACATTAAAAAAATATCTAAAATGATCAACATGATGTGAATAAATGGCAGTTTTAACATTATGATGTCAGTGTATGGTGTTGTAGAGACATCTGCTGAAGTTAGCATGCTAACCGGCTAGTGCCAAACTGGTTCAAAGCTATTGTGCAAGCAATGTAAGCACTAACACCTCCCTTTTCCCAAGCTCCCATTGTGAACCACAAGCTGCATGACTAACTGAGCTAACTAGCCAAGAGCAGCTACAGTTAGCAGCAGTTAGTGGTTACTCGGGTGATTAGCTTCCCCCTGTCGGTTTATGACTGTGACAGGTGGCCAATTCATACATATTGCAACTTTAAATACTGTTTTGAATGCAGGACTTTTACACAGAGTATTTCTCGTCTGTAGTATTGCTACTGAGATCTGAGTTCTTCTTCCAACACAACCATTATTAAGCTGGAAACGTTAGCACGGCTAACTGAGCTCACTAGCTAACAGCAGCTACAGTTAGCAGCTGTTAGTTGATATTTTGCCGTTACGCTGCCCACTGCTTGTTTGTAGTATGAATGTGCGATGTGGCCATTTCTATATATTGTGCCTTTAATTGAATTTGCATTACCTGACCTGTTGTATTCTATAACATTGCACATATTGTTAGGCGTTACTGTTATGTGTCTAATTTACGTCTGCTGAGTTCTTAGTGGGCTTTGGGCTGCAACTGATCTCAAAACGTGGGTCAAAGGGTCAAATCCCGACCCTCTGGTTTAAGAAAATACTTTTACCACAGGGGAAGTGTTTATAAAATGACAACTGACAAATTCAACAGATATCTGGCAGATTTCCGAGTTAAATTTTTCATCTGAATGTCAGGCCCTTCTCTTTATTAAATTGCCTGTTTTCCATTTTCTTTTCTGGGATAAAAAACCCTCCAGTCAGTCAGCCACAACTGTTTTTTTTTTTTTTTTTTTTTTTTTTCCCCCTGGTTTTCCTAGCAGGGACGTCTTTTTTGAACAGTCGAAATATAAACATAGCATTGATTGACATGCTGTGTTGATTTTCTCATTACTGACGAACACACACACACACACACACACACACACACACACACACACACACACACTTGAAGCCATTTAAAAATAATAGCATATTCCTGCCTTTAAAGTGCACACCGGCTATACCTGCAGCAAGGAAAATGGCAAAGGGCAGAGTGTGTGTGTGTGTGTGTGTGTGTGTCTGTGTGTCTGTGTGTGCGTGTGTGTGTGTCCGTGTGTGTGTGTCAAAGCCCAGAGGCTATTTCACTGATCTTCTTTGGCTGGTAGCTCTTGCTGACATCGGTGTCTTTCCACTGTAAATCACTCACACACTCGGCTCTGGGAAACAAGGTTTTACACTGAAGAGAAAACAACACACTTATATTTATCTCCGTCCCCGCGGTCCTCGCCACAGCCTCGGCAAAATCCAAGCACTCCCGACCAAATGACCTATTTGTGTTTACGATTCACTTCATATTAACGTTGCAGATCGACGCCTTCCCAATCTCCTCCACCTGCGATCCACCGCTGCTTCCCGCCCCTGAGCTGCTCATTCCTACCTGGCGGCGCGCACATAATGAAGTCCCAAACAAACCTCCACTCTATTGCAAATGAGAAATATGGCTGTGCGGGGTAATTATAAACAACCGGCTCGAGATGTTAGGAAGGATTAACCAGAAACGAAACAAATATTTAATGGAGGCCATTCACCGGGGACGCGGCGCCAGCAGCTACAGCCACTACATAATATGTGCATTGACTTTTCGGGCCTGACTGCTGCTTTGCCTTCCTCTTTAGCTGCCTCAGAAGACCCCCCTCCCCACACCGTCGCCTCGGAGCACTTTATGCTAAGTTAATTTACCCAAATATATCCGTGGCATCATGGCGACGGCGGCGGCCCCCGCTATTCAACATCAACAACTTTGTTAATGGAAACTTGCTGATCCATAAACGTTTGCGCCGCTGCAGACGTTCGCTGCGGGGCAGTTCACTTGTGAATGTTAAAAACCCACAGATCGATGAGGGGCATTTGCAAAGGAGGCATAAGGTGTGTTTAATTATAACTGCGTCACCGTGTGTGTGTGTGTGTGTGTGTGTGTTTGTTGGGGGAGGTGCCACTGTTCAGGCTGAGGCAGGGGCCCCTGTATTTAAATAGGGTCACATCTCGGCCTCACCTTGCAAGTGTTATGCTATATTAAATGCCACTCATGTTAAGTGTGTTGAAACCCTCCTCCGACGTAGTCAAGACATAATATAAAGGTTAAATTGAAAAATGTCCCTTCAACGATGCATGATTGATCTCCCATGTACAGGCAGGAAATGTCGGCCAGACCTCCGGTTTTTTTTTTTTCTGTCTCTCTCTCTTTTTTCTTGTCAGGGCCTCTTTTAAGTGTGCGGATACGATAATATTATAATAAGGAGCGACCGGATTAGAATTTAAGTGTCAGTCAATCAGGATTTCAAAAGGTCAGCGCGAGAATTAGCAAAATGCGGGCGGGAGTCGGGCGTGAAACCGCTGGGCTCGGTCACAATGAAAAGAAAATCCCAGGTGATGCTGATGTTACTAATAACACTGTTGGAGAGTCCCAGTGACCCATGACAGTGTCAGCTTGACCCAAATCCATACCACTTACTGATTCTAAGCAATTAGTAAGGTGTTCACAATGTAAAGGGACCAAATGGAACAGAGGTGCTGGGACTTTTTTAGGTCAAAAGATTTTATTTATTGGTGGACCAGTGGCCTCATTGTATTGTACTGTGTTGTTAAAATAGGTCCTTTAAGTTCCCTTATTAACCGGCTTCCTCTACAAAGTGTTGCTCTGCTCACCATGGTCAGATTATGAAAAATTAAAAATTTGAGATCCCACAGTTTTAACAATTTTACCTCACCCCAAAACAAAAATAGCCTCATTTATCAAACAAGCTTTTCTTTCTTTCTTTCTTTCTTTCTTTCTTTCTTTCTTTCTTTCTTTCTTTCTTTCTTTCTTTTTGTTGTTAGAAACATCTGGCGGGCCAAAGTGAACTTTTCTCTGGGCCCACATTCATCCATCTTTGGACTCAGACTGAACGATGTGCACGCCAAACACAACTGAGGTTTGATTTCACAGTTGATCCATGTTGTTGAGTAACCAGCCTGTAACGCCTACTTAATCAAATTACCAAATATATTACATGGTAATCTGTTAAATTTACTGAGGAAATGATGTCACAATGATGATCACCTCTGAAGGTATTCTTAATATCCTGCCAACAGCTTATATATTAAATCATTTCATGGGGCAGTATGCACTCACATTCTGCCACCTCTCCTCTATCAAATCGTACTTTTCAGCATTACCCAGATTAAAGGGGCACTTTGGAGAAGAAATTCAAACTCAGAATTTTAATATTCACCATATTAAGGAGGCAATAATACAGACTCAGACATTTTTTATTTTTTCCATGACTGAAAAAACGAACTGTGAAAATAAGGTCCCCAGAACACTGTTTGACGCTAGAAAGGTGGCAGGGTCCGCCACATATAAAAACAGAGTTAAACAGTCAGAAATAGTGTTGTCCTTTAAGGTCAGTTAGTTTATTCAGTTTATTCAGTCATGAAAACAAAGAGAGTTTGTTTATTTAGTTTGTTTATGCATGAGAAAAAATCAGTCAGTGAAGATCTTTCTCTTCTGATTCAAATTCCTTCCCCCAAACTACACAGTGCACCTTTAACCAACTTTTACCATTTTTTAGAAAAGTCATCAGATGTAATAAGTTATTTTACTTTGAAGTAACCTATTGTAGTTCAAAAATAACTTACAACATAGCTGCTGAAGAACCCTTTCCTCCCTCAGTGCAAATAAACAGAAAATTAAATATTAATTCTTATAAGTTTGGTGTGATTCTTCACCACATGCTAATGTTTACAGTAACAGGAAATGATGTGATAGCCTCTGTTTGTTTTATTTTTTTTTCCAGCTGTGAGCAGCTCCTCCGTCTCCTCTGTGTGTTGGACTGTGAGAGAATGGGGGAAACTGACAAGGCAGGTAATGAGCTCTTTTTCTGTCGGCACCGTTTCCTATTTTTTAGAAAAGTAAAAGTCTCCCTCCGCTCAGAAATGTGTTTTCCTCATTGTTCCTTTATTTGGATGTCGGCCCTCCGCTGCTCAGGAGATGTATGTACAGAGTCTGATGCAAAACAGTTTTTTTAAGCTCAGCTGCATTCATCTTTTTTAATGTGTCCATTGAAATATGTCTTAAAAACACAGAGCTTTCACCATCTGAACTCCTCGTCAGAAACAGCTGTCTTGACATTTACCTAAAGTAAAGAGGAGAAGTGGCATTTCCAAATCTGTCGCTGTTCCGAAATAAATCCAACAGAAGTCACATTGAGATCAGACAGACTGTATTTTCTGGCTTAAAGAATGACAGAGCACAATATATATTTTAGAAGGAAATCATCTCAGCTTGTGTTCTGAAGACGGTTTGTCTCACCTCGTCTGGTCTGTAAAGCATCACCCCTGTACTCCAGCTGCTGTGTATATACATATAGAGAATACTGTAAACTAGTCTATGTCAGCACTGGACACACACAGGATAATGACAATATGAATTATTTCTTGTGTTCTTCACATTAAGATGCTTTTTTTTTTAAGTTTGAAGAGAACCCATCATATCATACTGTACCTCTGTACTTTGCTCCTCATTTACATTTTCAAGTCAGTAAAATTCCTTCTTCTGTCCTCGGATGTCCTCACAGTACTTCCCAGTGTTGGACACAGCTGACAGTGAAGGAATAAGTCCAGTCTCTCCTCTCACAGAGTCCAGAAGTGCAGGTTCAGATGTTGGGGCTCCACGACATGTATGGGCGGCCCCGAGGGCCCTATGTGAACGGGGCCGTGGGAGGATCTGAACCCAGGCAGGGGTGGATCCGGGGTGGATAGGATGTAGTCAATGCTAAACTTGATCTCTGACTCCGGTTTCCCCTGCTGGACGGGGTTCGGGACGAGGTGGCTCTGCTGGGGGCCCGGCCTCGGCCTGTCGGGGTTCAAAGGGCAGAGGGTGGAGTCGGGCTCGGGGCGGCGGGCTGCTGGCACGTGCTGGTTGCTGTGGCTCTCCAGAGGATGGAAGGGGGTTTCTCCCGAGTCACGGAAGCCGATCTTCATGTTCCTCCTGCGCCGGCGTCGACGAAAATTGCCGTTTTCAAACAGGTCGAGCATGGATTCACAGCCGGTGGCAAAAGTCCAGTAGTTTCCCTTTCCCTTCTCATTGCCCTCTGTCCGAGGAACCTGCAGGGAACATCACGAACACTAATGATTCTAAAGCATTACACATGCAGACACCACTGACTATTTCTCCCTCTCTGCCGCAAAGAAAAAGGGCCATGACAAAACAAAGAAAAATAAATATGTATAAAAATCTCTTGTTAAATGAACATGAAGTGCTGTATGGCACCTTGATGAAGCAGCTGTTGAGGGACAGGTTGTGTCTGATGGAGTTCTGCCAGGCTCTCTGGTTGGAGCGGTAGTAAGGGAACCTCTTCATGATGAACTCGTAGATGCCCGACAGAGTGACCCGCTGCTCCGGGCTCTGCTGGATGGCCATGGCTATCAGAGCTATGTAGCTGACACACACACACACACACACACACACACACACACACACACACACACACACACACACACACACACACACACACACACACACGATGTGACAAGTTAAGAAAGGACAACACATGATAAAGACTCTAAACCTTTGTTGACATTCTCTTATATTCCCTCTGTATGTGTGAAAATAGTAATAATTACAAAATGTACCAATGAACTTCTTGGAATATTTCATTCTTTTTTTCTGACCTCAATAATCAAAACCAACCAAAATTAAGATATTCATTACCTATGAATCTGTCTATCATCTTCTTGATTAATCGACCGGTTGTTTGATCTTTAAAATGTCAGAAAATGATCAAAAATCTGCCCCAAAAGCCTAAGATGATATCCTCAGATGTCACGTTTTGTCCACAACCTCAAAAAGCCTATTAGGTTTACTGTCATATCCGAGTGTAGAAACCAGAAAATATTCACATTTAAGAAGCTGAAATCAGTCATCAATTTTACTTTTTATTTTATTTCTAAAAAACAAGTGTTTGTTGTGGCTCTCGTACACATAAACTTAATGAAGTGGTGAATCTTTCCACTGCAACAACAAATTAGACCGAAGAATTTGAAGAAGGTGAGACAATAAAAATTATGGCAAATAAAGATATATGTATATATAAACATATACATGTTTTTAAAAGAGGGATAATAGAAATAGAAATGTACAGTTTGATATTTTATATGTTATGTTACCGTGCATCATACATCTAATGAATAAACTCTTATGAAGACTCTAACAACAAATAAACAACAGAAATATAAATGGACTTATTTGGGGTACACAAAAATTATTCTCAACACCACTCGGAGATATAGAATATATGAAAATGTATTTAATGTTTTACAGCTGCGGCCCCTGAGAGCCCGAAGAGAAGTGAGGCGTCATTATTTGGAGCCGACCTTTATTATCAGTTTAACATCATGTTTATGAGCAGTTCTTGTTTTATTTAAACATCATTCAGTCTCAAGATCAAGAAGCAATGTTTCGTATGTTTTGACATATGAGCTCTTACAGAACAGTGTGGTTTACTTATTGAGGAAGGAATGGGAGGTTTGGATACCATTTTTAATTTTACAATCCTTCATTTCACGTTACTTTGGGGCAAAAACCTATGAAATAACATTCTCCAAAAAAAAAAAAAAAAAGGAAAAAAAAAATCAGCTGAATCTACAACATATGATGCAAACAAATTATGCCTCGTCAACCATTCCATGTTTTTTAAATATGCCTCCTAGAGGGAAGTTGGTTTTTGATCAGTTTTATATGCTAAAAACCATGATACATTGTGTGTAAGCTGGTAAAAACTGATCTAGGTGGCAGAGAAAACTCTTCTTGTTTTACTTTGCCCCCGGAAAATGTTTTACACTTTTTTAAGGAAAACTAAAAAGTGAGGAAATTCTGCATCAGCATTCTCACTACTGTGTCTTTCTAATTCCTTTATATCAAGTAACAAAATCTACAAAATATGTATGACATACTGGTTAACCACACTATGTTGAACAGCTTCCTCAAAGTTTATAAAATAAAAAAGGGGGAAAAAAAAAAGAAGTACTAAAAACTTAAAATCTGCCATACCTGTATGCGGGCCGACACATTTTCTTCTCCTCGTCCGTGCTGGAGGAAGGGTATCCGTCCCCATCGTAGTTGAAACAGTTGAAGGGGTAGTTGGAGTTGTCGAACATATCTGCGGCTCGGTGTGTGATCCGCAGTGTGACTCTCCTGGCCAAAGCCCAGCAGCAACCCCCTGTCCTGCTGCTCTGCTCTGCCACCATGCTCTGCTCCGCCAGCTGACACTCGCTCTGAGCTCGGCTGATGACGGCTGCCTCCAACGCGGCCCCCCTCTCCTCTGCCCCTCCTCGTCCCCGTCCCAGCTGCCGGTCTCCAGACTCAGGACCACCTCTCTGAGCCCTGTCAGCCCCTGTATCTCAACTAAAAATCTCACATTTGCAAATCTAGATTTCATATTTATTTTGTCACCAGCAATGCATTTATTATTTTTTTTAGGTTATTCAAGGTGGCCAACTGTGTCACATCTTTCAGACTTACCTCTTTTAGTGTATTTCGAATTTTAATTCACTTTAAACTTGCGGCTCATTTAAGTCTCATGCACAAATGATAAAACGTGGCCCTCAAAGAGTCAGAAAAAAAGGGTTGAACAACTGCCTTGGAGATGTATCTTGCTGTATTGTTTCTGACAATGCTCTCTTTGTTTTGTGTCAATAGTCCTTGTATTTTTGCAATTACAACCTAATTCTGTGAAATAAAAACCACTCCCACAGCTGTTAGATACATTCAGCAGAGTAGAGGGATGTTTCCTCTCTGAAATGTCGTGTTAAAATGTTGAGCAAGTGGGTTCCAGGCTTCAGTTTCCCCCCAAATTGCTCTCAGCTATGTGCCTGTCAGGGCTGAGCAGGACACTCTGTTCCTTTTTATATATTTGTATTTACAAGATCTGATGGCCCCGGTTGAGCAATAATTGGAGGTTATTTTATGGTCAGCTTACGGGTCCCGGTCCAAATGAGACAAACTCTTTAAACACAGTGATGCACAAATTTAACCTTAAAGTGCATTAAAGGGGGAACATACAGAAAATATTAGAATAGATGCAGCAGAACCAGAGATATCAGCTTTTTCCATCCATGCATTCTTCCTCCCTGCCTTCCTCCTACATTACCCACAAAGCAACCTGACCACATCTCGCTCTCAAATGTGGGAGCTGTTTGTTTGAGTGTAACCCAAACCAGTCAGTGACTGTTTATTAATCCTTCATGGGCTGGATGAGTCAGCAGCGCTTCCATCCAGTGTTGTTTCTGCCATCACCCCAAAGATGTACTTTATTCATTTAGTCTAGAGAGGGTTGGACTGAGGCTTCCTCTTGTGTTTGATTCATTTTGTGTAGAAAAAGAAAAAAATGTTTTATGAAATAAGAATGAGACAGAAACCAAAGCCTGAAGGACGGGAACGGGATCGCAGGTTGGGAAACTAACAAAGGTTCTACACAATTCGCAAAGAAGGTCGAAGCAAACTGGTCTCTTGATTTCTAAAAGGTGGTGGTGGGAATAAAACCCACAGCCACCCACTGATTCTATCAAAATGAGAGACAAACAAAAAAACACGGGACTCAGAAACCAAAGAAGTGGGAGTCACTGATCAGGGGGAAACAAAATGTACAGAAACTGGCCAAAACAAACAAAATCTCAAACACTCAACCCAACAGAAAACGCACCGACCCAACTGAAGGTGTCGACTCCCCGAAGACACACAACCAACTGAGCAGGGGAACTGCAGCCTCCTTATATCGTCTCCCAGCTGACTGAGGGAGAACATCACAGGTGCACCCGAAAGCTTCTGATCACATGTGACCTAGATCCTGAGAAATCCCTGTTCAGGCCCTGTACCAGGACCTTTGGGAGACTCTGGTCTCTTCAACCCAATCATAAGAATAATGTTTTGCAATGTCTTTTTTGCAAACCAGAGATATGTTGAATCTTTAGAGTTCTTTGAGTTTCAGCTTCATGTTTCTTCATCTCAGTGCTTATGCTCTGGTTATGTTTAGGAAAACATCGTGTTTTGGGTGCCACAGACAGCTGAGGATGTCCTGATTTCTCTGGCTTTTGTCACCACAAACATGGCTGGAACAACATCCACTGCTATCACGCTTACGAAAGTTGAAACACAGTCTTGAACTGTGTGGGAACAGCATGAGCCCATTTATGTCATACCTTACACCTCTCTGAAAAATGGAACACTTTAGATAGTATATTACACATTTAAATGCGCATGTGACGCTCTGGAGGAGGGCCTCGCCTCTAAAACCAACCAGCTTCAGGTATGTTGCCTCAGATCATCACTTTCACAATAATGACCCGCTGGATTCTAACGCTTGTGTCTTGTTCAAATAGGTTCCAACAAATATGCGCTGCTCCCTTTTTTTTCAGGAGCTCACCCTCAGGATGGCAGGAGGAGGGAAAAATAAAAGAGGAGGGGGAGGAGGTGAACCTGCTGTGGATACGACATCTGCAGAGCATCCTGCCTCCCTCCCACACCTTACCTCACCCACTCCCGCCTTCCCCTTCTCTACCCTGTACCCTCAACCCTCCTCTCCTAACCCCTGAACCCAACCCTTCCTTACCCACCCCTTGACACAAACCCTCCACCCCTCACCCACTTTATCCTATCCCATTCCATTTAATGCAATAAAATAATAATAAAAATCAGTGAGAATGATTAAATCTCATGTATTTGCTTTCTCTGATGACTGGAAGTGCTGCTCTGTCAGTGGGTCGACCACTTTTCTGAAATATCTAAGATATAAGTAACTATTGGATGTAGAGAAGTTTGGTGCAGACACTCACAGTCCTCTCAGGATGAACTGTGTTATATTTGGTGATGCTCAAAATGTCATCCAGTACTTATGACAAAAAATCTGCTTATTGAAAGGACATTCACAATGATCTGAGCTTCTGGTCTGTGCTTATTAGCAAACATTGCTGCTAACATGGTAACAGGCTAAACTGAGATTCTAAACATGGTCAACATTGTACCCAAGAAACCCGGGTTCAAGGTATAATCTGAGCTTTGTTGGTGTCACTAAAATAAACTAACCCTGAACCTAACTAACATTTATGGTGCAGATAGATAAATAAGCTAATAGTGCTCTTTTATTGTGTTCTCAGAGAGATGACATGTCAACCTGTGTCTTGAAGAGATCTGATCTCAATTCTGTCTATTTGCACATCACTGGAAGAATCTGATACATTAATTACACAAAGAAAGATACATATTTATATATAACATTTGCTGAATTATCAAGAAGGCCCCATGAGGTAGGAATGTGTTGAAAACAGCATTTCTTTAAGATCAAAACCGCAGTTTAAGTTTCTCCTCACGGTGCAACAACTCCTAAAATCGCATGATTTGTAAGGGAGTCTGGGATGTTACCGTTACTAGTGAGATCACTTCATCCATGTCCATGACTTTTACACACACATGGCAGCCCACTTCTTTCAGCAATTATCTAATGCTCCCACAAAACTCAGACCCAGCTTTCTACAAGTGATTTCGCATATGCAGTGGTTCTCCCCAACACCTGTAAACAGGCTTCAACATGTCAAATCAGACGAGTGCCCTTTGACTTGGACTCCAATGAGCTGGTCCACAGGAGCGGCCCGGTCGCCTGAACCCGACTACCAGCAGGATTCTGGGTGGTCCGCAAGACTTTCTAGACCGCCTTCATGTTTTATTTTGCTTCTTTTTATAGCCTAATCTCTCTAACTGTACTTAAAACAGCTCACTCCAAACCAACAAACAATCCTTTGCATCTTTGTTTTCTTTTTCTCTCCACTGACTATTTGGGGTGTGTGTATGTGTGTGTGTCCACTCTGGCAGACGTTTAGTCAACAACGGGAAGTTTTCTAGATGCTATCTATAATGCTCTCTAATGGCCATAAATTGTTTCCGCGTCTATAGAACAGGGGGATGTGTATTTTGAAGGGCTCTTAACGGGGCAATTGGAAGTCTCCCGTGAGGCGACAGAGGCCGGGGAAAACAGCCTGAGGTCCGACCAGCCTCCGTGTGTGGGCCCCGCCGCTGCAGGAGAGGCCTGGTCGGCGGTGCGTCGGTCCACCCAGGGACATTAAAGCCGCCCTCTCTTTACTCCTGATTGGCTAATGAAGCAGCTAAAAGGTCAATGCTGTACTCAATTAAAGGTGAAGGCCCAGATTTTTTAAGTGGGTGCATTAAAAGCTGCAGTGCTTCTTGACGCATGAAAGAAAATCACTGCGGTTCGTTTTTTCTTCTCTTTACATTAGAAGTACAGGTAAGATAAATGCAGTGACAGTGGGTGGAACCAT
The DNA here is from genome assembly GCF_904848185.1 of Acanthopagrus latus. Classification (NCBI taxonomy): domain Eukaryota; kingdom Metazoa; phylum Chordata; class Actinopteri; order Spariformes; family Sparidae; genus Acanthopagrus; species Acanthopagrus latus. Next base: position 8,411,851 of record NC_051058.1, read on the forward strand.
GGAGGGCCACAGCTACCACTGAGAACACTGAGGTCATGCGCGCCATTTAATTTAAAGGTTTAAGGAGGAGTTTAATTTTCATGGTTGAAAACTCAATATAATAAAAACATTTGTAATTCTCTGTTTCTATTAACTTTGTCTAAATATCTGTAGATGGGAGGTCAGCTTCACAGGTAACGTTAGCAGACAGTTAAAGTGGCTTTACACTGCTTTGCTATGTGTTTTTATTCATTTTTTTTTCATAATACAAATTAAAAAAGAAAGTTTAAAAAAGTGACTGGACAAGAAACAGCTGTCCGTGATGAGAGGGACTTCCAAGCATAATTCAGAATTGTAGAAACTTTGTTCTCCTCTTTTCTACTATACTACTCTCTGGTACTAACGTCACTATATGTTCTGTTTGGTGTTTTTTTTTTTTTTTCTTTAATTTTTTTTGTCTTTAAACCATTAAATCCCCTAATCCCCACCTTGATCACAATATAACACAGTACATACAGTTGTTACAAAATGTTACATAGTGCACCTTTAAAGGATCTGTGTGCTTCCTCCACCAAGGAGTTCTACTTTACTGGGTCCAGATTCACATTTTTCCTCGATCATTTTTCACCACGACCTCTCATTCTTTTTAAAGCAAGCAGTGACAAAAGTGAGCTCATGCCTGTTCTCTCCGGACGACACAGACAGATTGATTTGTACGGAGCTGTAAATAAACCAACAGAGGGAGGCAGTGCAGAGGAGGAGGAGGAGGAGGAGGAGGAGGAGGAAGAGGAGGTCACCGTATCAGGTTGGTTTGAACTGAGATCTGATAAGCACCTCATGGTTCACTCCCATGACGAGGCTTCCTCTGGCGTCCTGTCTGCGGCCGGCCGCGCTGATTACAGCCCTTAGTTCTCTTCTGGTCACTCTCTGTCCCTCTGATGGTTGTCTCAGAATCCGCTTCCTCCATTCATAGCTCTGTCTGCCTGTGTCTGTGTGTGTGTGTGTGTGTGTGTGTGTGTGTGTGTGTGTGTGTGTGTGTGTGTGCATGCATTTATGTAAACCAACCAAGTAGCTTTTCCGGGGGCTGTTCTGCGAGGAAAGGTTATCAAAACACAACAGTGCACTGGGAACTGTAAACATGCTTAAACACAGATCTGGGGCTGAGGGCCATTTTCCTTTGCACTGTACTGTGCAGTCATCCCCACTGCCACCATTCACTGTCAAATTACACCGAGCGCTGCAGATAAGAAGCTCCAGAACAGGCCCGAGTTCACCTGGGTGTTCTCCCAGCTCCATAATCACAGTCGACTCGCAGGTCGGCTGTGATTACAGAGCTAATGGCTGCAGTTGAGGAGTGTTTTTTTCTTTTTCTTTTTTCTTTCTTTTTTTTTTTTTTTACAAAAGAGGAACTTATTTATTCAAGGCGCATTCATCAATGGTGCAGAATGCCAAGAATTATATATAAAAAAAAAACAACAACCAAAAAAAAAACAAATTACACCTTCAGCACGTTGCTTGTTGTGACACGATACCAGAGTATTAGAAGCTACATCTTATTAAATTTCAACATGGTTTTCTTTGGTAAGCAATGACTCTCCACAAAAATGTGAAAAATGTAATCGAATGATATTAGCGAGTAGTCTCCACCTGCTTCTAGTCTTCCTGCTAAGCTAGGCTAAACATGTCCAGGTTCCATTTCTCAGGTATCTGGAAGGTGTATTTTTTATTCAGTGGTGTAAAAAGTACATACAAGTCAAAGTTGAGTCAAAGTAAAGAAAATGTGTTAAAATATTAGATTGGTAAAAAGAAAATGGAAATACTCGAGGTACTCGAGTAAATGCACTCATTTACATTCCATCACTGATTTCCTTTCTTGCTTCATATATCGTTTTTACAGTCATTATAATAATGTCACATGATAACACAACTGTGCAGATGCCGTCAGGAAACTTTAAAGGTTCGAAGAGACGTTCAAAGAAAAGTGAAAAATGAAATGAAAAGGAATATTACATAAATAAGTTTTTGGAAAAACATAGGTTGAAAATACAAAGGGAGTAGAATACTGAAAAAAAATACAGAAATAAATCAATCTCCATATACATAAGTTCTAAAACAGAACGGGAAACTAAATGAGAAAGATGAAAATAGCTTAAATTGATACAAAGGTAAATAAATAAAGTTTATGAGCGGGTCAAAACAGAAATATCAATTCATCAAGATCAAAAATCTGTTATTGCCGACATTTATTTTCAGCATTATTTTTGGTGCAATCAGTGACATATTAATATATTCATTGAGCTGTTCATTTGTTTGTTTGTTTCATTCTTTTTTATTTTGTCAGTTTCTGTCCTCTGTACAGCACAATGGAGGAAAACAATAATGAGACGAAACAGCTTTTACCAGCAGCGACAGCTCCTGCAACAATATCAACCCTTTGAGACATTCTTCTATGTAGCTGTCTTTCATACTTTGTCTGCTTTGGCTTGTGCGCAGTGGTAGAAAGTATATGAGTATATTTACTCAAGTACAGTGCCTGCTTATGTGTTAAAGCATCAGAACTATTATTTCATTATCATGTGTAAAATTATTAAACTCTCTGAAAGGAAATATTCTGCCCAACAATACTTTACTGTAATAGTATAACTACATTTAGTTGTTAATATTTTTGCAAACATCAATATTTCAATTTAATTTTAAATTGGTGATGTACAGAAAATTATAATGCTCATGTGGAATTATATTTCCATTTTCCAGTTTATTTCATTGCTTATTATCAATAATATGTCACCTTTGGGCTTCCATAAAAGTGATTCATATTTTAAGAATCATGAATGATCAACTACATTACTTGTGTCGTCTCCCATGATGATTAAATATGAATCAACTCTTCTCAAACCATATGAAAACATGTTCATATCAAACTCTGAAGAAAACACCGAACCGCACCATTATTCTGCTTATTTTGTTTTATTGCACTTTTACCATGATGCAAAGAAATGGAAAAAAAAACAAAACAAAACAAAAGATTCCCACAGAAACAATGAGTTGAATAAAAAAGAGAAGCATTTTCATTTTAAGAACACATCATCTAAAAGGTTCTCCATGGATCCACCCGTACGTCCAGACACACTGTACTGACCTGACACGGGACTATGGAAACTTAAGACTATAACAAAACCCTCATGGAACAGGTGGAGTCAGCACACACGTACATGTAAGACCTCCTTAACTTCTCTACAGCTCGTATCCTGGAGGAATCGGGAACCTTTCCGCTATGAAAACCAGACATTCAAGTATTTCTATCATTGCACAGGCACTAGATTTTCCTACTGTATATATTAACTTTCAGCCAGCGACTGAACCGTTGACACTGACAGCCACTCTTATCAGCTGTCGGTTATGAATGAAATATACATCCTGAAAAATAATCTCTCCACAACAGCAACATCTGGACATCAAATATATTACAAAGAAAACAATAATATAAAACTATTTAAGTGTCACATTTGGCTTTTGGTACTGTAAATCTAACCTCATATCATGTCGGGCTGAAAGAAATGAGAACAGTAGTTGGGTTAAATGTTGTAAACACAGGCGCAGACTTGCTCATTTGACTTAAAAACCAATACTTGTGGCTGCTAGGAACCGAGTTTAAAGCGAGCTTGATGCTTGGAAACGTGGAGAGGGGTTCATTTGACTGAGAGGCACCGACCTGGTAGTTACTTCTGCACGTGCTCAGTTTGCCCTCTTTTGGACAAACGAGGAAGCACACCACTGTGATGTAAAATTCAATTCAGACGGTTCATTTGAACAAACAGAAAAGTGATGTTGATCTATTTTAAACAATAAATATGATTTTTCTTTTTTTCTTTTTCTTTTAAAATAAATACTCTCCCAAGTACAAGTAACATTTATGGGCAAAATTAAAAAGGACAAATCCAGGAGTAAACCTGCACTCCGATCAAATATCTCCATCTTGAATACCAATGATAGAAGCTGAATCAGCTCAGCAGAAATAAAAAAAAAATTTTTTTCTAAAAAAAAGACACTTTGCAATAAAACTTTTTTTTTCCCAGCAAATCAATAAAACATCATTTTTGATCATTAAGACAACGAGAGTCAACCTCCACCATTTCCAACATTTGCAATACCGACAATACGTATAAACACATAATTCAGCTGAAGGGAAGGGAGGGAGGGGTGGGGTGGAGGGGAGGGGTTCTTTACAAGTCCCTCAGAATTCACTGAATTCAAAAAAGGGGTCCTGAAAGAGACAGAGAGAAGGCGTCTCTTGCAAGACTTTCATGGTTTGGTAGTGCTGCGGTGGGTTGGTGGGTGTTCGGGTTCGGCTGCGTTGACACTATCCTACACTAGAGTCAGGCAGAGATTTTCAAGGAGTCTGGGTCGGTTTAGTCCGTGACCCGGCACCCAGATCTGTCCGGAAGGCTTCGACATTGCCTGCGTCTCGAGCAGTCACTGCACTGTTTGTCAAAGTCCTATCCAGCAGGCCTCCACGTCTTCCACACAGCTTATGTTAACTTCAGGCAGGTGGGCTTCACTGTGAGTTCAGCAACAAAAAAAAACAAGCCCTCTGAGAAAATCAGCACAGATGGAGAGCATCTGTGTTACAGGACGCCAGTTCAGTTCGAAGAGAAAGACTGGACCTCCCATCTCCAGGGATTCAGTCCGATCCAGCTGCCAGCGCCCTCAGACAGCTACCTCCGCCGTGGGCCGGTGTGGGCGTGGTCCGTCCCCTGGTGCCCCTGGAGGTCGTCCTCTACGACGTAACTGTAGCCCTCCTTTTCGATGCATTCTGACATTGCATTCAGCACCTTGTGACCATGACAAGAAGAGATAATAGGTTTAAGGAAGGAGAAAAGCTGCTGTCATTTGTTATAGTCACTATAAGAGGTCACAAAAGGTTCAAGTCATTTTTCAGAAAGTCACAGATCGATATCATTCCTGGATGTTTAAAGAAGTTGTTCAGTTTTTTGCCCCACGTTCGATGAGAAGTTTGATACCACACATGTCTGTACATTTAATATGAAGGTATGGTTCAGCAGCCAGCTAGCTTAGCTTAGCATTAAAATTGGAAGCTACAGTTAAGCTACAGTGACCCAGGCAGCCTACCAGCAGCTCTGAGGAACATGCTATATCTTGTTTGTTTAATCTGTACAAAAACAGAAGCGGGAAAACGTTGTGTGAGTTTTTAGAAGTGGTGGTAGGATAGTGTAATGCTAAGCTAAGCTAATGATTTCTAGGCTGTCAGGGCCCACTAATGTTCAGGTTCATTCTTTTATTTTGGGTGTTTTTAAATACTCAAAACACCATTATTTCTCTCACACTGTCCATTGCTGCAGCAGCTCAATTCACCCTCTCTGGGGATGCTCCATTTTAGCTTGGCCAGCTCTGATTGGTCAGCTCTGACAGGCTTGAGCAGGCACCACCTTCTGTGTTTTAAAACCATGGCAGGGAGGATTTATGGAAATCCTGACGGTGTGTTTGAAGGCACAGCTCGTGAATACAGGCTTTGTGCATATCTCCGCGGAGTGAGTGTTTTCATGATTTCGTAGTATTAATATTGCAGACCTGTTTTGACTAAACATAATCACAAAATGTTGAGTGATTTCTTTAAAGATTCGGGGAGGACTTAACACTGTACATCAATGACTGCAGTGCTGCTAGAAGGTCAGCGAGCCCTTCAGCATCTACTGCCGTCTCAAAAGTGATCAGACCTTCATCTCAGTCCTAAAGATAAATAGACTGTATGCGGCACTGACCAGGCGTAGTCGTCTGTCCATGGCTTCCAGGTGTGGCTGGATGAGGATGGGACTGAGGCGGTCCCTCACCAGGGATTCTGCCATGAGCACGGACAGCTTGTATTCTTCCTTAGCCAGCAGCTGCAGACGCAAGTGGGTCGACTTCCTTACCCTGCAGAAAGAGAGCAGCCGGAGGGGAAACAGTCAGTGAGGGCTAACATGAAAGTCCTGGTTACAGCTTGTATGACTCGCGGATCAGTAAAGCTACGCACTTTTTATTAAGCTGACATAAACACACACTGTCAAAGAAGCCTTACCTGCAGCACTGGGTCAGCGGCACCAGGATGGACAGCTCGTCATGGGAGTGCTTTCCAAAGCTGCGGTCAAAGATAAAAGAATGGATGGTTCAGAAAGTGATCATCGGTATTCAAATGTTCCTTCCTGTGTTGTTGTGCATGTTACTGCTTGCAACGTTCACTGTTTAAGGTTTAAAGCATCAAATGTTGCACCACCGTGATTCTACACTGGAACAGAATGGACAAACCGAACAGAAACTCAAGTGGGGGCGGCCACAGTGGAGGGTGAGATGAGGGGTGTTCAGTTGGTTGGAATTTGCAACAACATTGCTAGATGCTGCTTAATCCCACACAATGGAACTTTAAGGTTTGATTAAAAGTCATCCAAAAAGTATGCCAATAAACATGATTTTCTTCAGGAGATGCTTCTGCAGCTGTAGTACGTCTTTATTACTTAATTTGAGAGTTTAACACCGCGTGTTTTTCTTACTAATTCTGAACATTAGGTCCAAGACACCTTCACATCATGTATGTGTTCTAGTAATTCTCCTATTTGTAATTATTTTTGTGGACCTATATACACTGATAGGTTACAGCTGAACCGACGAGTGGAGTTATGATAGTTGTGAACAATGACAGACTGTAATGCAGCAACTCACCCTCTGCCGTTGTCCAGGTGGATGATAAAAGTCTCGTTTCCAAACTTTTCAAACGTCTCATAATGGTGGCGATCCATGTTTCCTGTGACGGAGCACAAGGAAATAATTCAGCAAAGAGGGAAAATGGAGGCATAATGAAATAAATAAAGCAAATACATGTGACTGATCATGTAGTTTACAATACATGAGTGCATGCAACAGTAATGTTTTTTTATTTCCATTCTTGACCTCTGAACTAGTGCACAGGTCACAACAGGACACTGAAATCTTGGATGATAACATCTGTTTGGCTGAATTTGTATCAACTCAGAACACGTCACACAAAAACCCGTTATTGTTTGTGTCACGTCAACTCACCCATGAGGAAGTCAAAGATGGTCATGTCCATGATGTCCAGAAGTCGTGTCCCACTGTCATAAGGTGGAGTCTGTTTGACCTCCTCGCAGTAGTCCGGGTCCACCTCCCACCTGAAAGTGAAATTTCAAACGATGTCTTGTTCACAGTCTCGTTTTTATTTGAAAAAACATCACAAAACCTGTTTGATTCCTCTTCAAGATGCTGTTTACTCCATGACAATTTGACGATTTTCTTTTTAATCAAAACAAGACGGCTGCTAGAGGAACCCTGTGGATTTTTTGGCTGCTAGTAGCACTAAGGAAAAAAGAAATATTTCTACATTAAGTGTGGCATGATCTGTACAGTTTGATTCAATTTCAATGAGGGTCGTTTTCATGATATTGTCCCTGGTCAGTGGGTGTGTCTGAATGCAGGGTCAATCTCTTACTCTGCCTTCTTGCGTTTGTGGTAGGAGCGTCTCCACGGGTTCCTCCAGGTCTTGCGTTTGGCGAGGGCCAGGTCCGGGAGGAAGGCGGCCAGGGATCCTTCGATCTGGTCCGGTTTACCGCACAGAGCGTGCTCAGTGGAGCAGTAGTACGAGCACTCTCCATAGAAACACACGTTGTTGGCTGACAATTGAAAAAAAACAAAAGAACACAGGTTGTCTTGGCTGCTTGCGTTTACTCTGTCATAGTACTCCCACTATGAAATCGACAGCACATATATTAACAAAACTATATTCTCAAGATCAAATTGAACTGGGGTCATTCAATCAGCTATATTAGTTGCTGAGACTGTCAGTAGATTTAATCCATGTGACAAAACTTCCTTGTGTATAATAAGTACAGTAAAGGTTGCAATCGCTAATTGTTCGAGCTAAAATCCCCTGATAACACTAATCCCATGCAGATGAATATCCCAATAACTGGAGGCAGAGCAGCAGCTTCTCTCTGCATTATGAAGAAGGAAACTCTTCATTTTTGCTTCACATTTTGAAAAACACGATGTCAATAGTAATATATTGTTTTCTGAGATCACCTCATAAATTCTACTCTTGGATGGAAGCTTTGTGAACGTGACCTAACTATAAAGAGCAGAACTGACATTTGTGCGGGGTTTCTATCAATTCTGTGGATGTACTGAAATCAATCCCATGATATCGTGATTAAATGTTGATGGACATTCTCAGTCATCCAGGGCAGTATAGGTCAGTGTAGCGCCGTCTTGATTAAAGTTTTCAATGCTTCCAATATGCCTTTCTTCTCTTTTACGGCGCGTACCTGGTGAAATGAAGAAGGTCCTCCACAGCTTTTTGTCCCGTGTGACGTCTCGGATCTCCTTTGTCATGTTGACGAGCCTGCCGGCCACAGGAGGGACGCGGCGGAAGTCCAGGACCCTGCAGGACAGAGGAACAAACTGAGGGGTCAGATTCTGCCTCCAGAGTAAAGAAAGAAATAAACACGCTTCTTACAGTACAACTCCAGAACTCACTTAAGAATCATCATGTTTGTAGGTTCTCTTCCTCGTCAGACTAATCCAGTGATGGTTGTCAGTACATGAATGAGTACAGCGCAAGCAGGAGCAGCTAATAAATAATTCTGAATACTTTTAATAGTGCCTTTTTGCCAAATGGGTGAACATATCTCTGGCGTCAGACTTTGAAACCATTGGAATACAGTGATTAATGTGGATAAAGATCGCGCATCATAAATGATACATTTATGAACACAAAGAAATTGTTTCAAAGTGAGAACGATACGGAACATGATCTTGCCACATGTTGTTCCTGGCTGAAACCCTGAACATGTTGCTTTGTTCGAGATATTTGTAGAGTGTTAGAGAGCAAGCAGGCTGATGTATCCACTGACCAAGAATAAAGGGAAATCCCACCCCAGATGGGACTCGAACCCACAATCCCTGGCTTAGGAGGCCAGTGCCTTATCCATTAGGCCACTGGGGCAGACAGCGCAAGCCTCAAACTAAAATCATGTAACTCCACATCACCGCCAACAGGGGGCACTGTGACGTAAGTAATGACTTGCCAGTTACACCACATGGCGGTAAACCTCCCTGTGGTTTTTTATGTGGCTATCATTCTCCATCAAACACACTTTTAACTTCCTCAGCTCTCTGACAAACATATTTCCAGATATACGGGACCAATATCTCTATTCCATCTCGAGAGGCCGCCGTGATTTTGTGTCTTTGCCTCATTTGACAGGAAACCAGCGTTAGTGTCGACGTGTGTGTTCGTCAGACGGAGAGCGAGGCAGGCCTAATAAAGCTGTCTTTTCACTGAGAGATGGCGTGGCTGCCTTCCTGCGTGCGTGCCACACGCCTGTTTTATGCACGTGTGGCCTCTGTCGTCAACACCACCCGGGCTGCAACATCAGCACAGCCTCTTTAAAAATTGATACCCCTGACATCACCTAATGGCCGGGCCCGAGGGCAGAGGCACACACTGGGAGAGAGAGAGAGAGAGAGAGAGAGAGAGAGAGAGAGAAAAGAGCTGTTAACTGAGAGCTTGTGGCATAAATGATGACATCAAGTCGCGAGGTGGCGGGTGCAGGGAGACAGACGCACACGCTCACGTCTCTATCCACGGACACAGGACGAGGCACGGCGCAGCACCGCCTGGCCTGCTGGGCCCGGGCCTGCTGCCATGTTACAGGAAGCAGCCAGGGACCGACTCCACTCCAGCTCATCACTCAGGTCTCTTTTTTTTCATCCCTTGTCCCTTTTGATAAACCTTACTCCCAGTGTGGCCATTTTAAACCTGTGATATATTCAGGGCGGGACTGAGAGACCAGCTCCGAGCCGTGCGTGACCGGCGGAGCGGGAAACATTATTGCAAAAAAAAATGTAGAAGAAGCCCAGTGGGTCTCGTGAATCTGGAGCTACGGGGGGCAAACTGCATGTTTGTCTCCAATAACTTCCAGGGAGAAAACCCCCCCAGCTGTCTACCTGGAAGTCACTGTGGTTGTTTTTGCATTATCGTGGTGATTCGGTCTGTATAACTTCATATTTTAAACTCATATCAGTCTATGCATCTCTTTATGTATTCTTGCTGAATGGTCTTTTTTATTTTCCCCACCCAATGCAGCGATACCAAGTGCACTTCCCACTGAAGTCCAATCATATAATTAATGATGCTTACAGCAGCGTAGCCTACATAAGAAAAGACAAGTGACTTCAGTGCCTGTGTGTACACTGCTTTTAAAAGAGCCCGTGTGTGCCTGTGAACCCCCTGGGAGGCAGTGTAGCCTCAGTCTCTGCACCACCAGCACCAGCACCACCAGCAGCAGCAGCAGCAGCAGCTCTGCAGCCAGGCTTTAATTTAGAACAGACAAAATAAGGAAAAAAAATAAAGTGCTGCTTTTGGCAAACCCCTTCCTGACTTATATTTAGAATGGGCACAGGGCCTTTCATGCCTTTGGTTTCCTCCTCTTCCCCTTAACCCACACATATGCCGGGAGTGTGTGAGCGTATTTTCGTGTGTGTGTGTGTGTGTGTGTGTGTGTGTGTGTGTGTGTGTGTGTGTGTGTGCGTTTAGAGGACCAGATGTGGAGCAGACTGGTGAAGAAAGCTGCTTCTAATGCAATTGCCGCTGAACTGTGTCATCGTGCCTGAAGGGAGAGCAGATTCAACATCACCCTCACCCTCCGTGGCCCCTATTGTGTGTGTGTGGACTGGTGTGTGTGTGTGTGTGTGTGTGTGTGTGTGTGTGTGTGTGACCTGGGTATCATCTTGTACCACCAGCACTCACGCACTCCAACACAATCCCTTGGCTCATAATAACAGGCGGCCGCGGTGACGTCGGCAGGGCTTTAACAGCAAACGCTTTCTCTGGTCCATCAGAGAGCCTCGCGAGGTTTTCTCTTTTCATTAAAGTCTCTCCGGCAGGCCGGCCGTAAAAGTGTTAACCTTGTAAAGGCGGTGAAGTCAGAGGAGCGTGGTGGTTAGCAACGCAAGGAGGCTGCAGTCATTGTTCAGTCAGATGCTAGCTGCGGGAGGGAGGCATTCATTCTCTATGACTCATGGCCTCTCGGAGCTCACTGCCTCTACTGTACAGGCCCGGCTCACACCGCTCACTGGGTTTGAAAAAAAAAAAAAGAGTTCTGAGGGAGACGGTGAAAAGGAGAGGCAAATGTACAAATAAGAGCAGACAGTGTGCGGAGGGCATTCGTGCACAGAGGAGAAGGCATGCCTGCACACAGATGCATGCACATCTGTACTGCTATACTTAAGGGGGTAAACTTGTAGACACATACAGCTGAGCTTTACTATTTTAACACAGGCACCCAGCAGTGGCCCTTCAGGTAAGGTGTTCAGCAGGTTTTTCTACCCCCCCCCCCCCCCACCCAAAGGTGGTTAATGAGCTGACACAAGGAGAGGCAAATTAGCAATCAGGGAGGAACAAAACCTGCGGGATGGAAAGAAGTAGCAGGGCTTGAAGGAGTGTGAAAAGATTCAAGAGCATCAGCTTTTTTCACATTTTGTTGAGAGGGTCTGCAGCATCGGGGCCCGAAGTTACTCCATGTCTTGGAGTATATGACCAAAAGTTAGTTTATAAGAACGGTTGATGTACGTTTCTTTATTACTCTGAATGGTTGTCCTACACCTGCTGACCAGTGTTAATTTCATTAAAGGAGCAGTATGTAGCTTTGTAATAGAAGTTTTATCAAAAAAGAAAGATCCTCATTGACTGATTTTTATTTTATGCTTCAACAAAATTAATAGACAAACTCTCTATGTTTTCAAGACTGAATAAACAAACCTAAAAGGACAATTTCATACTGTTTTACCTAGTTTATATGTGGCAGACCCTGCCGCCTCTGTGTTCTGTGGAGCTTGTTTTCCTCTGAGAACAGCTTGTTTGTTCAGTTATGGACAAAATAAATATTTTGTATTATTATCTCATTAATAGTGTAAATATCAAGAGTTCAGAGTTTGAACGTGTTCTCTGAAACTACATAGTGATGAAACATATATAGAGATGACAACAAGCTAAAAATAGATCTTTGATGATAAAAAATGTAGGTTTTGTCTTTGTGGACGAGGCAAGACAAGAAGGGACCGACATGTTAGTGTCGAGCTCTCGGACATTCAAACAACGGACGGCTTTTCCCCCCACAACCGTTCATCTAGTCTATCTGTCAGAATTCAATCAATACGTCCCTGTCATTGATTGACAAGGGCAGAAACCCAGGTGACGCTGTCCCTAACCGACAATATGATCCCTTCTCATCGATCAAGTGGAAATAAGACAAACACCCTGGAGAGACGGCTGAAGGTGTTCCACCCTGCTGTTAATCCACAGTGAGTCAGCTAACTTAACTGTCATCATTTAAGAGAGGCATATTTGCTAACGCTAAGCTGGACCAAACCATGTTGGCAAAGCCTGTCAGGAAGCCGTTTTCTTCTTCAGGGTGGTAATGACTGGCTTAATCTGTGAAACGTGATGTCATAACTTGTCCGGGACAAGTATATGTTTTGGTCGGACAAACGCATTGCTCTGTCACATCCTGCCCTTTTGTTGGAGTAAAACATTTGTGTGTCTCGATGCACAACACGTGTAAGAGGACAAGCAGCTAGAAACAGAAGTTCTCACTGAGTAATCTTGCAGAGAAAAGCTTCATGGCTGCTTGAACATGGTATCGCAGCTACTGTCTAGTCAACGTGTTGTTTCTAAGATAACAGCACACAAAAAGTTGCTGAAATAGATGCATAAGAACCGTTTTATGAAAGCTAGACCAGAATCGCTCACAGCGCTCACTGACGCTTATTTCACACCAAGTTGCCGGCTGCTGTTTCTGCGTCTTGTGTACGGTGGCCATTTTCCTCTGATGTCACGCTCGGGGCGGCAAGCTCAAATGATTGTTTTAAGTCGTATGCATGTGGGGATTCAGACAAATAGTTATCATTTCACAGCTTTTAAAGAAAAACTGGGCTATATTTCCAGAATTTAGCATTAGCATTTGACCTGATGCTTCGTGTAGGGGGCATCCAACAGGAATGTTAGCTAGGAAGTAGGAAAATTGCTAATGTGGGATGTTAGCAGGAACAGGAGAAATCGATGGCTCCATTCTATTAAGCATCCCAGTAAACCATGTCAGTAGGTGAACAAGCACAACACAAGAGCCCCTACGACCACCTTAACTAAATGGAATGCAGCCATCATTTAGCTGGTTGCACTTTTAGCTATCGTCTAGCTTCCAGGAGACAGATGGCCGAGTATGTGACAGGGCAGTGTCCCACGAGCATGAACAAGACACACACAGCACCCCCTGAGACTGGCTGAAAGAGACTCACCTGTCCAGGTGAAAGGCAGCGATCTCAGCGTTGTGTCTTTCAAAGTCAGAGAAATAGAAGAAGTCCGGCGGGGTCTCCTGCTCCCGGGTCTGCCTGAAGAGACACAGGGAGAAGGGATTAGAGGTCAGGTGTGAAGACAAGGTTATGACAGTCAGCAATATGCAAAAGGATCGGTGTCGACCTGAAGATGCAGCACCCTGAAGCTAGAGCTGCAACTAACCGTTGTTTTCTTGATCAAGTGGGTTGTCCTCCAGAGTGTCAGTGGCAAAAATTACCCATCACAAGATGAATGTTGTCTGGATATATTCAAGCTACTTTCGTAAAAGACTAAGAAAACCTGAAAATGGTTACATTTCAGAAGCAGGAATTTTAGAATTTTTGCTTTTTTTTTTGCTTGACAAATCACCCGGAGAAATATAATGCTCATTTTCATGTTCATCATCTCATTTTGGGTTCCTACGAGAATAGGTTTACATACTTTCAAATGTAGCTCTGTATTCCCCCTCTGTCTGAAATGATATGTTATAGGCTACTGTCTCTTTAAGGCCCTCCTGAATACACAGTCTGCTCTGATTGGTCAGCTCACACACACCTGAGCCAGCACCACTAACAACAACAGAGCAGCTGTGCCAAATGAACGCTTACCTGCCAAACTAGGGATAAATTGGTGACATATGTGTGTATTAAAAGCACGATGACTGACGAGGCTTTCAGGATCAGTGTTTTCTGTGGGAGAGAGGAGCTACTTTAGGTGGATTGTGACCTTTTTAACTTTCAACACCTTTTGTATTCGCTAGAAAGAAGAATATCTGGTCGTGGGTTTCACAGTTCAGGTATGCAAGACGACATACAAACAGGCGTTCAACATTACAGCACTTGTTCGGTATATTCACAATGACTTTGGCACGTTACAATCCAGAGGAGACGGGTAGGTGATAAAACGCTCTGTCTTTACACCTGTGTACCTAACTCTGCGAGCAGAATTTGTGAGCTATAAACAAGCCACAATAAACCGGTGTCCTTGCCTCGCAAAAAAAAAAAAAAAAAGGCTCCCCACTTCTGCTACTTTGGTTGTTTTGTGGGACAACAAGAAGCGGGAACAACTGAAGGTCAGACATCCTCCTGAAGCAGCACCCACTCCTGTTCTCCATCGGTACCTATTTCTGTCCGGCTCTGATCCCCCCCCCCAAAAAAAAGTGCTTTCCACACACATTCTGCCTTAAAGCTCTTACTGGAGGGAAAAGAGGCTCTTAAAGGCTTAAAACCCAGAGCTGATGGAACACAGGCCAGGACGGGGCAGGACAAACAGGACGGCTGGGGTAAAAAAGGTGAAGTCAAAGGAGCTGGAGGTAAAAAGACTTCCCTGAGAGGGTGCTGGTGATTGAAAATATGTCAATGTCTTTGAAGAATACAAGGAGAGCAGAGCGGTCCCTTTTTTTTGTCTTCTTTTTTTTTCTTTACAGAGAAGCTGCATATTTGAGTTAGTTTTCCTTTTATACACTGTCTCTGCCTTCTCTTTGCTTTTTTTTATTGACAAGAGTAAATACTTTCCAGGAAGGCAGCTGAGTGTAATGATTTGGACTGCAGCCTCTGCCATTTCTGCTTCAGCTAGCTGAGGGAGGATGAGAAGAATGGAAACTATCTTGGCAACTTCTCTTTCTCTCCTTCTCTCTCTTCTCCCTCCGGATGCCTCTGTGTTTATTTCGCTCAAAAATGCTCTATCTCACCACCTCTGCTTCTCTGCTCTCCCTCACGCAGAACTGTTTTTTTCTCCCTGCTTTATTTTTTTCTCCCTGCGTCCACGGCTTAATACTTCATATCTCTGTGCCTCACTCTTTCTCTCTCTCTCTCTCTCTCTCTCTCCCTCTCTCTCTCTTCCTCCCTTTTCTCCGTTTCCATCCGTCGCTCCCCTTCCTGGCTGGCTGATTGTAACGCCACAGCTGCGCGGCTGACATATGCACCAGTCATTAACTAACCCAACATGGAGCCCAGAAAACACACTCATCCACTAAAAAAATCCCTCACTCTCCTCCTCTGTATCGCTCCTGTTGTTGTCTTTCTCTAATCATCCTCCAACCTCCATCTCGCTGCGAGCATTTGACAGACAGCCACATCCAGATGGGTGGCCAGGTTCGACCGGAGTAAACAGAAAAATCATCATGTTGACTTAAAGTGACAGCTGCTCCTAAATGAAAAATACGACATTTTCTTTTAACCTGTGGTGGTATTTATACATCTACGGTGTGTTGGTATGTGTTGCCAGTTTTGAGGACTGTGACCTTCTATTGAATATACTAGTTGGCATAAAGCGACTAAAATACGTTTGAAATACTTGACATCACCATGTCTCTTTCAAGAAATCATGACATAATCCTGAAATAATCCACAAACCTTGTTGTGAGCGGTTTCAGGAACACATTTCTTTCTACCAGACATCACCTGCCAGCCAAGTCACCGTGCAGAGGGAAAAATGCATATATTCATAGATGAGAGGCAAACTTGGCTAGCTAATGTTACAGTTTAGCAAAGGAGGACACCATACATGTTAACATCCCGCACTGTCACACGTATACATATGATACAGCTGGCTATTGTTACAGTTTCATGTAGGAACTATTTTCTTCTGACCGAACTACACCAACCAATCATATTATACCACAGAGGGAAGCATTCATTTTTTCATACGCAAGAGGCCAGCTAACTTAGAATGCTAACTAAGTTTGCTACCGAAGCTTACTATCATTACAGCTTAGCCAAGGAGGATGCCATCTGAGTTCACATTTTGCGCATGAGTCTAGAGGTCATGGTCCATGACTCTAGAGGCTAGCTAGCTAAGCTATATCTAGCTAATGTTACAGTTTCTTGTCGGAACTATTTCTATCTGACCGAACAACACCTACCAATCATATTATACCACAGGGGGAAGCATTTGTCTATTCATAGGCAAGAGGCCAGCTACTTTAGCTAGCTAACTAAACTTTGTGTTCACATCTTGTGCTGTCACAATTATGAGTCTCTTGTCCATGACTCTAGAGGCTAGCTAATCAAGCAAACTAAGTTAGCTATCATTGCAGCTCAGCTAAGGAGGATGCCATTAATGTTTACGTCCTGTGCAAACCTGTTGTTGTCGAATGGATGCACCGTTCCTTCTATGTAAAACTGTTCACAACAAACTTTGCCCATTATCTTGAGTAACCTTTTCCAGTTTCTCAGATACATTTCTTTGGCGCTTTGAGCACCACAAGTTGATTGTCATCTAGTTCCCATTATCATGCAGAGAAGGCAGACATCTTTACAGCTGACATCTCCAAATGTCAGCGATTCACACCAAAACAGTCCAGGTGGATAAATAGCACTACAGGTGATCACGGGGTGAACTGTCCCTTTAAAATAGCTTTGAATACTGTTTGGAGGTGTTCAGCTCCCATTTTTACAGCAACCTGCCACGATCTGCATTACAAATGTAACGTATACAGTGTCAGGACAACATTTCTCAACCCCAATGTCCTCACTCTCTTCACCTCTCTCGCGCTCATCCCTCACTTCGCTGCCAGCAGAGGCCGAGCGCCTTCTGCTGATTGTATCGCTCCCCTTCTTCTGGATAGCCTTGCTTCAGGGACACAGCTCTCACTCTACATCAAGGAAAAATGAGGCTGACTTTGAAAGCGGAGAGCGGTGTCTATTTACACCAGCGCCGCTCAGCTGCGCAACGGGACAATATCATTCAGTCCAGCATATGAGGCGGCTACAACTGTTTTATCGATGAGGACAGTTGTGCTAAGTCAGGTCCTGGATTTATTTCCCGCCAGATGTCAGGAAGTCTACGGCATAAATCTGTGATGTTGGTTGGGAGACTATAATACATCAAGTTTGGGATAAGGGAGTGGGAGTGAGCGTCAGGTGGAGGGATTAAAACTGACATCCAGTGAAATTTTATACGGTGGAACTGCATGACCGGCAAAATAACAGCACGATTAAGAGGCTCTTCACAGTTTTTGTCCGGTTGACAACGGCTCATCAATTCTAAAGGAACTGGACAACACTTATTCATTGAAAGGGGAAGTCTGATGCCATTCTCATGTTTGTACGCAAAATATGAAGTAACTGTCGGACACCTCTTAGCTTAGCTTAGCATAAAGACTGAAGACAAGGGAAATCAGCTCGCTTTGCTCCGTCTAAAGGAAACAAATCTGCCTTCCAGCACCTTCTTTTTACTTTACACGGGGTATTTTTGTCAAGGAGCTTCCATTTACTGCAGGAAAACCGCAGCACTGATGCAGTGATAATTAAGTCGGTCATATTGCTGACTAAAGCGTGAGCTCAGCATGCCCCAGATTTACCAGAATGCGCTAAAAAAGCTTAACCCTATATTTTTCACTTAACAAGTGAGCAAAATAATTAGCAGCCACAGATCATGGTTCGTCTTCTATTTAATTATTTTTAGTAATTAATGATAAAACTACTATACGATAAATAAAATATACACTAAAATATTGCATGTATTTGTTTTGCGTGGGGTTATACGCTGGGCTATTTCTTAGCCAAACACAGAAACTTCTTCAATTCTTAGAGTCACCTTCAGTAATCTAATTAATTACTAAATAATCTAATTAATGAGCTTCGAGGCCAGCTTTAAGAGCCAGTGAACAGATTCAGACCGAGCTGGGCTAGTTGTTTTCCCTGTTTCCAAAATGTACGCTAAGATAGGCTAACCGCTGGCATTAGCTTCATATTTAAAGGAAAAAACATCCGAGTGGACTCAAACTGCTCGTCTGGCTCTCAGCCTGACAGTCATTTAATGTTTTTTTCCAGAAATCTAGCATTATCCTTCACGTCACTTTACAATCTGCTCATATAAGGTCAAGATAAAAGAGATGAAGACATGTACCTTTCTACAAATCGTTACATAGGGTCCCTTTAACCATCCCTCTGCATCTGAGCAAAAAAAGTCGATTTCCACCTCTGCCCGACACGATCGTGCATATAGTCTCATGACCGTGCTGACCATACACAGGTCATGGAGAGTATAAGCATGGGCAAACAGTCGAGTGCATTGACTGATGGTTATTCAACCTTAAAGAAATCCACCAGCATACTTCACACAGTCCCACTACATTGCTGTCTCCACGGGGCCGGGGACCCACAATAAGCTGCTTCATTCGCGCCTCCATCCGTGTGCGCTCCGGTGTGCTCGACGAGGTGCATGTGTGTCGTGTCGCAGCGGATGAATGCCAATGCGATCGAGCGCCGTGTGAATACGAGCATGTGTGGCCTTGTGGCCCCCGGCTTGAGATGCAGCAGCACACTGATGCCCTCCTCAGCGCTGAATGCCGGCCAGGAAGCAGGAAGGCTGGATAATTACTGTGATCCACATCCAATTCAAATGTCAATAAAGTTGTTTAGAGCATGGCATGACCCCCCCTCCCCTCCTCCTCCTCCTCCCGCTGACCGGGAGAGAGGACAACTGAAGAGAGAGGAAGGAGTAAAGAAAGGAGGAGAGATTACCAGTGACAAAGGCAGCCCAGCTAAATGGGGGGGGGGCAAACTACAGTAGATGTCTCCTTGTGTTCTTTGAACTAACAAACATGCAGCTGTTCAGGCGTTACGTAACGTTGTGCTCGGGGTCCCTCTAACAGCAGCACCTGTGTTCAGACAAATCCGAGCATGTTCCGATCAAGCGGACCATAAGGGGCGTGTTGTTTCAAGGAGAGCTGCGCCGTCTCGGTGTTGAGGCGTGGTGGGGGGGGACATACATAAATGCATGACCACATAATAAAGTCTAAAAATGTCTGAGCACACAGTATGCACTGAGCTCAGAGAAAACAGAGAGGAGGGCAGGGATGTCAGTTTGCTCGAGAGCCACTCGTCCCTCTCACTTTTGGCTGCCTGCTTGAGCTTAACCTTTAAAATATTTACAAATCCGGAGCGGATTTATGCTGAATGATAAGTAGATATCTTGTATAAACCTGCCAGAAAAAAAAAAAAGAATATATTTCTTTACCACCTAACTGAGGCAAAGTAGAACTGTCAAGCGCTATCCTTTAAGGGCGGCAGAAACAGCATATTTCCCTGAGTAGGATTTGGTGGCGCCGCCTGTCTGCACTGACATCACATCCTTTATCATCGGCAGCAGGTGAGACATACTGTGCCGAGCGCGGCCAGTCTGACCCCGGCCTCGCTGTAAACACATAGTTTACACTGGGTGGCCAGACAGTTTCTTGGCTCCGCTCCCCCCGGCTGCTCCGAGGGGCCCCCGGCAGCCAGCGGTGCAGCGGAGGTCTAACCGCCAACGCACAGCAGTGTGAGAACACAAAGCTGAGCTGAGCGTGCCGCATCTGGAAAATCTACCTGCGCACACGCAACACAGCTGACCTCCGCAACACCGGCAGGAGAGAGAGAGCAAGGACGGAGGGAAAAGGAAGAGGCATTTCCTTCTGCCCTGCTATCGACATCAAGTCAGGGAAAAAAAAATGGTATTTTGCCTCGAGCAGCAAATAAAAATACACTCATTAGATTGACTCTCTCCCTGTAAAATGCTAGCGTTGGACCCTTTCCCTGCCTTGGGCGATCAGTTGAAAGTGAAAGGAATACTCCTACACAGCAAAACTGAACACTGGCTGCCTTGTCCCCTTTGGTACAAGACTGACCAGGATGGCAAACCTGTAGCATGTGTGCAGTCGACTGGTATCAAAGATCAGTTGCTCCTGTGATTCAGTGTTGCTTTTTTTCCATGCAACTGGGAGGCTTTCAAGAGAAACATTCACAAAAAAGGGTTCAGAATGTTAAAGCGATAGAAAAAGAGAGTCCAGCTTGATTAAATCTTACATTTCTCATACTGCAACCATGTCATATTAAGCATGTTTAAAACTAGCGAGCATTTTCGTCTAAAGACTAGATCTAAAATTGCTGCCAAAAGTAACACTGGTAGTAATTTTATAATAATTAATCATCCCAAGTCTGATGCCGATATAGATCTATATGTAATAGTCCAATATCCACTGACGATGTCGGCCAAATGACATATCGGTCGAGCTCAAATGCAAAAAGGCTCCTTTTCTTGAGCCCTCCTGGGTGCTCACATCCCAAATCCATGTTCCCACTTTGAGACGTCACCGTCACATCCAAGCGGCCACAAGTTCTTCAAAAAGTTGTGACAGTTCGGCATTATGCAGGAAAAGCACTTCACTGTGACTTCCTTCCACACGGCTTCCTCTGAATGCATTTACTTTCCTTCTCCTTTCAACTTCGTTGCGGCACGGCGCCCGCTCACTTTGAACAATCCTTGCGCTCCGATCTCCATCATTCCGTTTGATCAGAAGGCCTTGGAATCGCAGACGGGGAAGCATCATCGATGCATTTTCCTTTTACTTTACAATGAGTGTGAATATCTTATCCAAGGTATAACACCCAAAAATACCGGCACGTCACGGTCCGTTTGGGGCGTAGTGTGAAGAGGATGTTTTAATGTAATTTCAAAGTCAAACTGCCAATCGATCACCATCAGCCTGCAGCCACGGTTGTAGGCCACAGGGCGGAGGAGAAGCGGAGCAGAGGAGTAAAAAAGATCTGCTGTAAAATATAAAAGGACAAGGGCATCTTCCAGCCCCAGCGGGTTCTCACCAAAGGGCTGACTCCACACACTTGTCACACATCATCCGTCAAACCCGCGGGCACGGCAAAGTGAGCACACACACTCAAAACTTACATCTATATATACCCATACGCACATAGGATCATACATGCGCGCACACACACACACACACACACACACACACACACACACAGAGGATGGGTTCTTTAAACCCTCAAGAGGGAGGTGTTGAGCTGCGACCAGGCAGGTAAGCTGTAAATGCATGAGAGGGTAAGATAGCGAAATCCCACCTAAGGGCAAAAAAAAAAAAAAAAAATACAGCATCACCACCTCAGGGAGAGCAGAGATGAGAGGAGGCGGCACATTGTTTTATCTCGAGCATAACGCGCGTGACGGCTGACCTTTTGAGCGATGACATTTGATGAATCGAGAGAAAAAAGCCATTCAGCAGCAAATGAGACAGGCGCACCTGAGTGTTTGCATTGGTGGACGATACGTGTTACTGTTTACTGGTGCTGCCGCCGTCGTAACCCTCCGCTGTAATCTTATACGGGTGAGGGGGGTACGGAGTGCAAATGGGGATCAGTGACAGGTTATTTTATATGAGTGAGAGCTGTGAAGGTGGTACACAGGGGTGACATTTAGTGTTGGACAGGGAAAAGACATACAGGGAAGGACAGAGAGGGAGGGAGGGAGGGAAGGAAAGGATAAATAGAGGCTGAAAGAAAGAAAGAAAGAAAGAAAGAAAGAAAGAAAGAATAATTATAAGTAGAGGCTGAATGAAGGAGGGAAGGAAAGAAATAAAGACAGAAGAATGAAGGGAGGAAAGAGAAAGAAGAAAAGAAGAAAACAAGGAAAGAGGAGCAAAAGAATGGAAAGGAAGAAAGAGAAACAGTGGTGGAGAAAGAAGACAAGAAAGGGAAGAAAAGCAGGAAGGATGATGGAATGAATGACAGCGGGGGGAAAAAGGAAGGAAGGAGAGAGGAAAGAAAGAAAGAAAGTTAAGCTCATCATTAAGCTGCTTCAAAGTTGGATATGAGTTGGTTACGTCACCAGCTGCCATATAGAGAGCTGAAGTGGGTCGTAATGGCCGTATGTTGTTTCAAAGGGTTTAGGATTGGCCTTCAAACCCCCCACAGTCAGACCGTGTGCGCGTGTGTGTGTGTGTGCACGTGCACAGTATAATAAGTCAGGTGTTTTCACTCAAGGATTTTTAACTAACTCACCACAAATATCCTGAAGGCTCTCCAAACAACCTTCACACCATGATCCAGGTGTGTGTGTGTCTGTGCGTGTGTTTGCCATGTGTTTGTGCACAGTTTGGGCTCCGCGTGTCGCAGTTTTTGGAGTAGCGTGATGGCTGCCATAGCTCCCCAGGCACTGCAGTGCTCTTCATCCTCCTCCCTCCTCCTCCTCCATTACTCCCTTACCCCTTCAGATCCTGGGCCTGACATACAGAGAGACAGCTGTTTCCTCCCAGCGAAGCTCTCTCACTCACTCTCTCTCTCTTTGACACACACACACACACACACACACACTAGTAGTTGCGTGCACACTCACACACACATTTGGGGAGACATATTAGGATAGACACAGAAGGAGCAGGAGAGCCACATATAAGCATATATAGGCTACACGGACACACACACACACACACACACACACACACACACAGACTGGCAAGTGATGAAAGTATAGAAAGATTGCGGACTGACAACAGGGATAACACACACTCATTGCAAAAAAAAAAAAAAAAAAAAAAAAAACAGTGTCACATCCTGCTTTCCATGTAGAAAGCTGTTCTCTGTGGAAACATCCACGTATTCACACTAAATGCATCTTCCTTCTGAGACCAATTCTTAGACGCAGCAGTGATTCACACACAGCGCATCACAAAGCGTATGAATAATGTCAATTTAATGAATTATGCAACAGAGATGATTTCTTATTTTAAAAAAGAAACTACATCCTGTTTCAAGTTCAGCCTCCGAGTCCTCGGGGGCCGGCACCATGTAAATGATGCCATCCTGAATAAATAGCCAACTCCTTCGCAACACAACAGATTGTTTTTTTTTTTCTTTCTTTTTTGTTTTTTTTTCTCAATCTGGAGCCACTTCAAAGAGGCTTTAGCAAAGAATAGTCCTAAATGAAAATCAGAGAGCAAAACACAGCTATTAGGGGTTTAACGCGTGGCAAGACGCCACGAAGAGCGTTAGCTGCGAGAGAGAGAGGAGGAGAAGGAGGAGGAGGAGGAGGAGGAGGAGGAGGAGGAGGGAGACGCAGGAAGAAGGATGTTCGGCTAGATGGTTACTGAGAGGCTTTTTAGATGATGTGGACGGAAAAATGAAGGTGCACTGTGTAGTTTTGGGAAAGAACTGATTGACTTGTATACGCCTAAACAAACTAAATAAACAAACAAACAGCACAATTTCATACTATTTTATTTTGTTTATATGTGGCGGACCCTGCCACCTTTCTAGCTTCAAACCTCATTTTCCTCCGAGAACAGCTTGTTTATTCAATTATTGTATTATTTACTCGTAAATATTGTAAATATTACATTTCTGACTTTGAATTTCTACATAGTGCCCCTTCAGGATTTGCATTCTCTTTGCAATAATCCTTTATGGAAAGGCGTGTAAACGCACGCAGTAATATCACAGGAGGAGATACAACGCTCTGCCCGGCCCCCTCTTCCTCTCCTGCCGCCTGAGCCGCTGTCATGTCATCCTGTAAATATCCCCAACAGATAAACAGGCCATAAAGATGAAGCCATCATCTCAACATAATCTGAGACAGATATACCGCTGCCTCTGACAACAGGGGATGCCGAGTGTACGCGTCCTAATACAGCACCACCTCTCGTCTCGCAGCTCTTTCCTCCTCACCGTCTCTTTGAGTCTTTCTTGATAACACATCACCCCTGCTACGTCTCAATGTCAGCCTCTCTCTCCATCTGGATCCGCCGCTCGCTGAAAAAGTAGAATCCTCCCAGGTCTGATGTTTTTTTGTATCTTGTTTTTTGGAGCACATGTTGTTTTTTTTTTTTTTGATGTGGTTTGACTGAGCGCCAGCGGAGCACAGCGGCTCTCCAACAGCGAGAGAGGACAACCGGCGGGACGCTTCCAGGAGTCCTCCTTTCCAGTGCCGGAACATTCCAGGAAGTGTCCAATCACTTTTTTATTTCATTTCAAATGCATCAAAGCCAGCGGGAAATCAGGAAGGGCTCCAAGTTAATTAAATTGTCTTGGATTAAAAATTCAGCTTGGGAACGCAATTATACACCGCAAAGCACCTGACGCCATTCCTTCGAAGGTGGAAGGAATAAACAGAAGGAGACTAGGATGGATGTATGGATGTATAGATAGATAGATAGATAGATAGATAGATAGATAGATAGTTAGATAGATGCTGCAAAGCAGGAAACATGAAGGCACGATAAAACCACGCCGAAGACTTGAACTGAGTCTCTTAACGGAAATGTAAACATGCGTCATTGAATTCCCATAGAAGCCATATAAGAGGACAACTGAACTGTTCTCCTAATCTCCATTTCTAAAGCAGAGGTGGATTACACATGTGTGTGTCTTGGTGAGTGGGAAGGGGAGCTGATGAATTTCCCCGTGCGGTACAAAAGATGATCCTTAATCTGCACCATTCATTCAGTTTTCAAAACGAACAGCATCAATGAAGCAGTGCCGCCATCGGTCGGCTCGCGTGTCAGAGCTGCGAGCCAGAGCGCAGCACGCCCGCCTGCATGTTGACCGAATAATCACATTGTGCAACGCAATTATATGGACCATGAACGTATGGCGAGTTGAATCATGCCTTTGAATATTCGCACTGTGATATTGCGGGTCCAACTTTCAGGACTAAATCTGTGTCAAGGGGAGATAATAAGAGAATGCAGTGGCCGACTTATGGTTTGCACAATTCAACTAAATCTGATATTTTTATTGAGATTTTGTTTTGCAGGTCAAGTGTAGGAGACCTCCTTCATCACAGATTCCCTTTAAAGAAACAGCAGCCAGTATATTTAAACAAGACCAAGAGTGTACAGCAACGCTAGCAGCTTTTTGAGGCTGTAATTAGCAGTGCTTTGAACTAAATGCTAACACGTGCATTCTAATAAGGTGTTATAAACCCTTGCATCGATCTAAAATGGATTTAAACAAGACTAAGAGTGTACAGTGGTGCTGGCAGCTCTGTGACTTGTACCTGTACTGCACTGTTCTGAGATAAATCTAAACATGTTTAGAATTATAATTCTAACATGTTTATGTTGCATAGGTATAATGTTGTAAAAAACCAAATAACTACTACCATACTACTTTTTTAAGGATACTGAAGAATTAATATAAGGTGTTTTTAGCCCTAGCATGTATCTAAAGTAGTATCCAACCATACATAAAGTGTCCAGTGGTGCTAGCAACTCTGTAGTGTCGTACTGCATTTTGCATTTGTTTTGAGCCAAAGCCTAACTTGGTAATACTCTTTTGAAAAAAACAAAAAACAAATTCAAGACAAGACAAATTCAAGATACAGAATGATTAAAATAAGGTGTTATTTGCCATAGCATCTGTCTAAATTTGAT
Organism: Acanthopagrus latus; assembly: GCF_904848185.1. Taxonomy (NCBI): domain Eukaryota; kingdom Metazoa; phylum Chordata; class Actinopteri; order Spariformes; family Sparidae; genus Acanthopagrus; species Acanthopagrus latus. The sequence continues at coordinate 8,437,377 of NC_051058.1, forward strand.
TTAAACAAGGCTACAACAATGTGGGCAGCTTTGGGAGGTGGTAGCCTCGGCAACATAGCAGTGCTTTGAGTTAAAAACTAACATCTGCTTGCAAACATGTTCGGAGTGCAGTCCTTTGAGCTAAATGCTAACCTCACACAAGACTCTAGTTACATTTGTTCAATTTAGTTGTGATTGTTATGACATTTGCTCATGATTGATTTGGATAGCGGTGCTTGCTGTGCTGAGTATAGCCTGTTTTTCAATGTGACACTGATCAACAGGCAGATCGATATAGCCATTCAAACTGTTAGCGCTGTTAAAATGCTAGCAGCTGAGACTGTGATTGAACCAAAGTGAACTTACGTGATCCATTTCTTTCATTCCCACCAACCAAAGTGTGTTAAACTTTACTGTATAAAATTATACTGTGGTTCCAGTTGCAATAATAAAACATTACAGATGACTGGTGTTTATTTCAGTAGAAGGGGAAGCGCAGTAAGAGCTTTGTATAGTGCAGATTAAACAAGCCTTTTCTCTGAGACGGAAATAATTTCTTTGGTTGAGCTCAACCTCAATGGTGGAGAGAAAGCAGCTAGAGTATCATTATGAAGCCCCGCTCTCTTGATGAATTCCAGCCATTTTTGATCAGGGTTATTTATTTGCTATTCAAGCTTGCCAGCTAGCAATCTGTGGTTTTGGCTCTGCCCATTTAGGTTTAAATTAAGCGCTGTGATTTTATCTGCTGCCCTCTGCCTCTGAGTGTCGTTAGATTAACTTAAAGTCTGGCCTGCTGCTTCATATACAAAATGTAGGCGTAAATAATAAAGAAAGAGTATCAAACCGCAGCGGTCGAAGATAGACAGTGAATGCGTCATCACGTTCAATTATCCATATCTGTAATTGCTGCACATTTGACTTCATTGGAAGTGCTTCAAGTGCCAGTTTGTAAAAATAGCTTCCATTCAGAATGAGAATCTCCACGGGATGATTAGGGGACGGGCTTGCCTAAGACTGATTGCCGTGGCCTTTCCAGAGCTATTCTGGCTCTGCTGAGTGTGTGCCTTCCACTCAACATTGATCTATCGACCCACAGTCCAGTAAAACCTCGCTCGGACCAAAAGGTGAATCTCATTTCTAAACACACACACACACCCTCTCGCACACACAACAACAGCCACACACACAGACACAGCCGAGCCCCGTGAACACACACGCGCAAACACACAGACACAGACTAACAAGCATGTTGATTTTTGATGACAAGATTGATGTAGCCCCTCTGAATTCTCCTTGCGTCAACAATAGCCAGCCCCTCTGGCTCTCCGTTGTGTGTGTGATTGTGTGCGTGTGTGTGTGTGTGGTCTTGCGCCATTGAACAGTCTTTGTAGACTTTGTGACAACGTTGCAATCACCGCGATGTAATTGGAATTGAGCAGCTCATCCATGTTACTGTAGGTAAGGGCGAGGAAAGCGATTGCTATTGTCTGCTGTAGTGAGATGCAGGTTGATGCCTCGGGAGTTAAAGGTTAATTATAGAAGATGTCGCCATATTCATGAACAAAAGAATCACTACATGCCACTATGAGAAGGCCCAAAAAAACATGCCAGCATATTTTAGAGCAGCTACAATGATTTTCTTCTCATGCTGATTCTGGCGGCCCCTGTGGACAGAATTGGTGTGAGTGCCACCGAGTCCTGTTCAACGAATGCTTTTGTTTCAGTAGCGAAGAGTGCACAGTCGTATTGAATGGAATTGAATTGAACACTGAATTGTTTTTAATTAAATGCTAACATGTTTAGAATAGCCTATTAAAGCTAATATTAAAGCTAATGTGTTTAAGTTGAGGGAGTGTAATGTTTACATGCTTCCAATTTCCTTTAAAGAAACAGATACAATTATAATTAGTTTTTGTTAAATAAAAAGCAATTCAAATGTTTAAAATAAGATGCCATTAGCCACATATCTGTCTTAAAACTAATGTAAACAAGGCTAAGCAGCTGCAACAATGCTAGCAGCTTTTACAGGCAGTACTTAGCTGTGCTTTAAACTAAATGCTAACATGTTCAGAATGTGGTGTTCTGAGCTAAATGCTAAAATCTGAATGCTAACATGCTCAGGATGAAAAAACTTGATGTAAAGCAACCTGCTTCAACCCTGTCAATATCAAAATCAGTCATAAGTTCCTTCTAGTATCTTTAAAGTAAATGTATGTTTCATTACAAGATGTTTATATAATTTGATGGTAGATCATATTCTATTAAACTTCATTTCAACATAATTCCTTTGTAAATACACTTGTTGACGTTTAATAACAGATAATTGCAGAGGGATTCTCACGAGGATGCGTAATCCTTGGAAGAGAGGAATCAAGTCTCTTAAATTTCAATCCTAACTGAAAGCCTTCCCCACTTTGTGTAACCGGCCTCCTCTGTTCATCACTCAGCCGCAATTTTCTCCATCATCTGTGAGCTCGCTCACCGACCATGAGCTTTCCTCTAAAGTGTGCGGCAACAAAAGCTTACGGCCTCCAGCCTCAATGAGACTACACGCGGGGCTGCTCCTTCAGAGCGCAGTCATGGCCGTTCTTTCTCTCAGCATTTCACCCTCTCTTTTCTCCCCCGCCCCCCCTTGTGTTTACAGTGCACACATGTCAGGGGTCTTCACTGAGCACTTTGTCGGTCAGGTCACATCATTTCTTCACGTTTTCTCATGGCCAGATGTGTGCCCTGTGTCATTGCAGGCAGTTTGGTTTTGCAGGTTGTAATTTGCACAATAGATAATCTTGTACCTCAATAGATTGTTTTAATATCTTGTATATTAGGAATCTTTTATGGCAAGACAAACTGAATCCTGCCTTTGTGTATTAATTGCTCAGTTATCTCATGCCATATGTCACAAAAAATCAAATTCCCTCTTTTGTCTTCTGAACAGGATGGCCGCTGCAACAAGTTAACCCTGGCGATCATATTAATCCTGACTTGACTGTTAGCTTGTGGATCATAGCAGCTCAGATAGCAATATCAGGGCAGGATGAGTGCTTTTTATTAATAATGTGAGATGTCGAGGTGGAATCTATTGACCTCCTCTCACCCCCCTCCGGATGTAATATAAGTGAAGAAGGTGTGGGTGGAGGTCAACAAGCTCTCATGGCCCCATCTCTCAGTGCTGCTCAGCGTAGCTATGAGCTCGCTAAACCATGCTGACCCTTGAGCAAGTCAGTCAAATCCTCTTGATTCACCGAAATCGTATTCAAATGATTGGCCTGATGAGGACACTGGCTCAAGATTCCAGAAGCCATCGACTGACAGAGCATGAGTGAAATTTGGCTGAAAATCCGAGAGATAATGATGTTGGCATTTGACAACCTGAGAACGTAACTGCCTGCATTAACATTACATGGTGTTGCTTTGACACAAGGAGAGGTTGCATCAGAATCAGCACATTGAAAGAGGAATGTAGTAACTGAGAGCGTCTCTCTGAAGAGCATGCGTGATTGACAACAGACGGGCGGCGAAGAGCGAGGGCAGACTATCCACTAGTTAAGTGATCACGGATAGCATCGTTCCCTTGGAAGGATGACAGAAAGTAACAAAATAAAATGCTAAAACAGGTCGCCAAATAAACTTGGGCTGCCATTACTATGCCCCTTCAAGTAAAATCTATGTGTGGGAAACACTGCCTTGATAATAGAGAGAGCCGAGAGTTGAACTCAAACAGCCAACCATTTAAAAGACATGTGAGAAATGAAAGCCGCAACAGAGATAAAGATAGTCGGGTTTCCAACTTTTCATGTTTCATGATACATTTTTCAGTTATATTGCCCAGGCTAAGGTCTTTGTGTTTCATTGTCACATCCTTCAGGTTGGACCCACCAGCCACTACTTACAGTGCTCTACCTACTGTAGCTAAGAGGCTACTTTGGTTAGCATATCATAAATGAAAGGCAGTATGGAAGATAGTACAAATATTTTATCCAAAATTGTGTTTAATCCTTTTTTTGTACTGATAATATGAATTTATATCAGTAAAAATGATCAGTGGATCAGATGAGAAATGTGCAGTCCTCATAAAATCCTCATTGACTATCACAGTGGTGCTGGGATCAGATGAAATACAAATACATTATTGTTTAAAAAACAAACCGAGCAGAAAACAGGAGAAGTTCTCTGACGTGAACAGAGAAGTGCCTGAGACGAAACCAATAAGCCAATTGCCTCTCTCTCCCTCCCCGAACAACATTTACTGCTAATTATCAGCTGCTCTGTCCTCCTCAGCTTCTCTCTTTAGCACTCGAAGCACGTAGCACTCATCCTTTCGCTCACTTCTCAGGCCATTCTTCTCCGGTCCTATCTCCCTCTCCCTGTGCACACGCAGCCTTCATCTGCCTGTAACCAAAACAGCACAGGAGGATGCCGGGGTGTCGCCGGGCCTGATGGGACAGCGTGAGTTCTGGCGCTTTTCATTATTCATGCCCGCCCTCCTCCTCGCTGCACTTTTCTCTTCTTCCTCCCTCAATCACCCCCCCATCCGCCCTTTTGCTCTCGCAGCGTGCAATGGATTTATTAGAAGGTATTACCAAGAAGGCCCGGTGTTACCGCGCTTACATCCTGATGGACACAAAGGAGAGGAGAGGAGAAGGGAGGAGAGGAAAAAATTGCCTGGAGAGGAGGTGGATCAGACAGGGGAGGAAGAAACACACGAGGTAATACAGCAGCAGCGCTCGGAGGAAGAGGAATGTTGCTTGAAATACATTTTTTATCATCTGTGCCTGCAACGAGACACATTTATGTTTTAATGATGCAGCAGGGTTTTAGTTAAGTTATGTTTTGTATTAACATGAGTATAAGCCCTCTCTTCTCCCATCAAACACTCACTTAAGGCTGGGAGATATGGCCTTTAGATTATATCGTCATACTTTGAGGCTATGATATATACTGTAAGTCTATAGTCTGCTCAAAGGAACTTCATAAGATGCTAGTTCTGGGCAAAAAATCTAATATTTTTTGTCAAATTCTTCTATATAAATAGAATGTTGCATCAATATTGTAGGAATGACTGCTTGTACTTTCATAAAACATTGACACAATGAGATTTTTGATTTTTTTTTTGAATCATTAATGTGCATGTAGATAGACATAGGACAACAAATTAGAACAGTCTGGTAAGTTTTAATATCTTTGTGAGGTGGTTGATATGATGTTTAAAGGATACATATCATTTTGAGACATATCATGTTCAATTTCAGGTTCAGACTTTCAAGAAATTACTATAATAAGTTTGTATGTGTTAATGCTCAAAAAACAGATCAGTTTTCTCATATTATCCAGTGCTGCAGCTCTGTATTGCCCCTCGGTCTGAGATGCTCTGTTTTAGCTCCTGCGTCTTTAAGGATCCACCTCCCGCAAACCCAGTCTAATATAATTGGTCAGCTCACACATGCCTGAGCCAGAACCGCTGCCTCTGGTTTGCTCTGTCGTGTTTCCAGCTTCCACTTAGCTTCACTTCTGCTGGAATATAGTGTTGATGGAAAGAGTTGGAACCTTTGTTGGCTCTGGTGAAAAAAGCAATTTCAGATCCAATAGAGTGTGTTGCAGGGTGTTAAAATCTGTCTGCAGACTTGAAAAGGCCATCTCTATGTTGAGGCAAAGGCAAGAAGTACATGGCCGTATTATCTGCATACAGATGGCACTTGCACAATTTAAGCCTTTTTGGATATGTTGCTTACATAGATTTATAAAAAGCAAAGGTCCCAGAACAGAACCTTGTGGGACACCCTTTGTAACAGCGACTCAGTCAGACAAGACATCATCATGTCTAACAGTCTGTGAAGTGTTAGTTGGGTTGTGGAACCACTTTATCGCTTTGCATCCAATCCACTCCAGACTGCATGTAATCAAAACATTGTGAATCCAAATGTGACTTTGTTTGGATATGATGATTTCCAAAAATCTAAGACGATATACAGCCTCATATCACCATAACAATACTGTATTTATTTAGCGCATCTGTCTCTTCTCATCAGATTGAAGGTTGGAGCCCCTGACTGAACACATTACGACACTTCTGTGATTCATGTGTTGCTGACGGAGTGGACAATTCTTAATCTAGCCGGTACATTAATGATGACCCAGTCAGCGTGCCTCCATGCCAGAGACGGTTCAATCCAGATTATTGCTCTCTGTTTGACACAGCTTAATGGCACAAACACACATTGCAGACCGGCGCTGGCAATATTAATCTTCTTTTGAGAGCGCGGCCCACTCATGTTACACACACACACACACACACACACACACACACACACATTCCCTGAAGCAGCAAAGATGTGCTAGGCATTTGCATACATGACTCTAGGTCTGATCATTTATGTGTATGCAAGTGCATATTAATGACACACACATACTCAAGATGCTCTATCGTGCCATGTGTGGCATCAGAAACAGAACATGAAAGCAGGCCTCTCCTCTCCTAAGCTCATCAAGCGCCTCTCAGAGCTGATAGACTGCAGCTTACTGTTGCAGTAGCAGTCGCTGCTAGAGGCTACACCACTGAGAACAAAGCCGAGGCTCTCCGAAACATCACACAGGCCAGCGCCATCCAAACCCCAGAAGAACCTCTCCATCGTGCCGCTCATTGTGAGGCGGACTTATCAGGCGGTTCCTGAATAGGACGCGCTAATAGAATTATGAGGAGGCAGTGAAAGGAGATGAGAATGGCAGCAATGTTTCTGCTGAGAGCAGATTCATTTCCAGAGGAGGCGAGACGGTCTCGTGGACATGTGTTGTAGCCATTGTGTAGACTGCAGTCAATAAGACCAGGGCTGACACTAAATGAACTCCCAGGCACGGAGTAAAGGCGCCCAGGGGAGTCCACCATCCACATCTGTGATTGGGGAGCAGGCAAAGAGAGAAGGAGGGGCAGTGATGTGAACTGCAAGCAAGGAAATTTCCAGCAAGGTTTAGATGCTGAGAGAGCAGGTGGAAAAGTGGAAAATTCAAATTGTATACACACACACACACACACACACACACACACACACAAACACACACCAGCTGTCTTCCACACAAGCACAAACATCATTGTACAGTGATCATGTGAAGAGTGTGTGTTACCCCAGGAGAGAGGCTGACTATCTGGAAACAGCTGGACACGGAGATGAACGCTGGTACGCGGCACACAACCTCACACCGGGGTCAATCAGCTCAGCAGCGTGACACAATGTGGTTTAATAGTTTGTAATGCTCTAGGGTCCTGTCTCACATTATTAACTCTGTCGTAAAGTGCTTAAGGTCATTTAAAAAGCATTTACGCAGCGTATATGGCTTCAGAAAGCCTTGTTTCCTAAATGGGTTTTGATTCAAAACATTGATAATCCTATCATCAAAAATTCTAATTAGGGTTTTAAGGTGCAATATATATATATATATATATATATATATATATATATATATATATATATATATATATATATATATATATATATATATATATATATGAGTTTTGGTATAAAATGAGAATCCGCAAACACAGCTCATCACAAAATGACTGCTGGAGAGGAAATTAGGCTGAAGCTCAAAAGGAAAAGAAATTCTTCCTCACAGCAGGTTCGGACATCTTTGCTGAGTCCAGGCTCCTCTTTGCAAAGTGCTCGCTCGCTCGCCCGCTGCTATTCACAAGACAGCTTTGTGTTTGGCTCTCGCTTCTCAGCACTCAGGACGGAGCATCAATTTATTTGGCAAATAAGGCAAATTACAGCGTCCCAATTAGAGGGGGGGCAGAGTGTTCCCTACACTGCAGACATCATTTTTTGACTGATAAGATGAGAATATTTTTAAGACACAAATGAAGTCCAGTGCAAATTCGAAATACACTTTTATATGTTTGGTTTTTTTTTTAAGATGGACTGACTGAAACCATTTGAAATTAAATGTGCTACTCCTCTTTAACTCTTCAGTCTTGCTGTAAAAAAGCACCTCTGTAATATATATGTACATCTACAGTATAGGTGCATGTGCAGGCAGGGACGGTTCAGGCAGCCATTATATTACTGAGGTTAAAAAAAAAAACCAACCAGCTTCACTGGGTGAACTGGGTGGATAACAACATGTCTGCTCTCTGAGTGCATGATCAGATTTTGTAGGACACACCGAAGCCCATAGGGACATGCATATGGCAAATTGGAAATCTGGTTATCCAAACATTTAAAGGAGCCGGAGCTTCTCCGGAGGCAGTCTCGTAGACTGAGACTAACCTCAGTGGGCAGAGCCGAAGTTGTTGAGGTGATAAATTATAGTTAAGAAATGACTCATTATTTTCATGACAGGGTCCCTGTGGTAGGGCTGCAACTAATGAGTTTATCTATACATATCTGCTCAAACACAAAGACATCCAGTTACTACGATCTGAGACGAAGAAAAGAAGTCACGTTTAAGAAAGCGATCAAATGATTTGGGGTTTTTTTGCTTGGAAAAAAAATCAGATGATGTTTAAGGTTGTCAAAATTCTTCAAATCTAACATTTGATTCGACATGGGAGATTATGGTCAGTTTCCACCTTTTAAATCCAAAAAATGTCAGCACTGATTGCTCGGCTATTGTGAGACTCGCATCTGGATTTTTAAAGATCATTGGTATTGTGCCCGGACAACTGGTAATTAAAATTTTCTCAATTATCTTTAAAAGAAGAGGCTTTTCATGTTCACAGCGTGACTTCTTTGTAGTTGCTTTTTGTAGGTTAGTGTTGGACAAGTTTAAACAACATTTTCCAAAAAATTAAGGTTCTAGAATTGAACAAAAATACCACCCTTCAGTGATCCAACAATAAAATCCACAAAGGACAGAAATTCACTTTGCTACAAAGTTCTGTTCCTCAAACCTGTCCCGAGTAGACCCTCTTCTCAAAGAAATCAATACAGGATCTCTGAAACATCTCCAATCAGAAACAATCAGCTAATTGACACACGGGATAGGAGGCAGAAAGTGCGACTGCAGCCTACAGGTAAAGTAGCTGTGTCGTCTTTGAAGTGTTGGATTTGTGCCGATTGCGAGTCTGCACGTGTAACAGGAGCGCTGGGGTTTGGTGAAACACCGATACTGCCTTTGAATTCAGTGATCATAATCGAAAGCTCATTTCCACACTCCTATTAATTAATTACTATTACTACTGCTACACTATTGATTGATTATTGGCTCACATAGGATGCTTTGAGGCGAGTGCTGCTAGTTTGGTCCGCCCCGGCTAAAGAGCTAACCTTGGAGAACCACGTTAATGACTCGAAATGCATAAATGGTGCATGCTGTATCTGCCGAGCTGACGCCAGCCCGGCCAAAAGAGGATTTTGTTAATTACGGGGACTATATGTTCTGGTGAATTAATGCACATATTTGATATACATCCAATCAAAAAGGAGCAACTTGTAAATCATCCCTCATCAGACTTCCTGACAGCTCCCAACACCTCAGGCAAAGAGAACTGCCCCTCGTATGAATTCCTGACATGTTCTGATTCCTCCATCCAAAAAATGTTTAATGCCTAAAAACTTCACTCTTTAAATAGATTCACACATTCTATTTCCCCAGAGGCATTATGGTCTACACTTCCTGTACCATGTGTCTGGACTTGTTTACATAATGCATATGAGCACAGGTGTGTAACTGAAAAGCTCCTGCAGAAGTGCCCATGAACATGCCCAGGCTCTTCACACACTACACATACATTTCACACAATGTAATGGTTACATTACACCATTTCTCCTGCAGAGATGAGAGCAGAGAGCCCGTAACCTCCCTAGTTACCAAACATTACCCGGATATAAAGATGAGAGGTGTTTGGCTAGAGGTGAGTGGCGCTTGAATAATGAAAGTGTGCCACCAGAGCCTTTCTGTGTGCTCCAAATGGCCGGGCCACATGTAGATGTCATCAGATTGCCTCTGATTGGGGCTGAAGTCATCCCTCTCCTCTTCTTGTCTTTCATGTTGGTCACATTAGTGACAGGAGAGTAATCAAAGCTGCCATTAATGCCCGGCCATTTCCTCTGCCCTTGTCATGTAGGCCCACGGGGCAGGACTGCGCTTCCACTGGACTGAAGTGCAGCTTGGGGAAAGGAGGGGGGGCTAAAACCACCCAGCTAATGGATTTTCCTCATTTCCTGCGGCTCTGGACTTGAAAGAAAAATCACAAAGATGCCGTTGATGGAAGGAGTAGTGATTTGTTAAGAGTGTTGATTTAGAGACTAAATGGGACATCTTTTAATCACCATACACTTTAGACATGTTAAATGCAGCCGTCCATCTCAGACCCAGGACCTCTGTGTTGTGTTTTAATGTAGGATCCCAAGCTTAAGCTTGGTTTGCTTATCTGTGAGCTTTAAAGTTGCCGTTTTATAACCTTTTCAGCAGAGCCAGGCTAACCATCTCCACGAGCTTTCAAGCTATAAGCTAAGCTCATAGCGTCTTTGCTCTAGCTTGATATTCAGCATAGAGACATGAGAGTGAAAAATGAATACGTGTATCTACCAAAATGTTGTGACAGTGTTTGGTTTAAATGCACATTTTTGAGTTTCTTCCGTGAGGGGTCTCTCAGTCAAACCAAAAAAGAAGACATAAGTAGCGAGGGATCATCGGAACTGTTGTCATCACTGTTACACAACCACCATTGCCAGTCAAAACATATCTATGTGACTAAGACATGAGTGCTCGCTAACGAGGTAATGTTTTAAAGTTTTCCCCACGTCACATTTAGTCACTTTCACAGACTTCCTTCTGCACCTTCTGACTCTCTCCTGGAAGTTTTTCGACATTTCAATGCGTAAGAAGAAGTTAAATATCATATCTGTAACAGCAGGTGCATCCTCATAAACACCGTTGCTGTTTTCAGCAGATACTTTACTATTTCTGCAATGTGAAGTACATCCGCGGAGTGTTCTCAAATGCAAATTTGTGCATTTTAAATGAAAAATTCACTAATCCGATGACAGGGAGCATAATATGTCAAGTACGAGACTACATTTAACCTATATATAAATGTCATTAAGCTGGGATGAAAGGACTTTTCCCTCTTATTCTCCTGTAGTGCCTCGCCTCATTCAGCTTGGCTGACAATGAGGACAGAGTGGAGCTGAATTAGACATGAGAAGATAAAACCATTCATACATCCGTTAGCAACGTCCCATTAAATCCCGCTGAAGTGGCCCATTCTGCCAGGCATCGCTTCATCCTGTCTGCCTCCCACGTCGTCTCTATCCCTCTCGCCCTTCTTTCTCTGACTCACACGGCACACTATAAACTCCCAAAATGCCTTTCTTTTTTTTTCTGTTCTTAATCTTGTGGTTGTTGTGCACGATTACGTTTAACTGTGCCTCAACTTGCGAGATTTACTTTAATCAACCCCGGCTTAAAATTACCCACCTTCCACTGCTACTAGTCTCTGGCATGTGACCTGTGTCTTGTCCTGGCGCTCTGATCACGGGCCGCAGACTACGTGTGTAATTAGCAACGTAAACCCCCACCCCCGCCTCAAATTCTTTCATGTCTGGATTGAAATTTATTGCCGAGACAATTAGTCTAATTATACTGTTTGCCACCTTGCTCAGAAGGCGGTGGCATGCCACTGTAGCAGGATCCAACTTGTGTGCCTCTGTGAGTCTCCACTTTTCGCCTCGCATGTTATTGCTAAAGCGCAAACAGGAATTGTGTAAAAATGTGCACTGATGTGATTTGGCAACACGCCCCGGTGGGCGACTGGCGCGTCTGATTTATGACACACAAATCTCTGTGGATCACGGTTCGCGCCTCATGGCTAAAGTAATACACACATGACGAGGACGGGGGTAGGGAGCGTTTATGCTTTTGCTCTCTTGTTGCTGCCGGAGAGAACCAGGGGCTCAAGGGTCCCTGAGCGTTTTTTTTTTTTTTTTTTGAGTGACAAGAAAGCAGCCCTGAAAAAGTGGGTTAGCGGAGGAGAGATGGTAAAAGAAAGGAATAATAAAAGCTGGGTGGTGAAAAGGAAAAAAAAAAAAGACATGAATCAGCAGGGCACAAATCAAGGGATTTGGGATTTGGGACCACTTTTGTCAAAAAAAAAAAAAAAAGCGGCAAATGAGAGAGAGGGGGGAGGACAGACATCGAGGTCTTGTGAGCTGTGAGTGACTGCAGCCAGAGCCTGTGGTGTTCTGAAATCCAAGGGCTGTGTCTGGTAAATTGGTGGGTGGGGTACATGGTGGCTGTTGATAAGCAGATAGAAAAACAGGGCCAAGCGCCTATAAATACACTATAAATACACACAGGGAAACCCTGGAGCCACAGGGCCAGCATGGTAAGGGTGCAGAGGGAGGGGAGGCTCCGAGTCGGAGCTGGAGAGCACTGCTGGAAAACAACAGAGACGGATGGAGAGGGAAGAGGGGCGGATGGAGGCAGAGAAGGGAAAAACTGAATGGAGAAACAACAACAATGGGAGCACCAGTCAGATGGCAAGAAGAAGGTATCCAGGAGACTTTACAACAAAACATACAGGCAATAAACTTTATCAGATCACACTTACGCCATGACTCAGCCCTGCTCTTACATAAGAGCAGCAAACGAAGGGGAAAAGGGTGCAGCAAACCAAACCACCGCTACAACCACACAAACACAATAGGATGGACGCTGCTGGAAAGCACACTTCAGAACTGACCTTGTTAAGTGTTTATTAGGCCTGTCTGGGAGGCTTTATGAGCAGGGGAAAACAAGTTTTTGCGAGAGGAGGAGCAATAAACGACAGATTCAGATTTTCCAGGGATGCAAGTGGCTGCGAGAGAGAGCAAGTGCTGGGGGGGAAGAACGGAGAGCAAAGTGAGCCTGTTTGTCCCAACTGAATCATTCCTATCATATCGGGAGAAAACGAGATGTCGGACGGAGGGAGAACTCTCGCTTTTCTATTCTCCCGAGACCAGAGACTGAGAGAGAGGTGTGGCCGGAGGAAAAAAAAAAAAAAAAAAGGAGTGATGGTGAAAGGGAGTGACGAGGAGAAGAACAAGGGACAGAGAACAACAGGAAAAATGGCCTGGAGAGGATTTCTAAAGAGGTGGAGAGGTGGATGAGGGAGTGAAACAGTGTAAAGTGACAGAAAGAGAGAGGAGGAGGAGGAGGAAAGGAGAAAAGGTGTTGATTAAAGGGGAACTTTGTAGTTTTTGAGAAGAATTCAAACTCATGAGGTAATAATACAAACTCAGACATATTTATAAACAAGCTGTTCTCAGAGGAAGTCCACGGAACACTGTTTGAAGCTAGAAAGGTGGCTGGGTCCGCCACATATATACAAAGTTAAACAGTATCAAAATGTTTTGTCCTTTAAGGCCAGTTTGTTTACTCTGTTTATTCAACTCATGAAAGCAAAGAGAGGTTCATTTATTTTGTTCAGGCATTTAAAAAAAAAAAAAAAAGTCGGTGGAGATCCCCCGGAACTACAAAGTGCACCTTTAAATATGCAGTCTTTATATTTTGGAGTCTCTGTTGCACTTAACTGCAGCTCTTCCATTACCGCACAGCCGAATAAAGGGGCGAATATCGGCTGAGAGCTCCGACAAACTCCTCTTAATGTTTCCTTACACTGCATGACAGATGTGAAAGCCCCTCTTCAGTCTGACAAATAAATTATGAGTTGTACTCTCGTATTAGGCGGAGGGAGCGTGCTGCACGGCGTGCGCTGTGTGTTTAAGCGGTGCGCCTGCTTGAGTTGTTCGTGAGCGGTGAATTAGGGGTGGACATGTGGAATGAGAGGTGAAGGCCTCTGTCCCGTACCAGACGGCGGGGCTTTTCATTTCGCCGCACCATTACCTTGAATGACGAGGCAGCCACGCCCCCTCCGAAAGTTCGCTCGTGCTTGGGCAGGAACTGGGACTCCAAAGCTCATATTTGCTGGACAAACATCTCAAATACCCCCACATCTCCTCCTCCTCCTCCATCTCCTCCATCTCCTCCTCCTCCTCCTCCTCCTCCTCCTCCTCCTCCTCCGCCTCCTCTTCCTCCTCGCAACGAAACGCTGCAATGAGTTAACAGCATCACAGTTGGTAGGAAAGCGTTCCCTCTCGCAGCACGATAATCCGTGCCATTTTGCCAAGCTGCTTTCTCCTCGCTGGTCCTAACAATGCTGAAGTCACTTTTCCTCCCTCTCTCTCCCTCTCGTTCTGCGAACAACAACAAATCATAATCCTTTGGTGAGCCCGACCATATGGTCTTTTCTTTATCCTTTCTTTATCCACACCCCACTGACATTAATAATCTGGACGACTGGGGAGATGGTATAGGGCCCAGAACGCTCCCAACATTCAAATAATCCCTCTGTCAGTTTTGTGCCGCTTTTAACCGAAGCTTGGCGCTCTCATTGAAGTGGGTTGACTGTGATGTGTAAGGACAGACACTCGCCACAGAGAATTACCACCTGAAAAAAACGCTACCTGCAGGGGCACTGAGCGCCAGACAACTAGCTGGTGAACACAGCTGAACGATTACAGGCTAAAGAAAGCAGACAAAGAAAGGAAGTGGAAAGACTAATGACCAAAAAAGCCAAACCATGACAGATTGCAAATGCTGATCCTTGTCTGCTTAAGCAGAACTAACATGTAAGCCTGAAGTAGCTTGTTTGTTTTCTGACTGTCGCAGTGCCCCCCCGTGCCCAACAGTATCAGTAACAACTGATTTAATACCACACAACACATGAAAAGCACAGCAGTAATGTTTCTTCACACCTTAACTTCAGACAGATCACACACTCATAATTCATTCTTCAGTAATCTATTTACTTTGTAACTGATGAGAAGATGACTACATTTGCATTTTTTAAATCTCTGCCATGTCACACTGTTGTCACTATTCGTTGTTTTGCATTTGCGTGAAAGTAATGAATCTGAACTGTTATGCAGTTAAAATTAAAGTGCGCCAATAAAAAACGTGCATCTCCGTCTGAGTATATTACGACGCCACTTAAGCAGCATACCATGCTGTCATCACTTTCTCATCAATTATGCTCACTTCCAAGACAACCAGAGCTCTTTGAGATTCGAGAGGGACCGACTGGTACGTTACAGTACGCGCAGCCTCTTTCCACTCTGTTTCATGTGAGGCAGCGATTCATGTTGGGACTTGGAGGTTATGGATGGCTTTTTAATCTCCCCATCTGAGCGCGGTTGCATCACTTGTTTTGACTATACAGCCTCCTCCTGTTTCCCTCTGAAGGGGATGTCAACGGTGGAGCTCGAGGGCGTGGGGCACGGGGGGGGTTTGCAGATACTGAATTGTACGAGCGAACTACTTTAATCAAGCGCATGCAGTATGCAGCCGCGTGAAACAGATGTTGTTTAATCCGCATCTATAGCAGTGCCAGAGCGCTGACAGCTGTGGTTCACACAACCTCTTTCCCACCGTAACCTTAGTCGCCACTCTGCTGTTTGCTAATTACGTATCGCAACGTACCCTCATAACGCCACTCTCCCCAACGCCTCCCCTCAGAGGGCCACTCTACGGGGGAAGAGAAAGCCTAATTAGACCAAGTGTCCATCTGCTGAAAGGGAGAGGTGGAGGGTGAGTTGGAGAAATTAGACAAATGCAGTAAAAGAAAAAAAAACCCACGATGCCCAGAAGACCTTGTGGGGCTATAATTAAACCTGACAATCAGGAATGTTGGGGAACGACGGGTGAACATGGTATTTTACCTCCTGCTTCATTACAGTCTAATGATCCCCTTAAGGTGTTTTCCCTGACACTAACTACAGCTTATAAAAGGGATCAGTTTCTGCCGCCGGGACAGTGCGAGGAGACTGAAAGCTTTAATGGCGAGTGAAGGTGAGGACAGAAAGCAAAGGAAGAAGATCACAGGGTGAAAGTTTGAGCTGTGCCGACCAGAATGGAGCCTCTGCTACACTATAAAATGCTGGATACTTCTGTAAAAACCAGAGCTGTGTCACCCTGTGGCAGGAGAACAGATACTGTGTGTTTTGTATGAACCATGGAGCACAGATGTTTCTTTGTGCCCCTCGCAGCTCTTGAAGAAAAAGTTAAAGGAGGTGTATTGTACTTTTTCGCTTTCGTCCTTTCATTCAGTATTTGTGCATGTAAAAGATCTCGGAAGGTGAAAAGTCAGCACTAGCAGAAACTGCTCTCTCCCACTGAAAACAGAGTTCCTGAAACGCCTCGTCAGTGGTCCAACGTTTCCTTTCCTTGACTTTGTGACATCACGCCATGTCACCATGTCACCATATCACACATTTGCATAATCTATCCATAACAGCTAGTTAACGACACATAAAAAAGGATTTAGCAAAGCTGCTCTGTTGTTGTTAGAGGTGCTGGCTCAGGCGTGCGCGAGCTGACCAATCAGAGAAGACTGGTTATTCCGGAGGGGTCCTTAAAGAGACAGTGACTAATAGGAAGTAGAATTTTATAAGAATTTTAGTTGAAAACAGTCAGCAGTTAGCTCTCTGATAATATGCTGCCCTTTGATGCATGTCAGCTGTTCTAGTAGTAAGCCGAAATAAAATGAAGGAACCTGCAAATGAGCATAATATGTCTCCTTTAAAGCAACTGTCTTTCTGGTTGTTTTTTGTAAGTGTGTTTGTCTCTTTAAGTGAAAGCATCCTCCCTCTATAATTAATGAGACTAATGGCACTTTCACCCGAAACGCATTTGGAGCAGTTTCATCAAAGTCTGGGAGCGTTTACAAGAACATTCGGCCAGAACATTCAGGCCCAAGACAGGTGGAAATGCCTCCTCCAAGAGAAGTTTGGTGCTGTTTCTTAGACATGTATCTAGGCCAACTGCAGGACACAACCCAAAAATGCGAGAGGCCGAGTGGTGCATGGAGATGGATGCTGACATTTGATAGCCGACGGCCGAGCAAAAGAAACTGCAGTCAGGAACGATGCTCATGTATTTCTTCACATGCTCCTAAGTGGAATTTAAACAGCACAGAAAGCAAATGAGCCCACAACTCTTGGCTAAAGTTAAAGGGACTGAAGTTTAAGATTTATTTTGATTCACCGTGCTGCCAAAATCCCAGACAGGTTTCCAAAACTCTGTCCAGCGAATGAGCAAGTTTTGGAGACTTTTGTTTATAAGATCTGTTTTTTCTTGTAATCATGCAGCCTGAGACTGAAACCAAAAACAAACATGTAAGAAAAAGCACATGGATCGCCCCATAACAAGCTTCTTCAATTGTGATCCCACTACATAAAGTGTAAAGAACAACAAGCTAAAGAATATTTGCTTTGTAATCTGAGCGATTAAAAAAAAGGGCTGGCGTTTCCAGTTAGCTCAAGTACCCGGACGCCAGATTCAGGACACATGACACTGTCCTCCTCTCCCTTTGTTCATTGATTCATGGAAAGACATAAAAGCCTCATTTCCAGTCATGAAGCAGCCTCTGTGCCTCTGCCTTCAGCATCTGGTCCTCAATAAGAGTGCCGGCGCGGAGGGGCCGGGCCCGGGCCAGATGAATCAATGTCTGCCGCGATTGTCACATCAGCTGTTGAGGTGTACTGTGTCCAGACAGAGAGTAAAGGCTTGCCTTTGAGTGACAGCTCCTTCAAAGCGGAGAGACAAGATGACAGATGGTATCAAAGCCCCGCATCCCCACAGAAACTCAGAGACGGATCGGGTTCTCTGAAATGTTTATCGGCGTAATTAAGCTTCTTTCATTATTATTTCGAAGAAACAATGAGGAAGTTTATCAGGGATGAACCGTGATCGTGACGGGCCAGGAACAACTTGCCTGTCAGACTGCAGAGAAATGGCAGCGCAGTTAAAAACGCGCGTGTGTGTGTGTGTGTGTGTGTGTGTGTGTGTGTGTGTGGCGCTCCGGCATGTACACACACTAACGTGCACACAGGCGCGTGCACACACAGATGGCAGAGGAATTTAGCCGAGGCTTTGATATGCAGATTGGATGCTGGCTTGTCATTTCTGCTGGCTGCGACACCGTGTTATCGTTCCTTCAGCACAACATTAAGAGCTGATAACATTTACCTGAAGGGGGCAGCTGACTGATAATATCGTCAAGACGTCTCCCGCTCCTGGAGGCCCTGGGCCCGGGCCTGTGTGGAATTTGCCACAACGGGATGGCACAGAGTGGGCACGCACGCACATGGATCAGCACAGCGTAGACAAAGAAATATGACCACTTTTCCGTCTCCTAGGCAACTACGGTATGAACAGTGTGACAGTTTGGAAGGCTGTATGTCCAAAGTCGTGAGAGGTGGCAGTAAGAGTGTGACACACACACTTGAGATCTCAGCGTGTGTTTGTGTGTGTGTGTGTGTGTGTGTCAGATCTCAATCCCAGCGACAGTGGTGCATACTGACGAGGCTGTGAGAAGACCCGATGCTGATGTTGTGTTGTTTTTTTTTTTTTTGGAAAGTCTAGAGAAAAAAAAAAAAAAGGTGCAAACCAGAGAAAAGGGAGTGGATGTTTTGCTTCTAACAGACGTGTCAAAGTTAACGATTATGCTAATCTGCCACAGTGATTAAAACTGGCACTGTGTGTTGGAATACATTACCGGGGAAAACATCACTGGTTTAATAATATCTACATTCTGCATAAATCATGATGGCTGATTACCGCAGATGGCAGAGTGCCAACAGTACATTAACAGATTATTACAGTGGGCTACTTGCTCATGTGCAGCTTTTTTCCCCATCCCCACCGGACCGCAGATTAGTTGCATAAGCTTCTGTTATTGAGTGTTCATAACATGTTTCTCTACAGTGCGTCGGGCCATAGGTCTGCACTGCTTATTGAACATTACCATGACAACTTCAGCCCCACATCAATAAGTCATCGTCAGAGTGGCACAGTTAACCATTTATGGTATTTCATAGATACTTGCTTGGGAAATAGGTCCTCCACCACTTTACATCAGAACATTACATTCATTTAACGCAGCAGGCTAAGAGGAGTTATTTTTGTCCTGTAGGAAGTTCAAGAGGTGGTTCGTTTTGTCGTCTGCAAGGGTCAGGGACATGGGGCTAAAAAGCCTTTTCATGTTGGCCGGAGTGCACTGGAACACACAAAATCTATTCCTATAACTCCTCCATATTCGTTCCCAGCTCTGTTGTAGGCCTTGACCACCTGGCTGAATAAGAAATAGGGATGAGCTGATGGACACTGTGATTCAACCCTATTTTTATGAAATAAGTTTTAACAAAAGATAACATTGTACTGCACGACTGCAGGCAGACAAACACCAGCACCAATAGATCTGGGCACAATCTGTATGCTGTTTGCTCATTGCCTCACTGACGCTGATGAGATAAACTGAAATTCGGTATTGAGTGACAAGAAATGTTTTGATGCTGGATAGTATCGAGGCAGTTCAGTTGGTGCCCTAGAAGTTCAATACCCAGCCCGACCCGGATGACAGGAGACAAAAAAGTTGGGACCACCTCAGCAAAGATGTTATATATGCCAATCTGGTAAACATCATCCAACCCTGATAAGAAGCCATGATTTACTGGAACCGGACGGAGTAGCACAGCTTGCACTGATGCCCCACGGCATGGACTTGTCCAATCCTGGCCACTTCAGCTGCCCTACTTTCCATCAAAAACTGAGGAGCATAGAAACGAGCGGATTCATTTTTCAGCACATGTGAATGGGGCAAGGTGGGAGTCTTGTGTAACTTCTCGCAAAGCAAGCTTTTCACAGCAATACTAGGCTGGAGTGCCCATTCTGCCCTTCTCCTGATTTCATCAGGGAGGAATACTGGTGTATTAGCCTCGTATCCATTACCAGTAAAAACTAATTTCTATCATATTTCTCTGTACCATCAGGGTGAATTTCACCATTTTCTGTTTCATCAGTTTCCTTCATCTCTCTACATGTGCGAAGATCAGAGACATGTCGGGGAAACACAGTTTGCACATGCTCTTCATTATTGCACCAATGGCCTGCAGTGTGTCACAGTCTCTGCAGGGAAGACAGTAAGGGGGTCAGATTACTAAGCCTGAGGGCTCCATTTGATCATACAGTATGTACTGCTCTGCTGCACTCTGAACAATATGTTCAACCCCTGCAAGTTTCACCTATGGTATACGTGACGACTGGTGCGTATGTGTGTTAATCTGAGCACTTGAACAGTTTTGTGGGGTTTTTTTTTTCCTGTTCCTCCACAAAATCTTTTTCCACAAACACTTTCTGCTCCGGCACGAGCGGCACCGCGCTCGATAATAACCCGGTGAAACAATTAAAACACAGGGGGAACAGTCAAAACATTAAGCATGGAGCAGCGCAGGGCCTTAAGTGCTGCTAAATCACACATCTCGCAGTGGCTGTAATTTTAGATTAATTATTCATCTGCTTTCTCGCGCAACGGAACCGGCGGTGCAGCCGAAAAATGAATAGAGCGGAGATTTGTCCTGAGGTCAGCCGGTGCATTTAAAAGAGATTATTGTATTCTGCTATTATTCATGATCCCCGAGTGTTCTGTTTAAGATGTGCAGCATGCGCACGCCGCATTGCATTTACGGTCCAGGTAGACTCATAACCTGTTTATGAGAAACGTGGATAGCTGGGAGACACAAAGATGTACAAGTGTGGTTAATTCTTTTTCATTATATTCAGAATGAGATATTTAGTTTATTCATTCATTCATTCATTCAGGGGGCAATTGTGATTGTGATTTGAATTGTATCTGATTTGAAAAGCATGTAATGCATGCAAATATACACACTGTGGATTTCATGTATGTGCTGTAAATATCCAATTATTCTTGTGTTACCGTTTACGTCAAGGTTCGGTGCAGCCACCTAAATGTGCCGCACCATTCCCACACATGTGAACCAGCGGTCTGAGGGTTAACATGCCACTTTGTAGCCTCTCAGCTCCAGCGTTGCCACTTTGCTGCCGTGAATTTCCTCCATTTCCAAACAGCGGCGTGCCCCCCATCCGAGCTCTGAATGACTTGTCCTGAGGCGCTTCATCCCTTTTATTTCCTGATCCAAAGTCAGCGCACAGCCACAGAAGCCCTTGTGAATACAATATTACACAGTAAATAAGCACACGCGCAAGCAGCCGAACCGACAATATATGTATGGAAAAAAAGAGCGGCGACAGTGGAGGTCGGTCCACAGAGAAGTCAGTTTGTTTGGCATGTCTTTGCGGGAACAATCGCTGAATTGTCCTGTCCTTTATCAGCCTCTCAGTGTTCAGACGTCGCCTTGTTCCAGGACAAATCTGGCAGCTTTAAGCGAGGATAATAAGGGTTTTTGTCGAGACACGCTCTCCCATCTTCAGCCTCAATCTTATTCTTTCACCTCCCACGGCTGATGCTGCTTGATGATACAACATCAGCCCTTCTGCTCAGCCAACTTCCAACTAATATTTCACATTTAACACAGACATTTCCTCCAGGCTGTTATTTGCGCCGCTGTCAATATGTTATTGACACAAACGAGGTGACATTATGTGGCGCCCGTCTCTTGTCTCCCTGACGTGTCAATCAAAAATTACTCACGGACCTGACTGAGCACAGATATAGATCGCTCGGTGGGGAGGAGCAGCGGAAAGGAGGAGATATCTCTTCTAGGAATACTCGCATTGATTGTGTGCGACTGAGCCAACGGTTGTCTGATTGACAAGCAATACAATTAAGTGGAAGCAAGAAGGAACGGAAGACCATCATCATATCAATCATCAGTCCTTCCCCCGCCTTCCTTCGTCGATCATCTTCGCTCATGATCTAATGAGCTTTGTGCACTCAGAGACTAATTTTGCTGTAAATATTGCGATCATGTCTTCTTGGTTCACAGCAGCACTAAGTCACGGCGACAGAAAGACAGAGAAAGACAAAGCAAATCAAAAAGTGTTCCCTAGGCAGTAAAACAGACTACCTCAGAGTAGACTATTAAATCTAAACTGTGGGGGCTGAAAAGTTTTAAAGGTACGATGTGTAACAATTTTAGTTTTAAATATTTTTTTAAAAATGACTCAAATTATCACCAGAATGTGAACAATCATCAGCTTTGAGGTTATGTTAAAGTATTGTGTTGCAGAAATATCTACTGAAGTTAGCATGCTAACCAGACAGTCCAAAACTCCTCTGCTCGCAGTGAGAAACAAAACTCCCCTTGTGTAACATGCTCACAGCCTGGATTGCTAACTGTTGATAAGCTAACAGCTGCTACAGCTGCAGTTAGCGGTTAGTCTTATGATATGCTGCATTGTCTGGAATGTGAATTTGACAGGTGCTGCTGCTAAATCAAGTATAATCATCAAGAATTTTAATTAAAAAGTTCAAGAATTTGCCAAAATTTTCATCACAATGTGACTAAAGAGCAGTTTTTACATTCTAATGTATTGCGTTGCAGAGCTATCTACTGAAGTTAACATGCTATACAGCTATCCCTAGCCCTGTCCCAGTCCAAAGCTCCTTTGTTTGTGGCGTTACCACTCCCTAGCCTGAACTGCTAACTGCACAGCTATCTGAGCAAACTAGCTAAGAGAAGCTACAGTTAGCAGCACTAAGCAGTTACTCTGGTAAAATGCTTTCCCCTATTTGTTTTGAATTTGCATCTCCTAAATATTGCACCTATAAAATTATTAGTCTACTTAAGAATTTTGAGGTAATCAGTTTCCTTTTTTTTCCCTCAGTAAAGTCACTTCATGTACCCACAGACTGAGGTTCAAAGTACAATGCAACAGCTGAGATTCAAACACACCATATATGGCATGGGTCTATTTCAGTACACAGAGGTACTTGTAACAAAGGTCTCCGTTGGTCGTTAAGGTAACACAGGCATTCCTTTTCATTGCACTAAAAGGAACATGGACATTCTGACAGCAAAAGGAACATTACATGTATTAGAATTATATAACAGGTACAGAGGGTACAAAATGTTATATTACTGGAGCAACTCTCCAAAAGGGACTTTTTCTCCCACTGCTCTACAGAGTGGCCACCAGTCCGAGCACCAGCTGAAGTTGTTTTCCTGTCTCTGATGGTCAGAACAGTCATAATTAGTGACGCTTCTGGCAACGTTGCATTAAGTGAGCTAATGAGAGTTATGATTAAACAGCACTTATAGTAAGGTCAATCAAAAGAGAAAAAGTCATTGTTATGCACTCACAGCCATAATAAGCCTCAAACCTGGAGGTTGTTGAGGGCACATACAGCCCACACTAGTCGGCACACAATAATTAAATGCACTATACAAGAAAGGATAAACAATTCTATGAGCGCTCTAGCGGTGTCCCTCCAGGTTGCAGTTTAGGTCCCCTTTTAATTTAGCATGTATGCTAATAATCAACCATCTGTCCAGAAGTTAATGCCCAAATGTTGCAAGCTTCATCTTTACTTCCAGTACCTATAAAGAAAACTTCAGCATGCTAATCAGATTGCTGTAGCCCATCCCACTCAAAAGCTAGCCGTGTAAACACCAACACTCCCCTGGTCCCTAAGCTCCCAGTCTGAACTTCTAGCTGCACAGCTAACTGAGCTAACTAGCTAATAGCAGCTACAGTTAGCAACATTTAGCAGTTACTCCAATGACGAGCTGCTCCCTATTTGTTTAAAGTATAAATTCGACAGGTGGGAAATTTTTAGATATTGCACCTTTAAACTGCTTTCATTGCTCTGTGTTGTTCACTAACGTTGTAAGCGCTGTTGTTGTTTTATGTAATTTATGTCTGTTTTGCAGTTGACCTGCCCCCAATTTTCCATGAGAAATAAAAGTATGTCCTCTCTGCATGCTGCTGTGCACCGCTCAGTGGCAAAGACAAATTTATAATTTTCATATTGAGTATTTTTTCCCAGCCAACCACTTGGATTTAGCAATAGTATTATTTTTGCATATTCAACTTGAAAAACCCTTGCTGAGCCTACAGGCTACAGCATAGCTGCACCATAACATGAAACTATCGGGACAATAGGGACCATTTTGTTCTTGTTCTGCCAAAGCACTCATTTGCATTTTTTTTCATTTAAGGAAGAAAAATCTACCTCAGTCCCTGTCCCTTGTCTTCTAAAGACCCATGTGCTGTGTATTTATGGGTTATGAGAAAAGTAAATGTTTTTTACCACATATGTTAGAAAAGTGTCCCGACTTGACAGCTTAAAGTGTTTGTGTGCCGGAACAAAAAGCAGACATTATGGAAATGCCGCAATTCAGGGTTATTTCAGTCCTGGCCACAGGCATAACAGGATGGAGGGGATGACGAAGATGATAATTGAGCTTAGTCATCAAACGCAGCTTTAGTCAGGTTACAATGCAGTTGTTGTGACAGAAAGCACAACTGTGATGTTTTCATCCGTCTACTTGAGCAACACAGGGCAGGGCATCAGCCGGGATTCTTAGCGGTGTCCCCTTGAAGACCTGTAGTCTTAACAAATATTGCCAAACAAGCCTTCAGTTAGATGAGACTAGTTAAGAGTTGGTTTATTTTGTGTCTGGAAAACTGGACCGCAGACAGCAGCTCAGTGGGCTGACTCATCTGCGTTACATCACAGTGGACAGGTAGGCCATTTTGTGGCGTCTCAGCGCGGTAGAAAAATGATTCAGCCTGGTCACCTAAGGTGTGTTTTACCTGATCTGCACATTAAAAGGGCAACCGCCGCCACAAAACACAGTGTCAGATCATTCTCTCTCCCTCTCTCTTTCTCTCTCTCTCTCTCTCTCTCTCTCTCTGAGGAAGAAGAAAAAGGGAAAACCTAAAGGATCAATACGGCAAGCCTTCAATGGATTTCTTCATCTGCGCCGTTCATTAAGGAGCCCGCGAGAGAGAAAAACAAGCAGCGCAAGAGTGTTGCAGGGACGGGGTGAGGATGATGGAGAACGCCCGCGAATGAGAAGAGAGATGAAAAGAGCGACCGATAAACAGAGAGTGCAGAGCAGGTTTCCACAGATATGGATGGTTAGAGGGTCGATCGTTACCCCAGACACCGTGAGCCTGCCTGCCTGCCTCTGCTGCCTGATTGCCCGGGACACATTTGCATTAGAGCTGAGAGGAGCCGAGCAGAAGAGCACAGCCGGGGAAGTCTTTGATCTCTCAGCCTCTGTCTCTTTGATGCACCATGTGGAAACACAGCAGCAGATTTGGGGGGGAACCAGGAGATGATGTTGGGTGTTAAGTGGAAGTGGTAGAAGTGCGCGCGTGTGTAAGTGCCTGTGCACGTGTGTGATGATGTACATCGCGGGAAATGACTGCGCAAATCTGCCAGGACTCTGATTGCAGTCCAAATGAGCACACACGCACACACACACACGCATGGCAGCACGGGTTGCCCTGCTTTGTTAAAGTCAAGTGCATTCAAGCAGGAGGGAATGAAAAAAGCCCCTCCACCCTCCACCCCACCCCAGCCCGCCGCTTCACTCTTCAGGATTATCAAACATCGCGGCAGCTCCGACAACCACAACTGTCAAGCAACAGATTTACATCCAAACCAATCACCCCTCGTGCGCTTTTTTCCCTCTGAAAATGTCATTTCACATTCCAGTCCCGGGTTAAAATTCGAGGCAGCGCGCCGAGATTATCTGCGGATTTCGACTCCGTGCGTGTATCCGCGGCACCCTCTGCCCACTCGCCCACATCCCCTCCGGTCCGCGCCTCCTCGCCTCTCCTCCGTCCTCCCTTGCACTCCACACCTCTCCTCTCCCGTCCCCCTTCCCGTCCTCTCACCTCGCTATCGTCTCTCCTCTCGCCCAGCCTGTCAGGATGATTTCAGGCTTGTCTGGCCTGACTTAGCGTGGTAAGATTGAAGCAGTAATTACAACAGTCTCTGAATAGCTCTTTCCTCCCACGGAAAAACCTCGCTACCTATCATCCACAGGCTTAACCCCGCTCTCCACGCTGACACGTAGGGGCCAGACAACGGGTTTTCTGTGTAGAAAACCATTAACCCACAATTAAATTACAATCACCATAACAAAGGACGGGTGACATTTAAATCCACCAATCGAGGGGGGATTAGGAGCAAAGACCACTTCTCTCGGGATGCGTTATCGTCTAAATATGACAGTGTGGATAAAGGAGATGTGAATTAATCAAATATTACAAAGTATCTACCAGTGGGGGCAGTTTTGGTGGACTTATCTTCTTCTACAAGTTAAGCCAAAGAGTCTTACAGGATGCACAAAGCTGGGGTGAAAAAGAAAAGGAGACTGTCGCTTTTGCTCCTCTTCACCTCTTCTGGTGAGACGTTAATGATATGCTGTAGTTCGCCAGTCGAACGGTCTCATATCACAACTGGAGTGGGATTCAGACAGAGATGAGGCGAGGAACAGAGGTTTAGCGGTTGGATCGCAAAAGCTCCCAGCAATTATGTCTGGTATCATTACAGAGAACCAGCTAAGAAAGCTAATGACAAAATATGTGGCCCCTGGGTTAGCGTGAGCGATAACTGGGTGGCGGCTGCCTTTAAGCACAGCTGGGCGTTGAACCAAAAATACACACCTCAAGCTACACACATGCAGACCACAACACTTAATTCAACAAGATGGGAATGGTTTTTAGTCATGCAAACAAGCTAAATGCTTATATCATGCTAACATTCGCCCAATAACGATGCCAACGATGATGTTAAACAGGCGTATCTACCATGTGCACAATCTTAGTTGAGCATGTTAGCATGCTGATATCTGCTAATTAGCAGCATATAGAAAAACAATACTAACAGGCTGATGTCAGACATGTAGCTAATTTCCATTTGCATCTTAGTTGTCGATAAGCATGTAAGCGTGTCAATATCTGCTAATTGGCACAGAGTCGCCTGAGGCTGGAACAAGAGACACTGTGGCGCTACATGAAAGGTGGTATCATCCTGAAGGGAACATGAATTAAAGCCACATGTGGTTAAAAGTTTCACACTGAAACTGCATGGTGACAGCAGGACACTGACACTTAGCTGACTCGATGGGTTGACATCATGGAAACCAGAAACCTGATTGGATGAATCAGTCATAATATGACATGGCCTGCATTGCCTGAGGCCTGAGGACCTCCAGCGTGACCACTAAAGGATGCGGCGTGTCACCTGACAGCCCTCCGAGGTGAAATGCCTACTCAACACTTGGCTCTGACACAGCAGAATGATGTCGGCCTTCAATCGAATATCAAGGTTGCCCTGATATGAAAGCAATTTGATATAGCCAGAAAGGAGAATGAGGAAATGAGATTGATGTTGTGGGGAGAATGAGTAGGTGGTCTAATGCGAAAAAAAGGAAGTCAGTCGAGGTAGAAAAGCTGCATAGTTGGTGTTTTATGCTGAAATGGCACTCGGGCTTTGACACGATATCAGAGAGAGCTTTTTTTGTGAAGAGAGCTTTTTTCCTCAGTGAGACCGGACCCGTCAGTGAGCAGTAGAGAAGGGGAGGTGAGAGGGCTGTCCAGCCGCAGGAACAACTGGGCGAGCAGGAACTACTGTTCAAAGACACACAACACATAAAATGCATTTTTGCCGCAAAGCAAAGTGACTTACTTCATGGGTTTAAAGAGAGCCTGGCCATAGTTCATGAAGGTCATGATGAGCTTCAGCTGAGTGCCTCCAGACTTCATGGCTGTTGAAGGGAAACAGACAACACGGCTTTTATCAATACAGAAACTAAAGGTAACTGTGTTTTTCTGGAGAAAAGAGCTCTAGTTATCCCTTTTGTACTTCAACAAACTTAGTCACCACAGTTAAGTTATAGTTGCACAAAAAAATGTCTAGCTAGATATCTAGATTAGCTTGTGTTGTTAGCTAGTTAGCCTAGCTACGACTCAAAACACTAGACAGACTATTGTTTTCAAGCTAGCTCATTTCTGTACATTTTTCTGTTGATTGTCCAACAACTTTAATCAACAGAAAACATCAAACTGAATATGAAGAAAATACAAGTTATTGCCTTTAGTGTCTTTTTCTTTTTTTCTCTTTTCTTTTTTACTAGTGTTCAACTTTTAGCCAACGGGCAACTTAGCCCGGCTGCATCTGACTGCACCGAAGCTCCTAACTATTTCCACCTCAAGCCAAATGCAACAAATTACCAAGGTGATCAGAAAATGTACCTGCGCAACTTCCCCAAACCAAATGTTACGTTTTAAAATGATTTGTTAGAAGTCCAACAGCTAAAAAATGTGAGAATCGAGACAATAAGCCGATCCACAAATATGACGAGCTGAAACAAGTGAATGTCTGAAAATTCTGCCAAATAAAATACTGAAAATAAAGACTTCAGTGTGACTTTCTTGAAAATACCCTCTTCTACGAAAAAAACACTGGAAATGAAAAACTCATGCTTGACAACCGGTTCCAAATTGCCTGATTCCTCAGAAATGCTAGAAAAGCTTATCAGTTACTTTCATCAATGCAGGCATGTTTTTTCTGGCAGTTTCGCATTCAGGTCACAGCTAGCTCGGCTCGCCCGTCAGCTCCAAGACGGAACCGGTTCGAGACTTAACACCAGTCAAACAGTGGACTTTCTGCGCAACTACCCGAGTCTCACGCATACCTTTTCTTCCCTGCTTCTATTCACTCTTCAGACTAAGAGATAAGAACACAGAAAAACCTGTTAGGCCAGGGTTGCAGCTGTATAAAGTCTGAATATACAGTCACACCATGGACATTTGCTTATCTACAGTATTGAATTCAACCATCTCAGTGATAACGAAACAAGAATGTTTCAGGATAATATCTAGTTTCAAGTCTGTTAGAACATAACATTAATGATGATTATACATAATTGAATAATGAATAGTGAGTGTGATGTTTTCTCAGATGGTTATCGCACTGTGTCACACAAACCGAGAATCGTCCGCGGCGCTGGTATCAATAACATCTTCAGCCCATTCACACATCAAAAAACAGGACTGTATGTTGTGTTTACCCACCAAATGCAATATTGACTGACGCTGATTTTACACTGTTGAGACACGTCAATCCACACCTGAAGCTTCAGCTTCCTCTGCTGCGCGCGTGTGTGTGTGCGTGCGCAGATGTGTGTTTTGTCCGCCCGAGTGCTGATGTCGCCG
Organism: Acanthopagrus latus; assembly: GCF_904848185.1. Lineage (NCBI taxonomy): Eukaryota > Metazoa > Chordata > Actinopteri > Spariformes > Sparidae > Acanthopagrus > Acanthopagrus latus. The sequence continues at coordinate 8,466,324 of NC_051058.1, forward strand.
CGTTTGTTTGATGGGAAGGGAGAGTGAGGGGGTGAAGGACGGCCGGCGCTCGCTCGCCCGCCGCTCTCTGTTTACTCTCTCTGTGTATTCTCTGGTGGGTCCATCTGTCTCCCCCTCTCTTTCTCTCTCTCTCTCTGACTCTTTGTGTTTTCTAGTCATCCTCCTCTCCTTCATGTTTTCTCCCCTTCTGTACATGATAGCGCGGTCTAAACCAACTCCTGGGACCGGACTTCAGTGCTAGTGCGAGGACTTTGCTGTGCCTGAAATACAACTAAATTCAGACGCACAAAATGAAAGGAGCAGAGCAGCCGCCGTGCCTGCCCCCCCCCCCCCCAGCTGATCGATCGAGAGCAGTGTTTCGGTGGCCTTTTGCCCACGGACAGCCTTCTCAATCAATGTTCTCATTTATTTTTACATACGGGAATCATGGGGACAAGCGAAAACGTTTGCGGAGTTGGATCAATGTCCACCTGCTTCTGTGGTGAAGCTGCGTGTACCGGAGACATTTTAAAGTTGCACTTACATCGTTTTGTGTAAGAAGAGAAAGATCTTCATTGCCCAATCAAACCAAATAAACAAACTCTATTCATTTCCTTGACTGAATAAACTGAATAAACAAACTGACCTTAAAGAGCAACACAACTTCACGCTGTTTTACTTTGTTTACATGTGGCGGACTCTGCCACCCTTCTAGCTTCAAGCAGTGCTCCGGGGACCTTGTTTAACTCTGAGAACAGCCTGTGTATTCACTTATGTGAAAAATTGTCTCATTACCTCATTAATATTGTAAATATTGAAATTCTGTGTTTTCATTTCCTCTCAAAAACTGCAGAGTGCCCCTTTAAATGAAGGCGCGTCGAGCTGTAATTACTGGGAATAAGGCAGCGCGGACGTAACGTTTCATTTCGGCCTCCAGTCGCAGTAAGCAAACCGCGTTTTTTGTCCAGACTTCATGATGCGATGTGTTTACCTCTGTCTCTTTGCGAGACGTGCAGCAGCAGCAGCAGCCTCTCACCATAATCTGTAAAAACATTGATCATATCTCGAGCCTTTGCACGCCATGTCTTTATCGATAAATGCTGCTGGAAAGAGGTTACTGTATAATACATCCGAGCACTCTCCTATCCTTAAGTTTAGATAATAACCGACTGCTATTGGCTTCTATTGGTATTCTGCCCGAGGCCTGTGTTAAGGCTCTGTAATTACTGAGCCACCATGTATTTAGCTGGCTCGAGATGCTGAGAAACTGCTTCCCCTATCCACCCTGCCTGAGAGACAGAAAAGCAAGACGGAGAAAAGAAAAAAAAAAATCTGAGAGAATTAAACAACATCTGGAGTAGGAAGACAGAAACAAAAGGAAAGAAATTCTTCTGTTAGCGACCTGGCAAGGGTTTGCTAGTTTTTAAAAAACAGCTAATCCCACTCCAAGATAAGCATTTAATCTTTGCTGTGGGCCACTTACAGTTTTTTATTTTATTTTTTTGTTCTTTTTTTTTTCACACCATTGGCAGATGAACCTAAAAATCTGTAATCACTTTCCACAGCAAGCGCAAGATGGGCGACCTCGAGTTGACAAGCGCTCTTGGAATGTTGGAGCCAGACGGAGCCAAAATGAAAGACAATCCCTCCAAAAAGGAAAAAAAAAACAGAGGATAGGCTCCGTATAACTAACCCAGAGTGGATCAACACCTCCGTCAGGTACCGCTGTGAAGGCTTCGGCAGCTTTCTGCAGAAAACCTAGATTTACTAGTGCACTTCAATCAAATAAAAATGATGAAAAAAAGCAGTGAATCAAACTGTGATGTGTGGCTGCGTGGAGACCAGGTGTTCTCTCAGGGCTGTTGCACTCCGTGGGAACACATCAGACGAGATTGCGCTGTTCTATTATTCCCTCAGCCTCGCGAGGGAGGAGGAGGAGCACCACGGGCTGATCAGATTCAGCGCTGTCGTGCGATAGCCTGTGGCTGGCTTCCACCTCTGTGCAAACTTGTGCATCAGCGCCTATAGCAAGGAGCGCAACTGACACTCACTCACTCGGCGGCCCATTCCTCATACTTCAACCGGTAGACCTGCTTACATTAGACACACGCTTTCACCTTTGGCTGACTTATTTTAAGACTGACATGCAGCGTTGCCGGATTTGGCTGTTTTCCACCTTATTAGTTGTGGGTGACCATTTCTTCTCATGGGGTCACACTACAGAATTGTTTCCTGACTCGTATGCTTCTCATCCCTTGTCTGTCCACTGTTAACTGTGCCCTCGGAGATGTCTTAACTTGTCCTGCTGCTGTGTTCCTTTGCCTTTTTGCCATGCTGCTTGTGAAGATTATTCTGAAAAAAACCAAAATTTTTTCACAATTTTCTGTAATCACACAAAGAAAATGGGCCCCCCTAACATATACAGAAGCCTCTCGGGGCTTCCATATAGTCCCATTTCACATCCAAACATAACAGGTGTTTGCTACAGGCCTGTGTTCCACCAATACATATTAGGTTTGGCCCATCATTGACAAAATTTTGGGCAGCTCTGGTCTAAAGCATCTGTCTGCCAGCTACGTGCCTGTTGCTCATGTGCTGCACATAAAGATATAGTGGAGTGATGGCATCCTGATCAGAGAGAATTTGCAGCAACTGTGTTGGGATCCGAGCTTCTCTGTTCTTTGTTTACATCTTACAAGCTGCTAAAGGGCTCCAACTGATTTTTTAAATTTTATTTTGTTTTTCAAATATCAACATGAATGTTTGCATCCCGCAGCATGCTATGTCATTAGGATCAGATGTTTCCTGTTGTTCAGAGGCAGGTATTTGGGCTCGAGCTTTGTGCGTGCCTGCGGCATCTGGACACACAGCTGGCACACACAGACGCCGAGCACAAAACAGCGCAGCCTTACTCCACGAGACAAGCAATATCTGTGCCCATCAGTGACGAGTGACAAAGTGACCTCAAACAAGACAAGGAACTCCCTACAAGCTTGTGTATTATGGGCACAACAAAGGTAAACTATTTAACATCCAGCTCATGTCACATGTGATCACTGTTACACCTCGACACACCCCGAAACTCTTTGTAATGGCCAACAGTGTGAGCCATCTCCCCACTGAAGCCCTCCTGCTGGCTTCACCCCCCCCCCCCCCCGCTGTCTAATGACTCACCAACGCTGGTGATCCTCTGGGTGACGAGGTCCTTCAGCAGAGCGTCGATGACTGGGTTGTGTCTGGAGTACAGCTCGTATCGATTAATCCCAATGTGGAAGCGGAGCCAGTTGGGGTAGGAGTCGGCCGTCAGCTCCCCCGTCGGGCTGAACTCGTCCATGTTGCCTTCAGTATTCCTGCATGAGGGGAGCGGGAGGGGGGTAAGGATTGTCACGGATTTAATGTAAGGAGCGGTAGGTGCTGTGCAACAGCTGTGGAGTTACCAACAGTAATGTGATTGAACTATAAACCATGTAAACCTTTAAAGGGGCAATACGTAGTTTTGGGGAGGACATTTTAATCAGAGAGAGAGATTGTGAGTGACTGGTATTTTATGCAAAAACAAACTAAATAATCAAACTCTCTTTGCTTTCATGACTGAACAGACTGAATACAATTTCACACTGTTTTACTCTGTTTATATGTGGCGGACCCTGCCACCTTTCTAGCTTCAAACAATGTTCTGGGACCTTATTCTCCTCTGTGAACAGCTTGTTAAATCAGTAAGGGAAAAAAGAAATGATATTCCTGAGTATATATATATATATATATATATATATATATATATATATATATATATATATATATATATATATATATATATATATATATATTCTCCAAAACTACACATTGCCCCTTTAATGTGATCTCTGTCTAAATCATGACATTTGTTTGTTTACAGTCTTTGTAACATTTACCATGCCTGGTCCTCCGCTGCTTTGGGGTCGAACCTGATGTCCGTGTTGACGTTAAACAGCGTGTCCTCATCCGTCAGAGGTGGCACGGATCGCTTATACAGGGGATGCTCGTAGAGAGCCGACAACCTTGAACCCTTCACGGGCATGTTCTTGGCCACCGAGGCGTCCTGGATGAACTGTCTCTTCCTGTCGCCGCGCAGCCCGGGATGCTCCAGCGCCCTGAACGCCTGCGTCTTGTCGGCCGTCACCGGGACCCTCTCCAGGGAGTGGGAGGACACGTTGGAGCCGGGCTCGTTGCTGAAGTCCTGGAGGATCCGCAGGGTGTGCTTGTTAGGCCAGCCCTGCTTGCCCCAGCTCTGAGGCTCCTCGCTCGGCGTGTGCGAGCAGGAGCAGCCGCCGCTGCCGTGCCTCTCCAGCTTCGGCAGCAGGTCTATCATGATGTGCATCGAGCATGCGATCAGGAACACCATGAGGATCAGGAAGCGGAATTTGCGCAGGAGGATCATCTTCATGGTCTCCCGTTTGAGCAGATGTGAGTACTTGCTGCAAATGATGAGCACGCAGATGAACAGGCTGACTACATCGCTGATGATGTTTATTAGACTGGACGCCAATCTAATGAAATATACATTGAACACGTAGGAGCCATCTTCACTTGCCGTCTTGAGTAAAGGATTCAGTGTTCAGCCTTTATGTTGCCTTCAAACACCAGACTCCTGCCTTCATTCGCGCGGCTCGTCCTGGGCGAAGATTCCCGTCAGACGCGCAAAATCATCCGCAAGCGTCCAGGTAGCGCAGGTCGAGTCGGCTCAGACCAGCGGTCGATTTGCGCAAGCCACATCCTCCTCACGCCGCCCGCTCTCCCCCTTCAGCCGCCGACCACGAAGTGTCCGAGAGGAGAACGCGGAGGAGAAGAGGATCCGAAAAAAAAGCAGCCGTGACACGCCGGAGGGGAGCGATCCGTTAAGGGTGCGTGTCCAAGGGGGTTCGAGAGCGCGCGTCGGTGTCACCATCCAGAGCAGAGGAGCCGATCATAGATCGCCCGGAAAGTGGAGCTCTGTCACATTTAAATGTTGTTGTTGTTTCTCTTCTCCTTTTTTTGAAGGGAAAGTCCCCGAACAAAGTATTCTTGAGCTCTTCATCCACCTCAGCGATCCAGGCAGGGTGCGTAATTCTCCCGAGGGGGGCAAAAAAAAAATCACCCAACAGGCGTCAAATCACGCAGGTTAACAGGAGACAGGAATCCTCCCGCAGGGGCCAGGCAAACCTCTAGGACTACAGCGGGATAAAGAGAGAAGGCGCTCTCTGTAGCATGTGTGAATCCGGGTGGGTGTGTTAAATATGATGATGAAGCCAGGACTAGATCCAGCCTTTTGCGCAGCGTCACTGTACGCAGATTGGCTGAAGGGGAGAGAGAGAGAGAGAGAGAGAGAGAGAGAGAGAGAGAGAGAGAGAGAGCGAGCATGTGAAGCATATAACTGCTCGTCTGTATTCCACTTGGAGTAAATCCTGCCTGCACAACCCGGCCGCGCAAGAAGAGGGCGTCTTTCCACTGGACAATTTTTCAGCAGCAGGAGCGTTCAGCGAAGCGGGCCCCCTTTTTTTTCTTCTTCTTCTTCTTTTTTTTTTTCTTCTCTCCATTCTGAAATTCATCTGCTGGAATCCCTCAGAAATGTCTCCTCCGAGACGGCAGTCAATCCATCGATGATACATTAGACAGGCCTATTAGAGCGCTCATCAGTCTGAGGATCCTCTTCCATCCTGCACTGCTGCCACTCAGCCGCAATCACATCTTCAATAATGTTGAAAGGCTGCATGAAATGAAAACCACAAAGCACCTCTCAGCGCTGAGCTTTTTTTTTTAAAGCGGGGGAGGAGGGGAAAAAAGCGAGAAATAAACCGACTTTCTCTGGCGCTCTGACCTCTAACCCATATTCCACATGAAATCTCCACCCAGCCGGCGCACTAATGTTTCTTTTTTACGGCTAATTGGAGCGGCATTACAGCTGCATCCACGCTTCCTACTGGCTGTAAATAGGCAATAGAGACAGGGTAATAAACGGCCTGCATTTTTATAGTATGGCATATATGCATGAGTAAGTGATCATGCTGTCTGTGATTACCTCCCTAGATTAGTTTATAATTAAAAAGAGCCCAGAGAGAGAGGGAGTGGAGGGGGTGCCACTTGTACTAACAGAGTAGATTCATAAGAGAGAAGAAGAAGAAGAAGAAGAAGAGGAGATGGTTTAAGATAGTCTCAGTGGGGGGATTTACCCAGTGGAACAAAACATTTGTTGTGAATGTTAATGAAGGCAGAATTAAAAGAGCGTAGAGAGTTTTGCTAATCTGGAGCTCTGGTGTGTGTGTGTGTGTGTGTGTGTGTGTGTGTGTGTGTGTGTGTGTGTGTGTGTGTGTGTGTGTTTGTAGAGTGGAAATACAGTGACACAAAGTACTTGGTTTCAGTTGCTGTGTCTGAGCAGATGGACTTGACCTGCGGGGTTCCACAAGGCTCCATCTTTGGACCTCTCCTGTTCAGACTTTCCACACTCCCGCTCTTGCAAAGTTATGAAGTGGCTTCTTGCCATAATTCTGCAGGTGACACATCTCATTTACACGTGTCTCCTCATCGACTTCAAAATCTTGTTGCTAACACACAGATCGCTCCATGGCTCTGGCCCAAAATACAGCAAGAGTTGAACCAGAAAACAATCACGCATCATTTTGTCATCATGCCACCTAGACCTGGTGATAGGTGTGATAAAGTGCCCTCTAGGGTGCCCTTTCTGTGTGCGGGTGCCCCACCGCCTACAGCTGGTGCCCTGTCGATTTTTTCCACTCTTGTCCCTTAAACATCCCGAGTCCTCCACTGGGAAATCATTGATGGCTAATAACTAAATCCTCTTACATTTGCTTTTAAATTGCCTAGTTTTTTTAACATGTGGCTCATTCAATATCTTTTTAATTGATTTGTGCTATATTTGAGCACATAAACATGGGAGTACGTACTGTATTATTTGATTTTACTATCATCACCTTGATTTAAGCTGCACTGGTTTCATTTTCAGTTCCATGTTTCTTGTATTTCTTACCTGCACTTCTGCGCTTTCTAAGTGTAATCCTGTCATATGAATTTTCCTCTATTCTCTATTCCAGTAAAGCACATTGAGTTGCTTTGATGTATGAAATGGGCTATACAACTAAATTTGCAGGTTTAATCCAAAGAGAAGCATCAGGTGTCAAACAACCAACAATGGACTCGAGAAACCACCACATTGTCTATTGTGTCAGACGTAGAGAAAAGATTGTTGTGCTGCCAATAAAGGAAGTATTCCCCCATTGCCTAAATTGCGGTGTAATTGAGGGTTTACATACATAAGATACGCTGACTGCTGACATTTTGGGGCCCTTTAACAGTGACTAATTCCCAACAAAGCAAAGAAGGTCCATCAGATCGCCTCCTCTGGTGTTAGATGTCAGCGATAGTGCAAGCAGGGAAGACAAAGTGATGCTTGTTGCCTGTCTGAATCTCGCGCCAGCCACTGTAGCCTGTGGCCGCGTAGCCCGAGGTGAAACAAGCTCAGATGAATGTGTATTGATGTCAGTCAGACATGGATCACAGCAGTCGATGGGTCAATGGTTCCTCACAAGGCCTGTCTTGTGCAATCGTAGCTGAGCTTTTTCATGAGGAATCAACAGACGGGCTGCTTGATTCTCTCGCTCTCGCCGCTGGGCTGAGCCGTCAACACAATCTTTTTTTACTCTCATTTCGTGTGCTGTCGAATGACATTAGCGCCCCAGATCTGGTAATAAAAGCAGACTGTTGTGAGATGACAATTTGCAACTCCAAATTAATAATCTCACTCTATTACTAGGCAGAAATGCACGCTATCATGACAGAGCATGAAAAAAACAAAAGGGTTCCGACTTGAGGACTTCAAGTGTCCATTTTCACCCTATTGTCTGCAGTGTTCATATTATCTGTATGGCTGAGCTTTCTTCGACAGAAGCTCCTTTCGATCACAACCTGTGACGTAACAAGCTGATTGAGAAACACCATCCTCCTGTATCTCATGTGTCAACAGTATTAGAGGCGCCCGGGCCTTGTACAGGCAAGATCAAGAGGAGGAGGGCAGGGTATCCTAACAGATAGCTGACTATAGCACAGGTCGTAAATACACAAGATTTACTGTATGTCCTCTACGCCTCAAAGTGTCTCTCAGCGAGATAGCTCAGCGGATGGCAAGATAGCACTATCCGTGTTCCTATCTGCACTATCAGAGTGAAGGGTGAGCTTTGCCACTGTTCAAAGTCTGCCGCAAAGATTCAGGCAAGGGGTAATTCAAGTTCAAATGACGAATGACATTTTCATTTTGTCACCTACCCATATTTAGTGTAAAAAAAAGTGAATGACACAGTTTTCCTGGCAGAACCATCATCTTTAAATGGTAAATTTATAGTGAAGGGTGCACTGAGTAGATTTGGACAAATTCATTTGAATTTAGAAAACATACAAAAATAGACATTTATTTGATATAGTCCCATATCATAAGGTCCCCAGAGTGAAATACGGTCCCCACTTAAAGGTGTATCATCAATATAAACAAAGTAAAACAGCAAGTCATTGTGTTGTCCTCTGCTGATAGTGATGTGGTAAAAATAAAAAACTAAATAAATGAAATAAGAATTAAGATTTTTCTCTTCTATTTAAACTGTCTTCCCTGAAACTAAGTACTGCATCATTAATAAAAGTTTCCATGAAGTGGCTAATAGAATTCTAGTTTCTTTGGCATAGTTACATGTTTCTTGTAAAAAAAAAAACAAAAAAACAAAAACAAAACACAGGCAGTGCAGAATGTAGGTGACGCATCGCCCAAACAGAGTTACTGACGCCGACTCTCCCTGGACTGACAACTCCCAGAGAAGCCGGTCGGACCAGGACCAAAAAACAAAGGGAATACAGCACAGAGGTGGCTTTCTTGGCAGATTTAGCATTTAGTTTGGCAACAAAGCCACCAGTATCTGTCTGCCAGGAAACTCCATAAGTCATCTGTAGTTGTTTAAGTAACAGGTAAAGCTGTCTGTCAAGAATTTCTCAAGGGTCTAGGGCAACAGTGGGAAAACCAGCAAACATTTTCACCATGACACATGACCCAGTTTCACCCCAATCACTGAATAAAGTTGTGTTTATGCAGTAATCCATGGGGTCCATTCCCTGGCAACACACTCCTCTGGCGAAGTTCCTCTTTCCATGGCAGTGTCAGAAAATAAAGAAAGTGTTTATCGGACGAAACATGAACATACTCCCTCGAGTGCAGGAGGAGTCATCAGCAGTTTGTTTGTTATTTTTTTCATAAAGAAGGATGAGGAAGTTGCGACAGCACAATGCACCTTGATGGATCATGCCTCACTTGAACTTTCAGCCAGGAGTGTCCAAAGGACTAACATGGGTATGTTTTTTTATTCTGACGTGTTATAATAACATGCAGCTTGCCTGAGTTGTTTTCAAACCAGGCTCAGTTTTCAAATAGATGGGTTACAATTGCTGTATGGTTTCTGCAGCAGATGTAACCATCGGGCAGATTGTAAATGTACATTTGAGTGAAAATAAAATGTGAAAGTCACCCTGAAGCTGCACGGAAATAAAACGCTGACAGTTGTTTATTATGGTGAGAAGAGTAAGTGGGGCGTCGACCTTCTGTGCTTCACACCCCTCCACTGTTTTCTGCCATTCATACATCCCTCTATATCGCCGGCATTCCATATGTATTGTCTGAGTAAATTCATTTGTCTGAATTTGCCCTTGGCGTGACCAGGGCTGAGTGGGGAACAAGACTAATTTCCATCCCTGAGCAGCGCCACACTCACTGCATCTGATACGGCACATTTGAATGGATATTACAGATAACAATGCCCTCTGTTGGCCCCAATAAGCCTCACGCCGCTCTCGCTGCTCCTCCACCTTCTCCACCCTCCTCCTCCTCCTCTTCCTCCTCCTCCTCTGTCAGCCCCTCCCCACCGTGTACAGTTGCTCAGTTCAGGAGCCAGATGTGTAAACACAGGCACGTTTGAAGTGTCATGATAATCGCTCCTGTAAAAAACAGTCACCATCACAGGAGACCCGCTGACATTTCTAAAAATCACAGGCTTGTTTCCTGAGTCACTCTTGCCCAAAGCGGCTTCTTCTTTTATTTTCACGCGCGAGGGCCCCTCTTGATACAGTTTGTCTTCTTTTGTCAGCCCCTCGCATCTATTTCTTTGCAGTGTTTGAATGAACGATGCGCCTTTTGTTTACACAATTATCATTTGTGGGTGTCAGCGCAAAGCAAGGTTGACATTCTGCTTGATTGCATATTAGGGACGTGCGAGAGAGATGTGTGTTCTTCTTTGTGATCGTCACTTTGTTCTTTCCCTTACACAAGAATGGAAGTTGTTGATAAAAAATAATTGGCATCTCATTTAGAAGAAATGTAATATTCATAGACAATTCATTGTTCCTCGAGATGATGCCTGAGGGCTTACAAAAAAAAACATCTTGGCAGCTCTTTACAGATCCGTAGCTCTACACCAGTATTAGTGTATCTACAAAATATACACCGTATTCCCTCATGAATAATCATGACAGAACAGTAAAATTAAAGTGGGTTGTTTTGCTCTCATTAGGATAATCACAATCAGCGAGTTGACAGCTAAAAAGCTACCTGTAGCCCTTATTTTAATGCCAGTACAATATAAATGGCAGACAATTACAGAAAAAAAGTGCAATAAATAAAGTGTAAAAATGAAACTGATACACGGTGAAATAAAAGTGTTTCCCCACAAGTTGGAAAACACCTGCGAACCATCACCAGTCTGCAGTCTGCTCTATAAAGCTGTAATTAGGCATAGTGCTGGTTTTAGCAAAGCAGTCATGACAATGGCAACGCGCTGATGCAAGCAAGTCTACTGTTTACCGCATTCACCATCTTATTTTGTTTTTCACAGCAAAACAAATGCGTTTGTACACTTTCGTAAACCCACCAAAAAATATGCACACGACTCCTTTCACACTGGAAGGAGACAAGTTTGTTTTTCTGCATTTTTTCTCTTTTTGTGTATCACGTCTGTCATCACAGATGCGTTGATGAAACTGGGAAGACAGAAAGCATCAGATCATACATCACATCCGACTACATCCCTAACATTGTGTTAAAAGAAGTCTTAATCAATAACACTCTTAACTAGAACAGCAGTGCGATCTCTCGCCTCCCTGGAGGTCCAGCTTTTGTTTTTCTTGTGATTTAGTTCTGTTTCCTGTTTTATTGTTGTTTCTCATTATCCCCACATCCCTTGTGTATACAGTCTGCATGCTGCCTGCTTTCTGTGCCAGTTCATCTTTGTCTCCTGTAGCAAGCCTTCCAGCATTTCCCCCTAGTGATAGCCTTTCTTGTGTTTATTTTTCATCCTGTTTCTGACCTTGATCTGAACCTGTCTTCAGAAAAGACTTTTTGCCTTTTAAACCTAACTGTCTCGAGTCGTGCATTTGGGTCCTAATCTAGTGCGTCAGACCTTGTCAGGCAGTAAGTAGAGTGCAAACATGATCAAGCCTGTTCCACTATCAGACAGAACATATTAAAATCCTTCGGATCCAGATTTTACTTGGACCCGCATCTCACTTGCAGATACCAACCACATGAATACATCCGATCACAATTGTTCATTGAGATCCATGCATTATACCCAGAGAAATTCAAAAAACTGTTGAAACATTTTTAAGTGTTAAAGGTGCTGAGCTACCCGTAAAAATTCAGACTGCAAATAGGGAACAACATATAGCAGAGCACATCAGAGTTGCCATTACCTGCAGCTCGCTGTGGCAGCTGTAAGCTATTTAACACAGTTAGCCCTGCCACTAACTGTCCAAACTGGGAGCACGGGGAGATATTGTTGTTTACATCGCAACCACAGGAGCTTTGGATCAGGACGGGCCAAGGCTAGCAAATTAGCACGCTTTATTTTGTAGGTATCTGTTCAATGCAATACACAGACATCGTAATGTCATCAAAATGTTATTCCTTCATATTCCACTGATATTTTATCAACCAAAATTAGTGCACCATTAAAGAAAGTAAGAAAAAAAATCCTGGATCCCGTACCAAAAGTTGAGCTCTATTCTGTGCTGGGACCCATCTTCCATCTGAGTTTTGTGGAAGTCTGTTCAGTACTTTTTGTGTAATCCTTCTCACAAGCCAACATACACACGGACACAAGCGAAATCATTACCGCCTTAATGAGGGTAATTGAACTCATCACTTTTTCTGGAGCTGATAATGGAAGATGCTAAGGAGCGAGTCATCTCGACTCTTTCTCATCTCCACTGTGAGTTGCACATGAGCGGTGCACTCACAATGTAACACTGGTTACCTTTTTAATATCTTTTACTTCAGTCTCTCACTTCAGTCGGTTACTCACCTCAGTCAGAGGCTCTAGGCAGTAATTACCTAGCTTAAGATCAACGTAATTTGCGTGCAAATAAATCATTAAATTAACATGCAAATAATTCATAAAAACACACCAAAAATATGGTTGCCTACAGGAATGGTGCCATTCAATACTATGATAACTGCGCCAGGAGATAACAATTACGCCACCACTGATAACCCTGGGAATAAAACTTTCTCTTTCTGTTTTCGGTCATGTCATCAACCAGGCAAGTGATTTTGGTGATCCAACCCCAAGAGGGAAAGGATGAGATGCTGAAAAGGACGGAGTAACAAAAACAGAAGCAGGTCCTGTGAGCTCGAGCATTGTATCAAATATCACCAAACAAGGAAATAAAGGAAAGGATGCATGTTCCTCCTTAAATCAGGATTCTTAAGTTGTGCTACGGGCTCCTCAGGGTCATCTCTTAAAACATCTTAAAAGCCCAGACTGTCTGTGGCTATAATAAGATGTTATTGAGAAGAGTTCTCCTGACCCTGTCTGCCTCCCTCTGCTATCAGACTGTGGGACTGACTCTCCTTGCTGCTCCACCTTGGGGTTATTTTTAAGTCTGTTTTGGAGGCTCACGGTCAGCTCTATACTTACCCAGGTATATGTGTCATTTGGCTTGTGTGTGATGGGGTGTTAGTTCAAACTCTGAGTGAGTACGGCGTCCTGCGGAGGGGGAGTGAAAGGCGAGCACTGTGCAAATGAGTGTTTGGGGTTTGTGCAGGAGTGTGTGTGTGTGTGTGTGTGTGTGTGTGTGTGTGTGTGTGTGTGTGTGTGTGTGCGCGCCTGTGGGTGGATACCTGGGTCACTAGGTACAGTGATCAGTGTGTTTTGGGGCAGCTGCATCCAACCAGAGGCCCTTGCTGTGTTTGTCCTGCTGGCTGCCCTGTAATCCTATAATTAGAGGTTGGGCGGACCACTTTAATGAAGGTTGGCTTGGATGGATGAGTGTTCCTGTTTGGATCATTTTTGGAGCGTGTGTTTATTTTAGAGTGTGGCTCCGTTGACTGCCAGGCCTCCCCAGCATGAAACTCGTTCCGGTTCCAGACATAACAGCGACCCCTCAGCACCGTCCCTGATCCTCCACCAATAACAGTCATCTGCAGCTAATTTGTTTGTTAGCTCTCGCTCTGATTGCCTGGCATGCTCCTTGACCTGGAGGGTAACCTTTGAAAATATGCTGCTGCATGCAGAGCCCAATGAGAACAAAAAGAAATGAGTCAATGTTTTATCAAATACAGTATTCTCCCTCTTCCTGAGATAGTGAAAAGAAGAGAAAATTAATACCACTTCCACCAGCAGTTTGTTAGCTTGGCGTAGCTTAGCTTAAAGTCCACACAGTTTCAAAGAAAACAAAATCCAGTATCAGCACCCCAAAAACTCACTGACATACTAGTTATATCTCATTTGCTCAACTTAACCAAACTGATAAACTTGTGTTTTGCTGTGGGGTTAAAGCTGGAATACTATTGGACCAATCGGAGTGACTTCATTACAGAAAATGTGCCATTATTTTGCTTGCTTGTCAAATTTAAAAAACAGGGAGAACATATTGATAATAGCACAGAACATTACAGTAATTGCTAGTAGGTAAGGCTAACAGCTAACATTTTTTAAAGCTGAGCCAACAGCCACCTGGCTTCAGGTTCATATTTATGGTGCGGCCATGAAAGTTGGCACCTATTGCAGGCTATATTCCCTCTTCATTCTATGTGTGATCCTAAATCGAAACCTAAACAAGCTAGACGAGCACGCTAGCTAAATTCATTTGTGTTTGTATTTTTTTTCTTGCCTCAAAGTGCCTTTAGGCATGAGTATTCTGAAATTAACTGAGTGCTGGCTTGCTATAGTTCATTCATTCATTTCATCTTAGGTGTCTACAAGAACATGTTTACATGTTTTAATGTTCAAAAATCAAAAACTTTGTCCATTGCTGCGGCACCTGTATTTATCCTCTCTCCATTTTAACTCCTGTCTCTTTAAGGCCCTCCTCCAAAAATCCCAATCTGCCCTGATTAGTCAGTTCTCACAGACCTGAGCAGGCACCGCCCACCATGTGTCCACATCTGCTACGTCTGTGTTTTTGCAACCACAGCCATTGTTCTAAATGTAAGGATTTTCTGTTTTTTCTCAGTTGTATATCATTTTAAAACTGAATACCTTCATGGTTTAGAACAGCATTTTGAAGATGTCATTTTAGGTTCTGGCAACGTATTATGTGCATGCAATCAAACTTTATTTATATCGCACCTTTCAAAACGAGTCAAAATGCCATTCAAAGTGCTTTACAATTGATGGAAAAAACATGGTATATTAAGAAAACAAAAACAGATTGAGACACTAACGCACACCAGTTGCAACAAAATTAATAGTTAAACTAATAAAAGATAAATACAAATATAGCCTTTAAATTAATTTAATAGATAGATAGATAGATAGATAGATAGATAGATAGATAGATAGATAGATAGATAGATAGATAGAGAAGCAGGTTAATATGTAATTTAAAAAAAGTCAAAAGTTGCAGCCCAACACACAGGTCATTGGTTAATCATTTGAAGAAGTTAACTACACTAAAACTTTTGAATTTAAAAAGAGCACATTTTTAAATGAGCTGATGATTTCTTATTTTTAACTAAGCAGAGTTTGGCCTGTTTAATTTGAAACTTAATTTAAAGTTTCAGGAAATGATCTGCTGCATTTCATTTTTAGGATATGGTCATTTTTTTCCAGCCCCACTAAACTACCACGTCCTCTGACTGTACCATCACTCAGAACATTATTTTTCCACATGAACACGTATTTAATTCCATGCAAATATCAGAATTAATCCATTTCAGTCAAAAACATTCTTATCTTGTGCCATGCGCCCTTTGCTAAACAAAGTCTCGCTCCCTCTCTGCTTTCACATGGCCCCGTTCACAGATACCATCTTACAAAATCAACATTTATATTAGACCATTTTATGGCTTTGGTGCGGACCGCCTTCACGAGTAGAGGATGTGCTGCAAGAGCAGAGCCTCATGTTGGGACCTGAAAAAAGATTTTAACATCCTGGTGACTTGAAAAACACTGAAATCTCACTATTAATCCAGCTGTCTGCTTGGCGGAGACATGTTTTGCTTTGCTAAATGCGGTGGGGGGTGGGGTGGAGGAGCGGGGTCTGCACAGAATCTCAACAGTTGTGACATCCGTGCTAAAATAGAGCTAACTGGAAACAGATCCTGAAGTCGTTAAGCAATAATGAGAGAGAAAAAGAGGTATCTCAAAGATTTGACTCAAGGCCAACACCATTAGGAGAACGATGTATGAACCCATTTCATCTGGGATCTTTACTCATAGTGGACAACATGCACACACACACTCTTACGCACAAACTTGCCTATACCAGTGGTTGACTGTAGCTCACATAGGAGCTCCTCACCCCCACACACCTGTCTCCTGACTGCTGACTTTGCAATTCCTGACTCCCTTTACTTAGTTTGTCTCCACTGCTTCATCTTTTTTTTCTTCTTCTCCCAACTGTAGACCTGTCATAGGGCACCTCTCCTCTCCTCTCCTCACCTCTCATTACGTTTCTTCTTCTTCCTCGTATTATCTCACGGCTGCTTTTCCTCCTGCTTTCACTCATCTCCTCACTGCTGCTGTGGCATGTCAACAAAGTCCCATCACTGTCAGCCAGAAAACCGACAAAACGTCTGCATAAACACAAGGTTTGTAAGAGGTAGCGGGCTGTAGTTGGCAACGCTGCCCTGGCTTCTGTGTGTGTGTGTGTGTGTGTGTGTGTGTGCGCACTGCGTGGGAAGATAACCAGTCACAGTGACTGAGTGAAAGAGGCACTTGTCTTTGTTTTTCAGTGGGAGGTACAAGTCTGGTTTTGGACTCACACACACAGGATGGAACCGCAACGCTTCCACAAAGCCACACAACTGCAGTCAGGGGGATTTCAGTGGATATAGTGTGTTTTGAGGATATTGTTTCAGTGAGTTATTGTGCTTCTGGGTCATAAAGCCATAGAAAAACCCCTTTTATGATTTGTTTTATACGTCTGTTCAACCGAACGGCCGCTGTATGATCAATGTTGAATTGATCAACAATGCACCTTTCATTCAAGGGGTCTGTTTTACTGCCAACCTTTTTCATCTGAGTACCTGCTGGCTCGCGGCTGTATCAAGATAAACTTTGTGTTAGAGTGCCTTGTTGCAGGAAACTCCAGCATGTGGGTAGAGGGAGAATCACCCTCTTTGTTACAGTGATTCACAGGGCCACTAGACCTGTGGTGTGTACAGTAAGTGGGGGGTGATTTAGCAACAGATCTGACCTCCAGTCCAACAATCCAGTGTAATACTGCCCGCATTCTCCATCAAAACAGGCTAGATGGATGGTTGAACACCTTTCTGACGTTGAACTATGGAGGTGGACTTTCCAGCATTTCAAAACAGTCAATCTGACATTCATACCCACTTCTGCAGAGGTGAGAAATTAGATGTGGGATAAACTATCTTCTTTCTTTTAGGTGAACACATCAGTGCAACAGTATGGATGTCTTCCCAGAGAGACTGAAAAAGTGTGTCATTATGTCCACATCAGAGCTTAATCACATCTACCCTCCCTCTCTGTGGCATTCAGCTTTTCACCTTTCTTCAGGTGTGGCCGTTCGGAACAGGTATGAATGCATCTGATTTGGTGGGACAACACACAGACCACACAACTACTTCTTTTTGAACACAACAAAACCGTATAGGTGGTTCAGGTCTGTTAATACTCTTGAATACTCTTATCAATATCTGTGTGAAGTTGTAATTGCAAATGTGCAAGCTAAACTTTTTGTTTGCCTCTTTATGTTACTGCCATCTGTGCCTCTTCTGTTATAGTGTCTAAATAAGTAACATCTTCACCCGTTGGATATGCCTGCCTATCATCTAAGAGTCTACAATCATGCTAGTGTTTGTATTTAGCACTAAATGCTAAAATCAGTATGCAAACATGCTCAAAACGACAATGCTACCATGCTAATGTTATGCAATGGCTAGGGTGAGGTAGAATGTTTCCCTTCTTAGCCATCTCAGTTCAACATGTTAGCCGGCAAGATATTTCCTAATGAGTACGGAGCCCCCTAAGGGTCATGGTGATCATTTTTCACACAAAGCTAATGCAAAGGAACACTAAACATATTGCAAGAGAAAGCAAAACATATTGCGAAAGGTCTTAAAGGTATTGTGAGGCAACACAAAGGTTTTGTGGGGGGATGCAAAAGAAGTCTGAAGTGAACTCAAACCATGACCCTCTTGACTGTAAGAGTAGAGAAAAGTTAGGGGAACACCAAAGTTTAAACTATTCATGCTGTGGGGAACATGAATGTCTGTACTAATTCTCACAGCGCTCAACAGATGTTGAGATCATTTCATCCAGAATTGTAAGCATCAACCTTGTGGTCATGCTAACCATGAAGGTCCATAAAATTTTTTTTTTTTTTAAAAATCATGCCAATCCATCCAGTGGTTATTGAGATTCCTGTGGTGGACCAGACCGACCAACAGACAATGCCAATACCACTGTCGTGCTGCAAGCTTGGCTAAAAGCCTCTAGAAACAATTTGTGTGTTGATCCAATTCTGGGATATGTTCCAATTGACAATTTGAATCGTAAGAGTAACCCAATTCAAGCTTTGATTTTAAAAGTCTTACAGGATGAAGAAATCCATTCAACAAATGGCCTGAATGACAGTAAGTTGGAGAAAGCAAATGTAATCCCATTTTTTAAAGGTGCTATATGCCCTAAATAAAAATATTAAATGTTAAACTGGGGTGTGTTAAAGAAAGACAGAGCAGTGACAGAGCGAAAGGTCAACGCAAATGCAAAAGACACAGGTTGCATTTCAGACATCAACCGAGTGTTAGATGCCCATCTATATTCACGGCGATCAAAAGGTTACAGCGTTGTTCTGACATTTTCTGCACCTCTGGAGCTCATATCCTCCCGCCGGGTCGCAGAAATGTTATTGTAACAGAGGTGATAGCTGGATGGAGCCCAGTATGGCACAGGAAGTGTGTATCCCGAATGGAGTTTCCATGAGATTCGGAGAGGCTTGACCTTTCAGTGATATCCTCAGTGTGAGGTACTTTCCCCTCAGGGTGAAAAGAAAAGACGCGTTTGCTGTTTTCCTCCCCTCAATGGGTGCTTTATTGGACGGGAGGAGTGAGAGAAAGGAGGGTGACCGCTTCTCCTCAACTTTCCTTATCAAATGTCGGTCAAAATTGCGATAAAGTCTGACCAAACAGAAATCGTCTCACCAATGCATTAGAGACAGCATGTGTACTGACACCGTTCAGGGTTTGGGACATGTTCCAATGTATTTCTTGAGCCATTAAACACACGTGTCTTTATATCATTACTTTGTGCATCCATCATTTCTATTCTTTTTTGTGAATTTTTACTGCAGCTTTCACAGTTTTGCTTTACGATATCTGCGGTGGGGGCTATGATCATTTGGAGTACAATACGACAAACCTTGAAGGATTATTGCCTCATAAAACATATACGTTGGACTCTGTTACTGCTAACACTATCAGATAGACAGCGCATGCATTCAAGACCTCTGCCATCTGTGTTTTTTGCCATTCAAAGGGCATATTGATTTAGCTTTACACAAACCTGTCTTATTTCCCTCAAGACTGCGGTGACTAAAGCCCCTTGTGCTCACGCTGTAGGTATTGAACTGTTACTCTTAATAGATGAACACACACGGGAAGACACCTTTGGCTTCATCCAATTAACCGTCAGACAAGTCATTCATCTGTCAGGTGAAAACTTCACATGTATAATATTGTGTTTTCTGCATGTGGTGACAGCAATTCGCTCTTTGAAATGGATTGGCATGCTGGAGGGTGTTGAATGCTCTCCACCTGTAAAGGACCATGTAATTCTTCAATTGAATTTAAAACATAAGAGGAGTTTTCACATGACAACAGCAAAATGTAAAAGGGCTTTGAAATGAAACTCTGGGGAATTTGTCCTGCTCATAATGTGTGTATGTTTTACTTAATCCCATTTCGTTGAACATAAAGTCTGCACAAACCTGCACAGGATTGAGTTTCTGCGTCCCGTCTCTCATTCCTTCCACTTCCTCGTCCCCGTCCTTCTGAAAACAGAGGCTCTGTGTCTTTGTGCGTCAAGACAAAAGCTCTGTTGTAATAGGTGGTGGTTTGCGGTGGCCAGGGCAGGTGGCCGGCCTTGATTGCATTAGACTGATGACGAAGTCGAAACGCCAGAGGAGAGGAAAAAGGCAGAGGGTTTGTTTCCTGCAGCATGCCAAGGAAAACCTCTGAAGTATGTGAGATACAGGACAGTAAGCAGAAGGGGATAGAGGTGGGATTAAAGGTTCAGAATGAGAATAGAGTCATACGAAGCTAAGCGATAGAAATGACGATGGAATAAATGAATAGAATATGAATTCCGTATCAGCATTTCCTGATCCTTTACTCAGACAACGCTAATTTTCATCTGAACATAAAAGAAACATTTAAGCCTCAGTTTTCTGTTTTTACCAGATTGCCCTGCCTCAGTGTACCTCAGTGATTTCTTTCTATCTGATTCCCTGTTGTCTGTGCTCCCACCTGCCTGCCTAGGCTTTTTGCGGGATCTTTGTTGGGCCCTGAGAGAAGCTTAATACCTGTGGCTGATCTTAAATCAGTAAAAAGCTTTCTCTCAGGCCTCCCGCCACATCTCATTTTCTTCCCCCTATATATTGTACCTGACAAGATGCACTGGGAACGCTAAAATGCAAGAGGTGCAGCGATGATGGTTCACACTGATTACTGTCAGCCACCAAGGTCTTAAGGTTTGTGTAGCATGATGGACAAATTCAGACTGTTCTTTTACCAAATGGTCGAAGAGGGCTTCTCCTGAGGCCAAGGTCTCTGCAACTGCTTGGGTGATTGTGTGTCCATTTAGCAATGGCTGCAAAGCTCCTTGTCTCTATCAGACTCTTGAATTCACAAAGGGATAGGGATGAGATTGAAATGATTCTTGACAGGCCTCCCACCGCATCTCATATCCTTCCAACAATGGATTGTTCCTGACAAGACATGATGGGAACGCCAAAATATGGAAGATTAAGCGAATATGGTTCAGATGGGTAACTGTGAACCACCAAGGTCTTGAGATTTTTTTTACCAAGTGGTCCAAGAGGGCTGCTCGCAATCATGCAAAATTAGGTATGAGGTTGAGATGGTTGTCGACAAGCCCCCTGCCGTATCTCATTTCCTTCCACCAATGGATCATCATTGACAAGGCGCAATGGGAACGCTAAAGTACAGAAGATGACACTAAAATGGATGAGATGGGTTACTGTGAGCCACCAAGATCTTGCAGTTTTGTAGGATGATGGGCGAATCAAGAGTCTTCCTCCACCAAGTGCGACTGACAGCAGGGCTCATATTTGCTGCTTGTTTGTTGAGCATAATAGAGTGAGGGCCCCGTTGTGTTCTGTGTCCCAGACCAAGGTCCTTGAGTTGGTGTGGTACGATGGACACATTTTGGAATCTTCTTTTACCGAGCGGTCTACGGGGCTAAAGGTCTCTCCGACTTTTGGGGTGATTGGGTGTCCATCTAAATAGCATTGGTGGCACATAGCAATGGCTGCAGAGCCCCTTGTCCCCATTAGACTCTTGCTAACACCCAAAAATAGGGATATGGTGGAAATGGTTCATGGCAGGGTTCATATTTGCTGCTTCTTTGTTGAGCATAATAGAGTCAGGGCCCCATTGTGTTCTGTGTCCCAGACTTTCAAAGAGGCTTGAATTCAAAGGAAGTGCCTACAGCGTCGAGCAAATCTCAGAGCAATGGATGCTGTGCCAAGGTAAATACGACGGAAAGCCAGCTGATTTGTAACAGCACTCACCTAAATGGATACCACGCGCTACCACTGAAAAGAAGAGTCTGTGTACAATGACAAATCCAACCCAAGCGTAGATGTACTCGGTGGCCAGTGATCACAATCAAGCTCAAAGACACTAATACCCTCTGTCTCTATCTGTTATTTAGTCCACTTTAAATTAAGGAAAGCAAGGGAAAAACAATTTGGAGCCTCTGACTGGCCGTGGTCAAATAGGGGTAAAAAGTAAATTGGATTAGTAGTCTTCAATCATTCAATCCCACTATTGATCCCCAGCCAGAGGAAATATCTGTAGGGCTGCTGCAGTATCCAAAGTGGGATTGATTGGGAAAATGGGACGGACAGGAGCTGATTTAGTTGATGCATCCAATCACTTCTAAGCTTTACAAACACAGAGTAGCTTCTGTCCACCCCTGAAATACACACACACACACACACACACACACATAACATGAGACAGTACAGCTGTAAATCCCAGTAACGCTTGGTTACCTAGACAATTTGGGGATCAGCTTGTTTGTTGTCTTACCGGACGTTTAATGGAAGGTTGGTAGCAGTTCGGCATGGGTTGATTTTGTGTTCAATCCCACCACAATTTAGACAAAAATTGGCTTCTAGCATGCTGTTTTCTTACCATGTGTTCAGTGGTTGTTTAGTGTTGATGGACTGTGCTTGTGTTTCACTTTAAGGTGGTTACAAAAATAGCCAGTGCCAGAGCTGATGCAGTGGATTGTGAGCTTGACCACAACAAGTGGATGAGGACCCATAGAGGACTGGGTAAGGAAGCAAAATAGGTTGGTGCATTCACCAAGGGAAACTACTGCTGCTGAGTCAAGTGTGGAGAAAGCAACCAATCAGAGGCAGAGTATGGTGGGTTTTGCAAGAAATGCAGTAAGAGCATTGCAAATTTTGAGCAGTCCCCAGGACTAACATTAAGCTAACTGTTGATTGTCATTAAATTCCTCTGAACTGTTGTTTGGCTGCTTGTTTAAACACATCCCATTCTCTATTTCTACATTGTTATGTTTCTTTTGTTCCTAACAAGGATAAATCGGCAGACACCCATAAATTCCCTCCAGCAACACCACCATATCTACTGAGATGTACAGTAGCCGATATATCACCACTCAGCTGCCTGCTTTACCCACAGGCATGACTTTGGCATGAGCTGCAACACTGTAGAGATCAATAAAACAGAGTCGCAGAATTTGTCTCATATTTGATCTGATGCAGTTGCAACCTGTTCATGTAAGCACGAACCTCTACACGTTGACATACGCTGAAATACTTTTATTGAACAAATTGGACGGCTAAGACTTCGCTTTACCACAGCAGAACCTATAATTTAAATGAGAAAAACCCACTAAGTGCATGCTTTCCTCCTTTACCACTGAAGACCAGCCTGATTGGACTGATTTCAGTGATTGTGTGGTAAGGGGGGCAATCAAGACCAATTTCAGGTTTGATGTGTCTACTGAGGTTTGGTTTAAACTAGATTTTTGAAAAAAGCAATAACTTAAAATGTACCCATGCAAACTAAACCAATTAAATTGTCTCCATCAAACATATTTGATCATTTATATGCAGAGGTATAATGGTGCATCTTATTAAGCCCCATTATGATGTCACCAGCAGGAATTACAACATAATCAACAGAAGCTGAATAGATGGCAGGAATTAGATTATTAAAGCCATAATTCAACAGAAACTTTTGGTTAGGTGATGATATATTGCCATGCACAGTAGGGGCTTGGTAACACGGCTCTGCTTTGCTTTATCGCTAAAGAAAAAGGCTTTTTAGCCTTAGTGGTTGAGCAATCATCAAGTCACTGATATTGATCAAGCTTTATCGACTCCCATCAGGTCATTAGTTTGGCAACAAAATTCAAACGTGTTGGTCTGAGCTAAATAAAACAACCCGCACCGTAACAGGCCTGCCAGATTTCATTATGTTGTTCTCAAGTGTTTCCTGTTCATTATTTTATTGGGAATTGATACTGAATGCCTGCATCAGTTGAGCTGCATCATGCAGCCCTCCTCAGCTGTACCAAGTGAGACTCAGACTTGTTCATTACAGTCGAACAGCCAGGCAGCTCAAGTCAAACATGTGCACAAGCACACAGAGCCTGGCCTTGAGAAAGGAGTAATCATAATCCCAAAGGTTGACATGTGGGTGAAATCAAATGTGTATTACTCACAGGGTTGAGTTCTCCAGCCCAGGCCTCTCTTTTGCCATTTATGACAGGCCTCCTCACCGTTCCCACAATTACAAGGGCGTGATCTGGCGTTGAAAGGGTAAAAGACTCAATAACTCATCTGATCCGACTGTCAACATATTTCCACAGCTGCCGGGGGATGCTGTACGTGTATCTTGGTATGTCTCAGCCAAGGGGATGAAATAGTGATGTCTTGTCTTGAAATTTCCATGTATGACATTAACAGACCCCCCCTTCCCCCTTGATTAAAGCCTGTCATGATTTTGTAATTTGAATATGTTTCACTAAAAAGAGATTTAAAAGCCATATCTCTGCAAAACTCAACACTTTGGCTTCATTCTCAGGATGTGGTTTGTTGATCTTCTGATTCCAGTGAGCTGATGTACGCTGATGAATTAACATATATTTTCTCCACAAACCACAGTTTGAAAGAAATAACCAGTTTAAAGGTGCATTATGTAGTTTTAAGAAATTTTAACCAGAAGAGAAAGATCTTCATTGTCTTATTTTTGTATGCCTAAACTAACGAAGTAAACAAACTCTTCATTTTCATCACTGAATGCTTACAGGACAACACAATTTCATACTGTTTTTACTTTATATGTAGCAGACCCAGCTACCTTTCTCGCTTCATACCTTATTTTCTTCTGAGAAAAGCTTGTTTATTCAGTTAGTCTGAGTTTGAATTTCTTCTCAACATAAACAAAATAAAACTTATCAAACCCCGGAGTCACAGTCCTGATCGGAGCCACTGTAAATCACCTCCATACTGTATCCCCTTTTGTCAAACTGACTTGTGTTTGGGCCCAGTCTGCTCTCTGTGCTCACTAGGAATCGACTATCCTGTTGACCTGAGCACTGTTGCCCACAGTGACCACAGCTAGTTGAACTAATTAGCTAACAGTAACTAGCTTAACCCAAGGTTAGATGGCAAAGAGCAGCAGCAGGCCATTACTATGAAGAGGCCTCTTTTAAACTAACTAAACTAAGCTACCTTTGAGTGCCACATTTTACAAATGGCACCTTTAAAGGCCTATAAAATCTGAGCTAATGTTTGCATTTTTGACCTCACTTCAAAGAAATGATTACTCAATTCATCTTCTGAATTAGCTATTAGTCCGTTTGTGAATCAAGATGGCAATGGAAACTGATGTTTTCATTAAAATGGAAGGTAGAAACATTAGGCCTGTGGCATCTGTTATTTGAAAGATAGACGCATGGAGATCGTGATAACATACATGAAATATCACCATCATTATTAGCCACCCGGCACGTCTGACAGACGGCACCCATCTCAAAATGGCCGTCGTTGTCTTATCTGGGCAGTGGCAGACTGAAATGTTAATGAGGCCTTTTGATCAACAGCAGCCCTGTCTGTCAAGCTAGCCTTTAAACTGATCGGTTTGTTTGTCCAGGGGATGAAAAATCAAGCCTTCTGTCCGATGACCTCTCAGCTGAATTAGGACACACACATAGTTTTGTCTGTTGCTGCCAGTGGTTGATTCCTCACCTCCTGCTGCATTCAGGTATTGATTCAGTCTTGAAAAGAAAAAAAACAGAAGAAGAAGGTCTTTGATGGGGAAAGACGGATTTGTACGAGAAATCCCAAATGGCGATGGGTTTCAGAGAAAGAAAATGGCAACATTAGCAAGCAGAGAGAGACAGCAAAGAGATTTACGCCTGAAAGAGAAGCAGAACAGAGAGGAACTGCCAAGGGAGAAAAGGAGCAGATTGAGAGGGAAGGACTGAATATATTCATCTGGAATTTAGAAGACACAAAGAACAGATCTTTGATGTTTCTCGATCTCGGCAGCTAAAATGAAGAGTATAACTTCATTATGACTGACAATAGGAGACAGGGATGAATGGCTCTTGAATGTCTCACTATGTGGCCGTCATCAGCACTGAAACAATCATTGAAGAGCATCCGCTGCGCTGTGTTAATATGAGTGCTGATTGCAAATTGGTCCCCGGAGAGTAATTTGTCAGACAATTCCCCACATATCCAGAAATCCATTTCAAGCATTCCTATACGTCCAACAATGTGCATAAATTTAAGTGCGGGCACTAAGAGATGTCAATCCACCAAGACTCAGTCACACTGTTTTCACTTGCAGTTAGTGTCGTATATACTGAGAGTGCTGCTATGCGTCACTTCACAGGTTGTGGTTGTGCTGTCAGGAGCATACGAGGTGGTGTGAAGGAGGGACAGCACTGTTTATATCTCTTTACATTATGTACTGTCATATGGAAAGAAAACTAATTGAATAACAAATTCATGTTTAGTAAGAAGTCACTATATTGTGGTGTTTAATTTGACCTGCGTTCCTTTATATAATTTGTAAAACTGAGTTCACCAGAGAGAAGTTTTATTTTGCAGCCATGAAAGAATCGCCAAGAGCATCTTCTAGTGTGCATGTTTTTCTTAGTGCAAAGTGACACTGACAGTATTTAGCTGGATGAACATATTTCAAAGCCCCCAAACCAGGACCCTTATGTGTACCACCACACCTCCATGCATGTGCACATGTATGCACTTACTCATGCACCACCTGCATTTTCAACACTGTGGGCGTCAGTCATCAGCTCGAGAACCAACCAACGGCAACGTCTGGTTTTGAAATCCATTTGCTTCACTGGAGTTTAGTTTTTTTTACGTTATCTGCTTCATCATACTTCACAGGGAACACGGTGACATTTCACAGGGACATATTGTGCTCTGTTCACCATCTCAGTTACGCAACAGCTTCAGTTACTGATTCTCAGATTAAGCTTAACCAAAACATATGATGATCTAAAACGTTATGTAGTGCTTTACTATTACACTAACCAGTATTGTGTAAAGTAACTGACATACACATGGAAAATATTAATGACATCACAGCCTCAAAAAGAGCTTTTTACCTAGAATACTTTAAGTACATTTTCTTAACAATACTTGCCTACATGTACTTCAGTTACATTTTCAATGCAGGAGACTCTCTCTCTCTCTCTCTCTCTCTCATTCTCGCTCTCCCTCCCCCTGAAGCTGTCCATGGTTCTGAAACGCTCAACACACTGATCTGCCCGAGGCGGTAGATGACTTATTAACGCAATTTATAGCTTATCTGCTCTAACGTCACTGTTCAGAGGGGCTCCTACCCCACCTGCGCCCTGCAGATGGTTCAGAGCTGAACAGTGTAGTGCTGTTATCCTCACACTACCACAGCATAAACAATCTCATTTTGAAATAATCAAGTGACCTCTACCTCCTCTTCCCCCTGAGCAGCCAGGAGCCCCTCTGTCTGTCTCTTGACTTTGGGCAGCGGGGGGTTTTCTTCCTTGGACAGACGGCTGAGGAGCTTATCCGCCTCCAACCTCAGTGCCCCAGAGACCTCGACAGCCGCAGATTTAAAAAATAGTGTCCTTGCTGCCGTTTGTGCAAGACAACGGGGACTCGCCTGTGAGAGAATATCCCCTTATGATATAGCCCCTCTCCCACGGTGAGTACACCTCGAATGAGGTGATTCTAGTGACAGATTCTGTGACGCCAATTACTGCCACCCTGTTTGTCTCCGAGGCAGATACACCTGCATGAACTGTCCTCAAACTGCCACGGAGGACTCTCTCGGCTGGTCTTTCATGGCGACCACACAGACGTGCACCGTTGAGGTGCCAGAGTATCATGTCAAACACATGCAGCCATAAAGCCAATGCAAAAAATAGTCACTACAGATTACAAATAATTTTATCTTCATCAAAGTCAACAAAAGATTTGAGGACAGACACAAATACAGCCAGGTAATATTCAGCTAAAGGCCATTGATGCATTTATCATGTGTGACTAAATGACAAAGGGAAAGCAGAGTACCCTCATTGTATTAATGTCAAACAGGATTAAAAATTGTATACATGCATCACACGTCAAACTGTTTGTAGGGTCAGAATTATACCAAGGCTTGAATGAGAGGGTGAATAATTACCGGAATGGTGGGGTGATTTAATATAGCCTACTGTGGTGTAGCGAGTGCTCCCATTCACTAAATATTTTATGATATGTTTAATTCATTGCCTTTTTAATGTTCCGGCCCTTGTGGCTGATGGACAGAAAAGCAGGTGACGACGAGCTGGGACTGTCTGGTTCTGGCTGTGACTCTGGTCGGCATCGCTGTGAACCTCATACTGGGACATGTTACTGACATCCTCTGTGCTGAAGGACACACTTTGGATCCAGAAACATTGCATGTTGGTGTGGTCCGTCGAATACAAGCCACAACTGTTCACCTGAAAAGACTGGCAATAATGTCAGTTTAGCGGTGCGATACTGGATTAAACTGTCGTGTCTCCTGTCCTTCACTCCACATCAGACTTAGGGTGACCAGACGTCACAGAACAATGCCTCTTTTCTGTTTTGGTTGTGCAATGACAGAAGTGCTTTCTTCGTGTCATAAATCATTTCGCTTGGAAAACTGTCGCCCAGTAGCAGGCCAAATAGCGTAATAATCTTCTAGGGAAACTAATCTGTACTTGAAGGGTGTCATTTTCTGCACATTTACTTCAGAATGATAAGTTAAAGTGAAAATGTTGTCTACTGTCAAGTTCAATGACAAATTTTCTGCAAATTTTGTCCAAAAATGTGTTTTTCTCCCTTTACTGGGTATAGTAATCATTACCAGATACAGTTGACATTTACATGCATTAAGGTTTCACAGGTTTGTTTTAAATGTGCAACATGTACCCAAAACA
The DNA here is from genome assembly GCF_904848185.1 of Acanthopagrus latus. NCBI lineage: Eukaryota > Metazoa > Chordata > Actinopteri > Spariformes > Sparidae > Acanthopagrus > Acanthopagrus latus. The sequence goes on from NC_051058.1 coordinate 8,494,517, forward strand.
AATATCGGGCACCATACTACAAGAAGAACCACTATCATGGGCTAGCTCATTAGCTTAGTTAGCAGTGTAGTTAGCAGCTCATGCGAGGAAAATTCAAAACAGACGGTGCTGTTCATGTTTACTTCAGTAGATACAACACAATGCATTTGCAGCATAGTGTCAAAAAAAAGTGTTTTGTCACAGTTTGTTGACAGTTTCAGTTATTTTTTTGGGTTGTTTGCGACCTACAATTCTTACATGTTGCACCTTTAAACATAAAAGACAAGCAAATAGCACAAAACAGGTTGTTTGTGTTCCCCGACTGTATTTAGAAAGTGGATGTTGGACGAAAGGATGAGGCGGACACGTCATGAGGGCATTAAACTGGCACCACGTTTCATTGAATTAAACCAACAACAGCCACCGAGGGCTCAACTTTGCATTCTTCTACCCCAGAGCTGCCTCTGTCCCTGCGTATCAGACCTATACCTGTCCACACCTACCACACTACACGGACACACTGCACCTATACATAGACTACCACGTGTTCACCCAGTAAGTGACACGATCACCTTGTCACTGAGTATCTCTTCATTTCCTGTGCAGCTACAATATGCGCAGAGAAACTCTTAAAATGTCAGCCATTTATTATTCTCACTGACATCAGTTCAATAATAAACTGCGCTCTTAGGAATTTGTACAATATTGTTGAGCATGGAAAGGACACACTATCACTATGCCTTTCACTGTAGCAGTGCTGCTGCGAGGGCAAACCTTGAGTGGTTTGTACAGCCGCTTTTTGCTTAAACTGAAGGCTCACATTCTGCTTCATGAGCTGAGAAATCTTTGGTTTAACATCTCTTTCAAACCTCACCAAGTGAACTCAATACATCTAACCTTCGGTTTAAGATAGAAAAAAAATTGTTAGTGCCTGCAGAGGAACATTTCCGAGCTGCAGGATTTTTTTCTTTTCACCTGACACTGACAATACCTCATGATTAATTGAAGGACTCAGAAATTGATATATATAATTTACCAGGGTTTGAAACCCATCCAAGGGCGGATATTTCAGTCCACTGTTGAGCGTGACAGTAAGTGGAAAAAATTAAAAAAAAATCTCAAGAGAAGGACCTGAATGAGACATCAACAGTGCAGCATTATCCAGTAACTTTCTGGACAAAGGCAAAGTGGTTCCAACTGTTGGTAAACATCTTATCTGCCCCAAATATAACGCGTTATTTACAACAGTGTTGATGTATCAGTACACTTTTCATGTTCATGTTTATTGACCTAATGTCGGCTAATGTTTTGCCGTAAGCGATAGCTGTCGAGACTTAACTCACCAGTGACACCGCTGCCCTCCTCTGTAGGATCAGGAGCCTCAGACAAGTTTTCCACACCATAACAGATCATGTTCGCCTGTTGGCGCTCTCAGAATAGATCATGCATCCGTCCGTTTGGGTCGGAAACACTTGTGGCGATTTGACTTTCAGCCATGTAACGTTTGTGGGCTGCCTTCAAATTTCTCCAGCGGTTCTTGATTTGGTCAGTGGTTCAGTGGATTCTGGCTGTGATCGTCTTGTTTAAACAACAGCTTTCCAACCACAGAGGCGTTCAACAATCTTTAACCTCCAACAAATATGTTTTACTGGCCACAGACCAGTTGCGCATTGCTCCCGCCATCTTTTAGCACCTTCTGGAAACGTCATCTTTAATGTCATGCCCAAGTGGGTGAAGAATATATTTATTCCAACCAGAGATGAATGATAATACTTCTGGATTGGAATATCAAAGGTTATAGCACCTCTCTCGATCTGATTGAAAAATCCTACAGATCAGTCTGGATCAGATCAGTCTCTTCTCACAGCGGAATTATACTCTGTTAGTGGCCAACATTGCTATTTTTTTATTTATTTATTTATTTATTTTATTTATTCAATAGATATAGATATATCTTTACATACTGTAGTAACCATCCTTAGCTCATGATTTTAAGCAGTAGATTCTTACCAAAGCAAAAAAAAAAAAAAGAAGTTTGAAGACAACAGTTTATCACGGCGGCCCGAAGCAAGTTCTAGGACAAAGACCTAATCAGCAGCCAAAAAAGAAATAATAACCTTAATTACCGCCATTCAAAAACCTTTTTTAAGTAATACCTCTTCCGTGTTGTTAGAACAAGGGTCACGAGCAGCATAACTGCTCCGAGTGCCCCTCGACTGCACATCCAGCGTCGCTCAATCATTGTTCCAACATGAGATATACAATGTCTCATTTATCTCGCTGTGCTCTCCTCATTAACCATGCTAGACTCTTAGACGGTCTCTGGAGGCTTAATAGCTGCAATTAGCAAAAGAGCTGCTCTAAGTATCATGGCACACATGACACCCAGACCCTCCTCCACACACACACACTCACACACACACATATACTGGGGCTGGAGACCTGTCAGTGGGAATTGCAACCCTGGTCTGTTGAGTAAGAGTAAGATGGAGGGAGAGACAGACCCAGCAGGCAAAGGCAGAGTTTCTTTTGCATTTGCTAATAATGTTGGGCTGTGGGTGCCAGGCTTGATTTCATTGGCTGTCGAGATGAGGACCACTGGGCCTGGATTAGCACTGGGGTTAGAGGAAGAAGGAGGGGGGGAAAAAAAAAAAAAAACTCACTATGAATTAAAGTCTGTTTTCCAAAGAGCTGTTTTTCATTTCACTAAAAGTACCTCCATTAGCTGCGTTTAAAACCACTTTATCCGTTTAAATGTAATCTCAGCTCTGGTGGATAAACAATTGACTTTGCTCAGGCCTCTGGCACAGATTTTCCATAATTTTAGTTTCATTAGTTAATCCTCATTTCACTAAGTGTTTCTAATATACAGTAAAGGAAATTGACAGGTCTGGGTGGATTGAAGGGTGTCATGTAATCCGATTATCCGTGGCCAGTGCTTTATAGTGATCAGCACCGTTAATTCCACATTTTTGGAATGTTGATCCGTCATTTCGTTAATTAATATGTCCTGACATTGCTGTTTTGTTTGCTCAGTGGAGCTTTTGTGTCTTTTTGACTGTAACACTGCACAGAAAACAAGCAAAAAAAGTGCGTCAATTAATTTCACATGGCGGCACCAAGGCAGTTCCTCTCATCTATAGCATTAAGGCACATTGTTGATGGAAGAAAGAGCCGGACATTTTGGGGAGCATGCTAATTACCTTTCCTGACAAGAATTAGATGAGAAGATCGATAGTAAGCTCGTTACTGTTCATCAACTACAGAGCCAGAGGCAGAGTCATTTAGTTTGGCAAAATAACTGGAAGCGAGGGGAAGCAGCTGGCATGACTCTGCCCGAAGATTAAAACAGCGCCTCGAAAGCTCATTAATTAACACACGTCCTGTTTTTTCAAATGGGAACACAAACTTCTGTGTAAAAACTAAATATTACGGAGTTATGCAGCCAGACATTGTGACTTCCTGGCAGATAGTCAGCCAGAATTGTTTCTGCAGCAAGAAACACAGAGCAAAGTTACTGCAGCTGATTTCCCCTGCTTGCAGTCTTTGTGCTAAGCTAAGCTAACTGACTCCTAGCTCTTGCTCCACTGAGATGCACACATATGTGAGTGGTAAAGAAGAGTGTTTCCCCAAATTTAAACACATTTTAAATCTATCACATAAGCTAGCTGACACAACACCCTTTAAGTTGATATGGAGGACTTTTTTTTTTTTTTTATCAAAATGGCTTTTCAAATGTCCAGTGACTCAGGAGAGAGGAGAAAGAAGAGAGAATGTATCCCTTGTCGATACGATCAGTTCTTTGCTGTTATAGGCTCTAGGGCGGGCATACAAGATCAAACGGCTGCCATCTCAGGATCTCCGGCTATTGAGGTGTTACTGCCGTCCGCTGTGAAATGAGTAGCCTTTTTACAGACTGAAGAGACATTTGTAGAAGCTTGATACATTTCTGAAACACTTTATGGGTGAGTTGGCAAATCTTTGCACATGCTAATTTTGTTAGCTTGTTTGTTTGCTTATTTGTTGATTCTTCCCTGCTTATATGATTTTATCTTGAAATGGCAGGCGCGACTATACACTCAATTTGAGACGTTTGCCTATTTGCTCAGCTGTGTTCGTACTGTTTGGCGAGATGGAGGGAGATGGCGGGCGGGCCGCTGAGTTTTTAATAGGTTTGTGAGCACACACACACGTGTATGAGTCCATTTTAAAGCCATTTTGATGAAAGCAGCCGTCTTGAAACATTGCAGTGAAAGCAGTGAGAGTGAATTAACCACATAAAGTGACAATGTGCTGGAATTCATTTGAACTGGTAGACCCAACCAGAACTGTAGAGTTGAGTTATAACTTAAAATAAAACTTTTATAGAACAGTCATGTGATCAAGAAAACATAACAAATGATTTTTCTAATTTTACCTGTGAGTGAGGTAGCGGTGTCTTGCTGAATTTTCCAAAGGACAAACAGAGGCAGCAGATGAACACAAGAGCCAGATGTGACTCTCAAACAGAGTGATGATTCATTGGTTTTCTTTCCAGCAAGAATTTTCCCAAAATGCGTCATGGGAGTGGACAGAATCAGTATTTGTCTCAGTCCGAGCTGCAGCTTTCTCTGCGAGGACAGCTGTCAAGGTCTTGCATAAAGGAGAAGGATGGAGTGGTAGAGTGAAAGGAAGGTATGATAAGGACGGTATGGCTGTGCATGATGGGCTGATGTCCTTTTGCCAGCCTTTATACAGTGTATGGGGGCAAGGGAAGCAGGAGAAGATGAGGAGAAAGATGGAGAGTGTGTGCAAAAGGAAAAATAAAAATAAAGAAGGTGACAGGAGGACTGTGACATAGAGGGAGTCGGTTTAATTGCGACGACAACCTTTACTGGAGCAGCGAGGAGAGGAGAAAGTGAGGAGGCTGCTGGGGACAGAACAAGGCCCAGTAATCTTCCAGAGGAGCTCCTATTATCTGCCATGCTGTCTCTGAGCCGAGAGCCAGATCCCCGGGGTACGGCTCGTGCCTCTATTTCAGACACGCGTGCACACACAGGTAAAAAAAAAAAAACGCACAACTACACACAGGAGACAGACGGATAATCTGACACACACGCAGCCATGCAGACAGACAGGTAGATGCGCAGACAGCCAGTCGGAGGCGGGAGGGCGGGCAGACAGGCAGGCAGGAGGGCAGGCCGGCTATGCTCAGGCACCCAATGTCCCCAAGCAGCTAGAGATATTGCTGCTCCACTGAACAGCATAATGACAGTCTCTTCTACTTCACATGGGCCGGCCGATGTGAAAATCTACTCATAGTCGTTCTTTGCTTCAATTTCATCAGGAGAATACACTGAGGCGGCGCCCCTGAAAGAGCAAATATGGGAGTAAATGACTGCAGGGGCTTAAGGAGGGGAAGTTTTTTTTTTTTTTTTTGACTAAGTAAACTAAATCGAGGGCAAGTCAAACTTGGGATCGTATCTACTCGGGGGTAAATGAACAGAAACGCTCAGTTCATCTGTTCGAGCGACAACTCAGGCCGCAACGTGGATACGGCGAGTTTGCGTGCGAGGGTTTTTTGTGCAGCGCAGATGTATTTCCACACGAGCTCTAACTGGCATCCACGGAGAGCTCGGGAGTTCTGGTGAGGTCCACACACAGAAACGCAACCTCGATTAAGACGGATGAACACCTCTCTAGCTAGCCGTTGCTATGGCTACTTTGTCAAACCAAGAGGTTTTGAATTATAGCTCTGGTTTCGTCGCTGCAGTCCATCTCACACACACACATCCACGCACGCTCAACCCCCCCCCGCCGAGCCAGTCACTCTGCTCTCCCTTCACCATCCAGATGATTCACAAGGAAATTATATCATCTGGCGCGATGATGCAGACTCCGGAGTGTGATAGCGTGTTTTATTTGGTCTGATAGGATGGCAATTAGCCACGTAATGGATGGGCAGCCCATCATACAAGGCTAATTAAACAAGCATTCACGCTACAGTAATTGGGGTTTTTAGTTCAGAGAGCCATCCAGCCGGTTTCCAGCCGTGCCTCAAGGTGCTGCTCGCTGCCCACATCACCTCTCTTCATGTATATACTGTATATATATATTTTAGGGGGGATTTCTCGCAGATTTTTTGGATCGTGTTTTTATTTATTTCGCCCGTATCCCCGCCGCAGACCTGCACCCATTTGAATTATTTACTCAGGCCTCACTCCGCCCTCCCCCCATGGTAATCTGTGTGTTTACCTGAATGCATATTTGCTTATACGGTGTGTTTTCTCTGAAGTGGAAAGCGTGTACTCGTGATACAACCGAAGAACTGTGAAATGAATCAATTAAGGCCATAACCACAGATAGGCGAATGTTACTTTTCCTTTGCTTTGTTTGAATGAAAAAAAAGAAGAAATTCTGCTCACAATGCCTGAAGGCCTTTATTTTTCATTTTCAAGATTGCATAGCGGCTATTGTGGTGTTTTAAATTACAGTAGTTGCAAGATGGTGCGTGAGTGTGTTTTTTTTTTTCTTTTCTCTTGCGCAGCACAGACTCAAACTTTTAATGCACTATTCATTAATGTGCTTCTTCAGCAGATAGTGTGGCGAAGATAACCTCAGTCACTCACAGCTATGCCTCCTCCTTTTGGGAGGGAACCGAAAAAAGACAAGAAAGCAATTATATCTCTACCACCACACTCATTTTCAGGTACTCTCTCTCTCTCTCTCTCTCTCTCTCTCTCTCTCTCTCTCTCTCTGTTCTTCCAGGCTGATGACAAATGGAGGAAGAGGAGCAGAGCTGCAGGTGCTGATGGTGTGACGGTGGTGATGGTGGGTGGCTGGGTGGGAGGATGGAGATCATGCTTCATTTCAGCTCATGTTATGGCGGGGGGAGCAGCGCTGACCACAGGTAGCAGCAGTTTGTCGGGCTTTTAGCCGCCACTCCTCGCTCCTGAAATCGGACTCAATGGCTACATTTCAGAGTGATGCGGGGCGACCCGTCATACTCTGTTTCCCGGGCAAGAGCTTTTTTCTGGTTGAGCTGTTGAGCCTACCCTGTGACTGACCCTATAACTGAGTGTCTGTCGTCCCGCAAATAGACCGGTTAAAGGGTCAGTTCACCCAAAACAGGAGAGAACATATTTTTCCACTTACCCCCCCCCCCCCCCAACCAGCGGTTTCAAGCCAGACTTATAGAGTACAGTTGCCTGGGTAAATCTGACCCTCAGAATCGAGCTGAAATTAAAATTTTTGCTTGCTCTGACTAAGAGCGTTCTTCAAAATCCGTATTACTCAAATGAAGAAGAGTGATATCAAATTTCAGTTTGAGTTTAAAAAAACTCTCAATGGCCTGAGTAATCGAAGCTCCACTGTCAATAGTTGTCATGGGTTCTATTTCTTTGGTACATATTAGCTTGAATAAAAGGGTCTGAGGTCTGTAGGTTATATAAATGTAAATATTCCTTTCCATTCCCTGCTGTTAATTTACAGCTGAGGCATATGTAATTCTCCGAGACGTTTATCTCAAAACCAAAACCATCTGTCAAGCTCTCAGCTCTGTTAGACTCCGTAGATCTAGGAAATTTAGTCAGGTTGCCACAAAAAAAATGCCAGTAGCAGTCGAAACAGTGGTAAATGCTGGTGATCATGACAACAGTTCTAGGTTATAAATATGATAATAGTAACTCTCAAGGTCAAGTTTACCCGTTGCTCAACATTGTTGTACACATTTTGCACAGAATTTTTTTTTAAGGTCTCATAAATTTTCTGTAACATTGACGGATAGAGAGCGTGGTTATGACGTCTTTACGTCTCCATGGCAGCTCATTGTCTGCTTCGGGTAAGGACGCGCTGTTATCGACTGAACGTTCCTCTCAGACAGAGGCAGGGTAGGACCGTCATACTGCTGATCCTGACAACAAATTCACAACCTTGAGAGATCGTGACAGACATTCAGAGTGAAGGCGTGGCAGCGCAGCCAGTCCTCATGAATAACACAGAGCAACGAAGCACAAGTGTCACTTAATTACGGGAAAGTCTAGTACTTGTCTTTCTTCTGCCTTCATCCCCCGCCACGTATGCGTGACGATAAGCTGGCGACTGATGTAAAAATCTTCTAACAGCAGGCAATACTGTGTGAATTGAAGATGACATTTACTTTAGAAAAACATTCACAAAACACGATGGATACCGCAATGTCTGTGGTTCTAATGAGGACGAGCAAATGACTTCATTGTATTTAAGTCACTCTCAGTGCCTTGTGATTGTTGTCTTAAGGCATAACGAGAGTCAGCCCCTCACGCAGATTATTGAGCAGCTTCCTTGTGGTTGTTACACATAATTCAGCCTCATTCAAAGTCTGAGAGATCAAAAATATATGATTTCTTAAAGGTCCTATGTTGTAGTAAGTTAGATCTCCATGTCTTTTTTCGTTTATAAAAAAGGTCAAGCTGCAGAAAAGATACTGTGAAACACAGAGGAATACCTCGCAATACAGACATAGTCGCGAAAATACCATCAGAGCTGATACGGACACAGGATGGGCGGTGCCTGCTCAGCCCTGTGAGAGCTGACCAATCAGAGCAGACTGGGCTTTTTCAAGATAGGGGGCCAAAAACAGCCAGGTGTTCAGACAGAGGGTGAATTTGATGTCATTCAGAAAAAGAGTGTGTTTTTTTGTGAAAGCATGTTAGCATTGTTCAGTAGAAACCCCAAAATAAAAGCATGAACATGAATATTAGACCTTTAAAGAAGGTTAGGAATACTGAAAGCTAATGCGTCAATATTTGCCAGGACTGTTGTGTCAGTTCACAACAGAATTTAGCTTTTTGCTTCCTTGTTTTCCGACTGCTGTGAATTTCTCTTAACATCCTTTCTTAAGAGGAGCAACAAACATTTCAAGAATGATGACCCTTAGTAAACCTTTCAGTAATGTGTTCCTTTGTTTGTTTACATCCATTCAGTTGATACCAGAGTGCTGGCGAACTTAAAAATGAAGCCGTAAACAGTCTATCATGATGGATCATTCAAAGGAGTGGAGAACAAACAATCTGGTACAAGATCTCTCCCATCACAACATATTGACATGCAGTGACACCGACGAAACATCAGAAAATGGATGAATTGAAGTGTTTACATGCCACAGTATCGAACAATACGACTGTGGAAGCACATTCAAATCTCATACACCAGCCACAGGTGGTGTTTTTACAAAGGTTTGTTTTCATTTCATTTTACTTTTCAGGGTATTTTTGCTTTTGTTTTCGAGCATCAAACGACGCATTTTTTCATATGTCGTATAGATTTTAAATCCTATGATGAAAACGCTGTTTACCCAGGTAGGCTAAGTGTTCAGTTAATTCAAAGCGTTTATGGATTTTGCACTTCCTTGTCCCATTATTGCACATTTTATAATCATTATGTCCCCCGGATCAGAAAATTGGAACAATTATAAGACACCAGCACTTAAAAGCCACAATTATTCTATTTCTACAAAAGCTGAACATTCACTAAACCCCAGCTAAGAACAGCAGCTCTCCAATAACAGCAAAGCTTTTTTTATCACAGCGCATGAGGTATCAAACTCTGAAAGGACTGTATTTCAAGTCTTTGGAGGATGGTCTCTTTTCGCTCAGGAACTATAACAAAAACTAATGTGTTTTTGAGCGTTAAAGCATGTAGATCTATTCTAGTAGTAAACCAAAAGTAAAATTACGAACCTGAACATGAGCATAATACGTCTCCTTTAAAGCATACATCAAATGCCTGTGTTGCTTATCACATTTGTTAGCATCCGACCAGATCAGAAATTATGTTTGAAAGAATTATAGTTTTATGATCTTCTTCCCAGGTGTTCTGTAGTATCATCTGATGAGGATGTTGACTTAATGGACTTTAATGGAGAATCGGAGGCCCAGTGTAGCGTCAGTGGGCTTTAGCATGGTATCCTGTAACCATCAAGTGCAAGATTTAAGATGCTTTTACTGGCTTTTTCTTTAGTATTTAAAAAAATAACAGCGACAGAGTTTAAAACTAACTTAGAGCTCCAGCTTTAGCATTTGCTTACTCTGGCAGCTGTAAAATCGGATAGTGACACAACAGTTTCCTCAACAACTTCCACGATTGTTGGCTTCCTTTTACTTTAATTGAGACCTACTGTTTCCTCTAGCTAACTACAGCTGATACAATCTTTTAAGGGGCAGTTACAGATAATTCCACAGTTGTTCGCTCAAAGTTTGTTTAAGACCCACTGTTTAAAAATTTACTGTGAATTTCGAGTAGCGAATCCGCTGCCAGTGTCAAATCCGCTGGGTTTGTCATCATCAATCGGTAAACATATTGTTCTTGAACTGAGTCCTGTACAAATGCCATCAAAATCAAATTCAGAAAAGGGATTTTGTTGGGGGACTAATATTTTTCCAGCAGCTTTGCAAGCATGAGAAGATGTTTTGTCTTGCTGCTTTTGGTCCCAGCTATTGGATGACAAACACCAACTGTGCAAAAATAAAAAAAATCATTCGTCCCACAGCAGCCCTGTATTATTAGGTACATAAAGATACAACATTTCCTACACATGTACATGTAACAGGAGCCGATTGCTTTTCATATCTGCTGTGACAGTGCACTGATATCCTGCCGCTCTTCCCTCAGAGGGAGAGAGAGAGAGAGACGGCTGAGAGACTGCCTTTCTTCTTGAAAGGATTTAGGAAAGCTGGAACAATGACTAAATTAAAGCGATATTGTCTTTTTCTCTCTCGCTGGCTCTTCTTCCACTCACTCCTTTCTCATCTCCTCCTCTCCCCCCATCATCTTTCAATCTCTTGTCCGTCTGTTTTGTTTTTTTTTCTGATTGATACACCCATTTCACGAAGATTTCACGCTCGAGGAATCCCAAATGGGTCTCCTCTCATGACAAACAGATCAATTTTTATAGACTTGAAAGTTGCTGGTCTTGAAAATTGTTTGACTATCTTCGAGACGGCGGCGAGGTTCTGTGGCACCGCTCTCTTTTCTCTCTCTTTTTCTCCGGGGCCTCCGTCTGAATCATGGGCCTCTTGTACTGTTGTTCTGTCGGTGTCACAAACCATTTACAAAGTTGCTAATACTCGTCGCCGCCCTGATATATTTTGCACAGCCTCTTCACACTCAAGTGAATTTGCAAAGGTGAGCTACAAAATATGTCGGAGGGGCCAAAGTGCTGCATTTTGAGGGAGTCTGAAACATTGTTAAATAAGCGGACACACAAGAGCTGCATGATATGCTTTATGGTCTGACGGCTTGTAGTGTAAACAGCAGGTGGCTGAGCTCAGAGCGCCGAGGCAGCCGCTGCGATGCTTCTAAGAGATCCACCTGCCTCTTTGTGATACCATTGGCAGCCCGGAGTCACATTCCAGCCAGCTAAGGTGTGCACATAGACCCACACTCATGCTTACTGTACAGACACACAAAGAAAATGCCGGAGTGCGCGCACGAGCACATTCATAATTCTCACACAATTACAATGTAATTAAAATGCCAGTGTCTCCACCCGCGGTGACAGTCTTCCGAGCAGATTTTCGCAGTAAGCCGAGCAGTCATGTCTCGAGGAAAAAAAAAAAGACAGCGCTTTGATCACAGCGGGATCCCGCGCTGTCGAGGTGAGCAGCACATTTACATCTCATTCACAGAGTACACAGCAAGGTGAGCCTGCCTGCCTCGCTGCTCCTGTGTGTGTGTGTGTGTGTGTGTGTGTGTGTGTGTGTGTGTGTGTGTGTGTGTGTGTGTGTGTGCTTTATCGCTAATACACCTCCTCTCCTCTACATTTTGTGTGTCTAAAAACCCAACAGGTTTAATTTGGAGGCGTTTTTTTTTTTTTATGCAGTGTGATTTAATTCATATATGCACAGGCAAGTAGAGGTTCCTCTCCCAGCAGACCTTGTGGGATGGGATGGGATGCTGTTATTTTTCTCTGCCACCAAGTGTCTCCTTTAAGTTTTATAAACCATGTTGGTTGGTTATTTTGGCTCACAAGGTGGTTTCTGTTGAGCTGTTTTTTTCTCTTACTGCCGTGGTGCCAACATTTTCTTCCACTTCAGACTGCACGCTCAAAAAGTACTCGGCCTGGATTATATAGGATTGGGTGAATTTCTTGGTGTAAATATTGACGGCTTAATGAATAAAATATGCACGGAGCATAATGGACATGAGCCAAGTCCAAATATAAGGTGCAATATGTAAGAATTTTTGTTAAAAATATTCAACGATGAAATAAAATTATCGACCAAATGTCAGAAAATAACAGTTTTGTCATTATCTTCGCACAGTGTTAGAGATATACCCATTGAAATTAGCATGCTAGCCAGCCAGCCCCTTGCCAGTTTGTACCGAATATGTAGAGTGAGCTAATAAAACCGCTAACTGCATGCTTAAGTGACCTTACAAGCTGAAAGCAGCTACAGTTAGCCGCAGTTAGAGGTTTACCTTGTGGTATGCTGCCCCCCTTTTTGTATAGAGTATGAATTTGTCGGGGGTCCGATTCTCACAAATTGTACCTCAAATCCATAACACAAGAACACGTTGTGATGGAAAACAGTTTGTTCTTACTATTGAAGATGCAATTTGTAATCTTTTGGGTTAAATCATTCAGAAATGAACTAAAGTTTTCAACAGAACGTACAGAAATAATTGTTTTGATGTTATGTGGATGTCTTTATATTGTGTTGGAGAGATATGTAATGAAATTAGCATGCTACAGTTAGCAGCAGTTAACGGTTTCTCTGATGATATGCTGCCCCTCATTTGTTTAGAGAATTTGACAGGTGTCCAGTTCTTACGTATTGCACCTTTAATGTGACATTTTTACCGTATCTCATTTAAGGGTGCCATTGTAATTGCTAACTCTGAGCTGGACTCTAAGCATCCGACAGAAAAACATCTTAATCTGACCCAGCTCCACCTCCCAGGGCAAAAGTATGTTATCCTGTGAGTGACTGTTTGCAGAATGTAGGCGAACCACAATTTCCAGGGCTGTAATTCTCAGTCTGTACGACCAACAGGAATTCTTGACACAAGGAAACGACAGAGGCCTTGAGTCCGTATGTGTGTGTGTACTGTGGATGACATCATTTACAAGTCTACTAAATCCTGTGCAGGCAGCTACACAAGCAGCCAGATCGGTGGATTGTGCTCCGGAGAGCAATGACTCGTAACAGTGATGGCGGGGGGACAGTAGGTGGAAGGACAAGTTGAGCTTGATTTACCTCTGCCGACAGTTGAGCCGCTCCGCCTGCCGGGATGCTAACAGTTGTCAATTCAGGCCCTTGGCTTGTCTGCAGACAAACATTCGTTATTTTTTCCTCAGGAAAACGCAGAGCGCACGGAATGAAATTAAAAGTTTGAAAGACGGAGCAAAAGAGGGAAAGAACAATGCACGAGCTAATCAGCTAACTAGCTAAAACGTGGAGTGACAGGAAGTTATGATGCAGTTTTACCTGGCAGAAGAGGCAGGTGCAGAGCCCCATGGTGGCCGCCTGCAGCCATCCAGCTCTAATCAGACCAGGTAATGACGCGCTGCTGTTTGTCCAGTCCCAGACGGCTCTGGAAACAGGTGAGTCAGATTAATCAGGAAGCATCTACACAGCTCTGGTAAACACCAAGCAGACACAATTCATATATCACCGCGTGATTGTTCTCAGCTGGACAGGATGGAGCTTATTCACCCTCAATCACTTCTGAAATACGTCCCTGTTAGCATGCAGAGATGAAAATGTCCTCTCCGCGTCTTGTGGCTGTGGTGGGAGGGAGTGAGTTTGTGTTTTTGTTCAAAGCATTGCTTTTAAAGTTCAGTCACTTTGGAAACGTTTTAGATAATATATCCCCCATCATGCGAGTTGATTCCAACAAAAATCTCATCAACTGCTTCACCGACAACCAATACTGTCCTTCAAGGCCACTGGCCTCCGAAAGAGTCAGACAAATCTTATCTTTGCAGCACATTTCTTCTTCATATTGAGATGAGCCCCGCGCAGAATCAAGCTGGGGTTATTTTTGTGTCGAGCGCGTCTCCGAGGACAACAGCCCACACGGCGCATCAACAGCGCTTCATTTTAAAAATATTTTCGCAAGCTGACAAGAGCCGAGGCAGTGGTCAACGGTCGAAAGGCGTATCTCATTACAGAGCTAACATCAGGATGTTAAGGAGATGCCTTTCTGATTGAATTTGTACTGTATTGGAGAGATATGCACACAGGCACGCCAGGCTATAGTCGGGACACTGACAGTGTTTTGGTCAGAATCGACTGGTGTGATGGAGGAAGGTGGAAAAATAGGGAACAGGTAAGAGGCGGCAGATTTTCATTTTCTTTTGAACGGGCGCAGGAGTCAGTCAAACGCTTAGTTGTTTACACATTTCGGCCAGCTCAGTGTCACTCCAAATTACATAGAGACGCAAACCAAAAATAAAGATAGTGGAAGATTAGACACAGGAAATTAAGCAACCTGTCACACACACGCCTCATTCCTAGTGAAGTGGTGTGTGTTTGTTCATCCGGAAAAAGACTGATTAATGCGCATAATCTTCTTTTCAGGTAAAAACGTGAGGACACATGTCAAAAAAAAAAAAAAAAAAAAAAAAAGCGAGAAAGTGCGTGCCTCCAGAAATATTACGTTTTCTGGCTGGATGACATTCACAACAGGAATGCCACACATACACATTGCCATTGAACCCATTACCTTTTTTTTGGATAGAGAAAAATTTTACCTTGTCACAAAAGTATCATTGTTGGGTTATAAACAAAAGGACCCAAGTGCAAAACCCCAAGGCAGATGGGTAGAAAAACAGAAAGCGAGCGTTAATAATCAAGAGATGTACTCTGCATCACAAAGAAATGCTGGCAAAAAGGCTGGCAACTAGTATCCCCAGTGCAAAAAACTAAAATAAGTAGAAACCAGGATAACACAAGGACCGACGAAAGGACAAAAACATACACACCAACGAAGAGTAAAGGAAAAATGCTGGCTTGAATACACAGGGGTTGATGCTGATAACCAATGGAACATAGAGTGTGGTGAAAGGACAAATACAGGAACATGAGGACATAATCTTCAAAATAAAACAGGAAATGACTAAACCAAACCCCAAACCATGACCGACAGAATATAAGTTGTGCTGTGTGAGATTTTAGTTTAAGCTTTGTTAAGTGTTTGCAAATTTCTTTAAAAAAAAACAAACAAAAAAAACAAAACCTACAGTGGCAGTGAAATGTCTGTGTGACGGTATACTATATATATAGATCACTCTGATGAAATGTACCAAATGCACTTGCTTTAGTGGAAAATTTCAAATTTCATGTTACCATCAGGTCACATGAAAGTAAAGTGAAGTAAAAATCACATGACAGTAAGATTTAAACATCAATAACGTACATACTGTATATGTTAAGTACGTCACATAAGCTCACAATGAGTCTTTCCCTGCATATGTCCGTACGTAGATATCATCATTGTGCAGATATGACTGCTCTCCATTTACAAATGATTTTCTGTCCCAAGCCGGCGCGTAACACGCCTTCCATTATCTCCTGAAACTCAAGAGCTCGACTGTAAGCGACAATTTTCACCAATCAATACGGTAATTTCATACAGGAATACACAAGGAGTTACAAATGGGGTTACGGTTGGGGGGGATATGTCACATTTTATCCCCAAGACACAGGGGATAAAAGCAGACATCAGTGGATCTGTCTGGCGGCGGCGGTGAGTATCAGCAGGAGCAAATGGACAACTGGACACTTTTATCTGCTCGCTTTGAAGCCGGCGAGGAGGGCTGACGGAGGGTTCAAGGACGACTGCAGCAGGGATGCGGCGGCTGAATGGAAACGTGCACGTATGCAAGAGAGGGAGAGAGAGAAAAAGAAAGAAAGAAAAAAAAGCAAGGACGGGATGAGATGAAAGAGAAACACGACAACCCGAGTGAGAAGGGAAGAGACAGGTGCCTCCACAGCGGCCGGTCTTTAAACATTTACCTGTGCCTGCCTACGCTGAGGGGAGAAATGGCTGTTTGATTCCATTACACTTCTATTACAGCTGTAGTTAATGGCTGTGTCACAGTCTATTAACTGCATTCATCTTTGCTTCTGATATATAACAGGACATCAGTGTTGAACAAAGACAGATGACTGTGGCTCCCTGCTTTCGCCTCCACAACTCACAGTCGCACCTTTATTTCCACGCACGGGGCGAGGCGGAGGACGCACGCACACGCACACGCAGACACACACACCCGGAAAACACATATAGCTTTCAATCTAATATATTATAGCGTATAAAAATAACCTAGTATCAGAGATTCATCTTTCTGTCCTCTCCGGCGTGTGACGGAGGCTGTGTAGAGAGGTGGTTTTAATCTCAAATGCGTCAGTGCATGTGGTATCACAACACGTGGCTGTGAGCATACATCCAGCTCTGACACAGACCAGATAAGCGGGCAGACGTGATATACAGTGGCGCGTACACATGACTGATTGTGTGTGTTAGCATACATATATGTTTCTGCCGCTTCACTCACAGCTCAATTGCAGACTGCTGCTTGCATCTGACAGTTTTTGAATGGCTGGCTTTTTCTGTCCCGGGATGCGAAATACTTAATGATACACTGAAGTGATGTTTACAGTGACGTATTCAGTGGATTCAGGCACTGAAGGTTTTTCTTTTAAGCCAAGAAATACAGCAATAAAGTTCAATTGAACTTGGCTGTCTTTGCTGCACAAGAGCAACACACTAGGAATATTAGGACCATGACAAAATAGGTCCATGGGAACACAGGACCATAGGACTAATAGCACAGGATCCTGAGAATAAAGGACCCTGAGAACACAAGACAGTGGAGCATAGCACCCTGAGAGTGTAGGCCCTTAAAATCATAGCACCCTGGACACACAGGACCCTGAGAACATTGGGTGTTGAGAATGTCTCTGCAGTATTATTCCTGGAATGAGGCAGTCGACGATGACACTGCTTCACCAAATTATTTAAATCAAACTGCTCCTCGCAGCTTCGGCAGAGTAAGTCAGCAAAAGTGGTTAACATGAATTTACCAAGAGGAGGACAGATGGGCCCGGAGCAGATTTTGGCAGGAAAAAAAAAACAACCCAAAATATAATTTCAAAGTTTACACTCTCAGCAGCAAAAAAAAACAAAAAAAAACAAAACAAAACACGTGGTTTTAGATTGTTGCTATGGCAACATTGCTGAATGTCAGTTTGAGTAATGGAAAAAAAAGACAGTGCGCTCAACACGTGTGTGCAAAAAAAACAGCACACACTTACTATACAGTGCACTTTATTTACTAGCTGACATTTTAGTTCCCCTTAGAAAAAAAAAAAAAAATAGAAAATCCCACAGTGGAACAAAACGGATGCAGTGTGTCACATCTAACAAACGATGCAAAATAACCACAATGTAGAGTAAACAGTGGAGTTGGAGTTGGGAATAGATAATAAATAAACAATCACAGATTTGGGACATGTATTGATCCAACAAAAAAAAACGACACATCTTTTCACACTGACCATAAACCACCCGATCTGCCGTAAATTTGAGGGCAAAACTTCCAGCTGTCGTGATCGCACGTCTGTATTTGTATGAGACAAAGGCTGGCACGGATAAAGAGCTCCCCGCACGTTTAGTTAATTTCATAAGGGGATTATGCACGGCCTCAGCAGCGCCTTCAGATGAGCCGCTCTGAGATGAGTTGCTGCTCCGCTCCCCGCTGGCTCTCGCTGCCCAGCATTAACCTATTTAGGGCAGCTTTTAGGCCTCTCCGTCGGCCCTATACTCTTTCACAATTTATGAGGCCTGATCAATACCGAGTGGAGCACCTACATGAGAAATGGTCGAGGGGAGAAACCGCAGAGGAGCACATCAAAGGGAGGCCCTCCCTTTCTAGGCAAGAGATACCACTCTGCAAATTAATATAACCTAATACACAACGTGAAGCGCCCAGACCCCCCAGAGGCTAATACCCTGTTAGAGAAGTTTTATTTTACCCTTCCTCTTTCCTGCCTCCGTCTACTCCCCCTCATAAAGCTTTATCAAAAGCTAATTATGCTCAAAAACAATGAAATAATTCAGACGACTGCAGCCTGTACAGAATTTATTGTATGAGCCTCTTGGCAAGAGTGCCCTACAAAAATTATATTGTCACTTACCTATTAATGAAGACAAGTTTGCAGGCACTCTTTGGTCCATTTTAATTTATATTAATTCTCTGTCAGCCCTCGTTATGGGCATTATTAAACCGCATCCGGAAGCAAAACAAGGCTTTTGACCTGAGCGGGGGTTGGAATTAATCTCTCTCTATCATTTAGCGGCCGTGAGCAGGCAAAATACCTTTACAAACAACCTGGCAGACGGAGGCGTGTGAGGAGAATTCAGAGGAGCTGACGACAGTTTGAACGAGTTTTGAACGTATTTTTTAAAAAGCCTCAACGCTAAATGTGCAGTTTTACGGAATGGGTCCTCAGAACTGAATCAAGTAAATCATACACGTCATAGTAGCAATATTATAATACCAACCTCACTTGATAAAAGGACCTTTTTCCTTGGTTTTGTTAGCTTATTCAGTTAGCTTCTCGCATGTGCTCGTATGTGTATCAGTAAATATTTCGGCTATCTAAATGTCAAGTCTGGTTTTTATTATTAATTAAAAAGCTGCAGATACAAATCCATCACAAAAGAGACCTTAGTCAATCAGAATACAATATATGATTCAAGTAGAACAAGCTGCGATTATTCTCTTACTGTGCTACTATGTCACTATCTTCGTTTTACGTCAACTGCACTAAGAACAAAGGTGATCTGTTATAAGACTGGTGGACCGCTGGCGTCTTTGAGGAGAAGGTCACGGTAAATGTCGACACCAGAAAATGCATCACAACACTGATTCTAATAGAATTAATGGGCAGCGATTGGCTAACGAGGCTGAAACTGCACCTTTCCAGTCAATTTAACCAAACACTCGGCCCTCAGTTTGCATTGCGATCACGTGAAGTACCATATGTACTATATATCACACCTCTCTCTATCCCCGAAACCCGAGGTTCTGACACTGTAAAGTGGACAGTAACTGTAATTCCATCAGTAGTGTCCAGGCCCGTGTCTCCAACCAAGACAAACCTTTATATGCTCAATCCTCTGGTGTTCACTGTTGTCTTTCTGGCAGCCATATTGGTCATTTTGTCCCCTCCACTCCCCACAACCATCCACCTATTTCAGGAAGAGGGAGCTATTGTTAAATGATCCATTCATTCTCTGTTGCTCCGCTGGCTCGTCCAGAGCTTCTAGTCAGTGGAGAGTGGCTAATCTGCCATGCTGTCTGTGTTTGTAGGGCTGTAACGGCACTGGCTGAATGTTATTTGTATTCCCTACGCAGCAGCCTACCTGCTGGTCTAACTGCCCCGTCTCTCCGGCTGGCATGAATATCTGCACTGTCTGCCGAACTGACTGACCACCTGTCTGAACACCTGATTGCGTCTAACTGCCTGTCTGGCTGCATTAACATTGAATTTTCCGGGTACAAAAAAAAAAGCCTTTATGTCTGAAACCTGACCAAGGCTGAACGGCACGGCTACCTGTCTGTCTGACAGCTCGTCTGCTCGACTCCTGATTGTTTGACTTGTTGACTTGTTGACTTGACGGAAAGTTTTCCGCGCACGCCTGTCGCTCTTCCCGCCCCACTCGCGGCGAAGCGCGGAAAACTTTCCGTCCTTTAAACTGAAGTCATTAACCGCTTCGACTCTGCTGCGCCGGCTGGACATTGAAGGTGAAAAGCTCGTCGCCACTGTGATAATCAGAGCGAGGGGGAAACCGGCCACAGCTAGTGCTGAAATGGATCTCTCGCCAGGGAGAAAAAAAAAATAATAAAAAATTGCATATGGTGCATTAATGGGTTTTTTTTCTTTTTTTTTTTTCTTTTATTAGGTCAAAAAATGCTTTGTAAAGCATTTACTGCTGCGAGAGGGAGCAGCGGATGAATTTCTCACTGGGATAATGTGCAGCAGAGCTTCTTCCTCTGCATGTTGTCTCTATAAATATTTAGAGCCACAGTCCAGGGGTCGTGTTGGGCGGACGGAAAGCAGCGGTTATTCAAACAGGGTTTCGCTGGCATGTTGCAAAAGGTTTATATAGGTCATGTTGATTGAACGACCCCACAGCCCGCCTCAGTACTTCTATACATAATATTCAAAAGCACCCTCTGTGTCATTGTTTATCTCCCTTGTCTTGTCTAAACCTTCCATCCCTGTACCTAATCTCATCTTGATGGCTACCTCTCTCAACCTTTACTTTCTCATTGTGTTCTCTGTTTACCCGCATCTGTCCCTTTCTGCTCGTCGTCCTTCCTTACCTCTGTCTGTTCTTCCCCTCTGACTCATCCTCAGTCTCGGCTTTTGTATTCCCTTTCTTGTGCCTATTCATCTCCCTCGGAGAGCAAATTCTCAGACAAAACAGAGCCACATGACTGTAACAGAGCCCCCATAACACCACATATCATTTCTACTCATCCGGTCCCTGTTGTTAAGGAAAAATGTGTTTGTTGGTGACTTAATTGGTGGTAATAACTTCAGAGGTGCCAGTAGGCAGATTGTGTTACCTTTGGACAGAGACAGGCCGGCTGTTTCTCCTTGTTTCTTCTCTCTCTCAGTCTTCATGCTAAGCTAACTGGTGTTAGTTTCATATTTTAGCTGTAATTTCTCTCTTATCACTGAAGGCTACTTGTCAAAGCAACAACTATATATTGTCTGATATGTAGCCACTACTGACCAGACAAGAAACTGAATCAGATGAGAGCTCACAGATAAAAATTTCTTTAAATATCCTAAAAAATATACCCAAATTTGGTAATAACCCATCATTGCACAGTCAAACCATGTGCATACACACACCTAGTGACAATTTGATTTCTAGATAAGTTTAGCTGAAATATTTGTGGAGGGTTATTGATTAATAGTTGCGAGCAGAGCGTAGCCATTTGGGGAATTCCCTTGCTTGCCAAGAGCGACACGAGACGGTAGATACCACTCGCACACAGTTAGCATTGAGTGTGAAAGCAGCGGGACACAGATAGCTTGGCTCTGCCCAAAGCTAAATTCTTCTACCAGCACCTTTAAAGGTGTAATATGTTGAATATGGCCAGAATTTAAAAAGGTAGCTCCAAAAGTATAGGGGGCAGCATATCAGCAGAGTAAATCACATCTGCTGCTTTCTGCTAGCTACCTTGGCTAGCTACCTTGGCTGTCGCTAGTTACTGTTAGCTGATTAACCCATGCCTCAGTTAGCGTGGCATCTTTGGCCTTAGTATTTGTCTGGAGGATTTATTTAGACCAAACCAGAGGTGACTATGGAAAGATGAACCAAGGCTCTTTTGGTGAGTTTTTAGTTCATGTCAAGTTTGAATAAAGTGTGTTTTAAGATGTGTTAACAAGGCAATTTAGCTTGTTTTAGTCCAATAAAGAGAGAGAATTCTGAATTCAGAAGGTGTACGGGCTATTTTATGGCTACATTTTACAAATTGCTCCATCAAGGCACACCAAGAAATTCTTGCTACGCTAGCTGTTTCCCCTGTTTCAAATCTTTCGGTTAAGTTTAGCTAACGGTTACCCGGCAGTAGCTTCAGAAGAAATGAGAGTGCTATTGAGCTTCACATGAAGCACTCGGCAAAAATGCAAATACAAATATTTCCCAAAATGTCAAATTATTCCCTGAAATCCTGTTGGCTGTTTGACTGTTGGCGTGCCTCGATCCATGTTCTCAAAGCTCAACTTAAGTACTTAACTTTGTAACTTGGTCTGAAACACTAAGAAGGTACAGGCAATACACTGGTCACTGTAAAAAAAAAAAATACAAGGGTGTGAAAGTAAAATCACTTGAATTAGTCTTAAAGTCATAGCTTGCAATGAAATAAGTTGAACAGAAATACCCCTCAGATGTACAAAACAGTGATCAAAAGTCAACATCTGGCATTTGCACCTAGTAACCTGTGCCTCTGGGTGTTTGGTCGTCAGGTACCGTGACGCACAGAAACCAAGAGACGCCTGAGTGATTTGTATCATTATGAAATCAGGAGATTGCCGGGAGAAATTACCATCCAGGGGCACAGCGGGAGAAAGGGTTAAAAATAGGTAGACTCCAGAGAGTATCGCTAATGAGTGTTGGCACCTATGTAATCATAAGGCATATGTAGAAATTAGTTGGTCACATGGCTCTGAGAGGTCTGTCTGCACACTCTTTACCTTTTCCAGCCTTTTCTGTTTTCTATTCCCCACATTTTCTTCCCACACATCCGTCTGCCTTCCCTTCCTCCCAGCGAGCATTTCCCAGACAGCAATGTAACGCAATGCAAAAAAACAGATCAGGTTTAGGATAATTCAAAAACAAGTGTGACATTTACACTGTCTGATATCGTGCGCTGTGAGAGCTTTGGTGTTAAACTGATATAAAACATTCAGTCTGGTGCCACATAGTTTGTCAGATCCGCTGCTGACCTTATATCCCTCAACTCCATCCTTTGTCCCTCCTTTTACTCGGCTTTTTCATCTCCTCCATCTCCCTCCCGGCCCGTTCAATTAGCCATCTGCTAGCCCGGCCGGCAGCGTGACCGGCCCGTTTGATAGAGCAACCCTGGGGTTCAGGACAGGTGAGCGTGCTGCAAACAGCCACTTAGATTACTCCCTTAACCACAGCAAAAGCAACCAATTTACCACAGGGTTACCACTGAACCTATTAACCTGTTAGCCCGCACAGCCACTACGAGGAAATTGGATGCTGCAGGAAGGATGTAATGTGGTGTTTTCCTAATGGAAATCATGTAACGTGTGGCCTCCAGGTGCAGCAAATAAGATTGAGAGGTGGTGCCGGGGCTCCGGGATGCTTGTGCTGCAGTCGTCAAACATATAATCAGGAACAAAATCAGAGAGATCACTGTAAATCATTTGAAATTACACTTCTGTGTCTCTCACTCTCAGGTCCCCATGTTTCGTTTTCTGTCCAGAGGGCCTGGCTTTTAATGATAGATTTGTTTTTCGCTGCCATCCAAACTCATTAGATCGCGGTCCCTCTTCACTGCGACACGATGGGAAACACATCTAGCTGCATGGAAATACATCAGTGTAGCATCCAAGAGTTTTACCTCTGTGTGCGTGATAAAGAGGTCAGTAAGAAGAGGCCGCAACTGGATCGGCCAGTCGGCCCCACAGATAATGCTTGTAATAGTTTTTGCTCTTTGCTCCCTAAACATGTTTTTTTCACCATTTGGGGGATTATTTGAATGTTCGCAGCTAATTATAATATTACAGATAAGACCAACATCCCCCCTAATGGCTTTACAATGATAACGTAGTTATTATTACTGCCATGAAAGACGAACAGGGGGACTCACGTTATCTTAAAGGACAGAAGGCTGAAGCTTACATGGTAATAAGGTGAAATGTTACAGCAACCGTACGTAAAATATGCTTCAAGGATCGCACAGAGCCAGAAAAGAGCTCACACCGGGGAGTCGAACACACTGTAATGAAAATGTGCGCAGTGGTTCAAAGAGTGGGGGAAAAAAACAAAAAGACTGCCAGTTTCTCACTATAATACTGTAAACTGTGATACCACTGTGAACAATCGCAGCTCTACTTACACTCGGAGTCAATTACAGCACGCTACACTCAAATGGGATAAATGAGCCCACAGAAGGAAAAGGGTGTCGGTGGGGGGACGGATGAAAGACCAGGATGGATCTGTTGGTTTGTAGCAGCACAGACCTTCCTCAGATCACCGCCGTGTGAGATTTTTGCTGAATACCAGATTAGCCTTCGATGTCGGCGTCCTGGAAAAGAAAAGTTCCCACTGTTGCACACCGTTTTTAACAAGGTGCCGGAGTGATGTGAAAATTCGCGTCCGCCGCTGGGGCTTTAACATCGTGGCGCACGTGAAAGTGTTCAAAGCGGCGGAGGTGGTTGGAGGTGGTTTGGTTTGGACATTTTTAAAGAGCTGGGAAGTTTAAGTGAAGAGTGTTAATCAGCGTGACTGAAAAGACAAAGATAACAGCATCACCGTCAGAAACTGTGACTCCAAGTCACGTTGCCATTTTATATTGATCTCTGCTACTTCACCTACGCTACTCTCTCAGCATACTTATTAATATCTCTGCCACAATGAACAATACAGTATACTGTTGGAAAGCTGTTCTCAGTCCCAACTCATAAAATTCAGCAGCCTAGTCGGTGGCCCTACGCGTCCATGATTCCCCCTAGTGTTACTTCCTGTAGTGCAGCAGTAGAGACATCCAGGAGTTAAGATGCATCAATGTTTTTTTTTTAAGTTATGTGATGCAAATTAAGGGACGTGACCACACTTAGTAATTTAACCCAAAGTGTGATCCTTTCCTGAACCTGCTCAGGTAGATTCAGTGTCAAAACCCAATTAAATAGCTTTAATAGTTTTTGGGTCTGAACCCATTTCACAACATTAATTACAGTTCAAGAGACACAGTATGTCACAACATGATAACTGTTGGCTTTATTTTGAAAAGTCTTGCCAGACCTTGCATATGTATTACTGCCAACTTGATGTCGGAGCCATTCCCATGCAGGACTGACTCTAGAGGGAAACAATAATATAAAGTAATTAGGTAAAATGTTTCCTCTGTCACGTGAAGCTGATCAATTAACAACACCCTGTGAGGTCTTACTAGAGTTTTATTGACTCATTCTAGGATTGTCCTTTCGAAATAAGACCTGTTTGCATTTGGTAAAAATGAACATCGCATATGTGTTGCAGACAAAAAAATTACTTGCACCCAGCTTCAATGCATATGAAATTCAGACTTCACCAAGTAAAGAAAACTGATGAGTTACATGTGTTACAGCTCATCCACATGCACTTGTCCACAAAGAGCTGAGCTACACAAAATGACACCAGTGCAACCAGTTTGCCCGTCATGAGATGTTGGCAGTGATGCCTTAGTACTACTGGTCGTACTGATGGCTTTCCAAACTAAAGGAAACCGATCCTGATGATGCCATCAGGGTTAAATGACTTCTCATTTTTAACTGAAAAGCTTATTACTTTAACACATTTGACCATTCATCAGGCAGAGTTGGTCTAATGAAGGTGCTGTCACATTGCATTGTGGGAATTGTAGGATTTAAGGTTTTTTTTTCATGTGGATTAAAATATGAACTAAAAGTCTGACATTTGTGGAAATAGGTTATTTTTGCTTGGGTTCCAAGAGTTGGATGTAAAAAAAATGATACTAATCTCGTGTCTGTAGTGTAAACACGAAGTGAGCTTAACTTAGTTTTGTTCAGGTGAGACAGTTGCCAAGCGAGACAGCACTGTTCAGAGTTCAGAGTTGGGACATTTTCCAGCCATCTTTGTGGCGACAAAACCAGGTATTTTTGAGAGATGTAGGGACATTTTTATCAGCTGTGTTTGTGGTTTATAAGCCAAAGCATGATCTTCTCCTAACTCTGACCAGGCATTTTTATAACTAAACCTAACCAGGCCATAAGTTTTGTCTCAAGATAAAAATGTAAAATTGAAATGTAAATTTATTCTGGTGATTGGGTTAGGGAAACTGCTTGCCTGGCTCGGTCTGGAGGAAACAAAATTCGCCTACCAGCACTTCTACAGCTCATTAATTAACATGTTGTATCTCATTTGCACAATCCACCCAAAAAACTTACCATTAAAAAAAAAATGGAGTAGTAGAAGTTACTTAGTGAGCTTCAGAGCACTTTGTCACTTTAGTCAGATCAGGATACTCTTATCGTAGTTCTTATCCCCTGTTTTCTGTCAAACTAAGCCAAGCAGCTGCCGATGGTACTTCATAGTTTTAGACACGAGTTGCATTAATCTTCTCATCTAGCCCCCTGTAATTAAAAGGATTTAAGTGTATTTCCCAGAATGTGGAAATATTCTACTCAAAGAAAAATCTTTTCTTTCGAAAGAACCCTTAACTTTTTTGGAAGAGCAGCACTTAATGAAGGAGCGTCTCTTTAAGCTCTAAGGTCACACACAGGGAAACTTGAACGCCTCTTGAAAGAAACTTAAGAGTCCTGATTATAACTCTGTATCTCTCACCTCTAACCCTCCATATACAGCACAGATATAGATCGAGCCCAGTCATTCGGCTTACTTTTATATACTCTCATGCATATGCTATCTGGGGAAAGTCTCGCTTATTAACTCTGAGCGTCCTGGTTTATATATTGGCATATAATCCAGAGCGACTGCATGCATGTCATGAATCCATAAGTGTCTCTAATTTTGGACGGGGAGTATGGAGAGCTGGGGCAAGGTGACCCCGGCTGTGTTCTTAATCATCAGCTGGTCCGGACGAGGTTAAGAATGGAAATTGGTTTGGCCCTGTCGTGAATCTATTATCATATCTCCTCAGCCCTCCGCCCCTCCTTCTTTGTTTCTCATCTCTGTCAGACACCATTTTACATCTCGCTCGCTCCCCTCGTCTATCCGTCTCCCCTTTGTCATTCACTCTTTTTTCCCCACACACTCACTTTTTGTACTCTTGCGTCTTTTTTCCCTCTGATGTAAAAACTGCCTCAGCATATAGATAATGGGATTTATTTAAATAGCCCTCCTTAAAGCGAAGGACATTCCCTATGACATCTGCAGTTGTTATATCAAATCGTGTGGGTGTCCGCATTATTCCTCTCCTGCCACTCGTCTGTATAACCCTAAAGACACTTGCTGACCAAGAATCCGGTGTATTTTTATCAGCGCTGTCTTCGCCGATTATCGATCTGCTTTTGGCACAGGAAGGGGAAAAAAAAGAGAATCCACTCAAAGCAAAAAGACTCTCCTTCCCCATCCATTCACTTGACCAGGAGAGGATTTTCACACAGTATGAGGCTTCCTTTCACTGCAAACACTTGTTGGTTCATTAGGAGCCTGTCGGAGTGACTGACTGACTGTGCCTTGTTAGGCTGATTAAACCATCGCGTCTAATTAGGGGCTGTATCACGGCTCAGTTCACAGCTGCTGTGGCATCAGAAAGATAGAGGATACACTAGAAGCATTAAAATTCCTGCCCACCACCTGAGTACAGAGCCTGTTAGTGGCCATCACCAAGAAAGTGAGAGCACTTAAACTAAATTGTGCACACATTAACAGAAACCTTTTATGCTTTTTGTTTTGTTTTGTTTTTTCTTCCCTTCAGTGTTTTTTTGTTTTGTTTTGTTTTGTTTTTTTTAATAGCTGGGCATTTAAAATATCTTGAAAGTTAAAACTGTCCAATTCTACCCAGCCAAAAGTTCGACTCTCCCACAGAGAAAACACTGCTCCTCAAATGCCTCGTCAGTAGTCCTGCCTTCACACTACGTCACCATGTCACACATTTGCATAATTTATGCCAGCAACTAGTTGGGCGCACAAAAAGGCACACAAGAATGAATTTAGCACAGCTGCTGTGTTGTTGTTAGCAGTGCTGGATCACCAATTAGCTCAAAATGGCCGAGCAAAGCAGATTCATCATTACTAAGATGTTGTTTTAACATATATAACTTAAGTATAATAGTCTCAAGTTGTCCATTTTAAAGTAAGGTAAACTTACAGTAAAACGTACAATGTAGTAACCCAAAATGATGAACCTGAAAAAGTGAGCTTGACAGGTCTACTTTAAAATCCCCATCATGTGAACCAAGTCACCAATAGTCCCTCCAGTATACATATTGATCACTGATCACAGTTCAGCCCATCCTCTGAGTTTATCATAATTCATCTGTGCTCATTACAGTTTACATGTTTAGTAAACATTAACTGAGGGAAAAGTGTCAATAAACCAATGCAATCAAGCAGATGCAACTAATTATAGCATGTGAGGGAAATCAGAAACATGCTGCAGGAACCGAATAAAAGGCACTGATTTAAAAAAATAATAATAATAAAATAAAATGAATTTAACCTGTGGGCGTCTGTTCATTTGTTAACATTGATTATGACTCATTGCTCGCTAAAATAATTAAAGAATGAGGGCAGGAATTAAGCAAACAAAGCATGATATCAATCAGACTCCACACTATCTGCTGCATTTAATGTTTCAACTTGTGGCTTGCACTTAATCATGCTTATGAGGGGGGGGGGGGCAGAGATGACAAACGGTCGCAACTAATGCTTATTTTAATTTTCAATTAATCAGCCAAAGTGACATATGCAAATGTCTTGTTTGGTTCAAACAAATTTCCAGCACGTAAAGATATTCAGCTTATTGCGAATTATGACGATGGAGCGTACCATTCGAGAGGCTGAAAGCAGCAAATGTTTGGCTTTTATTTTTTACCAGCTTTGCCTGTAAAAACAAACAATTAATAGACTAATCGCTCTAGCTTTGGAAAGGCCTTAGTATGTGTTTTTGTGTCCTCTGTGAGTCACTGATTCAATACATGCACACGCAGCCAAACAATAACAGAAGGACGGGGGGGAAAAAAAAAGATCCTGGATGTTTGCTCGGCTAATGCTGCCCATGATGACAGGAATAGAAAAACCTAGACTCTGAGGCAGCACTGAAGTGTTTGTGCGGAGAAAAAGAAAAAAAGAACAGCTCCGTCTAAACCGATGTTGTCACATTAAAACACACGTCTCAGACAACAAAGATATTCTCCGTCCTCACTTCCCTGACAACTCCTTGTTTTCTTCCCACAACATCAGAGGGGCCCTCTCTTCAAGGACGTATTTATCGACTTGGCACTCCTGGATGTGATATTCACCTGAGAGGACGTTTTTTGAGGGGGGCTGTTAGAGTCCATATCTGTCCTGCGTTAGCCGTGCAGGGTTTGCAAACAGTTTGGCAGAGGAGTTGCAGGTCAGGAAGCGGATGGAGAGCAGAGAAATGTTCGTAGTGTCAAGCGGAGGCCAGAGACAACATTAACCTTTCAGTGCCTTAGGAAACACAGTTGCGCAAGGTGAGAGAGGTCATGCTACAAACGGCAACCTAAATACAGTTCGGCACGCGCGGGCAAAGCTGCGGGTGGTGGTTCGTCCGGTTCGACCGATCACGTTTCGCATTATTCTTGTTTTATTTTGGCTGTGGGCCACGAGTTTGTCTCACACCTCATCACTGAATGACCATGGAATCTAGAAACCGCTTGAATTGTTCATGTTTATTCAGAGTAAACTGCTACGAATGCTGCTTTTTCAGATCACAGGTCTTTAGCAGGCTGCAGCGGTGTGATAGGCAGGTTGTCAATGACATTAGCGGGTGTTAATTAGTATTGTTAAAGCCATTAAAATGGTGAAAGAGGATTTTTGTTTTCATGATTGAATAAACTTTAAAGGACAAAACAATTTGCCACAACAGGTTATGGGGGTCTTATTCCCCTCTGAGATCAGCTTGTTTATTCAGTTATTGAAAAGTTTGTAATTATTCCCTTAATTTCGTCATGATTAAAGGAGACATACTGTGCTCATTTTAAGGTTCCTAATTTTATTTTGGGTTACTACTAGAATAGATTTACATGCTCTGATGCTCAAAAAACATATCAGTTTTCTCATGCTGTCCAAGTGTGTGTGAGACGCTTTGTTTTAGCCCCTGTCTCTTTAAGGCCCTCCCTCCCGAATACCCAGTCTCCCCTGATTGGCCAGCTCA
Source organism: Acanthopagrus latus (assembly GCF_904848185.1). NCBI lineage: Eukaryota > Metazoa > Chordata > Actinopteri > Spariformes > Sparidae > Acanthopagrus > Acanthopagrus latus. The sequence continues at coordinate 8,524,101 of NC_051058.1, forward strand.
CACACGCCTGATCCAACACAGCTGGCTATAACAACAGAGCAGCTCTGCTAAATAAATTGTTCCATGCCAAACTACATGTTGGTGCAGCATGATGTCAGAAAGTCACAGATTTAAAGGCGGGACTACTGACGAGGCGTTTCAGCAGCAGTGTTTTCTGTGGGAGAGAGGAGCTTCTGTTGGCTGTTGAACTTTCAAGATCAGCCTGAACAACAAAAGATATCGCACAGAGAACAGATGATTTGTATTAAGTGGAAAAAATATCTTGACATTTTTGCATTCTGCCCACTTCTCCTGTCAGTTAATGCATCATTGTGATAGCTGTGTAATTACAGAACAAATGCAGGAAAAAACACCAGGCAAAACACAGTGACCTTTCGGAATCCGATTATGTTGACGCAACATGTTCCTCTCAGTTTTCGAAGATGTTACCGTATGTTCCCACCGTGAGAAACGTGATCAGTGAGTCGCTAGAGGTCCAGTCATTTCCTACAGGGCTCGGCGAGCAGGAGATCTCAGCCAGCACAATGACAGAGAACAGACTCGCTGGCCAAAAATAGCTGGCTGCAAGGAGCAACTCAATAAAAGGTAATGACAAAAACAGAGTTGATGAAAGTATGACTGAACTGATTAGTTCAGTACTTTTGATGAAGACACGGACGATTGACTAAAAGACAATTGATCTGGGAGAGGCAGGGGCGATATCGGATAGAAAAAGGCTTAATTCGGAAACCATGTTGTTACAAAAGATGCCTCCAAGACCACGTTTTTTCCATGATGACACATTCACACACAGATTCTTAAGGTGAAAACGATACCAGACCCAGTTCAAAGCCAAAGTGGAAGCCTTGTGGGCTGCGGTGAGAGACTTTGGGGAAAGACGGACGCTCATACTGGCGACTGATTGACTACACACTTGCCAGAAGAAATACTGGCATCGTAAATTTCTGAAAACCTTTGCTAAAAGTTTCTGTATGCTTTAAAACACGGCTGAAACATTAAAATATCCAGGTGTTTCACACTTACAAATGTTTAAACTTATTTTTAAGCACACCAACGTTCAACCCCAACTCACATTATGAAGTGCTTATGAATATGTAGTGTGAAAGTGATGTGGAATGTACTGTAGACATGTCTGGGTGGTGTGTTGCCTTTAAATCCGCAAACGTTTTATCCTGGTCGACTGGGCTATAAACATAGTGGAACATTTAGCAGCTAAGGAGCCGGATATTTCCCTCAGGAGCTTGTGAACCAAAACAGAATTTAAAAGAGATTGAATATTGTCCTTACAATCGTCAGGTTATCCACCTGGAAAGCCGACAAAATTGAAGGGAGATTGATTACAGCCGTCTAAAACCTTCCGCTCTAATATGAGACAACATCTAAATTGCGGCATTTAAATGATGCTCGGGGACTGGCATCGCTGGGAGTTGGTGTTAACACATCAAAAGGCAGCTACAGTATGAAAGGAAATACAAAAGCAGCAGTAAATACATGGTTTGTTTGAAACGAAGCTTCAGACCACATGCGGTCGCAGCCTCTCACACTTCCCATTCACGTGCATTATCATAGCAACACATCACAGAACAAGTGAGAATGCGCCATTTGAAATCATCCCAATTAACCCATTTGTGTCTAAACCACATTAGAACTGCCTCATTATCCGAATTGTTTCATCCAAAGCATCTCGGTACGCTAGTTTGCTAGCATGATGGCTGCCAAAAAGGCCCCCTCTGCCCCCGAAAAAAAAAAAAAAAGAAAACGTGAAAACATGCGGCCTGATAATACACACAGATGCTACAAGAAAGACATTGCATCCGAAACATCAGTGATACACAGTTTACTTGATTTCTTACTCCTTCTGCAACTGAATGGGCTCGTGAATGAGTCAGTGAGAAGATATCAATACCAGGAAATAACATGATTCACTGCACTGTAATTAGAGATTCAGCAAGATGAAAAGAGAAGATTCGCTCTTTGACATGGGTCACCCACAGAGAAACACAAATACTATCTAAATGTCATCAGGCCCACTGTAGCTGCAGAGCCCTGTGTGAGAATGTGCAAAGTGAATTCATTATTTTCATCTATTTTCATCTCGCCGCCATTATAACTCTGTCAAAGGACTGTGACGCACAGAAGAAGAGAAATTGGAAGGCGAAAGTTAAAAGTCGCAGCCGAGCAAAGCGCTCCATTTTTTATTTTTTCATTTTTTTCCCCCCCTTTCCTCGTGGAGGAAATGCTCTCCGGAACAAAACGCAGTCCAGCATTCATTTGTTTGAGCAGATTTTCCTGATGATCGAATCGGACAATCTCTTTATTACATATGACGAAGCGGCGGATTGAAAACTATCTGCTGCTTTATCTCTCTTCCTCGGACTTGGTGGCTGAAGCTATCAGAGCACAGATCAGTAATTACTGCAGGTTGTCAACAATTTATCACCCAGGTCCCATGGGCTCCTGCACAGAGGCCGGGCGTGATTGCACAACTCGCTCGTTCTCGGGCTCCAAGTGCAGACGCGGATGCACCAAAAGATGCACACAAAGTCACGTCGACGCAAGTGTCGGTGTGACGGTACCTCTCTGTCCTTAGTGATAATACGGGACCCTTGAGGTACGTTGTGTAGGACTCTTGTAGAGACACACACACACACACACACACACACACACACACACGTGCGCACACACAGAGACAGAAACAGCCGCTCATTTACTGAATTGTTTGTGGAGTGGCCAGAAAATTGCCTCCAATGAATACCATGTTTTCTTTTTTTCCTCTATTAGTTTTCATTTCGCAGGTAAACAAACCTCTCACACCTCGGCGCTACGCAACATTAGCATAAAAAACAATTAAACAAATTATGTTTTGGCCATTCATTAATTTTTACACGCACACGAGTGGTACATCACTTTAGTGTTGTTTTTTTTGTTTTTTTTTTGTACAGTCAGTGAGAGAAACCAGTTGTTCACTTGTCAGCGGCTCATCAGAATAATTTGGTTACGGATGTTAAGCAACACGGCGATCCATCATCCAACAGCTAAGGTCACGTTGTAAGTCATTTCCTGTGCGAGCACAGACACACACACACAAACGTGAAAGCGTGCATGCACACAAACCCTCCATCACCATACTGTTAAATTTGATTTATGGAAAGTGACAACAACATCAGTGTTTTTAATTATTAATGGGGAAGAGTCCATGGGAGTCATCTCTCAATCCTCCAACAAAGGTAATGGGGTTATTTGTTGTGGTGGAGGCTCTTAAACTTTGATTCATTTGACAAGCGTCCCTTGTGTCAAGTGGAACAGCAACGGCAGCTAGATAAGAAGGCTATTCCGGGTTGATCCGGTGACATTGACCCCACCTTGCAGAAAAGTATGCGCACGCTCACAAACGCGCACGCAACATCCGCAAGCACGGGCCACACGCACACACTCAGAGCCGTTTAATCTCCCGGCCGCTGTTACAAGTCCTCTTATCGAGACGCTGACACTATTACAGGAGTTGAAGGTCAAGGGGCACCTCAGCCGGACGGAATAAAAAAAAAAAAACACATTAAGAGGTGAAATGAAAAGGTTAAGTGATCCTACTCACACTGTGATATCCCTCCATAAAACTGAATGTCAACACACACTCATATTTCACGTTTATTCAGATTAAAAAAAAAGAAGAAGTACCTGTAAGTGCAGCCTCACGCGTTCACACACTGTGTTTATCATTCAAGGCATCTGTCACGCTCGCACAGGGGGGCACCAGGCACGGCGCGTCAGTCTGTGCTAATTACAGCCCTACTGTGAAGGTACACTGTACTCCGAAACCTTTTCCGCTGCTCCTCTTGCCGGTCTGCAGGAGCCCAGAACAAATTAGTCTAATAGCTGGAAAGTGCCTTCCGAGCAGAGGCAGAGGTCAGCGAGCAAGAATCACGCCCAGGTACGCTGGACAAGGACAAAGCAGGATGGGGCTCATGTCATCGTCTGTGGATCTGCCAGAGAGGCGTTTCCGAACAACGAACTGATCAGCATAATATCAAAGTGACATAAGCTCTTTCATGCAGTGTTAAAGTACTAAGAGATGTACCGCAGACATTCTTACTTAATTTGAAACAATTGCTTCTCGAGTCCAGACAGGTAGACTGAAGCAGGCTTTGCATTTCCAGCCATTTCACTCACCGGAAATGAGCGTTACTGGCAGACTTCATCGGCTTACACTGTAACTGGCTAGCTATCTAAGCTAGCGCTGCAAGTTGGTTGAACACTCCATCTCTCGCTGGCTTTGTTGCCTCAAAACCAGAGTCCTGCAAAAGGTTTATTAAACATTCACCCCAAGACTGAGTACAGTAAATAACATGGTGAAAAGAGTTGCATATCTGGGCCAAAAAGTAATCATTCTCACCACCTAATGAGGTGTTATTAGGAGTCCCACTGCTTTTCTCGAAAACACCCGCCCCACTCTGCCTCTGATTGGTTAACCTGATATTATTTTGCTAAACAAGTTACTTACGCTAACGGCAGCTCTGATAAAGCAGGTTGTGGACTGTTGCCGCTCGATTTCTGAGCGGCAATATATTCAGCTTGGAGCACGGGGTAACTGTAAAGCAAGATAAGATGCAAGATCAGACAATTATTGTGTTCTAACATTACCCCCTGTGGCTGGTTAGCTCACATATTGCTTGTTGTATCAACTGTATAATTTAACTATTACCATTACAAAAGAAAATGCACTCATCATGAGGACTAATCCATGTGTACATATTGTGACAAATGTACTTATCGTAAGTCGCTTTGGACAAAAGTGTCAGCTTCACCCATTTTTACACTTTTGTTCTTGTGTTTAACTTGTGTGTAACTAACTTCGGTTTTATTTATGAATGTTCCCTCCACATTAGCCTCCCTTACCCATCTTGATAAACACCGGTATTTGAATGTCATTTCAGCTTAAAAATCTCATTACCACTGTGTTACTACATGCTACACAAACAAAGTCAACCGTGAAAAAGTAACCAGGAAATCCATCTCTGCCTGTCTAAGATCACGGCGCTATCTATTTGTTTATCCCTCAGAATGCATCAGCAAACCAAATTAAAGCTCATATCTTTGTGCTCCAGGCTCCCCAATATTATTTCCAATCAGGAAGAGAATTATTCAGCGATGTGTGACTAGCGATCTGTTATATTTGTAAATGGTGAGGCTGCATTACCAGCATGGGAGGGTACAGTAAGGACAAGATTAAATATTAATTGGGTTGTTATTTATACTACGTGTTCATATTTATTTCACCTGCTGAAACGCGCGCAAGTCGTGCTTGGCAAGTGCCACTATTTTTTTTTTCTGCAAAAAAAAAACCAAAACAACTGTCAAGCCTATAAATATCTGCATTTTCAGTCAGAACAGATAAGCATTTTAAAGTTTAGGCTGTTAATTTAAGTTTCAGACTGTCTTGTAAGGAGGCGTTACAAGCGAGATGCAGTACGTGATCCACTGCTGCTGCCTCTGCTGTCTTTCGTATCGGATTTGAAAGGAGCAGCTGACACTGAAACCAGCTGCTTGTTGCACCTGCTGTGCATTCAGCGATAGACGAGGGTCAAGTCTTGTACATTTGACACTGAAATGGGTCTTTTTTTACGCTTGATTTATCAGTTGAGTAAAATGATAAGTTGCCCATGTCTGTGTTACTGTATCTTCCCTTTGAGACCTCCAGAAATCACCTCTGTAATTTGCAAAATCCTTTTTACTCACAGGTGTGAGGGAACTACTCAGGGCCATGGCGACCATACAGAGGATACAAAGGTCACGTAAGTAATCTGGGGGTTTCCTGAGTTACATTATGAAATGTCTCACATATGACACATATTAATGATTCTTCTGATATTTATTTTGGGCCAAAAACCTTAAAGTACGTTTGTTTTTGATAGAGCTGTACCTAGTCTTAGTGTGTTTAAGCTCCTATTGAGGTTTTCAGATGAAGCTTCGAGTGCCTCATATTTTATGACAACCTTAATTCAAATGAAGTGAATTAGTGACTCATTTTAGACTCATTTTAGACAGAAAGAGCTCTCTTTAATGAATATAACTGCACCAAAATGGTTATATCTTCGATTTTCTATATATTTGTGTAAATGTGATGACGTCCAATGGATTTGTTTCTTGTTGGCCAATAAACCCATTAAAAACAAGAAACAACAGACACTGAAATCCCCCGTCCTCATCTGGTGGCTACACATTCACTCATGATTTATAGTAAAATATATTAATTAAGAGAGAGCTGCAGGTCAGATCGGTGCACTATTTATCTGTTGTTTTCCCTTTAAATTTCATCACCGACTGGACACGTTTAGCTGCTTTATGTGTCAAAGGTAGCAGCTGACTGTTGGACTCACAGACCCTGGGACAGAATTTGACTTTGGTTGTCTGCTTTTCAAGACCAAATACGTGAAGCCTCCATGACTTTCACCTAAAAGGGGAAAAACAAAAAATGCCTCCCCTGCTACAGTTTTATAATCTTACTCTGTGAAAGGACTCTCAAAGAAACTACTTTTAACAAGGAGCCTCGGTCACCTACTGACCCCGTGGCTTTTTTAGTTTTCGCTATCATTAACAAGTGTCAGTGTCCTGCGTTGATATCGACTGCGGGTCCATTAATTCTGGCACATTCTTATTATTCCCTCCTCTCTTCTTCTCAAGCTCATCTTTCAGTGCCTTTAAAGTCAGCGGGTCTCTTTTCATCTGCAAATGCCAACGTGAGGTGTATTGTCACCGGCTGTTCTTTCCTCCCCGCGCTCTCTCCCATCACATCTCTTCCTCTGTCTGTCACCGCGCCGCTTTCGACAGCCTGCCGAGCCAGAATTATACATCGGGTCAGGACTAATGAGTGGGTTTGGAGAGTTTTCCCATATTTATCACGGTGAACCTGCTGATCCCCTGCCTCTCCCAACTCCTCTCTTATTCGGTTTGTTGTCTCCAGTTTTTCGAAGGATTTTGAAAGCTGCGTCTGCTCTCACCCAGACTGCCACAGACTCAGACTGACACTCAGGCTATAAACTTTACTTTTAATATCACAGCAAATGGAAGTTTGTATGTAGAAATAATGGGCATTCTGGAGTCTCAGCTGTCCTAAGACACCTGCTGAATCCTGGCTATGAGTGGACCTTTTTTTCCTTTATTTGATTTATTTTCTGCTGTCGATCAAGAGAAAGTTTTTTGAACAAAATGTTGTCTAATAATTAATAATTTAGTTTCTCAGCCTCCTTATAGGGATTTTTACTTACAGCCCAACCCACACTTTGGTTAGCTGATATTATTACCTGATGTTGGTCCGTCTCAGATGTATCATGTCATCTGTAATGTGTGGCTATGTAACCTTTAAAAGAGATCACAATGCAGGAAAAGTTGCTTGGGGTAATTGTAAGAATGTAAGAATTGGCAAATGGTGCCTTTAGTGGGCGGGATTTTACTAGAGCCACCTGCTAACTGCTGCTAACTGTAGCTGCCATTAGCTAGTTAACTCATTAAGCCATGCAGCTAACGGTCCACTGGGGGAAATGTTGATGTTAATGCTAGCACAGGAACTTTGGACCAGAAGACCTCACCTTAACCCAAACCCTAACTACAACATAATACTTAGATGTCATAATGTCAAACACTTTATTTATTCACATTCTGTTCATCATTTTTGTTAAATTATGATCACTTTCATCAGAAATCATATTGCACCATCACACTGTGAAATATTCTTTGTCAGAAATGTTTGGTGACCACAACTGAAGGATCCCTGAAAACAATTTGTGTTCATTGGCCGATATAACAATATTGGCGTTAATTCACTCCTTAATATCAGTATCAGTTTGTCATATAGTGTGGGCTCTAATTTTACTGTTACTTTTTTTTTTCTTAAAGTGGATAAGCCTGATACAAATGGACAATCCAGCTCCTTTTCCAGTTGCCAGTGGCAGTAGTTTGCCTTTCTGTTTTTCTTTCTCCAGCGTGTCATGTTCAAGGCCGTGAACGTGCCAGGAAACAGAATATGTGTTGCCTTTCCCATTGAAGAAAAAAAGACAGATTTTATTGGGTTTGAGCGTTTTTGGTCGAATGTGAAGCCAGTATAAGTGTCTCTGCCCCAGTAGGTAATCCCTACACACCCCCTCTCTCCCCTCAAATGAACCCCGCGAATGACTTTTACTAGCAGTCATGTGAAAGAGACGTTCATTGACTTTCAGTTACTAAATATGGATATGGGAACTGGCCTTATATGGAAATCTTGTAAAACTTTTCACCGGGGGGCAGCGAAATGAGATTTGCTCTACAAGTGAACATGGTTTCCTGCAATTGTCAGGTAATGGAGGATATATCCCTCCACGTCTCAGGCAGACAAAGGGATTTGCTTTCACTGAAAATCTTTCCCGACCTTGTTCCAAACCCATTTGGAGGTGTAAATTCACCGCGCTTCACTCTCAGAAGTCAAATTTACCCCAAACTCCCTTGATAATTTCCCTCTGATCCATTACCCAGCATGCCGCTGTGTTGTGCTGTTTGTAGCTACCGTGCAGCTGCGCCTGCTGCAAAACATACAATCAACCAGAGGCGGACCTAACAGACGCAGAAGAATTTATTTGGTAAACAGGGCTTTATTTGATTTCCTGTTGTGCCGCAGCGTACGGTAGTCGAAACACGATATTGTGTTCATTAGTTTATGTGCATTAGCAAAGGAAGCTAATGGTTTATGCATACGAGGCCAACAGCGGAGGGCCTGGATGATTTAGGATGATGCTCATTTTATGGAAATCAAAGCAAGAAATAAGAATAGTTCTGGTAGTGCGGAGCCGCTTCCCCTCCTCCTGGTTTCTCTGTCCCGCAGTTGTCTGTCAAGTCAATTCCTCTCCCTCCCCCGCCCTCCTTTCTTCTTCGATCTTTCTTTTGCACCTTCCCTCCATCCCCTTTCTCTTGTCGCTGTCAGAACACATTAGGACGTTGCTAACGAGTGACTTAAATTAGGATCCCCCGCAGTCCTATCCAGGTGTGGGTAATGAGGTGGGAAGACAGGAGATTGGGGCTCCTCCTCCGTTCCTTCAGTCTTTCGGTCGGTACGAGCCGCACATCAAAATATTCCCCTGCGCGTCTCGAGGTGAAATGAGGTTAAATGCTGCTAATGTGACAGACGGGATCAGCTTTAAAAGAGTGAGAGGCACCCATTTATGCAGGCGAGCCTCTAAACAACACGACACCAACGCCGTTTGATTCGTGACAACAGTTTTGTTATGAACCGGGGAGGATTTATGAAAAGTAGCAGGGAAACACGCTAACGCAGACAAGCCTAATGATATGGAAATTGAAGTCGTAAGTTCGTGAAATGCAGTCAGGAGCTCTCCTCTCAAGGCCATCAGTTAGATCTGAGCTCCGGCGGCTGATGGGCTGTGATCTGTTATCGTCCCTGTGGCCTGGCCTCTCACAGACAGGCTAAATAGGTGGTCTCCCTCCACTGGAGGTGGAAATGAATCTGGCCTCAGATCCCTGCTCCTTTCTGCTCCCCCTAACACCCTGCTTGTCTACCCTTCTACCTATCTAGGCCATCTCACTTCGTTTGACGTGACAGGTGCGAGCAGCAGATATGTATGTGTGTGTGTGTGTGTGTGTCTATGTGTGCGTGTGTGTGTGTGTACGTCTGTGAGCCTCAACTTTCCCAAACTACAGAATGATCAATTGCAGCACGGTTTTATTGAAACCAATTACCTTCGATTCTTTCTGCGGCTGATTTGATGCTCCGAAGCACCGCAGAGTCAGCTAAACACTCAGGGACTCGCATTTCTCCTGCTCTTCATCACTGTCCATCAAGCCAGCCGCGACTTATCAGGATCAACGGAGGGCCTTGACAGAGTGACACAGTCACAAATGATGGCCATCTGCCTCGCATGAAAGTTTTGAGAAAAACTAATCTGATTACCATCGCTCCCTGCTGCCTCAGCATGTTCCGGGAGATTTCACTGTCTGAGTTACAGGGGGGGAAGCAGAGGCACGGACCTGGACTTTCCATATATACATGTAATAAGGTTCACCGGTTGTCTTGTCTGTCTGCCGGGTTGTTAAGCTGTCACTCCCGACATATACACAGCCTTCTCCTCTCAGCCTCTGCACTCTTTTATTAAACCTTTTTTTTTCTTTTCGGGGAGCGCTGCCGTGTGAGGATAATAATGTTAAGTCAACTCGCTGGGTATCGCTCACAATAATGCAGGTGTTTGGCAGCCGAGAACAAGTCCTGGATCAGCGGGAATCTGCTGAGAGTGGCCAAAATTAAACTGCCACTCAAACGCAAAACAAATAAAGAATGGATTAAATATTAATTGAACTGTGGAGTTCACTGAAGAACAGTTTCTTTTCATCACTTCTCCCAGAGTGCCTCATCTACTTTTATTATTTGGTGACTTTGGGCGGATCTCAGAATGAGCCACCAGTCGAATGTGCATTTAAATGAAGCTTGTTAGCCTCCCTACGCACCTGGACACCCCGGTGTCTTATTATTGTTGAACCTCAGGATCGCTGGGTGTTAATATAACATGGTGAGTCTGAGAGGAACCCCCTGAAGCACAAACCTGAGTGACTATAACTTTAATGCTAATAAACTCCAGTGAACTTTTTTGTATGACATAATCTGTGTTCAGCATGTTGTCAGTCAGCAGGGGCCAGGAGTCAATTAGCTTAGCTTAGCATAAAAGACTTGAGGCAGAGGGGAGAACATCTGGCCTGTTTTGGGGGGTTTTTTGGGGGTTTTTTGCCAAAGTTCTAGGTAAGGTGTATGATGGCCTGAAGCACCAGATGGTTTGTTACACAGAACCATCTGGCAAGTCATCCTTGGAAACCGCTTGGACAAATGCAGGCACCTCAAAAGATATAATCAACCACCACCAACCACAAAGTAGTTCGTAAATCAAACCCTCACTCAAAAAAATCTTCACGCAGACAGACTCAAGGGGTGGCTTAACCAGCCACATGCAGGGGTGTAAGATGCAAGTTTCTCTCATTCATATTTTCTTTTGTGTTCCGTAAGATCTTTAGAAGTGTTGGCTGTCATGAGAGTGTATACAGCACAACAAATAAATACATCTGTTTCTGTTTGTAGATTGTTAACATCAACCCCAAGAAAACATTTTCATGGTAGGTATTTTTATGATTTGACATTAAAATGCTCAGAACAGACTTACTGTTCACAATTATCCACACGAAGTGATGCCACAAAAGATACCTACTTTGAGGTCTGAGTACCAGGAAGAACAATAAATGGTCATGTGGATTTTCGGAGGATTGGGGAAAACTCTCTCACATCGCTGTGATCTCCGCCGTCAAACGGGGAGTTAGATGATCTGCGTTGACAAAGTAAATGTGACAAATTTCAACGCAATCCATCACACACTCCAGGACGAGCTGTCTTGCCGGAGTCTCGGCGGAGGCTTATTGGACAGATTGGACGAGCTCCAGCACGTTGCTGTGCGGTAGATTGGTCCCCGGTAGCACCTGGTGCTTTGTCTCCACTTTAAACAGCTTCCGTCTTCGTAGCTGGCTCCCTTCCTGACACAAAACTCCCCGCTGGAAAAGGGAGAAGTGAATTGGTGTCTGCCTCCCTCTCAGGTACATCCTTCAACCCCCCTCCCACCACCTTCTCCTGTCCTCCCTCCCCCCTCCACTCTCTCCTGCAATCCGCTGCCCACTCAAGCAGCTGTCAAGGTGAGGCGGTTTTACATGGTGAGGCTCCAATGCCCTTGTCCAATTTCACTTTGGAGTGAAGCTGGGCTGAACATGCCAATCCTGATATTACCAAACAAATTAAATCACGCGGTTGGGCGCAGAGGAGAGGGAGAGTGCTGAGGATGCGGCATGGGATGGATGGGTGGAGGGAGGGGAGGGAGAGGGAACAGTTGTCAACCTGGGCTGAGCAGCTCTCTGCCCGGCCTGATCAGGACATCCTAGGAGGAGAATCGTTAATTGGCTCGGGATGGAGAGGAGCGCTGGTGGGAGACGGCTTTGTTGCTGCTGGCCATGTCCATGAAAAAGCCATGATGGAGGGCAATTAAAGGCCTTATTAGAGATGAAGCGGCCGCAAGCACTGCAGGCGAAGTGCGAACCCCACCAGTCACGCTGAAAGAAAAACACCCACCTGATTTATGTGATGTAATTTTGTATTTCTGGCCATGACATGTTAGTTGGTTGTCCGCTCTTCTCGTTCCAGTGGATCGGGCCAAACGTTGGTGGCGTGACATGTTTAGTGACAGCCAGCGCTAACATACCCGCAGTGACAATGCTAATGTGCAGATGTGCAGGCTCTATGTTTACCACGCTAACTATCTTAGTTTAGCATATTAGCATGCTTATATGTGCTAATTAGCGGCAAATAAAAGTACTGGACAGATGAACATGTTGGATAAAAACGGAATGACAAAATTGTCTCAAAATCAGTCTTTGTGGGACCTGCATGTGGACATATGATTTCATGCCTGTTGAGACAAAAAAAGATGATGTTACCTTGTGGTGTGTGTGTTACTTTTGGATTTAAAAACCGGATTCTTCACTCCTGTTTATCAACCCGACTGCAGCAGCAATCCCTGGAGGGGACCGCCATTGTCGAGCGTTTACGTACTGCAGTGTTGTCGGCTGGCAGGAGCGGCAGGGCGAATCTGCTGCACTTCAAGAACAAAGAAGAAAAGAAGAAAGGAAGGGGACAAAGATGAGAAAGAACCAGAGTCTCTGGTGAGGGCTGAATTTATTGAGAGTTGACCCACACACATACAGACGAACACCTAGCATTGCTAGCATTAGCACGGCTACGGTGAGGTCATACTCACAATGTTGGTAGTGAATGCACTATTAAACAACCACTGCTGCTGATAAAAATATATTTTATGTGACTCAGGCACAGATGAGGTGATGTTTTAATGTTTCATTCGCATTAAGTTTGTCTCATTTGCAAACTGTCCCAGAAGTAACAACGGGCGGCAAAATGAAACGCACTGTTACCTTGAGGAGTATTTTGGATGGTAAGTAAGTACACTAAAACAAAAGTCTAGATGTTTTGGGACAATTTGATGCAAAATTCGTACATATTATATCTTTTTTTGTGTGTCAAACAAAAATGTCAACTGGATGAGAAATCAGGGGATCGCTGGTGTCATTAGGGTCAACCCTCCTGGGACAATCAACGTAACTGTTGAGATATTTCCGTCTGGAACAAAGTGACGGACCAGAAGAGTTCCTAGTGTGGCTAAAGGCAACTGATCATATTAAACGTATCCATGGTACAAGGCAGCGTTTGGCATTACAGCCTCATAATCATACAGTGGAGACGTTCTCCTGCCAACACTAAATCATGTAGGGAGAAATCCATTACGCCAGAAACAGAGCTGCCAATTTCCTCACCAACAGTGCTCTCAATTGAGCGCAGCAGAACTTCCTGACTCCAGTCCTGCTGCTTTGCATTTGACACGTCTAATAAGGGAAGATTTAGGCCTGGGACTTCAGGCGCATGCCGCAACTTGGAGGAGTGAAATTGAGAAACAGCATAACACAGTATCAGGCGAGTCGGGGTACATTTTAAGTAACAAGTGCAACTAAACTTTTTTGATTGAAAAACATGTTTTTTTGCTCGCGCTGCCTATCACCGTCACCGCCTGTTTCTGCCATCTCCATTAACAACACAGCGCAGTGCAACAGTTTCAGGTGGGTTCAGTGGGGGTTGGGGGCGCTGTGGAAAGGTGGGGAGCTTCAGAGGAAGCAGATAAGGCAGTCTGGGGGAATTTCATTGCACCGAAAAGTATATTACAACACTTCATCACAAAATAACTCCTGGAGTGGATTGATCATAGCGTTATCAGCGGGTGGAATTCTCTTCAAATAAAACTGGTTTCGCTGACTTATTCCTGCCGGCAAGTATGATATATTTTCTGTAATACTTTTTCACTTTTCTCAAAAAAAAAAAAAAAAAAAAAGCTGTGAAATGTATCTCATCACCTGGGAAAGATACCTGAGTAATTTTTCTTAAGGTTGATGCCGGAGAGCCTGTGTAAGAAGTGCCCGTCGAGTGAGGCTTTATTACAGCACCACTCATCGTTACACATAAAAAGCTAACGGGGAAAATATAAAGTGAACGTGGCCATGAGTCAGACGTGAGCTTGTAGGAGACGGACGTGCCTCTGGGTTTTCACTTCATAAAACTGATTCCTGAATGATGCTGAAACTACGAATGACTTGTTATTTATTGTGTTTATCAAAAAGAGGGACACTTACTGGCTACTCAAAGTAAAACAGCAGCACCTGAGTCAGACTTATTACGTAGTCAGCCTTTAACTGTGCTGCATCTGGAGACTTGTCAGGTTTGGATTTTTTTTTTTTTTTTTGATGTCTACTAGAAAGCATTAACATGCTTTCAGGTTACTAATACATTATTTTTCTCATGCTATCCATTGCCGCAGCACCTCTGTTCACCCTTAGCCTGAACGCTGTGTTTCGGTGGCTGTAGTTGGATCGGCAGTCCCGGAGGCTCCTTTAAATGCCAGGTTTTAGAATACAGGCTGTGTGTGTTTCTATGTGAGTTAACTCATTTGATACTTTCATTAATGTTGCACCCAGGCCCGCCTCCAACCTTCTGCAGCATCTGAAAATGCATGAAAGCGAAGGATTTTGTAAATTTTGAATCCAAACCAACCCATACTGAGTCCAGAAGACATTCCAGGCTGAAACACTGTGAGATTGTCTTCTGTCAGACCTCCTTGTTCGTTTAAATCCACAAATCCATCATTGGAAATTGCCTTGCGGGTTGGAAAGCCTCCTCGTTCTCTTCACGCAGCAACACTGACCACAGCACAGCGCATTTCCAGATACGTAGCACCTAATCAGTGTGAGCAGGAAAGGTTCACACCAAGCCCTACCGCACAGGAATCAATTTCTGAAGCCCTGTGATGTGCTAAATACTGTTTGACATCGGGAATCATGTGAACAGCACTCAGCCAGCCACTTGCACGATTAGCACGAGGTTTGATCCATGGTGGAAACAGGCTTAAGAAAAAGAACCTGGTCGACGGCATTACATGAGGTGCCTTTGAAGGAACAACTGCAGAGCTAAGCAAGACTCATTTTTAGTCAGACGGTCCTAAAAACAGAAATCAGGTCATTCATATTTCATGTATTCCTGTTCTAGTCGGTGCTGTTTGCTCTCTTTAATGTTGTTCTGATGCAAATGCTGGAGCGCAAACCTTCCAAACACTTAAGCACATGTTCGACTGCAGGATGGTCTCACTGAACACAACAGTGCAGTATAACGCGCTGCAAATATTTTTGAAGCGTGTACAGCAAGCTTGGGTACAAAACTATGGACGTGCGTCCCGTGTTGGAGTGTGCCGCTGTGAAATACCCTTAACCAGCACTTCATGCACACTTACACTAATACCACTTCAGCGTGGTATTCAGTGCCAAGAGTACTTAATTAATCACGCTCCGCTGCTCCACTCCAGTACTGCTGATGTTGCCAACCCGCAATAAACCACAATGAAGGACAATGATGTAATTGTTGTCATTTTTATCCTCGGCTCAGTTCAGTCATATGGTGAAACCATCGACTCCCCTTCCGTTTTGATTCCTTTAACAATGTTTTCAATGTTACCAGGCTTTTGTTCATTCGATCCTGGCGGCCCCTGTGGACAGAAGGCGATGTGTTTCCTCGCCGACCCCTGCTGCAGAGATCTTGATCTGGCTAGCATGTGCGTTTGTTTTTGGAAACAAGCGAAAGACGCAGCACAGGCTATTGTGAGTAGCCGACGACTGTTCAGCCGTTTGCGCGATGCATTGTGACGAGGTGATGTGTCTGTGGGTATGTAAGATTAATGACTGCAATATGATGATGGCCAAACAAAGTCATCTCTTAGTAGCATTACACCTATCTTTACGGTGGCCCTGCAGGTCAAAACGCAGCAATTCATAAAACACAACATTTCACAAGCACAAACAAGAACGTTGTCAAACCCCTTCTGTAATGTGGAATGTTGTGTACTGACCTTCAGGGATACCGTAAGGGTTCCATGTGGTATCTGGCTGATGGCTAAGAAGATTGGTAGCACTTCATTTAACATTAAGCTAAAGCAAGAAAACAGTTAGCTTAGCTTTGCTCAGCTTATCATTAAGGCATGTATGTGAGCTGACCAATCAGAGGGACACTCGCTGGGAACTCAGGAGGCGGGGCCTTAAAGAGACAGCAGTGGAAACAGATCCTTTCAGGGCAGAGCTAGACAGCGTGAGAAAACAGATGTGTTTTTTGAGCATCAGTACATATAAAGCTATTCTAGTAGTAACCAAAAAATAGTTATGAAACTGAAAATATGCAAGCTGTGTCTCCTTTAAATTATTTTATTTTTTACAGAAAATCAGTCTTTCTCAGTAAAAAAAACAAACAGACTGTGTTGATTTGAACAGAATATCAAGTCATTTAAAGTTTTGAAAACAGCACTGTCCTTCTGTACAAAGTGTATAAACACATATTTTAATCAGCGTGTGAGATGCTGATGTGCTGCCGCATCACTCTCGCCGAGGAAACGGAAAAAAAAAAAAAAAAGGAGTGACTTTGATTGCTTCCCATACTGCTGTGTACAGCTTGGGCAATTAAAATCATAATGGCAGATTTTAGACACCAAACTAATGAGCTCAACTCCTCTGAGTGGAAATGCCATTAGAAGTCCTAATGGAGCTCCTTCGCTGAGTAACAAAACAAAAATCCTCAGCTGCTAGATATGAGCTGCGCTGCTTCACAGACTAGAGATCAACACACAATCGTATTTGATTAATACTGTTTGTTTACATGAAAATACAAAGAAGCGTCTCCCCCTACTGCGCTACGGCGCCTGATACATTGTGATATATAATTGGATGCTGGCTGTGAGAACAGAAAAGGAGTCTGTGGCATTCTGCTCTTGAGTGATGAATTGTGTGGAGGAAAGAAGTGGATAAGCCGGCTGGTGAAGTTCTTCTCCACCTCTGTTCTCTTTACGCTCACAACTGCACTTGCGTGTCTACTGTAAGTTCTTATTGCACTGTATCCAAATGCGCCTCTTGAGAAAAATGACAGCTTAGTTGCCACATAAAGCGAACAGACGGCTTCTAAAAAAGTCTCCTCCTTTAAGCCTTTCCTCCCCTGCCCCCACCTCCCCCAAACGCGGATGAGGATCGTTGGAGGGGGAAGATTTCATCATCTGGCCCTGCCAGGATCTATTCCTGCTTTGGTGTGTCCTCTGAGAGCTCTGCTCTGTGCCAGAGCTGATGATGATCCAGGCTCTACACCTCCACTCCCACCGGAGCACATCAATCACCTCCACTCCTCTCACCCCACTAGAGAGGAAGGGAGATGTGAGGGTGGGGTGGTGAAGCCTTCGCCTCCACTTCGCTCATATCGGGCAGAGAGAAAGGGAAAGAATAGGAGGGGAGGCAGAGGTGGGGTCGCTGCAGCCAACACCTCTGCTCATGTGATACCTGTCTGCAGTCACAGGATGCCAAGAGACGACCCCAGTAGGAGAGCTGTGACACATCTATGGGGGAGAGAGAGTGTGTGTGTGTGTGTGTGTGTGTGTGTGTGTGCTGCTGTTGTGGATTTCATATTTCACCTAATCTCCCTCACATCGGAACAGACACCTGGGGCGTGAAATGGATGTCTGTCCCAATAGAGGGCACCCAGAACTTCAAACACAATCATTTCAAAAAGACACCTGAACAAAACACACCGGACGATCATGTGTCGTTTCTGGAGAGGCAGTGGTTCCAGGTCAAGGGGTCAGCCCCGACTCCTACTGACACCAGCACGACTCCACAGGGGAAGAGATGCATCGGGGAGCAAGCTGCTCAGCCGAGTCAGTAAAATGATCATGTTGGGAGACATCAGAAATGAGGAACTGTTCAGCCAAAAGGGCACAAATGCCTTTTCATTCACTTCGTTTCAGTTAAATTCAGTGAACAGGACAGTTAGATGAGGCTGCTGTGAGGGTATAGTTTGTAGGTGAGCACTATATTTGGGGCCAGGTGCAGGACTGCAGGTTCATTAAAGGGAAAGTTGAGAGTATTAACACGCTGAATTAAAGCTTCAAAAACGTAATCAGCCTTTAAAAAGCTAATGTGTAAAGCCCCATCTGTCAGGCTGTTAGTCCAACACTTTTGGTCAAGGATGAAATATCTCAGCGACTACTTGCTGGATTGTCAAGTTCCTTTTTCTAACAGATGTTCATGGTCCCCGGATGATGACTCCAGATTAGTTTAAATTATCCTGGCTTTTCCTCTTTGCTCTTTTATGAGGTTACTATTTGTTGTTTATAAACGAAACATCGACGACTACTGGGTGGATTGCAATGAAATTTGGTTGACATTCATGTTCTCCAGATGATAATCCTAATGACTCGACTGCTCACCTAAATGACAACAGAACTGATCGCACTGCTATTAGCTTCAGCTGTACCTCTCCTATCAGAGCGTCTAACAGTATCAAAAGGTAATGTAAGCCTGGAAGTTGTTGAATGTCAACATCAGACAACAGTTAATGTTGGCATTCGACAATATACCGGCTCATGGATGATCAGATGTTGTTTTACATTGTAATATGCCCCCCGTGAACATGGATAACACTGTACCTGCTCAGCATTTAGCTTAAAGCACAATCATAAATAAATATGTTATGAATACATTAAATATTTCTTACAATTTTGAGAACACTTGTGCAACTGTTTGGATAATTCATGATGTAACTGCAGGGTCACATCACCATGATGTATATACCTTATTGCTTTGTCATGCTCGCCTTTTAAATAATGAAATACCGTCTGTGTGTTTGCGTGCGTCTCCTCTTTATCTCTCTGTGTTTGTACTCATGAACACGGAGGATTATCTTACAATGACGTCCGCACAGGAATGGATGTTGTAAACTGACATGACTCACCTTTTCAGGGAGCTTGAATTTGCTTCTAAACATTTCCCCGAGTGAAGGGAGATGGAAACAACAATCTGACAAGTATTTGTTCCACTAGTTTTTTTTTTGACGTACACAGTTTAGCAGCTAATAAAAACACCGCTCTGAAATGTAGAAGCGTACCAGGAGGGCGATTATTTGAAAAGTAGTAGATAATTAATGAAACTAGGAGGTTGGTGTTGGAAATTAGTAGCAGTCGAGAACTTTCTCGTGTGGCACAGAGAGAAAAGAGGAATGTTAGAGACGGCGTGTAAACATGTTGAGAGGCAGAGAGGCTGCGTATGCGGATTGTATAGAGGCGAACAGAGATATAACCTTTGTTTATGAGTGCAGGCGGGCCGGCTGACAGTGTGTATAAGTCAAGCGAGGCCGGCCCACTCGGAGATCTGCTGGCGCGCATTAATCAAGCGCCGGGGGGAGGAGGGGAACGCCTCAACACACCTCCGCAGGACTCTCTAACCAGAGGGAGGGAATGACCACAAGGTTATTGTACCTCTGCGAGACGGAGCGGCGCTTTGATTCGACACTGCTGCGCCGGAATGCCTTCTCCATAAATGTCTACTAACTGTGAACCGCAAGGATGGAGGCAGTAGACTTTTTTTTAATAAACGTCAGAGAATGGTTCATCTGGAGTCATTTCACAGCTTGAGTTATCACCGCAATAATATCCCAGAGTACGTCCTTCAGGGTGATTATAGCTGTGACAGTGATGCAGTAGATGTGAGGCACAGATGGAGATTACTGGTTATAATCGCTGTTTTACAACTGGTAAAGAAAAGAAAAAGACTCACAAAGAAAAGTAATGGAAGATTTACTTCATGGTAATTGTGAGCAAAGCTGAAGCTCATTTTGGAGATTCACTGGTTGAAATCGAGTAAAAGACCCAGCGGGGGGGTTACCGCAAAAGAGCCAACACAGCGTCTGTATTTAAAAAAAGAGCATTTTATTAAAACAAAATGCTTATTTACAAAGCAAGAGATAACACTTCTGTTGGAAAAGGTGTTGTACCTTTACAAAAAGGGGAGGAATATGAAGACACAGCCAGCTCGGGAATTAAACATTTGCATCGCAGCTGCTATAGCTTATTACACTGTCCAATCGCCCAGTAGTTTTACTTTGTTACATTACAACAAGACTGATGCAAAAAAAGACTTGACACGTGAAGCGAAATGGCTTTTTGGAAAAGTCGAACATGGTGACACAATTCCTCATTCGGCAGGGATACAAAAGAAGCTACACATTTTTCTGTTTAAATACACATTCAGGACAAATGGCTGTTTCAGAAGGAAAAAAAAAAAATCAAAGTAGAGATTGTAAGCTCTTGATGCAACATGGACGCCGCTAAAGCAAACTGCAGAAGATTTTCCCCACATCTTAAAAAAAAAAAAAAAGCAAAAAAACGTTGAGCTTGAGTGAGGGGCTCATTATGGTACCAACAGAAACATTTGTACTGTCTCCTTGTCATACTGAAGACAGGCAACTGGCGTGTCACGTAGAGTCCCTGTTGTGTAGTTATAAAAATAAATATAAGTCAAAGGAGAGATTTTCATAAAAAGATTCATCAGTCCAGACTGAACTACTGGCGAGCCCTGTTCATACCACCGGTGTGACAGCCAGGGCCTTTGTTTCAACTTGATTCCCACTTCCGTGATTAACTGGAGTTACAGTAAAGAGTGTGTTTGTCAGACGAGTAGTAAAAGTAACATCTTTATTTTGCCCTGCATCATCTCATCCCTCTCACTCTCTACGGGTTCCTCAGAGCCAGGGGTGCCAGGCAGGGTCCATGCGGCACAGATTGTCCAGGCTGTTTGCTGCAGCCACCAGGGTGTTGACTTTACTCTCCCCTCCCTCGAACTGAGCCAGGTTATGGAGGCGGGTCATGATGGCCGTGACAGCCTTCTGGACCAGTGACACCAACTGCTGGGAGTCCATGTTCTCTGGTTGGCCGGCGGGGGACAGAGGCATGGAGGTGTCCTCTTGGGTCTTCTTGTGCCAGGCGATGATTTCGTCTCGAAGGACTGCCTTCAGGATGCCGTCCACCTATCAGAGACAGAGGAAATGAGGACATGTAAGAATTAACGGTATAGATGCATGTACAATAAAACATCCTGACAGCGTAAGTCTGGCATTTTTTTAATTTATTTATTTTTAATTTATTCACTTAATTCTTTAACTTGCAATTAGTTTTGACCACCAGAAAATGATTCCCATAATAAACAGGAAAGTTGAGAGAAGTTTGAGCAAAATAAAGAAATAAATTAAAGTAACAAAAGCTTTACTCTGGACCCCTCAGACGATTTAAATGTAGTACAGTATCTAGTATAGTAAAATTATCCATAAGTTTGCATTAGTGTGGAGTAGGATTTTGTCAAGATATATCAAACTGTATTTCAGATTCTATTCTGTGTGACCTGAAAACTAATAAAGATACTTTTGGGAGAAAAGTTCCATTGACTTGGTTTTTCCAAAGCTTTCAATTTTCTTTGACCATAGACAGGGATAATGATTTCCCTCCACATCACTAAAGTTTCATACTTGGGTCACACGGTAACGACTGAGCACCATCCACTGATCAAGACCAAAGACAGAAAGATGTGGTTGAAAAGAGCTTAAAAAAATAAAATTAATATTGCCTGTAAGTGGACCTTTAGTAAGTATAGCTTATGGACAGATTTTCTTACTTTTTTCAAAATGATTTCCCTCTTTTCACTGATTTTAGCTTGCAAAAAATGACATGAAAAGCTCATATATCGACCTTTTTCATAGCATTGTGCCATGTAGCTTTGCCACCACGTAACATTTTTTTCACAAGACCACTTGCTAATCCGATAACCACTATTTCTATCTGAAGTTCTAAATTATGTGTCAAGGAATGCTGTTTCAATGCACACAGCAGGCCAATCTTCTGGGTGGACCATTCTAAGCCACGTGTTGAAAGTGTGCATCATGGGAATGAGAGCAATGAAACGTGATCAAACCTCAGTTTAAATGGAGCCAATTTCAAACATTCACATAAAACAAAGCTGCTAAGTCCAATTGAGGGCGTGTCAGTCATCCTCAGGGAAATCACTCGTGTTGTTAAGAAACCATTATGGTGACACAGAACTGAAATACATAACCGACAAAACCATGACAGGCCCACAACACTAGCAATCATCACCTAACTAGGTACGCACTGTTCCCTAACCTTACCTAAAGTGTTTATCTGGTTTCAGGCTTCAATAAATTTGAGTGGATGATTGTTACATGTTTGTTGTGTTTTGCTGTTTTCCCTGGAAACGTCCATTTTCTCCAACCACAAGAAGCTGGCAGTCGGCCTTAACTGGTTCACATGGTGGAGTGTTTTGTTTATTTGCATCTTAAGCACTTGTGCGCCGTCCACATCAGTCGGACTTAAAGCATGAGCCGGACCTATGCACAGACACCACACGCCTGTCATTACGGCCTGCTGCAGATACTTCACACAGCAGCTCCTGCTTTCATAGCATTGTTTTTGTTTGGTCGTGCCTTGGTGAACTTTCTCTCTGGGTAAGTCTAAGTGCTAAATAATATCTGGAGAATTCGTCAGGAGCTTGAATTTGACAACAAACCACCGGCTCCTCGTGACAGAATGAAATTACGCTCACTGGTGCTGCCCGCAGACTTGAACCTCAAATCTCTAAGCTAAAACCCAACCAACACTCATGTGTAATTTTTCAAGTGTAGGTATTCTAATATTTAAATATCTTCACAGTGTGATTGTTTTACATTTCATGATAGTGTTTTGAAAAGGATGCAAGAGATGTGTTAATTAAAGCTGCAATAACTAATTATTTGGCCAGTTTAGGACAGCGATGCAAACCCAACACCTGCAGTAGAGAAGGCAAACTCGGGAGCAAACATCTGATCCTCTTCACATGCATGTGACCCATTGTTAATAACACTATCTGACCAAATTTTTTTCAAACAATATTACCTTAACAATTGTTGAAATCCAACATCTAGCTCCTAATATGAAATATCTGAACAGGATAGACCTCTGATCATATGCCATGTTCAATCCTTCTATTCATTTGTATAATAAAGCATTTTTATTCTCGTCTGTAGTTCATTTGATCGTAGTAATGTAACAATTTTCCCAGCAGAGTAGTTACCTTGAAGTTGGGCTGTGCGAAGCATCGTGCCACGGCGATCATGGAGGCAGTGAGGGGGCCGGAGACGCCAATGGTGGTCAGGAACTCGGAGATGTTCGGCGTCAGGCGGAACGGGACGGGGCGATTGGCGTCCAGGTCGCCTGTGGCGTCGTTGATGTCAAAGCGGAAGTATGAGACGTTCAGCTTTCCTGTGTCCTATAAACAGAAAACAGAGTATGACATAAAGTTTAAAGAACAATTGTCTTCGAAGCAAGTGTACACAGGAGGTAGGTTTGGATATTTTATAGCTGCCGTTTATATATACTTTTTGGTGCATACTTTTTATTTTATTTTTTCAACTGAAGAATGTTTACATGATTTATATGGGGAAAAAATATGCAAAATCTGCTCTGATTGATCAGCTCTTGTAGGCCTGAGCAGGCATCGCTCAGGCCTACAAGAGCACATCAACTGTGCATGCGTTTTTGCAACTCAGCTGATGTCATGGCTGAGGGCGGTGACTGTATAGTTATGACATCACAACTTTAGAGAAGTCCTAATAGTTTGTCTAAATGCGGGCTGTGGGGACTTCTTTGTGGATTGAGCATTTTTATACTAGTGCGATATTATAAAGCACCTAGACCTGCTTTATAAAAGGTAAATAGGCAAGACAGTCCCACTTTCTTCAATATTGGACCTATAAATAAATAAAGAATTGTTCAGAACTACCTGCTCATAACCACTAGAAAATAAGGAGCTATAACCTATGAATATTCCTTTCTCTGAGGTCCTCAGCAGTCCTTCAACAACATGAGCCCCTGCAAGAAAATAACTTCTTCAGAAAGGCTAGGGGAGTTACTAAACAAGCTCACACCAACGAAATGGCTGCAGTTATTGATCTGCGTGCCCCAGACACCGTAACACGTCAAACTATCAGCAGCAGAACATCTATAATCCTCAGTTCACTCCCACTCCCCTCTCCCCGCCGCTCCCCGCTGACTTAAATATATACGGCCAAGTTTTCATCCATAAGCCTGCATTTATGTGCGAGAGGCCGCTACACAAGCAGCCATTCCAGGGAAGATAAGCTCCCTTATATGAAAAGGTGAGTGGCTCTGACAGCTTTATAGCAG
The DNA here is from genome assembly GCF_904848185.1 of Acanthopagrus latus. Lineage (NCBI taxonomy): Eukaryota > Metazoa > Chordata > Actinopteri > Spariformes > Sparidae > Acanthopagrus > Acanthopagrus latus. The sequence continues at coordinate 8,548,313 of NC_051058.1, forward strand.
AGCATTTCATTCCAGCTCGTGCTCCCTCTCCTCCTCTGTCTCGCCTCTTTCCCTCCTTCTCCTTAATTCCCTCCCCTCCCGTCTCCCCCCCCCTCTCCTACTGTCATTTGCTCCTCCAGGCCCCAGCAGAGGGCCTCAAGGCAGTGGGCTGAGACACCAGCGACCCCCAGGAGGCTCAGATAAGCCCGCAGAAGGTTGGCTGTGGAGGCAGCGCTCAGAATGCTAAATCGCCAGAGCAGCGGCCAACGATGGCTTCATTTTGGGGCTGGTGTGAATGGTATTAGTGAGTCACACCTAGTGAACTTGAGTGTGAGAAATGACAGACACTAGAGGATTTCCTGAATGTCAAAGGAGATGAGAGATGTGATGCTGTATATAAGACAGCTGTTGAGAGAATTAAGTTTGAATGAATGCCACAAAGCAGGGCCTTTTCTGTTGATACCTCGAAGCACCACTGAGCTCTGTAAGTGCCAACTTGAAGGAACTTAAGGTCTCTCTTTAGGCAGGGTGGGGCACAATGCTACGGCTATGATGTCCTGTCCTTGCACTCACTCTCTCTCTCTCTCTCTCCCTCTCTGTTTGTTTGTGTGTGTTTGTCTGTGCGCACACTCTCCGTACCGTAATCCTCCTGTGTCTAATGGGATCTGCGGAGTGGAACAGGCAGAGAGGGGGCTTAATACCAGTGCTTAGCTGCCCGGAGGAACGCCTGTCAGCAAAGGCCGATTAGGATCAGAGGGGAGGGGGTGGCCGGCTGACACAATCATCTTTAATAATGACTTTGAGAAAGCTGTCTGCAGACCCCAAGCACCAGACGGATGTGTGTAAGGACTGAGAATCTGACGCACGCACGCACACACAAACACGGACTCTTCAAATTGAAACGTCTTTGAAAGCTGTAGAGCACAGGGACTGAATATAACGTTCTGTCAAAACATCCTTCACATTGACAGCCGCGGGCTGACTGATACGCCTAGCGTGAATGTCATGGGGGAGAATGGTAATTCATATGGCCCGATACGGAGAGGGTAATGGTGATCTCTTAATGCATCTATGAGTGTATATCTATTGAATTAACCCTCATCATATTGATCCCGCTGCCCTTGACACACGGTCCAACATGTTTGTTGGTGGTGTATGGTTGCACTCCTACCTGTGCTATCTGCAGCATCTCGGGGTTGAGCCTGTTGAGGTGGAGCATGAACTCAGCCAGACCGATGAGGGCCAGCTGGATGGTAAACATCTTCCGGAAGGTCCAGTAATCAGTGGCGTTGGGGAAGGTGTGGAGAGCCCACTCCTTTAGCATGCTGCGAGGCACCATGTTGCCCTGCACCTCTTTCAGGATGTCCCGCAGAACCTGGTAGAAGACAAGAGGTGGGAGTAGAGATTAGTAGTCGGGCTAATATCAGGCCTTTCATAACGTATGATCCTTGCTACTGGCTGCTGCCTTTTTTAACTATTCACAAGCAAGTAGCACCACGTTGGCCATTTCAGGGACTTTAGGCAGCTGGGCTGGTTGGCCTACTTTTTCTTTTTAATGGGTAGTTTAGGTGATGATCAGTCTCCAGGAGCAGACCGCATAATTTCACAGTTTTGTCATCTAGAAGCAAATGCGAATGACAACACAGTACTGTATTTTACTGAAGACTCCATTTTTCATGTGTTGACTGGTTGATAAAGACGTATCTTGAAAATTAAGTTGGACCACCACAGAAAAAGCCCCTATTGAAAATGATCCCTCTACAGTAAAAACCATAAATCTCCAAATTTGGTAATTGTTTGTGTTTATAATTACCTGAAGAATTATTACCTTTATTTTTGACTAAACAGAACAAATTAAAAACAAATTGGAATACCTGAAAAATGCACTGTCACAAACCTGAAAACAAGGCTATTATTCTTTTAAAGATAAATGGTTTCACGGTATAGCAAAAAAAACGTCCATGACTGCTGTAAAAGTACAATCCAAACACCCAGGGTGCGTATCAATGCAGGCTGTATCATGCCATTGTAAGTGCACATCTGTTTACATGACCGTCTCCATACCTGGTGGCTGGCCTGTGTGCCTCTGGCCTGCACAGTTGCCAGACGATCGTAATATCTGGAAATGGGGTTGTCATGTTCGATGCCCTTCTTGGCGCAGCGTTGTTTGTAGATTTCCACCAGTGACAGAGATGAAGGGTTGTCCTCGACCAGCCGCATCTGAGGCGACACTGCCACCACTCGGGGCACTGGAGATATGGAGGGAGGGAGAGGAGGAGGACAGGACACAGGTGGGGAAAAAGAGGGGGAGGGGCAGAGCAGTGGGAGCAGAGAAAAAGAAGGAGAGAGCAGTAATAGGGAAGGAGGGAAAGGGAGAGGAAAAGACACAAACTGTAAACAATTGGTTGCACAGTCCCTGTTTTTGCCACAGTGTAAACCACAGATCTAAACCTACAACTAAAATACTCCAGAATTGGTAAACAGCTGCTCTGAAGGCATGTCAGCTCTCAGCACCAACTGGGGTCAAAGAAGGTAAAAGCTGCGCACGCATCTAAACGTTTACGTACACCAGCAGCCCCAAATTAAACCAATACCAGCCATTCCAGTTGGGAGGAAATGGGTTAGAAGGGACTGCTGAATTCCCCATCCATATTTCTGTTTTAAACAAACCAATCAAGTGCGTAAATGGAGAGAGGGCAAACATCTGGGTGGAGGCAAACCACGGGGGATGACAGGCGAGGAAATAGTGCTTGGAAGCAAATTGAAATTGTGTGTGTGGTGTGTGAGGGAGACAGAATGATAAGACAAATGAAAGAGGAGGGTCACTGCAAACAACAGCAATAGAAATGACCATGTATACGTAAAAATACGATGCTGTAAAAAACAAATACTCAATCATTGTATCCCTAGTCCCATTCTGGTCCCTGGTCCTACCAGTGAAGAAGAGGTGTCTCTTGGTGGTCTCCTTCCTCTTCTCCAGACAGGGGTTGAGGAGGCGGAGGAGCTGCAGGACCCTCTCCTCTCGGCGTGACTCAGTAAGACAAGCATCGTTCATCACCAGGTACGGGTAGATCTTGCCATTGTGGCCACGGATATACAGACGCCGTGCTGCTGTGTTGTGTTTCTGAACGATTTCCACTCTGGGCATGAACCTGAAAATAGGAGCAGAGAGAGTTGAAGTAAGAATATTTTTGGAACAGAAAAAGACCTTTAAATTCTAATGTGTGAAAGTGGTTGGAAGAGCTGCACGGGAGCAATATTTGGCTCATGTTTGGTGTTATTTAACACCCTGATTACCAGGCCCAGGGGTCCTTTACCTTGCGATCTTGATGTAATAGTGCGTTGGTTTGGGCATAAGGAACTCCCCGGGTATTTCCACCTCAGCCGTCTGCGCGGAGAAGTTGCTGAGGAAGCGACACTTCTCCTCGATGAGGAAGAACTTAGGCAGCTGCTTGGTCTTGGCCTCCAGGATCTTGATCCACTTCTTCAGCTTGGAGATCAGGTTGTGGAGCTTCATAGAGCCCGGCACGCTGAAGTCAAAGTCTGGGAGGAGGAGAGACAAGTTATTGTTACAAAAAGAATCTACTAAGTAGAGTCCGACGATACTCGACTGATGTGGATATTAGGGAGTAAAAAATTCTGATTTCGGTGTATCAGCCTATATTCACACATTTGATGTGCTTATCAAACATGGGTGCATTATTTTACAGCTGAACAATAAACTTAGTTGTTGAAAATAATAGCCCACACATGGTTTTTCTGAGTTAAAAAAACCTGAAAAATGAATTAATAAATAAAAAAATCTCTGCAACTTGGACAACATATGTCCTGATCTATCAAACATTCTCCTTCTTAAATCCCTGGCATTTTCATTTAATAATTTTTCTGACTCTCTTGGTGTACTTAAGGATCTAGTATCATTACTGAAACCAGAATGTGATATTAAAAATGTCAGAGAAGAAAACAACAAATATACCATATTAAACGCCAGCTGAATTCCTCAGGCAGGCGGAGAAAGTCTGAATGGAGAGTCCATGTGTTACACTTTCACCTACCAAATCAACTATCCTCAAAATGCCCTTCAGCAAGACACTAACCCCCCAACCACACAAGACTGTAACACAGTGGGCAGCTCCCAAGTGTGTTGGACATGACCTTTAACCTCTCCTGCAGCGATACGTTCCCACACCTGTGCTATAAATACTGCTATGTTTCTAAGTAACCTCGGCAAATGAAATACTATCCAACGTTAAGATACATGCAGGCAGCAAACACAAGGGACTCAAAGTGGAGTCATTACTCAAGAAAATGGAGCAGAAATAAATGGAGTCATAGAGATTAAAGTTTGTGGTATTAAAAGGGCTCTGCAATGTCTTTTTATTGAATTTTCAAATGGTTCAGATTAATTAAAGGGGGATCAGGGTGTTTACTTCGCTGTTGTTTGCCCAGTAACATGGGCTAACAACACCTTGTTTTTCACAGTGATGGCTTAGGGGAGGGTAGCGGTTACACAAACTTACATCTGGGAAATGTCCATTCTAAATATTGTGTTGCACTGTCGGCCACTCCACTCCAGCAGTGTGCTGCCTTGCTTGAGGGAACTTCATGGATAAGTTATTCATGGCAGGCTGGCAGCACAAGGAGAGCTGTTTGCTCTATCGACTTAAAACTCCCTGATGGAGGCTGGGAGCTGATTAAATTAGAGCTATAAAAATGAGAGTCTTAAAGTATTAAATTCCTGTTTCAAGTCACAACTCATATTGCACATAACATATTGTGATGAGCGGTGGCAATAACAACGGAAGGAGGGGAAGTGAGCAAGGCAGGTTTTCCATTTTAGAGTAAAGCCCCCAGGACATCTCTGTAACATGAATGCACACACACACACACACCTACCTCTCTCCTATTTCAGTACACCCTGTTGTGCCGCCTGTTATAATGAATCCATGAAACTGCAAGGCCTTGCCATTTCAAACCCGTTCAATCTCTCCCGGAGTGAGACCTCCTAATACTTTAAATAAGCCCTTTAAAACAGCCAATGTTCTTTTCAGAGTGGCCCTATTTCGCTATCCGTCTGCCTGCAATTCACCTGCCTCGATAGCGGAGGGAAAATTGAAACAGTCCTGAGGAATTGCAACCCGACAACAATTCAGCTCCATAAAAGTGTATAATGCTTACAAATAGAAAAAAGCGAGACATGCTGCACTCCACCATTTGAAGCCACGTAGCTATAAAGTTATATAATCCATCTTTATTGGATTTAAAACATTTTTAACTGTTTAAATTTGAAGATGGCTGCACATAAAATACATGTAGTCAAAAATAAAAGACAAACCAATATTTCACTTAGTTGTGGTCATTACCTGGGACTTTTTATACACAACTGAGTGCTCTGATGCGGTGGTCAGCAGCAACACTTCTGACTGTGGCTCCTTCAATTTACATTTACTACTTATTTACTACATTTACCAGATTTTCATTGCATCTGTTGGCAGCTGAAATGTATGCAAGGACCAACTGGTGTTCTGACATTAACATTACAGTTATGTTTTTAACAATAAAAGAAAGAATGGACGTGTCAGATTGTAATTAACCTAGTATAATATTAAACCTGCAGACAGTTTCTGAGAGAAGCTACAGAGGCGCTGAGTGCAGAGTGCAATACAGCCAGTGAGGCCAGAAGAGAGTTATTTTGAGTCCCCCTGAACTCATCTTTGACCCCTGCTCCATCGGCGAGCTGGGGGAATAGGATGCAGTGAGGAGGAGTGCGGTGTGGAAAGTATCCAGATTGCTCTCTGACCTGTGTATAGAAACCGAGGCTGCTATTCTGCCCTACCTGACAGACCACAGCAGAGGATGTGCACCGCTGCACCAAATTATGGATCTAGACTCAGGAGGTGGGCCACCTCTGTATAGAGAACCTTCATTCCCCCATGAGTGTGGGATTGTATGAATGTGTGTGGTGGGATGCAGCCAGCTTTATAGTGTCTGATTGGTGAGCTGAGTGTTGCAGAGGTCATCGCAGCAGTGTGTAAGGGATTTCTGGCAATAAAAGTTCACATTTAAACTTTATGACTGACAACTAACTGAAGGTACATAGGTGCTGAGCCAAACTGCTAATAGAATTATACCGAGTTACATTTAACTATGCTAAATGTCATTTTTGCATGACGAATGACTATTCAATACACACCAAATTAAAAAGCCAAGAAAGTTAGAAGAAGCTCTTTTGACAAAAGTCTCTGGAACAGATCCACTGCTAAAACAGTAACTCATGCAAATAGCATTCACCATAATTGGATTTGAATGCCTCCCTGCTGCCAAATGTTATATGTGCACACATAAACCCATATTTTCCGGCCCACAAACCCTGTGAAAGCGAGTGAGCCACTAACGCGGTGCGGGGAACGGGAGCTTGGCTGCTCAGCAGCTCTGTAAACCCTGTTTGTTCCGCTCTGGAAGGCTTGTGTGGTTTCAGTCTCTGTCGGCCCCGCTCCCACGTCGCCGGGGGGACAGCTGGGTAGCGATGGTCGGCAGGCACCCTGCGAGGCAGAAGCCCTGGTGACGCCTGGCTGCGTGAGCACAGCTGGCACCGTAACATCTGGAAAGATTCATCAGCACGCTACTCGCTCCGAGTCTCGCTCGCTCTTGTTTGTGTTGTTCATTCAGTCAGTCCGTGTGCCGCTCACATGCTTTTGCTCACTAATGACATCACACCTGTCTTCTTGCTTCCCCTCATGCCTATTGTTTTCTCTTTGATCATCTCCTCTCTCTCTCTTTATTCTCCTCGTAATTTTTCAAGCCTCGTAAGCTCTGGCTCACCTATATTATACATTTTTCCAAGTCAGGTGATTATTTTTTCACTAGCTGCCTTTCATTCACTCGCTGTCCTTGTCCCCCTCTATCCCAGGGCCAAACACATTAGCTCTATTGGCCACTCACAGGACCAGTGGAGGGGAAAAGCACAGGAGAGACTGAAGAGCAGAGAGGGGAAGGAGGAAGGAGAGGGAGGAGTTGCTGCACGGAAAAGCAATAAAAAGGAGAGACCAGACGGTTTACTATGAGTGCAATTTAGCGAACATGTATGTGCAGTCAGTCCATGTGAGTGGGAAGTTTTATTTGAACCCTGAAAGCTGGGGGAGCTGCAGACGAGCCTCGTTTAAACCGGGTCCACTGAACTGTGGTTCAACTCCCTTATGCAATGTAGGAAAACAGACACGTGGCTTCCAAAAACAGGGGAATGATTGTTTGGAGAAAAATGTCTCAGAGGGGGCCTTGGCTAAACTAGAACTGCACCTGTCCTGTTGGATTCCACAGCTCGCATATGAATCTGAACATGCGGGCCAAAATGACTGGAGGCTTCATCGCTGCTTTACTAGCTTACATATGAATATCACAGAATCACCGCTTTGAAATGTTTTAATCTGAAAACTGGGAATGGATCACAGAGTTGTCATCGCAGAGTGTCTTCTAACTTCTAATCTTTGATGTCACATCAGTGTACAACTGCTCAGAGACTAGAGCGGTGAAGCAGACATGTGCAATTAGGAATTTTCTGAGGTTTCAGAATTAAAAAGGGTATTCAATTTGAAGATAAAAGCTGCACACGGTTGCCAATTCACACTGTCAATGCACTCAGTGTGTAATTTCTAATCTCCTGTTGGAAGAGAAAGTCCAACATCAAGTGAAACAAAGCCCAGCAGATGTCTGTGAAGAGTCCCAACATTAAAAACCTCTGAGAGATAAATACAGTAGGTATATCATCCTATCTTGATGATTTAAGTGAATCTGGACAGTCAAGACCCGTTTACGATAGTAATTCAATGCCAGTTCTAACCTTCAATCAAGGATTTTGTCTGTAATGAGAACACAATAGCTTCCCTGCTATTGTTCTGAACTGATATAAAACAAGGGAAGGAAACTGTTTCATCTTAGTGCCATGGTACTTTTAGTAGCGGTATCCTTTCAAAATGCTTGGTTACCTGGCAAAGAGGAAACTTCCAGCTCCAACCACAATAAAACAGCACTCGACTGGTGGCTGGTGGTACTACATTAACATTTCAATATAACTGGCCAAAGTTGCTCAGTGCCAATATGGGTGGAATTATTTTAGTTAGCCTCTGGTGCACTATAAATACATAAAACCTGCATTGATGGTCAGTTTCACTCCGAAGCTGCCAAGAAATAAAATAATTTCATTACAGTTCAAATAGAGCAATGTATTGCATCAAATCTCTTTTAACAAACTTTTAAACGCCATTGAGACTAAAGGCTGAACTTTTATAGAGTTCACTGTTTTAAAGTGTCAGCTGAGGAAGGAGAACTAAGAGTCATCAGCTGTATTTAATCATCCCCTGACAGGTTTTGTGCTTGTTGAGATCATCATCGAAGTGCTGCACCATCTAAGATTAAAAATGCAGCTGACTTCTGTATAATCAAAACCACTGTAGACGTACACACACACTCACACAGTGTAATAAAGACAGACACACACACACACACACACCTATTTCTGACCAGTCACCAGAAACTACCCCTCCCATGAAATCCCATCATCTTGTTGGAAACCTTAATTACATTGCAGAACACCAATGCTCCAGCTGCTCCGCGCTGATATAAGCAGCACGAGTGTCCATGAGGATACAACGTGACCTGTTCAATCTATCGCCACAGAGGCCATCTCGTCATTTTAACTTGTGTGGACAAACAATAACAAGAATTGCGCTCTTGTTTGCTGAAAGGTGGCTGATGTGTGATTCCGGGCTTAAGGGAACAGAGCTAGGTGTTGCTGGTTTCACTACCTGGCCGATGGTCTCACCTTGTCAAATAGTCAAAAAAACCCAAACAAAACGTGTTTTCGGTCGCCTGAAAACACAAGCTTCACATTTTGTCTCTTTAAAGGTTCAAAGAGGTAAATCAGCAATGCTTCATGTTGTTTAAATGTTTAAAGCAACTAAGTTCAAAAAGTAAACACAGGAACAACCTGTGTTGTGAGAGCTTTTTAAACAGCTGTTTTTCTTTCTGTCTGTTCTGAGTCAATACAAGGGTGAGTATATCTGAAACTGACCAGTTGTGAATTGGCCTTTCATCTTCTGGAAAACAGGGTCCTGGGCTGTGGCCTGGGCCCGACGTGCCAACGACTCTGAGGCAGCGCTAGAAAACATGGTGGACACGTTGGAGACATTCTCCAAGCCAACGCCAAAGGTGCTGACCAGCTTCTTGACAAAGTTCAGTGTGTGCGGTGTGATCTTGGCGTCAGACACTGCACCGCTCTTCTCAAATGCCACCGAGTAGCATTTAGCCAGGCCCTGTTGAAGCTGCCTCAAGACCTGCAGAGAGAGGAGGAACATGGAGAAATAGTGAGGACGTTTTACAGTAATATTAGTAAGAGAGGGCCCAAAACATTTCATCTGAGGTATCTGTTGAGTCAGATCGCTGACAAATGGTCAGCAAAGAACAGTGGCACCCACATTGTTCTTAAGGAACAAAGGTGTAGCTCTGTGATGTCACACAGAAACCAAAGCAAGAGAGAGAGGGGGAAGGTGATGATAGCAGAGCACGCCTCTGCCCCTGCTTGCCCCGTGGAACGAAGCATAGAGTCTGCAGCTGCTGCCGAGTGCCCCAAACCATCACAGATAATCACAGAGACACACACACACCAACAAATTTCCGGCCCTAAATCCCTCGCCCCATCCTACACGCTCACTGCACCCATCCATCACCTGTCTCAGTCTTCTCGCCTCCTGCTGCCTCTTTCTCCCAGTCTTCCCCTCCACCCACAGACTAGCTACCTTATGTGGATGCTGCCTAGCATGGCTAAAACAATTTGCAGCAGCACCAAGTTGAAGTCAGCCCGACATCCTGCACTGACATCCACACAAGTAGCTACTGGTGAAAGGCAGGCAGATTTAAGTAGACGTGCTTCAGAAAATACCAGCCAAGAGGCAATGAAATTAAGGAGACCTACTGTCTGAAATGTGCAAGAGTCTTCTGCCAGTTCTATTTTGAATACAATTGACAATTAAAATGTCAATAGAAACAAAGTTTCGGATGAGAGACGATCTATTCACAGACAAGTCAGGACAACCCCTTAGACTGCTTGACCAGGTGGTGTGACAAACACATTGCTTTTTCTCATATGCAGAGATGCACTGCATCTCACAACCAGCTGTATTATTTTCTCACCAACTGATCCAGTGTAAGCACACACGTAGCACCAAAGTCTGGAATAAACGAAACCGGCACCTTTGTCCTCTCACCTCTTCATGCCAGTTCTCCCTGAACCACACCATCTGGTCCACGATGCCCTCCAGGGAGGAGAGCAGGGTTGGGTGCAACTCCCGCTGCATGTGCATGATCCGGCTACAGCGCCACATTGGGGCAGTGGCCCGAATAGGCCCTGGGTCGGAGGCCCCCGAGTGAGGCTGAGCCCCCACTGAACTGGGCTGCTGCTGTCCAGATGCATCTGGGCAGAGTGGGTAAGAGGGCGAAAGGATGGAAAGAGAAGAAAGAAAGGTAATCAGGAAACACGTTTTCTTTAACTTTACAAATATTATGTTTAATAATTCAGGATGTAGACAGATAATTTTTGTTGCTCAGTATCTACAACGAGGCAACACACGACAGCAATGTTTACTTACCACTTTTGTAGCGCTCCCTCTGCTCGATCTTCAGTGTCAGGTAAAGGGTGCGGATAGGGAAGTAGACAGCCTGGGGGTACACTCGTCCCACCTAGCAGATAAAAGAGGGTCACAGATTACATTTCAAAGACTCCCCCTCAGGAACGCAAAGGAGAGAAGGAGAGAGAAGGAGAGAGAGGGAAGGCAGACAGAGGTAGAGGTGGAGGGAGAGTGGGACAGAGAGACAGCGTTTGTGTGTTAGAGAGAGAGAGATCATACTGATACAGTCAGAGACCTTTGCTGTAACAGAGGGAGTGTTTGAAGCTTTGAGTCAGGGGAGTTACAAACACGTCATGGCTGAATTACAAAAACTGAATGTGACTGATGATGAAATTGCCCTCAAGACTTTCAAGAAAAGTCACCAACAACATTGGGAAAGGCTTAATGGTTGAAGCGAAGGCATGAGAGATTTCAAGTTAACACATAGCAAATTCACCTCCAACTTGGTGGAGTAGGATCCCTTTGATAAGTGAGGCAGCAGGTGAATTCAGTGTCTACCTTTGGTGTATAATTTATACATCTGTCTCTGATTCACAGTTCAGGCAGGAGGTAGGATCAGTACGCTACTGACTGTACTGTAGTTCAGCATCCAAGTGAGAAAATCAAGATTCAGTATTCACTTTTTCTTTCAGTTTTGACTTTCTTTAGTCAAGGCAAATTCACCTCATATAGGTTTATTTCATTCATCATCTCTTCATGTATTCCTGCTGGCTCAGATGGCACTATGCAAAGTGTTTGAGCTAAACACACTCTGTTTAAACACCTTAAATAAAGTCTGGAACATCCAGTGAAAGCTTTGAACACATTCTCAAAATGCCTCCTTTATGTGGCTACAATATCAATTCCACACTTGTCACCAAATCTCATTCTAATACATGAGGGGGGCAACCACTGCGACACAGCTATCACTGTGACTGTACAAAGCGAGTGCCTAAAGGTAGAACATGAGCTGAGACAATGCTCACTGAAATTCTACAGAGGCGACAACAGGAGCCTGCCATTTTTTTAAAAACCATACACAAATTCTACATCTTAAATATAAATTATTCATCTCTAAAAAAAGAACAGGTTTAGAAAATATGGCCACCTCGGAAGTTTATTTATGACATCTAGGACTGTCTGAGCAGTCATGTTCCTATCTGCCATGGTATACTCTGTTGTAGTCAGGTAAAAATGTCTTCTTCTTTTTTTTTTTTTTTTTTTTAAATGAGTACAAGTACAGGAACAATAACCAGGTTATAAAAAACAGATTTTCCTTAAATTTCTACAAAGGATGACTATTTGAGTCTGGCGTTTTTTTGGGCCATTGGATATTGGTAGAATACCAAACCACAACGTTCTCTCAGGACCCGGAGCGCAATTTCATAGGCTGCAATTACACAGCCACTTGATCCCTTTTAGACCCTCAATATGTCTGCAGGGCAGAAAGGGATACCTCCGCATCTCAACAACAAAACTGAGCTCAAAACGGGTAAAAGTGGGTAGGGAATGGATTGGGGAGGGGATAGACGAGAGAGAGATAGACAAAGAAAGAGAAGAAGCATTTTTCCCCACAATTCAGCCTAAGGCTAAATGGATTTTGGACCCTCCAAGCTTTCACTGACTCATTCCACATTCCTCTGACATGCAGTGCAGGTCTTCAGAGGGATCCTCAAACTGCACAAATCAAGATTTCACAAGAACTGGCTCAAGTCTAAAAGCTGCCGCTGAGAATGGGTTGGCCCACGGCTAACTACAACATACTGTAGTTCTGCTTAGACTGGACGACTAAAAGAGCTGTTCCAGATCCCGGCAGGTCTCAAATTCTTCAAGAGACTCAGCTCCGTCACTCAATGTAACGCTACATGGTTGGTCAGTCTGCGCTGTAAAAGCAGGGGAGACAGATAGGATTAACCAACAACTGCTGTTGTACGCCTAAGCCTGGACAGCCTGGAGATGGTACAAAGGGGAAGAATGAAAACTATTATTGCGTTGAACTACATCTTGGAAAACCACTCTTCACTTCCTCGGTAGTAAGGCAATTTTGCTATGGAGCACCTTCAATCACCACCAAAGCCTTTAACTGCTCTTTTGTGGCTTGAGAACAGCTGTATGCAGAATGCTTCCAGTACAAAAAGCCACAGACTTAGTCATGAGATAAGTTATTGTAACCTCCTCCTGCAAAATCTGCAGAAAAGGATACACAACCCAAATCTCTTAAGTCAACTGAATACATTAGTTCTGTCCTAAATACCTTTTTTGGGGCACACTGAGAAGAAATAAAGAGAAAAAAAATGATGAGCACTTCAAATACAGATTTGGACGTCTACTAAAATTGCAATAAAAGCACTGGGGTCAGCCCTCGAATTAGGTTAAATGTGGGCACATTTGCACACCCTTTACAAAAACGGTATTGTGCAATTGTTTATACACTACCCTCTCTTAATCTCTCACATTTCTCAATTTAATTTATTGCACATACAGCAAATGAGAAATGTTAATGAATCTCATCGTGACAGCACTCCAAACAGAGGGAAGAAAGATCGAGAGTCAGGGGTAACGGGAAGAAGGAGTCCTAAGTGGTAGCTAACAGCAGCATTAAAGATGAAAGAGGAAGGAAGGCAGAGAGGAAGAGGAGGAACTAGAGATCAGCCCACTAATGGGAAGATAAGAAATGTCATATTTTGGCGAAGCTGAGGTGGGCCGAGGGGGAGAGGGCGAATGGCAGACAAGGAGGAGACAGCGAGGGAGGGTGAGAGAGGAGCGCGTGTGGTGAGAGGTGTTGAGATTCTCTGTTAACTTCTGATTCATCTTCCCGCCTGGCCCCGGGCGCTCTTCTCCTCACCTTCATCAATATTTCAACATACGTTTTTTAAACATCCCGCCGCTGCAGAGAAACTCTAAATAATTCAGGCGAGTGCAGAGACAAAGCCTGCCATGCATTAAAATGTGGGTGTCTCTTTACATAAAAAAGGGGATGAAGAAGACGGTGTCAACCTTTTACCCTTCAGTCATTACAGGGTGACAAAGCAGACCAAAAGGGAGGTGTGCATCTCTGTAGCTTGAAAATCTCTACAGTCACCCATTGACATCCCCTCATATTCATGCAAAAGGCAGGTACGAGTTTAAATGACTCAACTTTACCCAACAAGTCACAACTTATAACCATGTAACAACCTTATCCTGTCCACACCTAAAAAGGTTAATGTGGTATATAAAAAAATAATTGACAAGAACATAAAAGCAAATGATTCAGTACGTTTCTGCTGCTGTGTTCATTTATTTAACAGCTAACTTGCCTTATGCCAGCAGTAACGCATGCTTAAAAGTACAGATAATTCCCAAAGTCATTATTTAATCACACACTTTGTCCGACTTCCCATGATCTCATCCACTTGTATTTGAAAACCCCCTTCCCCTCCCCCTCTTTTTTTTAATTCTCCAATTTCTCTCATATCATCTATACAATATTCCTTCTTTGCGGCAAAGACGGCTGTTTGTTATAGCAGACTACTCTTTGAAGATCCCCCCCCTTTAAATTGTGCGGAAATAATACTCCATTAAGCAAAGCAAATTAGTCCTCGCTTTAATTACCAGCTCTGTTCCCGCAGTGCGGATGCGCACGATATTAACTTTATAATCATTTCTTGAACAAATAATTTAAAAACCAATTCACCAGGGATCGGTGAAAGCCAGTAAATTGCTGTAAAAGGGGACAGTGAAAGAATCTGAATGCTTAATTTGGTAAATAGAAAGCAGGAGAGAGGCCACTTTGGCGTGAATGCAGTTAATTTATCTTGATTAGAAAGACGTGCATGAACACTGATGCTAACACACCAGCCAGATGTGCTGCCGCAAATGCACGAAAGAAGCCAAGAGGAGAAAATATGAATGATTGATGGGTGGAGCAGACATCTAGACATGAAACTGAAGGGAAAAAATGAAAAAAGCAACAAGAGGTGGAGAGATATGATTTTAGAACAATTATTTGAGATCACTGGTTGAGCTGTTTTCATTGATAAAAAGCTGATAACAGAGACTAAGAGGATTTTGGCTTGAGCTCAATGCCAATCTCAATCTGGGAGGTTTGAAAAAGGCTCACCTGGCTGATTAGGTTGAGCAGCGGTTTGCCTTCTGAACCAACCAGGCAGGTCAGGAGCTGCGGTATCCATGCCAACCACTGGATGGGCGGGACTCCGATGCAGTACTTGTCCACAGCATCTGCCAGGGTGTTCTTGTCATCAAAACTGAGAAGCCACAACACCTACAGATAAAAAAAAAAAAACCAGACGCGGGGGCGCGAGGTGAAGACATGCGGACAGACAGGTAATGAAAAACAACAAATTAAATGCAACACTCTTGCCATTCTGCCAAGGCAGTCACATGTTCCATTCACAAAAAAAGAAGTTACTGTTTGACACCAAATATTCAGAGGTAAAGTCTCCATCATTAATCAGACCGTTGCTGCTTCTCTGGCTCTGTTCACAGCAGGAGCAATGAATGTGCACATCATGGCGAACCTGAACATGATCAAAGCTGAGCCAGTGTGGTGTTGATCTCGCCTCCCCTGGTGTGCTTGCGTGTGCAACTACATTATAATGAAGACATTAACCCCACTCAACCCACCCCCAGGCTCTCGTCAGTGAGCCAACCCCGGTACACAGATTGTGTATAATTACTGGTAATGACTGGTCATCTCACTTCACCCGTCAGGACTAAGCACTGCCAACCCAGCTTGGCAGCACAATACCAGAGGGGGTCACCAGTATAACATCTAATTGGAATGAGGAGTTGCTAGCAGCCATTATTAAAACAGATAATGATAGTAATGCCTGATGCTAACCCTGGATGTGGCAACAGCATATTTATTATTTATCAAGCTTGACGCTGAGGTAGAGTCTCTCTAATCGGACTCTCCTGTGGCTCGTTGAAAGAGAGACCCAGCAGGCAGTTTAGTCAAGTTTTCACAATCTCTCATCCCCCGTCGGTTCATTAATAAATAAGAAAAATAAGACACAGTTTGTGTTTTTATTGAGGCAAATACTCAAAGAAATTACATAAATCGTAATAATATTCTTACTTTTTGTGCCGTCATCTAAATTGATGTTGCTGCATCTTCTGCTATAGAGAACCACCTGACCTCTGAACAGTATGGCAGAGCAGAGCAGCTTTCAGAGTTATATCCATTATAGGAGCATATAGAGGTCTTTCTGTGCTAACCTCTGGAGGGGCTGCGCTGAATGACTTGGTGTGTGTCTGTGTGAGAAGGTTAGGTGGTTGTTAGCAAGGAAGCCTTGCCTCCCACACAGGGCTTACTCAATGGGTAAGTATGGTAGCATAGGTCTGACTGTGAGGGAAAGGTCGGTCCATGTAGAGAGTCATGAGATTGGAGTGTCTCCAAGGGGAGGCCATTAGTCTGTTAACCCCCCCACACCACTGCACGCTAGGGGCTGGCCTCCACTCCACCATCGATCTGCCATGAGAACCCATCCACACACTACTGTCTACCGCTGGACTTTAATCGATCTAATCACTACAACTCCCTGTTTGAAACTGTGGCAGAGTTTGAAAAGGGGAAAGGGTTTTTTTCTCATCAGCACCAATAATAAATGGGCTAGATGGGGTCAGGAAACAAGGGAATTAAAAGTGACCTTGTCTGAAAAACAAAAAAAAACAAAGGCCTCACACAATCACACAAAAAGCATCCCTTCCACTTCAGTCATCACCTTTGCAAGATATTTGCGGGACTTGCTCTCATTTTGGTGGCGGCAGGCGTGGAGGTAGCAGGTGATGGCTGAGACACCCAAGTGGAGCTGGCGGTCCTTGACAAAGATGTTCTCCAGGTAGTCGCCCCACATGGCCCAGGCCTTAACCAGGACGTCGTGCATCTGCACCGCTGCTGAAAAGGCCTTGTTGGCCTCCTCTGACCTGAGATGAGAAGACGGAGAGCATTAGAGAGTAAAGGGATGGACTGTGGAGTAGTCAAGGGCAAGTGGCAAATAGCAGGAGGAAGGGAGAGGAGGTAGGGTTGTGTCGAAAGAAAGGAGCGAGAGGGGAGGGTTGAAAGAGATGGATGGATTTACTTGTTGGGAGAAGGGAGAGGGGGGCTGAAAACGAGAAAGATTGAGTGTGAAACAGATTACGATGATCACATTCTGAATTATGTACTACACATCAATAAGCACCATATTTCATTTGCTGTAATCTTCAAGGCCTTTCCCCTCGGCATTACAGAGTAAGCATTTAACCCAGCATGAATTAATGTCACCTAGAGTTCAGGCTTTTTGCTATATTGTAATATGAGTTGAACCCAACCCTATCATACTGTGTGGATCAATCCGTTTAATGCTGGGTGACATATGAGCTTAACGTCTTCCTATTTTATCAGAAATGACAGTGCCGCAGCAAGGTAAAAACCTCCTCGTAACGGCTATATTTATCTGTATACAAATACAGTGACCGTGAAGAGCATTGCTACAGCTCAGAGAAATCTGCAGGCTGATAAACTTGAGACTCCTTGGGGTTTTTTTTATTCTGGCACTGCAATCTAGCAGTCACACTTTGAGCATCCGATTTAGAAACTGTTAAATAGCAGGCAAAGAAATAGACAGGTGAAATCTGGCAGGGGCCCCCTTGCATTTTGACTGCACCATTTATGCTGACAGGGAAATATATTCTGAATCATCAGCTGTTTTCACCACGCCAAGCAGCTTCTAACTGCTCGTTGGCACGCAGTCTGAATAATTTTCGCACACCTTTCAGCCTTTGATTAATAAATAAGATGCAAGAGGCACCGGAGACGCACCACCCTGCAGTCAAAACAAGAAGACAGGCCTGTCAATGAAAAAGCCTTACTGAGCTACAGTTGGTAAATGGACCTCCATTTTAGGAGTGCTTCCAAAACTACTCTCCCACTTACTTACAGTGAAATGTCTCCCAAGCCAATCAATTAAAATGTGTTATTATAAAAGGCATTTTGGCATGTGATTAAGAAATGGGAGCTTGATTGCTATGGGAGTCAGAGCCGAGGACCCTCCAGTAATACTTAATGGGGTTGCCTCAGTCACTTTGCCAGTGTTAAAGTACATTAACAGTTTCCACTACCCGGCTCAACAGGAGCACAGGCACCCAACAGACTGTCAAATCTCTGACACCCGTTTAATTGAATGATCCCAAAATCCTTAGCACATGTGGTTGCACATGCGCACGCACATACACACACACTCTTTCAACCCCTAACCCCCACTCTGCTGTTAATTCTCCCCTGGTGTAAGGGAAACTTAATGATTGCAATAAACCCTGCTGAGGTGGAGGCAAGTTCTGCTGATCCCAGAGATTCCTGCAAATTGCCTCGAGTTAATTATTGAGCTGCATATACATTTAATAAGCCTTCCTCAATTTGTCTTTCACCCCTCAGGACACCATGTCACGTCAAAGATGACGGGTGAAAAGGGGGGTGCTGAAGGGGTGTTAAAGAGTGGGGCTTTGGGTACCCAGCAAAGCGTGAAAAGAGCAGTTGTACGCTCCACAGGCAATCCCTGCAGCTAAAAACACATTACTGACACCCTCACAAACTGATGACACAGATGCACATTAATATCTAAACCACATCACGGGGTTGACCCAGTAACATAATCTCAGAGGTGAGCCAGTCTGAGGTGAGGCAGATTAAACATGACTGCTGTGCCTTGATGTGCAACAAACGCCCACGGAGAGGTCAGGGACCACCTTGGGGACAAGGCAGTGACAAACAAATAGAGGACAGTGACAGACAAAAGGTTGAATTCAGATTGTGAAGACCTGAAAATGGAAAGAAGTTGAAGTTTACTACAAAGTGGCAACACTGAGACATACTTGTTGATTTGAGCAAGGAACATGCCCTTCAGAGCGTAGAACTCAGCCGTCATCTCCTTGGTGAAGTACTTCAGGTTGGTCGACTCGATCACTTCCAAACCCTAGCAGAGGCAGAGTGAACAACACAGCTTTAACTTTACACCAAACTGCAGCGAAGAAACTTTTGTGGACGCTGGGGAGAGGAATCGCGAACAAGATACCGCGACACTCGGCTTTAGACAGGGCCATAATCACAGGTGAAAAACAAACAAACTGCTCGGTGTTCATTAAGAAGTAAGAAAAGAGGTGTTCGGGGGACTAAACTTCCATTATGGTGAGCCTCTGATTAGGTGTCCCCTATGTACTGCTGTGACAAACGATGTGTAGCGGGAGAGAGAGACAGAGAGAACCAGAGGAGATGAGATAGAAAAGAGAGAGAAAGAGAGAGAAGAGTGTCTACTGGCACTTTTAATGACTTGTGGTGTGCTGAACTGCTCCTATTAATCAGAGTACTCCATGGGCTTAAGAGCAAGCTCCTGAGTTACACTCTTATAAGTCTCGCAGCTATAACTTGTCACCTAGAGCCACGCCAAACACTTCTTGCTACTAACTAAGCCTCCACCTACTACTCACAGAAATCAACCCAAGTATTTAAATCACACTCAGTGAATCAAATGTGTTGATCCTCAGTAGAGGCTGGCTTATTTCAAATTGGAGCATGCATTACCACAGTGCAAATGTCTTGCAGCTGTGCTGCATTATGGTGCAGGTGTTACATGGAACGGGATACATTTATCATGTTTTGATGACACATGACAAGATTGCACAAACTAAATAAGTTCTGCTCCTTGTATAAAATGAGTTTACCAAGAAAATATTTCATTTTACAAGCTGAAATAGAAATGTGCATGTCTATGCTAATAAATTAACAATGATTTTTAACACACTGACATTTGTATTCTATTCTTAATTATGTGCAGATGCATACCTAACAATCATGAGCCAATAGTCATGACTATTGTTCATGTAACAATCAACAATTTACTGTCAAAGCAAGTGTTCACGTGTCAAAGCATGTGAAAAAAGAAGTAGCAGTGAAATGATAGATGGGTCAGTTAATGACGCCATATGCATCGATACTGAGTTCACTGGACAAATGAAATTCTCTAATTTGAAATATAGTGGGTCTAAGACAGAGGGTGTATTATGTGGTACAGGGACACTCACCTGCATACACTCATTCTTGCCCATGACGCCAGCCAGCTGCAAATAACATTTGACCTGCTGTCTAATCTTCTGGAAGCAGTCAACAATGGGCACTGTGGGGATGGTATGGATACGACTCAGGATGTCAAGAGCCACATTCACCAAACCCTTAGGAAACAAGAGAGTGATATGATTTCACAAACACAATTAAAAGAAAGGAACTTCATGACTTAGTAAAAATGGTTCATAAGCCTAAACCACTACCTGCTTGCGTCCTATCTTGCCATACTGAATGATAGCAGAAGCTGATGCATGAACTCCCAACATGGCATTGTTGTTGTTTGGATCATGCTGTGTGTTCGTCTCATATGCCGTCACTATGGCTGTGGACAGAGACAAAACAGTGATGAACATGGTATTTTTTTCTTTTAACACAAGTGTCATGTTTGAAGAAGTACGCAAAAAAGTATAGCTTGGAGCAGTGTGGTGATCTTCTAGCACACTGAAAGCTCAGCTCTCATAATGCAGGAGGGCACTGGGGACACTAAACGTATTGAACAGTAAATGGGCCATGGCGATGAATTTCATCAAGAAAATTCCATTTCACTTTAACATAAGTTTGAAGGCTGTCACGTATAAATGAAGTGGATTTTATTGGCATGGTGCTGCAGAACCAGCGCTATCATTATTGCAGTGCCTCACTGTGCGAGTTGGAGCTCAAGTTGCTTGAGACATCACATTTTGCAGTGGCTGCCTCTCTGAATGGTTTCAAAGTCACCGCGGGAGAGAGCTGAACACTGAGCAAGGTAAATATGTGTGTGTGTCAGAGTGTGTGTGCACTGTGTCCTGCAGTGAGAGAGAGAGAGAGAGAGAGAGAGAGAGAGAGAGAGAGAGAGAGAGAGAGAGAGAGAGAGAGAGTGCTGTAGCAAGCTGACATCTGGAAATGTACAGAGACCCTGAAGGGGTTCTGAACATCGTGGCCTTCTTTGAGAAGAGCTCTTTGTGGAACTGGTAGAGTGTGTCTGCATGAGAGTGTTACCCTGCAAGATTCATACAACCTGCAAATAGTCTTGCATGTGGACATAAATGTATGCCTCTCTGGTGACAAATTTGACAGGCAGTGCTGGATCTGTGGTCATTCGTGTTGTACCTTGGTAGTGGTGCTGGCGCCACATGAAGATGCTGCTCCAGTGGGACAGATCATCAGAAACAATTGGCAGTCGGTTCCTCCAGGTCTTCACCACAGTCTTCATATCGTGAAGGCTGGTGTTGCGGCCCAGGTTAGCCGGCTGAAGCCCTGCATTAATTTGGGCCGCTTCTTGCAGCTCAATGATCTGCTGTGCCGCCTGGGGGTGGATGGAAGAAGAAAGAAATCTCAACTTTTTATATCATACACACAGGATCGTGATTATCTCTACAGCCCACTCACTACACTTGCACTCTTTAAACTTTTATGGTGATAGATCTGAAGCAGCCGCCAAATGCTTCTTGCGCCTGCAATGGCTAACTTTTTTGTTTACAGTTTACATTTCGTGTTCCCAGGCTGGCTCTATGGTCTGCTTCAAAGATTTTGTCCAGACAGTATACCAGCTGCACTTAATCTTGTTAATATTCTGTCTACAAAACACAACAAATCTATGCTACTAGCCAAATTTGGTTTCATTTGCACTGCATAACTCACACGGTGGCCATCTGCTGTCAATCAGTGACTGTCATACTTTTTAAGTTACAGGAATCTCATGTACATTTTTTTTTATTCCATTTTCAAGTTGATGCTCCAGAACCAGACAACTCTGGGTGTTTTAACATGCATAATAAGGTTTTTTGCCATCAAAAATGTCTTGTGTATTTCTGCCTCATCACCCTCCCATTATTACTTGTTGCTTTCAGTGTGTGGTGTACTGCACAATGAAGCAGAGAATTCCTTAAATATCGCAATCAATTCAACAAAGCAGAGCAAAAGGAGTGAGGAAATAGGGTGACAACATGGTTAGAAAGTAGATATAGAGTGTTTGGAGACAAGGTTTCAGATAAGAGGTGGAAAGATGGCATTGGAGATGTGGAGAACAAGGATCAGGAGATAGATGGAAGGAACAAGCCGAAAGGTGATGGCAAAAAGAAAAGGTGTGAGACTGTGTTAATGGAAAAAATGACTCTGTGTGAGGCTCTGAGGTAAAAGCATAGAGAGTGGAAAACATGAAGGATGAAGTCAAAGACAGAGCCTAAAATGATAAGAAAAATAGGACTGTTACTGTCAGGGTATTGACAGATATGAGGACATAAGACAATGCTGGCTTACTCAACAATCCCAGGGGCTGAAAGCCTCCAAAAATAAGATGGATCAAAGTGACACATTTACTTCTACGGACAGCTAGATCTGATGAGCTCGACCTCATCCCTGACAGTACACAATGCTTTACCATATGCTCTCATAGCAAAACATTATCACCATTATTGTAGACGTTTGACAACATTTTTGCATTTCCTTTTTTCAGGCCGATCTGAGTGAATAATGAAGTAATGCATACATTATATCTCAGGCGTACTGAACTAGTGATATTCAGATTTTATAAACAACATATATGAAGGAAGACAGGACATTCAGGTCCAAATCCTGTCGATTTATAATTTAATCCTATAAATCAAGAAAATAAGAATACCTTTAACTGACCCATATTTCTGGTGCCGACTAATGAGGGTAGTGAAGTTTAGTAACACGTTATAATAACTATCATTGATAATTTATAGCTATTTAAATTCTAGTTAAAAGGGGGTCTGTGGAACTTTTTTGTTATGTTGGAAGTTGTATGTTTAAGTTAGCAGACTAAGTTTCTAAGCTGACATTAGCTACTGCTATCTGTTATCGGAGCCAAGAGAGGCACTGAAACGAGTCACTCGAGAACTCGAATAAAGTCACATCCTTTCCTCCTTTACCGAGAGATCCACAGTCCAGCATCATTAAACAATTTCATCCATAGGCTTTTGTAGTTAACCAAGAGACGGGGAAGGTCTCATCTTTTAAGTCACATTACAATCTACTCACATATGGCTAAGAAAAAAGTGATTAATAGTAAATTATAACAAATTGTTAAAAAAGAGCCCCTTTAATTGTCAAGTCACTCTTAAACAATACAGTGTTTTATAAACCATGTTTAAATATTGCAGTTAATGGCCATCCAAATATTGTTTATAGATCAACTACACAGTATTTATTTTCCAATCACAAAGTATTCCAAACATCAGTCACAACTTTGCAATAAACAAATGGTTTATAAAGCATTTCACCATTAACAGTGAAATAACAACTAACTAAATATGACTAATGGTGCATGTCTGTAAGAGAAACTTAGTAGGATTCTGTATATAATAAAATATGTGCCTAAGAAAAACATAAACAATTATTGCATTAAAATACAGTCCAGCAATATGTATTTTAATGCCGCCAGAATCATTTTGCGGGGAAAATCATTATATCTTCCTATATTACTTCAACAGCTAATCTGCTCCTATATGGCACAGAAAAAAGGACAAGGTGATGGGAAAATGTGAAAATGATAAGTGAGGGCTTCTATCTCATTCCTTGGAAAGAAAAAAAAGCCTCATTGATTGGCCCAAAGCTGCTCTGTGAACATACAATCAATCATTTCATTATAACTACTCATCAATCAATATTAATGCCAACCCTCATAATCGATAGCGTGGGTGATAATCCATTGATCGTCAGTCACTGCTAAGAGCTGGGATTTGATGATAACTTGATTCAAATGGTATTTGAGCCCTACTGTATTTGCAGAGTCTGGGCTTCTCATTCTCCGAGGCTCATGGAGTCGTGAATATGAGATATAGAGTTTGGAATGGAGATTTACAACAGGCCGCTTGGCTGGGCAGAGGAATAAATAGCTTGTTTTCCCTTGGCTAGGGTAAATAATTGGACTGCACATATGCGAGCACACGCACACCCCAAAAACCACTCTCTCACACACATACACACGGTAAAGCAGAACGTAGTCACCCAATTCAAATAGCCATTTTGAAAAGATAAATGTAGTGAATCAGAGCTGTGCTGAAGACTTAAAACCCCCCCCGCCCCGAAATCAAATCTCCCAAAACAAAATAAATTGGGCAATACAATATTTTTCACAATTATCTGTTAATATCAGCTGATGGCCCATTTCTAACCTTCATTCAGACCGTCCCATTCATCATGTAAATGTAATTCTGCTGCAGGTATTTAATCAAATGGTATCTGATGGCAGGGAAGTAATTACAGCCATCCTAAACTAACTCTCTTTCTCCTGTTCTTCTCTTTCTCTCTCTCTTTTCTCCCCGCCTTCGCCACATTCTGTTCACTCTACCTTTTTTCAATTTCTATCGCCTAAGTCTCCCCTCTTTCTCCTTTTTCCATCTTTGCCCCAGTCTATTGTAATCTCATGTGGTGGAATCAAAGAGGCTTAAAGGTTTTTTGATTTTTTTTTTTTAATCATCTATCTCAATTTTATAAAATGGAGAGAGCTAGAAAGAGATAGAGACCGTTATCAGCAGTTACTCAACAACACAACATCTCGGGGCCTCTGATGATCTCTCGACATGCATCTCTTCAAGTGCTTATCCTAATAAACTGACTTCCTCTTCACCGCTCTTCCCGGCTTCCTGACTGCTGTGTCAGTCTAACTGGAGCCTTTCAACAGAGGAAAAGACAAAAATCCTTTTCATGCATTTTGGACACTGACCTGCAGCAGCGGTGTGTGCACGTGGGAGACGATGTGCGGCAGCCTCCTCCACTCGCGGATGGCCAGGCTGGAGGCCATCTCCACCAGCCGTTCTATGAAGTTGAGCTGCTGCTCCTCTGGGTGGCAGATGGCCAGGTAGCCTCGGTGCATGTTCACCTTCCATGCCATCTCCTTAGGACAGCTCAGCTCCACCTAGAAATTCAAACAAACTCTGTTTTCACACTTAAACTAGAGCCTGATTTTATCAGCTGATAGTGGCCTATCACAGCTGTATTGGTATATAAATGTATGCAATCTATACGGTTTATGCTGCAAGTGAACACTTTTTTCGAACAGAATGTGTTGCAGAAATAAAATGCTTGGGTAATTTAGTATTATTAGATCCTCAGTTTTTACTGCACTGATGTAATTATGTCATTTTGAAGTTTAATGATAAACACTAAAAAATCCTGCCTCCATTAAATATCTTTGTCACAAGCATTTAATTTGAGGGATCTACTTCA
Organism: Acanthopagrus latus; assembly: GCF_904848185.1. Lineage (NCBI taxonomy): Eukaryota > Metazoa > Chordata > Actinopteri > Spariformes > Sparidae > Acanthopagrus > Acanthopagrus latus. Next base: position 8,573,222 of record NC_051058.1, read on the forward strand.
AGGGACTTATACATTGATATTTAAAGAATATTGACCAAAATACTGATTCAGATCACTCTCCAATATTGGCATCCACATAAGCCCCCAAAAAACAGAATTGGTCGGGCTCCAATTTAAACACCAATTCGTATTAGTTAAAAAATAATAATAATATCTAATTAATATAAAAAATATTTGTCTTTCAAAAGGTAAATCAGATTTTTAATGATCAATATACCACTGTCACATTAATTGTGTGCCTTGGTAAATTACCCTGAAAATATGAGATCATATCTGGGAGGTTGAGTCTCACTACAGGAGTGGTTCTGATGTCCATCTTCCAAATTTTGCTTGTTCGTCTCTACGTTCATCTGTAGAGCATAAATGGGATGTAATTTGATTCTTCTGTGAGTCTAACTTATTCTACCATCTCCTGCCTCCAGAAAATCAAGCTTTACTTGTGTTTGCACTGGAAAATAATCTCATCTTGCTCTTTTATGCTTTAAAGTAATTCATCAGTTTCCCTACAAGAATTCATACCAGCAGCATACAGGATTCAATGTTGAGATAAAAAAAAATTGAAAGGATCAAATATTGAGACAGAGTCTACACATGTCAGACACTTCAATTTAATGCTGTTTAAGACCTTTTCAAACACATTTTTAACCAAATTTAAGACTTCTTTTGGACAAATGATCTTCATTATTCAATCACTGCAGTTGTGTATAAAGACATGCAGCATGATTTTGGTCCAAATACAGGTACATTTGACATATTTAGGAAAATAGTTACTAGAGTGGGTTAATCTACATCTTGGTTAGTGCAAGTAAAATGTAAAATTATGGTATTAAAGGTTTAAAGATTTAAATATTAGAAATGCGGACTGTCACACAGATGAGCTTGAGTCTTTTTAATCAAAAGAAATTAAAAGAAGGATAAATTAAATTTGATCAAATGTTTGTGGTAATTGAGACCTCACAAATTAAAATTTATGAAAATTATGTCTAACAATTAGAAAAAAATAATTTAAGACTTCTTAGGGACGCGCAGACACGCTATGATAAGCCTACAAATCTAGTCAAATGAATATCTTGTTTAAGGTAATGATACTGTATTACTTTTTTTTCAGTGTACCTGTAGACAAAATCGATCTTCCTGTTGAGATTGAATTATATCAGAAATCAATGTGTAGATTTTTTTACATGCAAAATACAACTTTGCAGCAGCTTTGCATTTTTTGGGGGGGGATCAGCTGACTGATGGCAGCAGTCAGTTAAAGATTAAAATCTATTAGGAATTAATTCGACATTCAGTAGAAACAGACACACAGTTGTATGTGATATGCTGTTCTTCTGTTTGTTCCTATGATGTTAAACAGAAAGGAGCATGGCAGTTTTAATTAAATGTAAACATCCAAGGGAAAAGGGCCTATGACACTTTCCTTGCATAATTTAGTGCTTGGACAAATACACAACAATACAGTTTCCAATTCATTATCTGAATGGTTTCAGCAGGACTTTTGTAGTAATGACTAATCAACCTGACGAGTCTGACATGCAAGCGGAGGAAAGGAAATGGCCCCGCTATTGATTAAAATGCAGGATACATTAACACTACACAAACAACAGCCTAGGGGAGGCTGATACGTCAAACCTGCGGTTTGCTGTTGTGTGTTCATGAGGAAGACAGAATGAGAGAAGACCAAGAAGAGGAAGAGTGAAAAGAGCAAGAGAGTGAGAAAGCCTAGGTGTGTATTTGTGTAAGCTCTTCTGATGTTGGAGAAAATTACAGTGATCGGTCAAAGCGCACTTATCAGGGGTGACACTTGATGAATATCCTGGAGACAGGGCCGCCCTTATCAAGAGCCAGCTTTAATTGAAAGCGGGGGACATTTGGACTTTGCCTCTGAGGTGGTGAGCAGTGGGCAGGCAGGCAACTGAAAGACTTGCTCCTCTCCTCCACCATAAAACAAATCACCCCGCAGCAGATGCCAGGGTAATTATTCACAAGCACAGCTGTCGTAAATATTAGCTGCTAAATCCAGAGCTGCAGAGCGAGGGATGAAGAGATGGAGGTGGATGTGGAGAGGGTAAGTAATGACAAAAAGAAGTAGGGAAGAGAAGTCGGAGAAGTAAGAGACAAAAGAAAGAGAAATGGGTACACAGAGGAGGGAAGGAATGAAACACAGAGGAGGGGATACAGCGGACTCGGTGTGGCCATCCAGACAATTTAATTAGGTGTCACCTTAGGACAGAGCGGCTCAATGGATTGGTTCCAAGTCTCCTTGAAAGAGCAAAGCAGGAGTATTTGTTAAATGCAAGGTACTATCACGCGTTCGCCACCCGTCTACACTTTGTTTTAGAAAACATGAGGCCAATAAATTAACAGGCCAAACAGCTGAACTGCATTTCCACAGCTTTACGGCCAGCTCTCTCTTCCTCCGTGGAGGTGTGGGTTTGTGGAGCTGCAGGACGGTCCCAATATCAAGTTACTATACTTCACACTGACACAAGGCCTGGGCTGCAGCACGGTACTGGATACCAGGAATGTAATAGAGAAAAGGAGTCGAGTCTCCGGTTCAGCGGGTTCACGCCTAGAGGCTCCACTGCGTCTGTGATTTTGTTAGTGAGAACTTGTGGTTACAATTTCTATTTTCTGTCAAACTGTTGGGGGTTACTGCAACCTTTGGGAGACGGTGAGAGCGCTCATGTATGTGGGTGTGTGTTTATGTGAATTCCATGCATGAATACATTTTCACATGGTGACTGTGCGCCTCACCTGTACCAGAGCTTCTTTCATGGCCGCCCAATTGGAAACCCTCCAAGCACACTCCAGCATGAGATAAGGGTTCGAGTGGCCTTTAGATTGGCCGTATTCTGTCAACGGCTCCCACTGGTTCAATTCCTTAGAACAGCTGGACATGGAGACGAGGGAGATGAAAAGTTAGGCTCTTAAATGTGCTACAGCTGTGCTAATTAAGTTTTTGCAATAAAATGTATCCTTTAATTAGTCCAATTCACAGTTCTTCATTAGGGCTGTCCCCATGGGAGGTTTTCCTCTGTCATTTTGGCTTCACAAATTTCCTTCAGGGTTTTTAACATCTGCACAAGCTCCTTATGGTTTCTTCACCCATATAGCCGTATGCCTCCATTTGATTTGAATTACATATGCCAAATATTGGGGGTAAACTACACATAACATTAGACCTGATGTAAAGTAATAAAATGTTTTCTTAAACAGGCAGATATAACAGGGAGAGTCACTAGTCATCCTAGACTGCGTCAAGTTGTTATAAAGGAGACATTTATTTCAGATGCAGCACAAGAACATGGACTTGATGGAATTTCCCCTGCTGACAGTTACCTATTTTTTCCAGTGACAGCAACTACGCCACATTTTTTCATAAAAATTATGTCTAAGGCTGCAAAGAAAAAGGTGAGATCAGCAGATTTATACATAAAACATATATCATACAGAAATTCAGTTTGTCTAATATATTCTTCAAATATTGTTTCTGAAAGCCCTACTGTAAAAATTGGTGTCATGAATGGATTGTATGTTATCTGCTTTATAGGATCAATGGTGCACAGGATATATATGAAGGTATTAAAAATCCCAATGTGGTTTTGTGCTCTGCTGGCTCTCTTGATGTGTAAGATAGACTGCCCTCTGGGATAACCGCATCTTCTCTGTTCCTGTAATCTTACCGTATCCAGTGGTCCTCCCAGAGCTGGTATTCAGGGAAGATGGCCGGGGAGACATTGCTCCTCTCGTGTTCTTTTCTAGCCTTCTCCATTGCTTTCTCGTAGCTTTCTTGGGCCTGAACAGACACATTAAAGTTTTAGCACAGGCTTTTTGAGGCTGATAAAATAATTATTAAAAGTAAATCTGATACAATTTAAAGCCTCCGTAATGACCATTGAGTTGAATAACACTTTTATGAAAGAAGGAGTTATTTGTAGAACAGTGAGCCCAATTAATTGGCAACAGTGCATAAATTTAATAAAGGTCATGCTTTCTCTCACCTGTTCAAAGAAGCCATGCTGTTCGTAAGCAATGGCTGTGGCAGTCTCAGGAAACTTGCATCTTTTCTGCCACAGGCCGGCCCACATGTCCTCCTCTTGGAGCAGAGAGTAGAGCTCTGCCAGGGAGTCTAAAATCTCCTATGGAGAAGAAGAACAAAATGTAGATGGCAGCAGAACAAATTGGAAAGTTTTGAGTGAGAGCAGCTTTTCTAATGAGTCTAGTTCAAACAGTATAAGAGCCAGATTTGCCAGCTTTAAACACAAGGCTGCAACACACACGCCAAATATACTTTCAAGATCCTCTACTGTGGAAGAGAAGGATAAATAAAAAAATCAATAGCAGTTTTAAGAAGCATGTTCCAACCCTCTTTTCTGTTTCTGTGGCTTGCATTTTCCTGACATAGTGCCCTGGACGAAATACTACATTGTACAACGATTGTCAATTGTGGAAACTATGCAAAATTCAAAGACCTTCGATCAGTCATAAAATAAATAAATGCTGCCAACTCCAAATCCAAGCACATTACCTGCTGAGGTGGTGTGATGCTCTCCTGCTCGTAGAACTCGGTGCTCTGCTTGGGTTTGCTGTGCAGGCTGAGGCCCTTTTCAAAGGCCTGCTGCTCCAACATAAGAGTGGAGCGTAGCCAGAGGTTGTGCGTCTTTCCCAAGTACTTGAGCACACAAGGGCGGATGGGAATAGGAGGCACACACTGGGACATGGCCTCCACAAAGCAGTTTAGGGCACTGGGCTGGCAGTCCCTCTGGGCCTGATGGCTGCCGCTGCACAGGAAAGGACTCATTTCTCCTGACAAAGCCTGGAGGGTGGATAAAGAGAGCTCATCAAACTACCCAGCCACACTTAAGTACTAGTGCACTGATATTGATAAAGGCATTCTGTTGCATATATCTGGTGCCTTTTTCCAGTAACAAAGGTAGGAGGAAACAAGTGAGATGACTGGGAATAATACATTGTTTTCCGCCTGCTTCTGCATTCAGACTAAAGGGTTTTATGCACCTATGTTTGAGCAAATAATCAATATAGGAAAATATTGATGTCATGGAAGTGAATGCAATGATTTAACCCAGTCAATAATCATTTTTCATTTGAATCTTAAACGAGGGTAATACATAAAAACATTATTTGCATGTCTGAAGTGCACTTGGCCGCTCTCTCTCAACGCCTGCAGAACAGACTTTGAGCGTGCCCATGGAGTTACTGCTCTGATAATCATGACTGACACACACTCAGAAATAAATGATGTACTGGTAATGAATATCATTTTCACTGCCCACTGACAGAAAGGAATAATTAATGCCTTGATGTCACCTTAATTAGGCAGATGGTAGAGAAGGCCAATATGTGGACAGAAGTAAATTCCCTCTATAGAGGAATATGCTTTTCTATCATTCTCATGTAATAATCAGCACAGGGATATAAAGCCTGAGCGAGCAGCAATCATAACCCGCCCCACCAAAATTATTATGGTGTAATGTTGGCATTAAACGCAGTGCTGAGCCAGGCATCAGAATGAACACGACATATTTGTGACTTCATGCCTGTCACAGGCAGAAAATATCATCATTCTGAAGCCATCTTTCTATTGACTGCATCTTTCCGATGTTTAAGAGCTCAATCACTTCAAATCAAGGCCTTTCAACAAGTCTCAAAATACTCTATATGCATCTGGTTCGTTAAACTCATTACAGCTTTCCTCCTTCAGCTTTCTCGTTTCCATTTTTAGCATAAATTAATCTGTCCTCATTAAGTGGAACTGCACGTTTTGAGACAGATATGGGATGGCCAAGGTCAGAGTTACAGTCTGCTTGCTAACATCATTGATAAGATACAGAAAACAATAAAGAGAGTGGATGGATGAATGTGTGCATTCGTGCGCATGTGTGTACAAAATAAAACATTTAAAAAAGCCAAAGTCAAAAAACTGGGGATAAAGAGTAGAGATAAGTATGCCTCATTTGGGAGTGACCAAACTGTCATTTTGGATTTTCCATCCAAAGGGACACATTCTAGATTTCACATACTGGGAAGAGCTGCACAGTTACAAGCTGCATCAGCTTATCCTTACTCACAGACATAAATTTGCCTCTGTTGCGGCTCTATTACTACCTCCATGTTCCCCTTTCAGCGTCTGTAACTTTCATACAGATGGCAAGGAGAAATATGACAATATTCTTGCCTTGAGAAGGCAGTGTAAATGGGGCAAACGTTTTGAACATAAAATAATTTGGTGCTCCTATGCTCAGGGTGTAGCTACACAGAGGCCAGTAAGTAATACTTACATGCTGCTGCCTGTCAGAGAGGATCTTCCAGAGGCGAGGGAAGAGCTGAACCCAGGTCCTCTCGGCCAGCGGCGTGGAGATGTGACAAAGCTGGACCAGAGCATTCAGAAGAGCCCCCGTCTAACACAAAGCAGAGAAAGATGACAGCCGCTGACTCAGCTAGGCAATAGTGTCTTTAATCCTTGTCTTCAGGGACTCAAGAGTACCGCTGATTTACTATACTACTGGGCGGTTAATTGTATTTGACTGATGTCCCTGGTAATAATCAGTTCCTGATTTTATAGCTAGAATAAAAATCAGCAGGATCATGTATCACATATATATTCTGCACAGTATAGATGAGGGAAAATATGTTCAAAGTTAAACATCAGAAAGACTGCTTTCTCTAATACTGTCAGTAGTAACCTCTGGGTAATTAGGGTCATTTTGAAAACTCCTCATAATGGTTAGATATATCACTCTCCTCAGCTCACACTGAACTGAAAGACAGAGTATATGCATGTTTCAGGGGGACCAACCATACCTTGACCTCCCGTAAAGAGTCGAGGAACTTGTCGTGGCGGTTCGTAAGCATGTGTAGTTGGTTGCCTGCATCCCTCTCGGCCTGCTCTTTACTCTTGGGGATGGCCGTCTGGTCACCTGGAGCTAACTCTATGTCTATCTCCACATCCTGCCAGAAAAGAGAAGAAAACAATCATCTTTTGGGAAAGCTTTGACGTTCTTCATGTTGGGCACTACGGAAAGAAGACAAAGTTATGAAAGGACACATTAACTATCAGCAGCTTCGAAGTAATGGGTAGTAAATGAGAGCAGCCGCTAATTTTAAAAGAGCGAGCAAGGAAGAAAAGCTTTAATCTTGTCTGCGGACCATGGTATATAACACGTTCCTAATGGGATAATGTGCTAAATTATGTGAGAAAGCACGTCTCATGACACATTGTAGCGTGAGTGTGGGTCTGTTTGTGTGTCCCACCTCCTCCTTGGTCTCACTGTTCTCCCTCTCACGCGGCTCCTGCTTGACATGCGTTGCCATGGCGAAGGCGGCACGGTCATGGCTGTCGGCCAGGTTGATGACGTTTGTGATAGACGGCAGCATGGATCCCTGGCAGCTGGTGCCGATGATGGTGTTTCGTTCGCACACTGCCAGCAGCAGCTAACAAGCACACACGCAAGTACAAAACGTGATCAGTGACAGTAAAATGAGTGACAAGCACCTCAAAAGGCTAGCTGAGAGTGGAGGGGGGAAGAAAGACAAAAGAAAGTTGCGTTTTATGCATCAACAATACAATCTTTTTAATGCCAGACAAAAGGCTTAAGAGGCTCGCTGAAAGATCAGAGTCAGCATTGTTTACCTCTATGCACTGTTTGATCCAGAAGTGGCTGCCCATCGCCTCCCAGTTCTGAGAGCAGCAGATGTAGAGCAGCCTCTCATAGACGCGGCGCTTCATGGAGGCGTCAAACACCTCAAAGAACTTGGCTCTGATTAGTGGCTGAGTACAGCGAAGTCCTGAGAGGAAGGCTGGCTCCAACTTGGACGTGATGTCACTTCCTGAGAGGCTCTCATCCCTGTGTAGCATGATAGACAAAACAATTATTTCAGTGTCTGCACGCTGCATTATTCATGTGGGGAGAACACAGGCGTTTTGTCGATAATAAAATATTCAATTCACTTAGAACATCTGCTGGAACTGAAAGCAGTCATAGCAATGATGTGTGAGTCAAAACTACTGTGAGACAACAGTGAAAAACAACTTACAATATCAAACACAACAATAAAGCGCACACTGAAGCTAACAGGAGCAACTGTACCCTGGGATCATTCGACATTCATGAAGCTTATCATATTCAGCTGTTGTTGCAAGACATGCTGATTTAACTTTGTCGTCATCTGTGTTAGTGTCAAATACTTGTGTTTCTTGACAGACTTGAGTATAAGAAATTCTCTATCTAAATTCTCTGCCTAAGCTTCTTTTTTTTGTAACTTTTATGCAGCGTCAACTGCACTGACAAAAAACAAAGTGGAACTAATGGCAGAGTGTCATGTGAAGAGGATAAAGGTGATGCATGCCAATACTCGCTTGAACTGGCACAACACTTGCAGAATGTTTGAAACACATTCTTTATGTTTTTATGATTTTCACTTCATCTTTATATTAGTAAATAAATTAGAATGAATTTTTGAGCAAGGAAGGGAGTTTACATGCAGAATATCTGCATGTGTAGCTTTTTGCCTCTTTTTAATCTGTTTACTGAATAATGGGTCCAAATAAAGCAAACAATACTGATGAAGGATATTTAAAGCTCAATTTTGGGGGTACTTCAGTGTAACTGTAGTCATAATTATTATTGCTAATTAAGATAATCTTATTAATCTTGCTTGGGATAAAGGTGGTATTTGCAAACATTGTAGGCTGGCAGGTAGGTAGGATTCTAAACATATTACAAACACAGAAGGTAGTCTTGTAGCAATATCCAAACGCAACATGGCAGCATGTTTAAACAGCCGTGACATTCAGTCATGGGGATTACTGATGCATGAGGAGATGGCAGTTTACACTGAATATTGTGTGAAATTGAAGTAGTTTTGACATGGAGAAAGCAGTAATAGTAAAGCACTAATGGTCACACATTAAATAAAAAAAAAGGCATCATTTCTACATCATCCGGCTGCACTTAATGGGCCTCATGGGAGTGAGTCACATAACAGAGGGAGAGGGAAGGTGGTATAGCAGTAACAACAAAGGTGAGGCGACCACGGCTGCATATTGCACAATTCTCTTATTCATATATTGTTCTGGCACAGCTACTTTGTCATTTCATTATCATTACTCCCTGTCCATCATGGCTTTACGGCTCATGTTTAAATCTTCTGACATGTGGAGCAGATGTGGCGGAGAGATGCAGGGTACATTTGGCTGATTAAATATGTTTGTGTGTAAGACAGGAAGACAAAAGAGTGCCATGTTTTGATGAATAGCGGTCACTTCGACAGTCTCTCCCCTCTGGCCTCCACCTGCTGTGTGTCCTGTCATGAGTCCTGACACTACCGTAGCCCTGTGAAAGACCTTGGCACATTATCCATCTCTATCACTACCTGCTGTCTTTCTGACCTCTTCTGCATGATGCCACACTTCTATTCCCCAACCTTCCTCCACTTACCATCATCTTACTGTAACCATTTCCATCGCTTTACTTTCACCTCCTTCCTTAAAAATGACGAAGGGTACACTTCTTCATCATCATCACTTTCCTTAGCTCCTTGACCCAACCTCCTGTGTCTTTTCCCCACCTCAAACCCCCGACCATAACCCCACCTCCCATTAAGATGGATGCAAGGGCGGCATCAGCGTCGGGTGGCACGGCCATTTGGCCATGTGATGAATGGCGGTAATTACCTGTAGACGTAATTAACGAGGTCCAAGAACTGGGCGTTTAACTCAAGTTCATCGGGAAAACGCTTCTCTATGTAGGTCATCATCTTCACCAGCAAGATGGACTTCTCACGCAGGTTGGGCATCTGGAGAGAGAGGCAGCGGTTAGAGAGGAGAGATAAGAGAAAGAGACAAGAGGACAAGGAGAGGGGATAAAATAAAAAAATGCAGATTATCTTATATATATTATATTACCACCTCAGCCCTTTACCGCTTGCTCTCTTTCTACAGATTAAAAGACAATAAAGACCAAAGACACCTCTGTGGGTATTATGCTAATATCGACCTCGGTGGGTTTAGAAAAAAATGTGCTTTGCTTGTTGTTTGTCCAAAGGTTTCATTCCTTGTAAAATCTCCTTTGCTGATTTAGTTCTCTGATTCACACCTACTATTATCAAAGAACTAATGCAATTATCTGCTGAATCACGCATTTCTATTTGTTTCCATGCATAATATATATAGAGACTGTCTCAGCAAAAAGCCTCCTCACCTGATTGGCGGCCATGGGAGAATTGTTTTTCACCCACTCTTCCACAATTTTGACAACAGCACGGAGGATTTTGGGGTCAGGTGACTTCTCGATTAGCGAAGTGAGGATGACCTGGATGAAGTTCTTCCTCATCTCCATGCTCATGACGGACAGTCGGGTCTTCACCAGGTCGAGACTCAGCATTACCAGCTCACTGGTCACTGTGAGAGGAGAGATGCCAACAGTCAAAAGCAGGACTGACACAAAGCAGCTGCCAAGAAACACATTACTATAAAGTTAAGGATTAATACCAGTAGGACGTATTTCTTGACATTCATTTTCTGTTTTACAAATACTGAAGTTGAGCTTGTCAATATTAGCTAGGGAAGCAAAACCACTGCATTATTTTTTAGATCTAAGCACACAAAGAGAAGAAGTCTTACCTTGTGTCCTAGTTCAAAACACATGTATGCTCAGATTACCAATTCAGCATTTTGCGATGCCATTCATGCTTAATATATAGTGAAAACAGCAGAAATACAACTAAACAGTTTCAATACAATCAGGATGGAACCACTTCAGTTAAGCTTATTAGATTAGCGCAACATGAACAATCTTGAGAGGCAAAGACCTCTCTGGTCAGACAGCCGTTGGTCTTGGTGACTATAACTGCATCTAGTGGAGGGTAAATGTCTGTGTTTCCCGATATAGTCATTAGGGGCCCATTTAAAGCACTGATAGTATCTTACAGCCATTACCTCCCATCTGAGGAGTAGCCACAGGAATTATGTATTGCTTGACTTCTTTAAAGCTGGTGGAGCCAGGCTCAGAGAAGAAAGTGAACAAGGAACCATGATGAATTTTGTAATAGTCGTGAGAAAGCAACTTAACAACTTAAACACTTAAACTTTAGAACCTCTTCTCTATACCCTGACTGCCATACAAGCCAAGTTGTCAAGCATCAAACAGTGGCTACTCCTATCAAACCAAAAGCAAAGAAGCACAAGGTGACCATCTGTTTGCTTTCTCCTGTGAGAGACTAAGAGACAATTCAGGGTGGGAACTACACTGTGAAACATTCCCTGTGAAACCAGACTATCTGAAAAGTGGATCTCCCCTCACCAAGTCTGCTATTGTGAACACAGCTGTAGCCATTGATATAGAACCTTTGATACAGCCTTTGTATGGAGCTCTGTACTGCTGAGATCCACTGGATATCCGAACTCTAACTGAGTCTGAGGAAGGTCACTATGTGAGTGTGCCTATGTATGACTGGCCTCACACACAGTCCACCCCTTGTTGGATCAGGACTGGGGAAGGTACACACACTAGCATTCCTGATAATGTGAGCCAGGTGAAACTACAGCCTTGCAGAGTAACTGAAATGGCAGCTGATGTCTGGTGGATCTCCAAGCTCTAATTGTGTCTCAGATGCCGTGAACTCAAGAACTGGGTTAAATAATTGAGGCACAGAGAGGCAGGTCTGACTGTGGAATCAAACACTTACTGCCACTACACACAATTTTTATGAATGTGTTTGGGCTGGTGTGATGACATGTTTGATCCATTTTTAATTCATGCTAGAGTGTGTAATTCATTTATGTTTAATAGCTAGTTTTACTGACCAGCCAACCACTTGTCCATCTTAAAGAGTGTAAGATTTAAGAATTAACGGCTAACTGCTGTTAACCGTAACTGCCCCTGGCTAGTAATCTCAGTTAGCAATGCAGCCAGCAGTTCAGACTAAGAGCTTGGGAGCATGCTTGGTAGCTATCTCTTCAACAAAATACATTGTTATTTGTAGTTTTAAATGTCTGTTCTTAACAGTCACAATCTCTTTTATATTGGTATTCAGTCTTGTATATGATCACTCTTTATGGTGTTATTTAAAAAGTTATATATTGTCCAACTGAATTCACATCTGTTCGTGTACCTGTGCTTGTTTCAGTGACCCCTGGATTGGCCTGCTGAGGGCTCAGGTGTTCCCGCACCATCTTCTGCAGTGAGCGCATGAACACTGAAATGAGGCGGTCAATGTAGCTGGCATTGTAGCTGCATGCCGACTTCAGGATCATCAGTGTTCCTGGAAGAAAAATGTAGGTGAAGGAGGATTTTGGTGAGAAAAAGGGAAATACAATAATCTGATGAGAAACCCTAATGTCTGTGGGGCAAGGTAACACACACACACACACACAAAGCTTGTGTTCATTCACATGGCACAACGAGGACTTTTTGTTTTTTTAAAGGGGAATCTAACAAAAGTTCTAGTGTCACAGAGGCAGAGATGGGTATGAGCAACCCCCCCTCCGCTGTTGCTCCCTGGAGTGGAGACAAATGTTAAAATGTCACCCCTCACTGCTCACTGCGACAGCAGGATACCTAAAGCTTTTTTATTGACCACAACTGCCATTTTTGGAAACGTATCAAATAGCATTACCTCTTTACTCAAATAGTCACATTGTGGGCCCTTTATCTGGAGAGCTACTGTACATTCCAAATAGAAGAGTGATATATCAAATAACTTCCCCTTGGAATAAGCTTTGATGTACACTCTATCCATAAATACTCTGAGACATCTGGGCGGATAACGGTAATGTTCATAAAGGGATGGCAGCTGAAAGCAGCAATCTTTCCCGAGACAACCTTTCCCAAACCGCTGGACTGTGGCCTCTGTTTAAACAGACCAGATGTTAGCCCTAGCAGCACAACCCATCGGCTTATATCTTAACGACCCACTCACTGACTTAATTGCTAAAAGTGACTGAGGTAGCTTGGTTTTGTATGGAAAGGAATGGGAGTGAGTAAAGTATCTGAAAAAAAGACAGGGTTTATGAGCAACAAACAGAGTAACAGTGGGTAGGAAGGTTTTACCAAAGAGCTGTGTGGGGTTAGTGTTGCTTGTGGCTTTCTCATAGTTGGTGAGTCCCTCATAGATGACCTTGCCCACAGCAGCATACAGACACTCCAATTCCTCATACTTAGATGCGACTGTTGATGTGCCTGGAGGGAGAGAGCAGTGTTTGCTTCAGACAAGGAAAAGCTGAGAATCTAAATCAACACATAGCACATAAAATTATGAGCATCAATCAACAGAGAAATGCTCCAAATATTTTGGCACATCTTCAATGAGCAGAGAAGGGAGTTAGCAACTCCTCAGACAACTCAGATATCCAGTGCTTTCCAAGGACTACATTCCAGTTAGAATGAAGGCATTAGGCACTGGCAACTTACTGGGTTCGGTGGGAAAGATGCTCATGAGGCGAGAAAGGAGGGAATGAACAGCTCGAAGGACTTTGGTGTTGCCGCAGGTCATGCATGCAGCGATGCCCCGCTGGAGGGGTTTGAAATGGGCCAGGATAGCTGGGGACTGCAGCACTGTCAGGAGGAAGCAGAGAATCTCCAGTCCAGTGCAGATGTTAGAGATGTTAGCCTGAGCTGGCTGTTCCTGAGAGGACAATAAAGGGAAGCAGAAGAGAGAGAGAGATAATAAAATGAAATATTTACCACTCATCATAATTCTTAGAGTATGTGATCCGCAAGTCCAGGAAAATATCCAGGCTCATTTTTTTTAAAACATGAGTATACAACCCAAAACAAAGCAAGAAAAAAGGTAGTGCAAATTCATCAGCAGATGCATGAATCATTTAGGTTTTTATTCCATATGAATTCCACACAACTCAGAAATCAATATTCTACACACAGAGGTAATTCTCACACAAAAGAACCGAGGCACTCTGATTGCTGCTAAACTAAAGATCAATGACCAACATCGGGTCCTAATTTTTGTCTAAATTGCAATCAAGGTTTACAACGTTGGCAGGGCCAAGAGCATAATCTGGGACAGATCCATGGTACTAATCTTGGCTAATGAACAAGGTGACTCTTGTGATAAGGCTCCTGGTAGATATTAGGGAAGTATTGATTTGGCACTGTATTAACAGGATGGGACCTCTGGAGCAATGCAGATAGGGCACACGCATTTATGTTCAAGAGCGTGGGATTGTGTGCGCGGCCCCTCCTCATTTACCCTCTCACACCCCTCTTCCTGACTCTTAATCACTGCCATGGCAGTACAATGGGATGATAAAAGGTAATCCGATTTAGGGCATTGTTCATTAGTCTGAGTGAGATGGCTGGGCAGGTAGAGCATGCTCCCTGGGGTACGGGGGCCTGTGTATATGCATCTGCATAAGACCTGCAGAAAGCCATGTTTGTCAGACCATGCCCACGGGATGTAGAGACGCTGATTGGGACAGGGTGTGTGTGTGTATATGTGTGTGTGTGTGTGTGTGTGTGTGTGTGTGTGTGTGTGTGTGTGTGTGTGTGTGTGTGTGTGTGTGTAGGCAAAAAGAAGGCAGATGCAGTGATTCCCAAAAGGGAACAAGGGAAGTACGTGACAATTGGCAGCACATGGTGATAACCTTGTCTGAACAGTGGCACTGAATCAGACCAGAGAGATGAGAGTGGAGCAACAGATAAAAGGGAAGAGAAAGAAGAGAGGCTGTGATAAGGGGCTGAAAAGAAAAGAGGAGATGAGAGGAGGAAGTTGTGGAAAGGGAGAGATGCAGAGAGGCATAGTGGGATGATACAGAAGGCAAGGATGAGGGTTGAACAGGAAGGCACAGGCCAACCCGGATAGACCTCTGTTATCTCACCACTGTCATTATTTTGTCATTATGGGGGTTGGCGCCTCACTTCATGTATTACTGATAACGGACAAAGGACTAGGAGACGTTAGAGCAAACACTAAGACAGAGCTTTAACAGGGACTCAGAAACTTTGGCAGTCCGCAGAGACACATTAGTTATCCATTGCCGTTTCCTGTTTACTGCTCAGAGCTGTGACAACAAATATGAACATTTTGCATTTCATTCAAAAGAGTTTCTCTAAAACATTGTTGATGAGATACAACTTTAATCCGTGACAAACTCCAATAAATAATTTGGGGGGGATTTTTTAAGAACACCAACAGTCTCCATTTAATACATAAAAAAGATTAGACAGACACTTTCAGAAAGTTAATTTTCATCCATGGAAAATCCAAGAAAAAGCCATTACAAATAATCTCTCAGAAAAACAGTACGGAAACACGGCACAACAACACACAAGCATGATTGTAACCATAAAAAACATAATGGCTGTCTAATAAGTAATTCTGAAAGCACATGCCACCTTACCACTGTCATAAGCAGCTTGTCAAACCACTGTAGCTTGAGTTCGGCACGAGGCCACATATCAGGCCTGAGGGCAGACTTCATCAGGCTAACACAGCGACGGGACAGCAGCTCCCCTGGAGACCCAGCCACATTGGTGCTGTCGTTCACCTAGAAAGGAGATGAGAGGAAGGTTGGGATCACTATCAGTGACGATGGGTCTTCATCTTCAATATCACATTGGTGTCGATGATGATGTGTGAAATCACAGAGGACAGGAAGAGACAAGTAAGATCAAAAGATCAACACAAGCCCTCAAGTTGACCAACATCTACTATGTGGGAAAAGCCTTAGCAAGACAACGAAGCCTTATCAGCTCTTGGTGGGGTATGCTTTGGGACTGGTGAAAAGATATGATTTTTCAATTGGGATCAATTTAGCATCACACCACAGTGTTATCAAGTGGAATACAAAGAAAAAGATTATATTTCTTAAGACTGTTCCATGAGCTGTGAGCGATCCCCCAGCAGTCATATAGGAGCTTATATTCAACAGAGATGGTTGGATGAACAGTGAGAATGAAGCTTGGCCCAAAAAAGAAAGTAGGAAAAGTCAAGGTGGGTGAATTCTCAACAGTCTATTTCAGGCTTGTGACCAAGGTCGTCACTGCCACTAGACCAAGGGATGACTGTGTGAGGAGACACGTAAAGGACTGTGTGTGTGTGCGTGCGCGCATGTGTGTGTGTGTGTGTGTGCGTGTGTCTGAATTGTTTAGGACAGCCACCAGGTGTGTCCTTCCTTCACCACTGAGGGGTCAGGACAGTTGCGTCCTACCTGGCAGGCGCTATGGATGGCAGAACTGTACCTGGTGTGTGTGTGCGGCAGTAATTGTGGGCTTGTTACCTGGCATGCAATCCTGATGAGGAAGTTGACCACTGTGTCCGTATGTTGTTTCTCAACAGGCTTGGTGAGCATGGTCTCAGTACCAGGCATGGACTGACTGCGGCCAAACACCTATACACACATACACACATAATGTCAGCTTTTTTATTTCTTAGTTTATTTTAATACAGAGGACATAACTATTCTATAAACAAAGACTAATTCAAGTTTTAAGTCACTGAGACAACAAACATATTTCATAATAAAACTCACAATGACAGGTTTGTGCCTGCACTGCTTATAGTGAAAAGAAGGCTGTAACTATGATTTTCTGATAATTATCCTGGCAACATTCAGAGCAATTAACATGTCTTTGGCTCAAGCAGAAAAAATTTGCTTAATCTTGACATCAGATAAAAGGAGTTTGAAATAACACCATCATTAAGACTGCAGTTATTAAAATTTAAGCTAGTGTAACATATAAAAGGGATATTTAACACATAATCAGAAACAATCATTCTTAGAATGCACAACTTGTGATTTGAGTGGCTTTGCAGAAATGTTGTATGATGACTGAGGTGGTCAATATGCGGTGTTGGGTTAGATTTTAATGCTACAATGTTATAGAGGGATTAGTGTTGATTAATAATTATTATACTTTCCAAATACTGAATGAAATACAGCCACAAAGATACACAGCTGTTTTAGGGCTGCAAATGTAGTCAGTATCATCAGATTGTCGAGCGAAAGCCTGGATTTAAAATAACAAGCTAACGTTGACCAACAATTTCTAAGTTTTTATTTTTTAAAAAATGGCCTTTTAAAAGACTATATCAGAGGTTCACCATAGGGATTCAGCAACTTCAACTTAGATACTGAACAGGCAGAACAAAGACATCTCATCCAGTTTTGAGACTGCAGAAACAACAGATCACAGTGGGATTCCAGATGAAACAGATGTGAGGCTGCTTTGCTGTTGTAGGTAACAATGGATTAAGACAACGACAACCATGCTGGCATCTTCTGTTGGTAATTTTTGTTTCAGACAGATGTAAAAATGTCTCTTTGATCATTCATAGTAGTGTGGAACACAGGGACAGCCAGCGGAGAGTAGGTAGGAGGATTCAGCAGTTATAATGAACAATGTATAATGCACTACTGTAAAGCTAAGCCTGGCTAAAGTGACTGGCCATGGAGACTAACAGCCACATTCTCCTTCCCCCTTAGTACTGATAGACTGAGCTCACCGTGGAAGCAGCCCCAGTTGCTGTGCGGAACCTCTTGACATCTTGTCCGGCAGCAGCAGCAGCAGCCGCCGCAGCTTCCAGAGATAGTCCCCTTTTCACAGCAGCGCCACTAGTCCCTTCACCGCCAGCGCCTACTTCAGCCTCAGACTCCGGCTGCCACGGCAAAGAGAGGGACAGACAGGAGGAAATGAGGTCATCAGTAAACATAATGAAAGTCTATATCTTTTCAAGGTTTCCAACCAGCTCATGAATATTTATGGAATGTGACAGAGAATGTTTTAATCTCTATGATAAATGGCTTTTTCTCGTGAAATAATAACCATCTCCGGACAGCAGCAGTGATCCAAAGCAATGGGGCACAAAATAGTTTGTGTTAGTCACAAACTGATATGGATGCTGTGTGTATTTCTGACAGCCTCTCTCCATGGATTTTGTAGTTATTTTTTATATGTATTTTTTAACTAGTCCATGAGCAAACCTGCTGGTCTTTGATCCTCTGCAACTCCCATTTGATGACCACCTCAGCCAGATCGACAGCCAGCTTCCTTTGCTCTATGGTTACACTCGGGGTGAAGCCCAGACGCTGCATTGCACTGATCATGTGCTGCACCAGGTGGTGGCGCACAGGGTAGTACACCTGGAAAAAGATTGCGATAGTTAAACATTTAAGTAGTGATATGAAAATGAGTTATTGTATCAAATATAAGAATTGATTCCATACACTGAATATCTAGTTCATGAAGCTTCAATATTTGGCATCAACAGAAGCAAACATGAGCAATGATAGTAAATATGACTGAACAAATGACAGAGCAGTTTGTAAAGACAAACATCAACATAAAATGCCACTGTCACATGGGGCCTGCTTTTGCATCCTGTACTTATATTTGGACATCTCACTACCTGAGCAGCCACTTTTTGCAAAAGCCAGATGCAAGTTTGGAGTAGCAGAAAACGAGTGACACATTTTGTAAGATTATAAACTTACAAACTGTTCTGCATTCATATTCATTTCACATTGGTCGGTTACTGGTTTGTTGACAAAAGATGAGAATAACCTTGGACTTGCCTCAACTTCATGTTAAAATGACAGCATCATATCATACAACAGTATCATCATGTAATACATCAGGCTGGCTTCCACTGCCTGAGCAACCATCTCAAACAATCATGAAAGTGACCTTTTGTTTGTAGCATCCATTTTATTCTGTTATTCTTTCACAACAAGACCGTGCTTGGCTGAATGCATAAAATTCAGAGGTTTCCAGGCAACAAAGAGCCCCATAACTCCTTACAACCCTGCCTTACCTCGCTTCAACACCATCTTGCTGCAAAAATCCAGTCTGCTGACAGAGCATCGTTATCATCAGTGCTGACAAAAATAAAAAGTGAATGAAAGGCAACTGCATGTAATGCAATTTTTTTTCTACACTGCTTAAACCTTGCTCTCGATTCTGGTTGATAACGCATGCAAAGTTAAACGGGGTGCTCAATCACTTTGAGACACCAAGTGGCAAACTCTGAAGTCGTATTTCCACTTAGTCTCAAGGACATGATGACACACTTAGCCCCAAGAACTCACACTCTCAAGCGTCACACTCAAGAGTCACTTAGCTTCATCGCAAACTGAACTGGGACTCACAGACGCACGCAGACAAAAGAGCAAGAGATGAGATGTCTATCTGAGGGCTGTCGCCAGTGTCAAAGAATATTAAAGCTTCTCACTTTGAGGGTAATTATAGCCGATAGAGCAGGGCTTCACAGCCCCTTAATGACAGAGTGGCTAAGCCCTGTCCATCACGTGTGCACACAGACAAACACACACGCAATCTCCATTTCTTTATCAAACACACACACAAAGTCTCTCATCTGTCTGTCATTATCTTCTCCCCAGTGTAATTATGCTGATGTGATTACATTAGATTAGTCATCTAGCCCAGTGAGAGCAGCCTGTCAGTGAGATAGAGAGGGGAACTGAGGGAAATGCCAGTCTTCTACTAAGAGACTGTCGTTTTCTGACCGGCGAGGCGGCGAGCATCAGATGAAAGTAGCGAGAGGGCACAAAGTGTGAGTGAAGTTTAAGGAGGAAGGCGAATATAAAGGTCAATGATCTATCCCTGGGTTCACAGACTAGGATCTGTTTGACTCTGTTGACCATCACTGAGACGGTGTGTCTGGGACTGTATGTGCATTAAGGCGATTACAGGCAGCAGGTGGATAACATTAGCTCCACTGGCCAATGATGAGTAAGCTTTGTGCTGGAGAGCCATACCATTGCCTTGGCTACTGTCGATAACGAATATCATGAAAATTATAAATTGGGGCATACAAGATAATCCAACTTCTAATGATGATGCTCAGTTCCAGTTAGGGCTGATTTAGAGGCATCATACAATTCAGGGCACTCAGATAATCAGCAAAAATAGCTTCTCAACAGTTTTCCCAATGTGGTTCCCTGCAGTTGCCGAATCCACACTGAGCAGGGAGCTGGCAGCAGTAAAAAATGTGGATGAACTGAAGTGGCAGTCACTCTCTTACTTCAGGGAGTGTTAGACATTCATTAATCAGAAATTTTAGTGATTTTTTTTGTGGTGTCAGATAAGTCCCTCAAGGCTACAGGGACAGAAATTAGAATTTTTTGACTGTTCTGTCCAACCCGTTTACCCATATGCACACAATGGGAATCAATACTTTTTTTGATTCTATATCAGCTCACCCTGAAGTGCTGCACAATGAGATGCAGTATGTGGACCAGCTGTGGTACAGTGTGCCCCTCCTCCACAATGATCTTACGAGTCCAGTGGGTCAACATCTGGTGGCCGTCCTCCATCCGAGCAGGCACAGCTGGGGTCAATATAGCCATGGCCTGTCGCACAATGGCCCGGGCCTCCATAGTGTGAGCCTTCAGCAAGCTGTGGAAAACCTAGGAAAGTAAAGGTAATACACTTTCATCTCACTTTTCCTGCACAAGTGATGCTACAAATTCTTATTCCTTTTTTAATGGCCAATTCAACTACTGTATTTCTCTTCCAATACATGTTTATCACATTGATGGAATACTACTAAGCTCTCAGACAAGCACATACTCACTTCATTTCAATTCCTCTACTGTATTATTTTCAAATTTTCTTTGAGTACTACTTACATTCATCATGTTTCTCCATTTTTATGTTTGTTATTTTTTTAATCTTGCATTTATCTGCAATCATCTCATTTCAGTCTTTGTTTTGCATACATTTATTTTCAATAAACTTGCCGTGTTTCATTTCAATTCTCAAATCAACCCACGCTGCACTGAGTTTCTACTCTCTGCGTTCCTCCTCACCTGCAGGACAATCTTCTTGTGAATGGCGAACTTTGCAATGATGTGCGCCAGGAGTAAATGGCCGCTGTATTTACAGGCAGGGTCCACGCAGGCTTTGGGCAGCAGGCATGGCCAGGCGAAGGTCATGAGGCGCCGCAGCTTGCTGTTGCGTGACTTGTTGTTGTCATGAATGTGGTGGGGTGCGTGCTCCACCAGCAGGGTGGAGAACTGCAGCAGGCAGATTCGCAGCGAGTCCAGCAGGTCAGCCTGCTTCTCTGGGTCAAGAACCTTCAACAGAGATGGGAGCAATGTATGGTTAGAGATCGTGCCACCGGAATGAAGACTGTAGATCTGCGGGGGTGTTGATCACACTGAAAAATCTTAGTGTTAAAAATGTAGGCAAAAGTAGACAAAGGACAAGGTAGATGCTTTGTACATAGTACCTGAGGTATGACCTGCTTCATCACACTTAAACTTCACTTGAGTTTAAGGGAAAATACTGTAGGTTTTACTTTTTTTATAACTTTAGTTACTAATTACTTTGCAGATTGTCGGCAGGACAGTGACCACAGAGGGGTGACTACTGACAGAGATGGGTGGCTGAATCAGAGTCAAAGGGGCACATTTTTAAATAAAATGATTTGACAGTAAGAAAAGGTTTCAGACTGTGGTCAGTAGAAGTCATCTTACGTGAAACACATTCCATTGAGTGCAATATTTGCCTGAATAAGTACACTGTCTAATGTTTACTTCTCAAAATTACATTTGAATGACATCCAGCAGTTTTTAACATTTTGAAAGGCTCTTAGAAAGAGAGAGCCACCCATTCAAAATACCAATCACCATCAAAATTCCCTGAAGAGAGGTACAGAAGGGGAGGAGAGCACACAGACAGAGGAAGGTGAGTGAGGAAATGAGTTTTAACCAGACCGTAGAGGAGCCATTAGCAGCCATTAGGTCTGGTGTTAGTCAGTGATGAGATCTGCCACAGCACAAACAAACACGCTGACCTTTAGCATGGTCTCACCCTGACATTTACACCAGGAATTATAGTCCGGCCTGATGAATGAAATGTGATGGAAAGAGGGAGGGAGAGAGAAAAACAAGGACAGATGGAAGAGACGAACAGGAAGAAGAGAGCGACAGCAATTAAGTGATCAAGTAATGTGTGGAGGACACGAGAGAAGACGACTCTGACTAAGTGGGATGTAGCTGATGATGACAGAGTGTGGAGATGTGCTGGACTGATAAGACATTATGAGAGGAAATGCAGCAGGTAATGAAATCACAGAGACGGATGCAGAGACAAAGCTGGTGAGTAATGAACAAAGGGAGAAGTGAGGAGGCTCAATGTGAAGAAATACTCGAACATGCATTTGCATGTGCACCTTAGTGATGAAGACGCTGGTGATGCTTTCGGGATTGTCGCCTTCAGGGTTAGGCGGTCCAAGCAGCTGCTCACCTTCCCCCTTCTCAAAGCTGTAGAGGAAAGCTGGGTTCAGGATGTGCTGCAGCACCTAGGAAACGGGACAAAACACATATCAATGATTTTACTGATAAAAACATTTTTTCCACTTGCTGAGGGGAATATGCAACCTTCAAGAAAGGAGAAACTAATCAGTGAAATCACCTGGTGTGGTCTTTCACAAGCTGCATAAATGAAAAAATCTGCACACCCTCAGCTCTCCATGGCACGTAATTAAGTGATGAAATAGTAATCTACTCGACAATCTATTCCAAAATCAGACAGACACAGGTCCTTTTCACATTTCAGGGGAGAGACTTTGATTCATTTGAGAAGAAAAAGAACTTGGGAGTACAAAGACAGACATGAGACAGCAATGTCAAATTTCCAAAAATAATTGTCATTAAAATTTCTTGAGAAAATAAAACCCCTCCCAAAAAAGTTAAGAGTTCTCTTAATTCAGAAAGAAATTATTCCAATTATCAGTGAGGCAAAGCTTCAAATGCAATTTACTAGCATCCTGATCAGGGATTGTTATCAGGGATCTGATGAAGACAAAATCTTGATTAGCAGTAAAAAAATGCAGAATAATCCAACCACAACATGGTAGGGGTGTAAAGATTCACTGATACGAATTGGTAGCTGTTTTTATCGTGAACGATGAGACAACATCGATACGCAGACTCCTGTATCCATATAAATTTACCATTAAGTGGTAGATGGCCCTATTCTAAAGTTACGTATTGGTTGACGGAAGCTTTGCCGCTGATTCTGCAGAGTGTCTCTTAACTGTCATAAAAGGTTAAAGGTAAGCACGAGATTCTCACAAGAGTAACATTGGCGTATCTGCAGGAAAAACCACAAGAACAACAACCGACCAATGTCCGACAACTCCAACACTGTTTACAATGCACCAGCTAATTTGAAATCTAAAGGTTTGAAGGGATTTGGATTGTATAAGGAGGAACATTTGGAAAAAAGTCTGGCCATTTGTAAAGCCTGTAGAACAGCTATTAAGTACAGCGGTAGCACGACAAATCTGAACACTACCCTGGTGAGATGGCATGGAGAAAACTACGCAGGCGACGAGGAGTCTGTGGATGCAAACGTTAGTAATCACAGCATCTATAGCACATTTTATTGTG
Organism: Acanthopagrus latus; assembly: GCF_904848185.1. Lineage (NCBI taxonomy): Eukaryota > Metazoa > Chordata > Actinopteri > Spariformes > Sparidae > Acanthopagrus > Acanthopagrus latus. The sequence goes on from NC_051058.1 coordinate 8,596,620, forward strand.
AAGGACAAACATTGTGTTTGAGAGTGATGGCTTTCGAGACATGGTAAGGTAAGCAACGCCACTATTATAGAATTGCTTATTTTAACTTGCAATGGAAAATGAATGTCTACATGAAACTAATGTTAAGATTTGTATCAGATTGCATCGTATCGAATCGCATTGCACCAAATCGTTCCATATTTGAAAATGTATCATCCCTGAATCGTATCTTAGCCCATGTACCTAGATGCATATCGAATCGTCTTATGAGGGAGAGATGCACACCCCTACAATATAGCTAACGACTGCATTTATTAAAGAAGCTGCTATCTGTTAATGAACGCCCCTGCTCAATCCATCACTGGGGAGGACAGGGCATCACTCAGTGGAGAACGAGCTGTGGCAGCATATGTTCGAGCTCCACTGTTAGCACATTATTCACACACACTCTGCACAATGTACATGCATGGCTGACTCACACTTGCAGAAACACACACACGCTAAATGAAGACCCAAAGAAAATGCATGGAGTACCACTCTGTTCTTCAGTCTCAGCTGTTCCTATTAATTCTGAGCGTCTCTGACATCAATCATTGTAGGATCAGAGCGTATATCTGTGATGCCAGGAGATGCTGTGCGCTACAGGCTGCGTGTGTTGGTGCATGTGTACATACACACGCACACACACATACAAACATGCACACTACCTCTGGGCAAGTATCCTATATCTTGTTCTGCAGGTGTCTTAATTATCTTAAATCCCATTTCCATATCCGTAAACAAATAACAAGCAAGTGTGCATGCGAATGTGTGTAGAGCCACTGCAACCACATTAGGAAAAAGATGGTGGCAAAGAAGTGGGGGGCAGAGGGCAAGAACATGCATTATGCCCCGTCCCTACCAGGCATGTGCAAAAAATGTATGGCCTTTATTGTGAAGTCAACACAGGAGGTCTTGAACAACCGGTGAAAAACATCTATGTTCGTAATATAGCTGCATTCGTCTTTTTAAACTGTTTTCCTACTTAAAACACTTTGGCCCCTCTTTTTTATGTGTTACTGTTTTATCTGTAAAATTGAAATACAAATAGTCATTAGATGTGAGTGAAAATCTAATTCACTATTGTTTACACACACACGGAGGATTATAACAGGTTTGAACGAAAATATGTTATGCTGTTTCAACTTAACACTTCGGTTTGATTTCATTCTCCACTGAGGGGATGATACGAGCACAGCATGTCGACATTTTGCTGCACTGTATGTCATGTCGTGAAGGAAAAAAGAAGCAGCAGAATGTGAAACAGATGCACTGTGCTTCATAAATTTCATACATTTGTTTGTTTGCTCGTCTGCTTGAAATCTATTCTGCGAATACTCAAGTGCCTTTGAACAAAAAAAAGTAGCACAAAAGCGGTTCCTGCAAGAACTGTTTAGACGAAACAAAAGAGGCGATACAGAAGCAGCATGAGGTCAGTCTGTGCCATCCTAGATGATTCATTGCTGCTGTCCCACCTTGTCCCTCTCTCCCTCTCTTTTACACACTCCTCTCTGTGTCGTCTTAAAGTGAAATATCCTCCCAAACCCATGAAGTGGTACACAAGAACCTGAGCCTCTACTGAACTCATACTGAGAACACACACGCACACACTTCCCTGTGTCATTATGCTTCTGGGAAAATGCTAAAGGCAATTATTTAAAATGTCAGTCGAGGTAACACCCACACTCATTTTCTTGCTCACAACACTCACACCACTCACCACAAACAAACATATTCAAAGACACACAATCTCTAATTCTGTCAGTCAGTCTGTCTCTTTACCTCTAACACAGCTAGCATCTACTGCACACCAGAGGACAATCAAAAGAAAAACAACAATATGTGTAAAATTCTGATGGGGGTAGGGGTGCTGTGGCTCTTCTAGCTGGGTGACTGAACTCTGCTCTGCTAAAAATTCAAGCACAGCATTTCCTCCTGGAAAGACAGCACAGTGAGGTGGATGAACCCTCGCCCATGCCGTTGTCCCTTTTTCATATCCGGCACATAAACAAATGAAGCAATGTGAACAGATTTGTTTCCCTCAGCAACCCTCAGCAATGGAGACAAGCTCCTGAAATAAAATAATTGGTATCCCCTACTGCCAACTCCCAACCCTCACACGACCCCTGCCAACCCCTCAACCCATGCTTCACCTTCCTTCCTCTTGGCGGATGACTAATCTGACAAATAAATAAAAAAAGGCATAAAAGATACTTTTGGAGGAGTTTTGTGCTCTCAGCTATGAGGGATTTAAAAAAAAAGCTAGGGCATTCTGTATTAGACTGGTGTTGTTTATAATTATTCTGTTTGTTTTTTGTTTATACCTTGTTCTGGTTTTTCTTTTCTGTGTACAGAATGTGAAAAAAATTCTCTACCGAGGCAATAAAGAATTAACTTGGATCCAAGTAAAAGGGCCAGGATGGAGTGAGCAGCATAATAAAAAATAAGATGTATGTCCTTGAATTTTGGGGGTCTTGTGTGTGTGTCTTTCTGTGTGGATGTGTGTGTACAGTTGTGTCTTTTTACCACACAGCCATTTGGTTATATGCTATGGTGTGCCAGGGCAGGCCTTCCCCACTGACCCGTTTGTACTTAACAGCAGTGCTGTTGCTCCTGTGTGCCCAGTTGTGTGCCTGTTACAGCTGTGCAAAATGTGCGAGTGTGAGTGTGCAAGCGAGCGAGAGAGAGCGATAGAGAGAGAGAGCATGCATGCGGGAGAGTGGGCTTAATTAAAAAGCAGCCTGAATGATTGTAATGCTTGCAGCAGCAGGTCAGGTAGAGAGGACAGACGCATTCATCTGTGAGCCTCTGAGGGTCTAGAACCAGACAAAATGACCTTCCTGACTCTATCAAAGAACTTCTGGTACAAAACACACCAACCAGAAAAGTCACACAGATCACGTCCCAAGCCAAGAAGATGATCAAAGACTTTTGCAGCCGGATTTATAATGCATTATTCAGTTAAGGACCGAAAAATCGATTAACGATCTATGATTTTAATCCTTTTTTCCTGCGCAACTTAAAAGCTATTTTTTCCCCAATTAAGGCCTCCATGTGTGCTGCAGTTTTAAAAAAGCATATTTATTCAAATAAGTATTTTTCCTTTAGCAGCCTATATACGAGCCAAAGAAAGTAATAACTGGTGTGCTGGAAAAAAGACAAATAGCAGCAAAACTGCAGTCCTTAATAATCCATCCCTGGAAACAGTATCTCACTGAAAATACCCAATTCTCACATGTTACATTATTTCTATTGCAAAATGTATACATTTTTGCATTTCTGAATAGGGGCTGGTTTGGATGTAATACGCCACCCACAAGCCAAACACTGATCATTTTTCACACGTGGTCGGTAAGAGTTTATCATTCCTCCAACCATCTGTTGAACAGCAATACCAAAAATATGGTTTAGAAACTTGCAAAAAGATCACTGGTGTTTTCAGGCCCCTGTGCCGTAAAGTCGCTATTTGAATCTCTGTGTTTGTTTGTGTATGTACCTTGGCTTTAAGCTCATCGTTGAAGTGTGGGTCATTGAACTCAACGAAGCGGAAGAACAGTGCACGTTTCTGGGTAATGGAGTACTTCCTAGGAATCTCCTCCTCCATGTATTCCTTCAGGAAGGTCATGTTGCATAAGAAGCGACCTGTAAAGGCCCGCAGCAGCTGGAACAGTAGTTCAATTTCTGAGTAGTTACATCTATCGAGGAGACAGGAGACATGTCAAATGTCAGTGACAACGATAAGTGATATTGTACAACAGAACTTTCAAATAATCTGCTAATACTAATGTGTCACAAGTAAAGAAGACATTTTTACACCCTTTAAACAAAACTTTGTTTATCCAAAGAAGGTTTACTGAACTCATAGACTCAAATTACTGGCTAGAGTGGTTGAGAGTTAATTGCAGGGTCTGAAATAAGCATCTGCTAAGTGCATGGTGCACCAATAGCACTTTCTCTGTGTTCAGCGAGAGAAGAGGGGTGAGAAGGTCATTCATGATTGGAATGCCATTAAGTTACTCAAAGTAAGATCGTTATTAACTTGCAGCCCTTTACATTTTTAAATATATATGTATGTATAACTCAAAGGTCATTTAAGTCATCAAGTTTTAAAATCTACGGATAGCATTGTCTTTCTCCAACATATTACAATTTGAATGAGTACATACTTGCAGTAACTAAGCAGGCAGTAAGCCAGCAATTTGGGCTCCTTCCAGTTGGTGGCAGCCATGTTGTCTTTGCGATGTCTCTCCTGGAAGGCCTCACTGACCCAGACTCGCCTCAGCTGGCTGACTAGAGAATGCTGCCCTGCGAGCCAACCCTCGTCATTCTTAACTATTATACTGATAATCTGAGCAGAGGAGATGAATAAGAAAAAGGTTACGCATATTGGCAATATTACAAATTATGTAGTCTTCATATTAGAATTAAGCCCTGTGGATCGATGTAGAAATTAATGATGGATAATGTGTATACCTTGATAGCCTGAAACTGTAGATCCAGCCTGGCTGTGGAGGTGGAGGGAGATCCAGGTCGAACAGTTGCTGCCGTGCCAGCAGGAACCAGCAGCGGGACGAAGCGGTTGGGATTAGAAGCCAGCACGTCTCTTAGCGGCTTGGCATCTTTGTGTTTCAGAAAACTCTGCACATGAACACAAAGTTAAGAATATTTACTGGGCAGATCCATCTAAATTTGGTCTTAACAGGACCACTGAGCCTTGAAACACCCAATATATCCCTGATTACAGCCCATTTCTGAGGCAGCACAATGCTTTTTTTATTGGCAAATGTGTCAATGAAAGACCGAGGGGACTGCTACTGACCATGAACATGCGGCTCCACTGAGGGTCGTTCAGTGTTGCCTCCATCATGAACAGCTCCACCGTCTGAGATGGGTGACGCGTCAGGAACTTGATCAAAGGCTCCCTGAATGGACTGCCAGCCTGGCACAGGAGGGAGGAGAGAGGGCGGAGAGGAGAAAAAGTAAAGGAAACAGGTACAAAAAGGAGGACAAAAATTTGATTTTTTTTTCTGTGCTTAATCACAGAGTTTAATGTGCCATTAAGACTATACATCAGATAGTGATCAAACAGGATTAGGAAGCTCATCCCAAGATGGAAAAAGTAATATCATGAGATCATCAAGCAAGCTTTCAGGGATTAACTGTAATATAATCATGCATTGCTTACTTCAGCTATTAAAAGTCTTATGTAATGTCAATGACCCTTTTTCTAGCTGAAACATAATTTATCATATCAATGGTCATTTTTTGTTTAGGTCATTTTCCTCTTCATCCTCATCTTTTTTTCTTGCTCCATTCACCTACATGACAAAAGTGCTCTTGTAAGACCACACTACCACAAATTACCAGAAAAGCGTCACACACATCTTTTTTAATTGTGTTTGCTTTCTAAAATATCATGGTGAAAATGTTCCATTTCTTGAATCATTGTTTGAGTTGTTCTCTTTAATTTTCTTGCTAATCTTAAAGTAAGTCATAAAGTAAGATTGGACAGTCTCTACAAGTCAATCTGAAGAGTCGTGATAAAGTGTCCTACCTCTATGAGCATGGCCCTCTCTGTCTTCATGACCACCTCCAGCAGAGGTTTGACCAGAGTCTGAGGTGCAGCTGGGATCAGGTGGAAAAGGTTAATGATGGCAGAACATATCTTCATCTCCTAGAGAAAGAAAATCGCAGAGAAAGGAGCAGAGGAAAGAAGGGAGTGAATGAAAATCTTGAGAAGATGCAACAAGACAGGGGCATCATGTCTGACAGAAAAGTCTTAATGGACGGCCACTGTGGAAAGACAAGGATGAATCTTGGTCAAACGACAGAAAATGCAATCTGTGGTCATTAGGTAGTTGTTTTGCATGAGATCTGAATAACGTGTACAAACAAGGGATAGTTTTCTGACAATTTTCATAAACCTTGTATTGTCTACATCTAACGATGCATAAGTCAAAGGGAAATGGGGGAAATTCAAAATTTCTTTAGTAGTCAAAATATTAGGGCAATGCTGAGATGACAGGAACAATTCTGGAGATGACCACAGACACACAGACACAGAAATACAGGGCAACTCCACCAGCACCACTACCACAACATTGGTTCAATTCACCAGCACGACATTGGTTCAACTAGGTTTAAAATCACTGACAAGAGAGTCACCAACAGAGGGCGCAACACCAGGTCACATCTCACCTCAACGCCCTCCAACGCAGGCTGTGCCGGAACGGGAGACAATGATCAGAGTCAGCAGAGCATTATGTGTGCATTTGTGTGTGTGGCTGCGTGTTGTCTGTCTTTGTTCCATATGGAAAGCGAGCAGATAAGACAAGGTGATAATGAAATGGGTGGCGAGACGGAAGCAACCTTTACAAGTGACCTCGGGAACAACTTTTCTCCACAGTGGATGGACAACGGGGCAGGGGCCACAGCTGAACGTCAGTCGAGCAACATTGAATCCATGGCATTTTGAGTAAAACACTCTCCTGGCCAATATCAGGTCATGAATACAAATACTGACATTTTGTTTTTGTTGTTTTACCTTTGCTCTCATACAAGCTCTTTACTCCTCCTCTCACCTCAATACACTTCTCTGACTAAGCCCTATTGCATGCCTACATGTCTTCAGATGATCCCACTCAACCCTGTTCCATCCCTCCTCCTTCTCTTTTTTTCTTTATCAGGCTACGCTAATTCACCCCCTGACCCAGGCTTTATTGTCACCGCCAGCCGTGCTGTCAACAATCACAAAGAGCACAAGTTGGAGGGAGGGGAAGACAAAGGGCTAATTTGCATCTAATTAAACAAACCATTTTGAGATGAGGCAGGATGAACTCACATAAAGAGAAGGGAGGGAAAAAATGGACATTATTTCTATGAGGGAGAGGCAGCTGGTCCCCCCTCCTTCCTCTCTCTCACCTTTTCTCTGCCTTTACAAGGTTATCTGTCGAGGAGATAATGAGGAGACGCAGCGCTGGGCCCACCACCGCCTGCCTGGCGCCTAATTAATCATTGATTGTAATATGGCCACTCACAACTCATCTGGGAGGAATCCACATTGAGGAGGTGTTGACTATATGTGACTGTGGCTTTGTGGGTTTGAGGGGCAATTTTCTGTCCCTTCAGTGAGTGCTGTTTGGTTTGGGCAGGAAATCAACTGAACAACAACAAAAAAAAATTGATCGAGTCATCAGCTGTATTGAGCTCCTATAGCCTCTGACTGCTTCTGTATTGCATCGAAACAAGATTTCTAGAAAAGATAACTAAAAGACACAGGGTGCGTCCACATGTTATGCATGATGGAAGCTTCACATTTGCATTGAATTTCTCAGTGCTGTGAGGTGTGTATGGGATTGTGTGAACTGTATACTTACACTGCCATCACTGCGCTGGCCTCCCTTGTGTGTTATTACAACCACCTCCATCCACTTCCTCAGGTGTTGCTGAGAAAGACAAAGAATTGTTTTGATTGTTGATGCTGTGCGATAAAGAGGAGAGTGGTCGACAGAATCTACAATTTCTCACCATCATCTGATCACAGAACTTGTCATTGAAGGAGTTGGGGAAAAGGCGCGTGACGGAGGTCAGGCGGTTTACCACGTTGAGCGTCAGGCTGCGGTAGTCACCCAGCATCATCAGCAGGGGGCGCATGTGTGTGTGGATCTGGTCGACCTCGATAGTCGCGCCTTCCAGGAACTAAAATAGAGAGCAGGGAAACATTATTTATAATTCAATGACATTTTAACTCTTTAAAGCTCTGATGCTGTCAAAATTCAAAGTATTTTTCAGATCTTTGGCCAGATAATTTTCCCACAACGCATAAAACAAATCATTCAATTTCCCTTTCACACACTTTTTTATTCTCTACATAAGAATCAGCCTTGTCATGTTTTCTAGCTCCATGAACAGATCGCTAGCCCCTGTATCTCCATTAAGGAACTAAGGCCACTCAAATGAGGGCATGACCAGTCATAACCAAGCACACTTGACAACACCAAACACTGATGACGCACACCCACACCCTCACACAGTCGGGAGGGAACGATGCATGGCAGCCACATTCATTTTCCTCTCAGTGCTGAGAACAAACACTCCATCCTGTATCGATCGGGCCATGGCAACGCTCATTAGTGCTAGCAGGGCAGAGATGAAAGAATGGAGAGGGAAGAGAATGGTGAGGCAAAAAAAACACACACACACACAGGATAGTGAAAAAGAGTGACGGTGGCGAAGACAGAAAAATGAAGGACACCAAAATGGAGGGAAAAAGAGCTTTGGATAGATGGATAGAAGCTAAGATTGTATGGATACTTTGATAAATAGAGGCAGGAATGGTTCAGGGCGAGTGTGATAAAGCAGAGGGAGGTACATATGAAGATAACTGGGTGGGGAAACTGTATGAGAGGAAGATTAACAAAGGACTTTTCAGATGGCAAATGACATGAGTGATGCAGATAAAAAGACTAATGAAGCCGGAAGGAGGAGGACCAGGAAAACAAGATAATAAAACTTTATACGTAGAAAACAAAACAAGCATAACAAAACATAAAATAACAAAAGTACAAATGGATAAATTAAGAGAGAGCATAAGGGGTGACACAGTCGAAGGCAATTTCAAAGGTGTAGAAAATGTGGTTCTAGAAAGTATTTAAAGGGTGCCAGCAAAATCACTAGTCTGATCTTGGGTTGACTGCTTCATAGTTTAAGGGCACAGTCTTTAATCTAGATTTAGAAAGGTCAGGTCTGTGACTCTGTGTTTGTGCTCAAAGGGAATTGCAGTTGAAGTAAGTGATATCACAAAGGTCTGAGCTTTCTAAGTAATCGATAAACTCTTGAAATTAATTCCAAATCAATTCAGAAACAAACAGGGAACCAATGTTAAGACGCCGAGACAGGAGTGCAAAAAATGGCAGTGTTGCCCTGTCACAAATGTCTTGCAACAGGTGGTATGGACTACGGATTCCAAAATCCACAGCTTTGGGTTTACAGATTTAGGCCACAAAAAAGCCAAAGAGTAACATTTTCTCTCAGACTTGGCATCGTGGTCTTGTATATGCTTACAATAAAATATGAGAACATCCTTCACTTTTTACAAGTGTCTATAACAAAACTGGATGCATTACACTTAAAGATGTTGGTTTTGAGGACTGTAACTAATTCCAGATGAAACATTTCCTATAAGTCATAACATAATTTGAAAGATTAAATAAACTAATTACAAAGCAACAAGAAAGGAGGAGAGCTGTTGCACTGACCTTCCTCATGCATGCCTCGCCAGCTTCCTGGAGTTCATTGTTGGTGGAATTGAGGGCTTTAAACAGGGCAGCAATGATCTTCTCTCTGGACTGTGGCAAGTAATTACAGGCCGCCAGGGCGTCTGAACAGAAAAGCATCAAACATTTAACTTCTGACAAGTGAATTATAAGTGATATTACCTAATACTTAAATACTATTTAAATGACTACAAATGTAAACAATGATTCATATTACTAAAAAAAACTGTGGTAAAACAAAGATAAGAGTGAGAAAATATGGTCCACAATCATGTTTATGACAGTTTTTGCTAACATGACAAAGTTCATGTATTTGGCTTCATCCAGATCAACTTGCATTGAATACAAAACACAAGTAGCAAATGAAAAATTCCAGCAATACATGGGACCAATATCAGGTTCAGCAGAGCCTACTCACTGAGAGCAGCGATGCGGAGGGGAACCAGAGAGGGGAGGCTCTTGTAACAGGGGAGCTTCATCAGAGCAGCATCCTCTGCTTCACACAGGTTCAACAGCTGGGGAGGGAGGAAACACATGCAAAAGGTTACATTCATCAATTTGGAGAAGTAGATCTGATCTATGTGACTGATGTGATTAATGACTTCAGCATCTTACACACCTCTGTGTAGAAGACCTTATGCTCCATGACATTGAGGTCCATTGTAAAGAGACGGGGCTGCAGGGTGGTGCAGAAGGTGTTGCCCTCCATCAGGCCGATCTGGGCGTTGGCAGGCTGGTGGCGGAGCAGATGTTTCTTGGGGGGAACCATATCTTGCAATACCTGAAGTGAAACAAAGCCCACAGAAAACAATAAATTACTGTAGATTGAAAGAAACGTTCTGTTAGACTCTCAAGTTAAATTTTAAAACTGACACTCTCAGAAGACATCAGTCCAGGGTGTTCAGACTCAGTCCTTGAATGTAGCTTATTTTGTGTTCAAGCTAAATAGACAGTTGCAATTCAGAGAAAACCCTGAACAACCACAGCATTCAATCCTTGTTTACCTCTTTGTGTGGTTCCATGATGACGGTAACACTCTTGCCGGTGACGTGGGCCAGCACCTGGAGGGAGTGCATGGCCTGCTTTCTGACGGTCGAGTTGGGGGAGGTGACCTCTCGAACAAGGTCGTGTGTGACCATGTGGAAAGACTTTTCCTGGGCAGCCAGCAGCTCCTCTGTCTTTTCTTCATCTTTCAGTGGAGTGGCACAGCGCACCAACAGCTGCTCCAGAGTGGTCTTGGCCATGGCTACTGCTCCATTTGACACCTTATGAAAATCGATAAGGTAGTTAGTACAATGCCACTGCAGTGAGAGTACAGTGGTGCAACACAAAAGGAAAGTTGGAAACAACATGTGAAAACAAAAGTCGACAACAAATAGAAGAATGGAATAGTAAGTCATTTACTATTTTTTACATTATTTATCAAATGGCAGATTATTTAGTAATTTCTTCTTACCTCTCCAGTGAGGTCCATCATGACAAAGAGCAGGGCCTTGAGAAAGGTGAGCTGGTTCTGTAGCACCCAGATCAGAGGCAGTCTCTCCATCAGGAACTTGATGGACACCACACCGCCAAGTTTGGCGTACCAGGCCTGCTCATAGCAGCAGGCGCACAGACGCTCCACAATGTAAGAGAACAAAGGCAGCTGGCACGCCTGAGGAAGTAGACGAGGGCTGGGATGATTTACTGATTTAACAACTACAAACATATGAAAACATACATCACACACATTGTAGAATAATCATAAAACTACAAAAACCCTTCAATCTGATTAAAGGTACATCAGGTCAAACTTCATTATGTAAATGCAAGTAATCAGCAATTCAGAGTATTTGTGCAAAATCGTTCACTTAAGTTATATTCAGATAGTACATATCTGAGCCTCCCAATACGCTCCTCTCAGTGACTTACCCTCTCCTTTGAGCCAAGGATGATGCTGGCCACATCGAAGATAACAGCCAGGGCCACTTCTCCAATCTTACAGAGCTCCTTCTCCTCATAGGCCATGCAGATAGCAATGGCGTCGATCAGAACCAGTGGATCCATGCCCTTTGAGCCATTCTCCTCACTGTGGAACATGGCTGTACTTGGCTGGCTGCCCAGCTGGTAGGACGGCAGCAGGAATGGACCTGGGATAAAGCAGGCAGACATGAGCAGAGAAATTTTGTCTAAAATATATTTCTATGTTGTGTTAAATTAAAATAAAATTGACAGAATATAAAAGCAGAGAAAGAACTGGAGTTCAAAGTGACAGATTTTCTTTATTGAGCAGCTGGGAATGCATACCAATGCCAGCGTTTAACAGAAAGCTAATATTAGACATAGAGAATACAAAGAGAACCAGTTCCTCACCACACTGCTGAGCCACAGCGACCATGGTGTAATGGCGTATCAGGCTGGCCACGAAGGGCAGCGCACTGGGCCTCAGGTCCTTTATCACAGCAGACATGAAGGCCCCAGTCAGGGCCTGTTCAAAAGTTCTGCGAGCAGGCGTGTCTTGTGCTTTGTAGCGGTGAGAGATGATGACATTGGGGATCCACTTCTCAGTGAAGCTAATGGATAGAAAGCCACACAATGAATTAAGGAATGACATACTAACAAGGACAATATATTAACATGTGTCTGTGACGCAGAGCCTTTATTTAAGCTCAAAAATCCTTTACCGATTTGTGTTCAGCCTGATTACTCTGTTCTGTACTCTGTTTACTACTGTTCAAAATTAAGATCCAAGTTCATTGCGTGTCTGCGGTCCCCAAACCTGACGCTCTGCTTCTTTGTCCTTCAATTTTCCCCTCCCCTTAACGCCTTCTGCCTTTCTATTCCTCTTCTATTCCTCCCTGTTTGTCCCCTGTTGGTATTTTCGTTATTTACTGCAGCTGAAGGCAACTGGGTCATGGTGTGATTGAGCAGCTGTTTTCTCCATGCTTGAGCTTGTGTTTTATAATGCCACACACCAGGGGCAGACCTGATGGATCGCTTCATTTCATTATTGCCATTTAAAAGACTACTCTTTGGAGGAGGAGAGAGTAGAGGTGGATGAAGGGATTGAGGAGAGGTGAGTGTCGAACGTGACAGGCGGAGAAAATTGGGGGTGGGTGGCATTGTTGATTAAAAAAAAAGTCGGATCAAATGCCCCTCTCTGATTCAGGGGCCTACCACCCTGATGCTGCTCCATTCCCCCCACTTGGCATTTCATAATTTGTTCGATGTATCTTATTCCTTTAAAAGGGAAAGGCTGTACTCACAGTGACAAAACACTGAGGGAACGAAAGATGGTTTGATGGAGATGACAGGAGGCAGAGGGAGAGAAAGAAAGGAGACAAAATCTTTCAAGAGAGAGGGCACTGAGAATCAACAAGAGGAAGCAGCAGGTGCAGGCCCCCTGATCATAACTGACACACTTTATTATCCTCGCAGAAACGTGTGCATGGACGTATCCATGTGTGTTAGTGTGGAATGACAGGAGCGTAAGGGGCATGGTGTCGCGTAAACAGACAGGGGAAAGTCAATTAGCCCCTGCCCGGAGATCAATGATGGTAATGTGACTAACCCACCCGACAACCAGCCCCCCTTCCTGTTTGTCTGTTCATGTATGTGTCTCCGACTCGCAGTGAGGCCTGCCAGAGGGTGGAAGGGGGGAGGCTGCGCGTTTGTAATTAGCAAGTCTTGCTCTTGAGACAGAATTGATGAGGCAATGTGTGGTGGGGGGGGGGGGGTGAAGACGTGACTGAAAGAGCGAAAGCAAGGGGATGTCAGCAGGTGGTGCGATGATTTACATAGAGATGGGGAGGAAAGCAGCGGGCAGGGTGGAGGTCGAGGTCAAGGTCAAGTCAGTCTTGTAAAGGTTAAAGTGGGTAATAATTGATAGAAGAGCAAGCTGTGTATGGACTCCAAGCTGAATGCAATTGATCACCTTTTGTCAGTTTTTGCAAGTGATAGGGCCTCAATTAATACTGCAATATTTTTTTTTTTATCAGGAATGTGGATATAATGACTAAGCCAGTAAAGGCCAGTATTCAAACAGTGTACTAAGTTCTGTACTTTCACTTTTAACAAAATAATATTTTAAAACACATTATCTTTACTTTTTCTTAAGTATGATTTTTGTGTACTTTTTTACAACACTGACTTACTTTCTGTGATACATCATTTTTAAACCAGGAAGAGACAACACTTTGCTCCATCGCGAAATGGCAATATTCAAAATCCAACACCATTTATAATCTTATATCACGATAACAATATAAGATTGATATTGCCTGACCCTACACAGAAATCCACTGAATATGTCCAGAATAACGAGTCAATCAAAAGATCAGGCCATGGTGGCTTAATTTACCCTACTTTAAACTCATACTCTACAATTTAGTATTCAATCATGCTTTACAATGGAAATAACAAACAATTCATTGTAAATAAATGCTACAAAAACAACAATATCAAGGCAAAAATCAAACCCAGAATGTTGACTTACTTGGGATGAGACAGAAGCTGGTAGAGAGCGTGCTTATTGTCATCCAGACTGGTCATGGCCACCAGGAAACACTTAATGACCTCCCAGGCCTGTCGCCTGTAGTAGGGCTCTGTGTTGGCACTCTTCAGGCAGTCCAGAGCTGTCTCTATGGCCTTGGAGGGAACACACAATACAAATCTTCATTCAAAATCTTCATCATTTTATATTCAGAAATGACCATGTTGCAAGAATGTCAATATTCCTAAATAATTAATTTGGCAATCATATTGCGATATACATATACGTGAGTCGTTTTCAGGAGGTAACACAGGACACCATCTGGCCAAGCAAAGGTCATTATGTTATCTACATTATGGGCTGACAACCCAGAGCAGCCAGGCACTTAAAAAGGGAGAAAATGAACTAATTAACGCCACTCAGAACAGAGGGGAGAAGATAAAATGAATTGCAGAACAGAGACAGGAGAGATGAGCGCAGCAGAATTGAATTGTAGGCCTGTCAGTGTATTTGGATGGTAGATTCTGACAAGTAGGCCATTACAAGAATTAGATAAGAAATTGAAGATAAACTTCTGAGAAAACACAGCTTTCTACTTCAATCTGTTGTTAAGAGAACAGGCTGACTGGAAAGTGGTCTGTAAAAAAAAAAAAAATCAGGCAAAATGAGGCAAAATTCTTGAAAAGGTAAAAGAAGTTCAAATTCAAATATATGCAGACAAATCCTACGTGAGTGTTTTTACATGTATCACTTTGGAGAGGGTCAAGTTACTCAGATCATTGTTATTTGATCTCACCGTCTACCCTACAGCACTCTCTCAATGTGCCAGTTAACCATGTGGCTGTGCCACAAGCCTGCTACAGATTCATGCCTTCAGTCTGTGCATGGGGGTGTGCAGCATTTGTGTGAGTGTGTCTCTGTGTGCTGCCTGCGCCTGTGATGATGGCAACCACACAGAATAGCCAGAAAGAAGGAGCAGCCATTAGTGAGAGTAAATAATGCCGTCATGGTGGCCCACACTAGATTGATGATTACTGACTGGGGATGAGGAGGAGAAGCAGGAGATGAATTTAATTACCTGGAGGACACACACATCTCCTCGCTCAGTCTCTCTCTCTCTCCCTGTCTCTCTCTCTCTCTCTCTCTCTCACACACACACACACAAACCCCCTGACAAGGATATATTGCTCTCAGTGGGGCACAATAATGAGGAATATCAAGCTCTTTACTTTTATTTCTTTGTTTCTAAAATTGAAATACAAAAGGTGAAAAAGGAATTGACTGAGTGAACCATCCAAAAAAAACTTTCTGCAAACAACTTAAAATAGAGAGTATGAAACACACATCCACTATAATGTCAATAGTGTAGTCTTACCTTCTCCATTGGTAGCTGTATGGACGCCTTGCAGTCAGTGAATTCGGACTTGATGCTAGGTCCCTGCACCTCAGTCACCACATAATGCAGCCTCTGAGACTCCTTCAGCATCTTTCTGTTGCTGCCACCAAACTTTCCCAACACCCTGTAGGCTACATGAGAGATGCTCTCGGCAGGGTTGCGGAGGGTACGCCACAAGGCCTGCAACACAGGAAGAGAAGGAGGTAAATTATAAGCATTGGTGTTGATAGGAAATATAGAAGCAGATAATTAAATTGTGTCGCTTCTTTATTGGATCCCCGTTAGCTTCTATAAAGTTGTTGCTTTTCTTCCTTGGATCCATATCAACAACCACAACAAATATTAATTAAAATGGTGTAGTATCAATAAAGTAAAACCGCAGTGTATTCCAAGAATAAAAAATCTGAAAATAAATTATACTGAGCAAACGGCACATAAATCAGCAAACAAGTTATATGAACACGAACAAAATCGTGAAAAAGCTAAAGCAAAAACAAACTAGGAAAGGTTGCTCAATTCTAGTTTCAAAGGTCCAGTGTGGAATAAAGTCTTACATACTGGATCTCTGTTTGTGGTAGTTTGTTCCAGGCAGAAGAAACTCAAGTTTTCACAATCTGCACTTTATATCTATCCTTACTATAGAGTGGAACTGTGTAAGTGATCCTAGTTCAGTGTTTGTCAGCAGATCCCACCATGTCCATTGTTGACCACTAGATGGCACAAATGCAACGTAATATTGAGAGAATTGTCTAATGAATGGAGACGAATTAGATTTTTTTTGGATCTGTAAGAATTGAACTGTGCGGTGCAAGTATTGGTCATGATGATAAGAACAACTCCCAACCTGCATGAGTTCTGCCCTGACAGGCTGAATGTGGTCATAGAGGAAGTCAGGCTGGAGGTTGTCCACACACAGCTCCAGGGTGCGAAGGCCCTGACTGACCAGAGTCTGAGAGCCATTGAGGGCAGACACCAGCGGATCCATCAGCATGGGTAGGTAGGGCAGCAGGGAGCTCAGACGCACTGGCACTGTCAAGCACAGCTCCACAAATAAATCCTTCATGTGCTGCTTGTGAAGGCCACTCTGGAGCATGTTCAGACCTGATAGCATGGAAAGGGGAGATCTGACATAAGAAGAGAACAAAGTATTACCATGTCACAGTTCATGATGTGGAGTGAGGCTTTACCTTGCAGCAGGTTAGGCAGAAGGGGTAGGAACTCCTGGTAGAGCAGGTCGTGGCTGCCTCCACCAATGGAGCGGAAGAGAGCCCGGAGAAGCAGGAAGTAGTTGTAGGGTTCCTTAGCTGACTGGGCCAGCTCCATCGAGCTGTTCACAATCTTGTGGAGGTGTGGCTGAGGAAACGGGGACAGACTTATCAGTAAAGAGCAACAAAGATAAGGGGAAAAACAGCCTTACAAAAAAGACACAGAAACACCTGCTTACCTTGAGCATCTGCTCATTCTCAGCAGCAAACAGTGACACAGAACCAAAGACTAGTTTAAAGAGCTTGAGGTAAAGGTTTGAGAGCTCAACATTGGAACCCATCTCTGGTAGTCTCTCAAGAAGATACTCCACTAAGATGGTGGCAAATAGAGCCGACGTTGACAGGTTAGCCAGGAAAGAATTTGCCACAATCTGAGGAAAGAAAACAAGAAATCTAAGTCAAGAACGAAGTGATGAATTACAGCTGAAGGTCATTTTGTTGGAACAGTTATGTATTGACTTGCATAATGATGAGAAATTAGAAAACTAATGATGCATATCTTGTCTCTATGTGAGACAGCATGTACCTGCAGTGCGTAGTTCTTAGAGATCCTCTCCACCATGTACGGCACAGTTGTCTGAAAAATCTCCTTAAATGTGAGGGGGTTCATCATAGTGAAGACACCGGCAAAGTGTTCCAGAACCTCTTTCTCCTCCTTCATGCGTACAGTCTGACAGTTGGCCACCCGAATGTACGTCTGCTGGTTATTGGCAACCTGTACCTGGTCAGAAGATAAATGAGCTGTTATATAGGGCTGATTTGGATTCACATAAATGGAATCATCAGAGCCGTACGCACTTTCTCCACCAAAAGACTTGCAACAAAATTACAGTACTGACAGTAAAGATCTTTGCCTGTACCTGGTAGATGTCCAAGGCCTGCATGGCGTATTTTACCAACTTAATGTAGATTTGTGTCTCTTTTGGCTGAAGTTGCTTGTTAGGAATGAACTGGGCCTCTGGAAAAAAGTTAAAAAACAAGAAAATAAGACATGCATGCATGCAAGTCCAAATCAAACAGTCACCGATCAATAGGCGGTAACATGCAAGACACCTGCTTTTGGTTGTTGAGCATGAATCTGTGGCCACTCACCTCCAGGGGCCTTACAAGAGGTGATGCCCCACGTAATTGTCTTCACTCCACACACCAGAGTCTTGACTAAGCTTCGGCAGTCAGACACCTGAAATGTCTGCTTGTCTTCTTTTTCACCAGGTCGGTCAAAGGACGTTGATGGTGGTGGAGGCGCAGCAGGAACGGGTGTTGGAGGAGCGGGAGGGGGAAGGGCCGGGGTGGTGGAGGGAGTGGGCGTAGCTGGTACACCAGGTAACGCTCCTGGGTCGACCACACCCATCTCTGACTGGGGCTTACACTTCTTGAAGATGGAGACAAGCTGGTAGCGTGCAATGGTGTGAAACTTGAGCACGAACACCTGATTTATAGGAGAAGGAGGGAAAATTTGACTCAATGTTTCCTAATCAATATGTATGAAATATAAAACAGTGTCTTTTCTATCGATCCAAGCTCTGTGCTGCTCACCTCTAGCATTCTCATTAGGATGTCCCGTCCGTTGCCGTTCTCCTGCTCGGACTTCGAGCGGATGCAGTCTACCAGGTTGAGCAGCAGCTTACAGGACATGGTCTGGATGTTACTTGGAAGCGACTCGTCATCAATGTTCTTAGCAAAGAGCTGCACAGCCAAGGATAAATCTGTCAGTGGCAAGTTCTGACGAACGTGGTGCACCAGGTCTGCTAATGTGCTGTAGGCCAAGGGTCTGGAAGGAAAGAGAAACATGTTACTATGGCATCTGCCGCAGTACTATATACATGTTTCATGACTTTTAGTAGTCAGAGACCAGCATTTTCTAAAAGGTAGAAAAAGCCATTAAAAGCTTTTCAGATATGATAAGTAGCTTTGAGATGCAACTGAAACAGTAAGGGAGAAAGAGAGAGAAGATAGCTAATGAGTGATGCTAATAGACCTGCCAGTTCTCAGCCAACTGCCTTATTTCCTATGTCGTACAAATGCATTATGACAGCTACTTGGCATGTGAAGAGGGTCAACGAGGTATTGAAATTGACCTAAGGGAGGATGTGCGGGCAGCCTGCCCTCTGGAGATGCTCCTGTACATGACAACTTGACAGTACGATCTGTGGTGCAGTGTTGGGAGTCAGCTTCCCCCCGTATTTCGACAGCATCAAAAACTGCCTGATTAATATGCCAGGACACTTAACATGCACCTGGCTGGGAAATCAACAACGAGAGAGCGGGGGGGTACTGACACAAAGGAGATCTAATGATTGCGCACACACACAATCTCACCTAAGAGTCTCCCGAGCAGTGTAACCAGAACCAATGAGGATGGCTTCATCAAAAAGTTTGTCCATGCAAGGTATAAACTCTGAAACACAAAAAGATATAAATTAATACAGACATGAGACCCAGAAAAGAAATGTACAAGAAAGTAAAATAAAATTACATACATAGAGTTATAGAAATATTGCATAAAATAATAATAACAAAAATGATAACTACCACTGACTCTTTCCCTGCTTTGGCAGCAAGAGCATAACTGTCACTCAAACACCTAATTGCAGTTAGATAGTTTCATCAGTTTTCTGCAACTCCACAATGTCAAATAAGAAGAATCAGTGGAAACGGATTGAAGTAACTCACAGCATAATGCAGAAAATGATCCAAAATGTGCATCAGATTTCACTGATGGCTGGCTGAGCTTTTATTCCATTTCAGTCTCACTTTCCAATGCTCAGTCACCAAATCAGAATGAGGTTCTACAGCGCAGTTTGACAGCTAATAAAAATGTTATTTCAGAAGTGTGAAAAGTGAAAAATGAAGAGTGACTTGGCAAGAATCTGGGCTGCTAATATTTTGACCAGGAAGGACACGTCAAACTACAATTAGCCTGAAAGTTTCTTCAACTTCTGCCGAGGAAAAAAGGCATGAAACCTTCTCACTTTCCTCTTTCAAATTAGGTTATATGCATTTGTGTGGAGTGTGTGTCCTTTTCGTGAGTGTGTACATACGGCTACGCAGGTCAGTCGTGAGGATGTGCTTGGCTGCAATGAGCAATTCCTTGCGGAGGTGAGCGGTCTCAGAGGGGCAGTTGGACAGCAGCTGCAGCATACCCTTTACCATCTGCTGAGAGTACTTCCCTACCAGGTCCTGATAGGACAGAAACACACACATAACTTATGATTAAAGGCACAATTTCTATTTAAAATTGCAGTACGGAGGCTAGCTGGTTTCTGCAAAAACATTATTATACATATTATACAAGTAAATCCCAATGCAGGCCAAATATTTGAACCAGAATTCAATGTTTTTATGAAATATCGAATTTAATTTGCATGGTGTCTATTACAGCACAAACAAAGGTAAACTAAATCCCTCCTAACAGAAGGCCTTTTTATGGTATTATCAGTATTCTTGGATGTTTGCACCAATTGTCTGAGGTTTTATTGTCTTACTCTGTTCCTGATAATGTATGCACACACTCAGTGAAGTTTCAGAAGACACTATTTGTGCCCTTCATTTTGTTCAATGTGGAAAAAGTAAAGTAGATATAAAGTCTTAATTTAATTTTTCAAAGTGTCTTTTGTGTCTTTATTTCTCCCAGCTTCGGTGCCTTCATATCAGCGAGTACATTATGTTACACGACAGGATTACTTCCTGCCAATCACCTGACACCTGCAAGAATAAATGATATCCAGGGATCAATCCTACAAAACAGGACCAGTGAGAAAAGCCATCCTATGATGCAAAAGGGAAGTAAACAGGGGTTTAACTATAAATGGCTTTTTTTTTCTTTTGGGGCAAAATGACTTATTAAATCTATTGACTGACAGTGGAAACTGATGCAACACATGGCCATCAAAACAGGCTTACCTGGTAGATTCTGATGATGTAGGCTAGAAATGACAGTGTCTTGATCTGTGCGGCAATGAAGTCTGCATACAACTCCTTGTTATAAAGCTTGTGTTGCCTGCAAAGGGAAAAGAAAAATTGAAAGACAATAATGACGGATTACTTGCAGTAGATGGCATTTACATAGATTGAGGTTAAGGGTCTACATATGGGACTCAATTCTATGCACATCAGGAAAGAACTTTCTCTATACCTGCCAGAGACTGCTGGGGTATTTCTTCTAAATTAACTCTGCTCCATTTCTGTCCTGTTCAGAATGCTTAATACAACCCTCTTCCTACCCCAAGAGGTTTCACCTCCTGCTAAGACAATTTCTACAATTTTAACATCCCCAAATGGATGCAAACTCCAGCTTTGGCAGGCAAAGTGCTGGGCAACACCATCAACAAACTTAGCACAAGAGAAGAAGAGGAGGGGGAAAAGAAAACAAAATCAATTCTCCTAAATGTGCCTGAGCTCATTTCTAGGGCTATAAAACGAAACGTGTTAAAGGCACGCTCAACCTCTTATCCGATCACACAAAAATAAGCCTGCATGGGGACACACACACACAGAAGCATCTTACCTGGCCTGCGGGGACACCTGGAGCATGATGGTGTTCATGATGAGGGGTACAAACTCTGACACCACGTTGTGAATGTTCAGCTTATATAGCTGAGGGCACAAAACAAATATGCAATCTTACTTACTATAATAAAAACTAAATAAAAAACTAATTTAAATACACTCACATTTTCTAGCCAAGTGATTCATTCCCACTCCCCATGGTAATATGCCAGAACTTCCATGACTCCAATTATTTCAAAATGCAGATGAGTCAATTCAGTAAGTGGTGTCAAAATCTTTAGTAAATGGAAACCTAATTTCCATCCCTAAAGAGGAAGCATATTTTTCTCTAAACTATTGTAATTCACTATCATTTCTATGTTTTTCCTTTTAAGACAAAAATAAGAATCCAGTTCACTTATCTCTTTTCCACTAAATGTTATAGCATGATGGACATAGTAAGAGAAGCTCAGGAGTATGTCACCAACCTGATACATCAGCACCACTATGATAGGCAGCTCTGCAAGCACCTTGAGAGACAAAGACCCCCTTGGGATGATGGTGTGCTAGAGGCAGAAACAAAGTGAGAACCATTAGGAGGATGACTGATGTAACCGAATGATGTAAATGCTGGACACTTGCCACACCCGTCTACCACTAAAGCCATTTACTTTGGAAATATGGACTGGTTTCCAGTTATTCTACACATTCCTGTATAAACGGTTTCAGTTGTAAGACTTTCTCAATTTGTGAGACCATGTCTTCAGTAGAAAGTAAAAAGTTGACTAAAATCAGTTTTAAGGAAAAGGAAAATTTGCAGTCAATGGTCCTCCATGAAACAGATTCAGTGCAGCATCATGGTCATCTTGCAAATGGCATGTTTAATTCAACCTTTAGTTTGGAAGTGTTTTGCTCTAAGAGAGCATAATGTGCATTTAATGCACTTTCTATTTGAATTCAAGTGAGGCGGTGTGTCCTGTTAGTGTGCGAATACGGAACACTACTACCATCCAGTGGTTGCAGACAGTACTGAAAGAGTTTAGTGAATGTATCAACTCCCAAAACATAGCTTACTGTTCGCGTTTCACTGTCTTCCCTCTCAGGTGCAGTCTTAACCAACACAGATGTGATCATCCCGACCATTTCTGGAGAGGGAACCGTGTTCTCTGCGATCACCTGCGGGTTCTCAAAGTACCTTGCCTGGTGGGAGTAGAGATTTGACAGTGGGAAACGCAGAAAGGTAGACAAGACCAAACACATCTTCATGGAAAGGCAAGCCACCTGCTGTGGAGGATGTACTTACAACAACTTTTGGAAGGTCTTTGTAAATCTGCTTCACAAAGTCCAGAAAATGATGAATCTGAGAAGAGAGGATTAAGAAAAATATGTTAATCCTAAGAAAATGTTCCTTTATTTTTATAAGGAACGACTGGAAATCAATTATTCTTTAATGCCTTAATGCTGTATTTGGCCTGCTTAAAGCAAAGGAGAAAAACATCTGTCCTCTTTAGTATTAAATACATAGTGCTGCCCATATCGTTTGTTACTCAGGTCTTGGTCAACAAATAATGTTTACTGCATTTTATGGCCATTGTTTACAATGAGGAACAAGGTATTAAAGGCCGTCCACACCAAGAACAATCACTTTAAACTATAATTTCAATAATGCTGTGAAAATCCACAGTGAATAACAATAACACTCTTTATCACAATAACTTAGAGAAACAAGAATGATATGTTCTTCAAAGACAAGGATTAGGAAAATCCAATGCTCTTTTATACGAGTCGTTGTCTTCTGAAGCTGAATTTCATTTATACTTCTGTATGAGTCAAACTCCAGCTAATTGTTGGTCCTGTAAATCTAATGGATTTTGATTGATTTCACAGTCTGATTTTTGATTGGCTGTCAGTGTTCAAAAAGCTCCTAAAGTGATCTCAATGATAGCCACTGTTGGTATAGTTATGATATTGACTGTGACATCCAGCTGAGTTGGTTAGTGTTATAGTTATTGCTCTTGCTGTGGACAGTCTTTACTCAGCAGTTATGACTTTGTTGATAATCACATCTCTACTTTAACAAGAGTATTAACTAATGTGCTTTCTTTAAAATAAAAACTAGATCATAAAAGATGCAAGTCTACGATCATCAACACAAAACTACAAAACTGACAGATTTTTCTGACATTTAGTCTGCTAAGAATTTCTTAAATTGAGGATAGCAATATCAGCCACTTTGAAAAATTATTTTACAACTCTAACTTTTTTTCTAAAAGTAGTAATTCTGAGCTTCTCACCTCCTGAGAAATTGGAGGCCGGAACTGTTTGTGCAGCTCAATAATGATGCGAAGGCATATCAGCACATTTTCCTCACTTTCAATCTGTTGGGGAAAAAGGCCATGAATGTAAAATCACCACACAAATAGCTCCTGCATGTGAAATAAATTCATGAATGTTATGATTATTATCATGAATACTACTACTGTTGTTGTTATTATCATTATTGTCTAAAATAATAAACCGTTGAATGTTGTGTTTTAAAACAACAGGACTCGTACCTCCAGGAAGCGAAACATCACAGACAGGATATTCTTTGTGTGTGGACGAAGGTGTTCATTTGTTGGAATGCGGTGGATGATTTCCAGCACTAGTTTCCTCAATTGCTGAAAGAGTGGACAACATTATAAATCCAACAATCCAGCTTCACATAAACCATTTCAACAATTCAGTGAAGCTCACTCATTTCAGGAAATGTGTTGCAATGAAGTTCAGTGACTGGTTTACCCGGAAGAACTTTCAAAAATCACCAATACAAAAGTTGTTGCTGTTGTTGAACCTTCACTAGACAGAAATCCATGAGCGTAGGAAGACAACCCAAACCCTTGTTCCTAGCCACACACCTGTGTAGGTTTCTCTTGAAGGAATTGCACTTCTCCATCCTGAAGAAATGTAAGGAAGCGAGGGATGATGTGTTCCAGGAAGGTGGAGTACTGAGGCGACGATGTCACATTCTGAAATTGACAAGCCAAGAACGTGTTATGTCAATATATCCTGCAAGCATGTTTCCGTGCAAAGCTTTTCTTTGCTGCTGAAAGCTCTTTTCACTGTATGAAAACACAGACAACATTGTTCCTGGGTACAGTAACAACTTAAAAAAATCTTAGAGAATCACACTTTTGGGGACACTATGAAACTTCTTAAAATCCATCACAATCCATCAGCAGAGACAAAGAAAATGAACACCCTCCATCACACACGCTGTGAGCATTCATCAAACTTACCTCAAAGTTCTCGCTGACCTCCTGCATCATCTTCAGCTTAGTTTCATCGGCTGGAAGTTGAAGGACAGAATGTCGCCATCAATCAAACATGCTAATGATACAGTTCCACTTTTCATGGCCACCTCCATGTGCTCGGCAGGGACTTTCAGATCTTATCAGTTTTACTTTCAGCGTCCAGATTGATCAAAAGGTACATTTAGAATCTTACACACACACACACACACACACACACACACACACACACACACACACACACACACACGCACGCACCTTTGACTGGACTAAAGCATATCGCTCTCATCACATCGCCCTTGCTGAGCACAGGTACCCCATCTAAACCATAACTTACTTCATATGTTAATATATTGAGAAGTTTAAGAAATGTGTTCTTAGAAATGCTACCTTTAATTGGTCAAATCCAAACAAGAACTATTAAAACACCCTTTTAATTTCTGTGGGGGATTACTACATTTAATCCCACACTAATACTTATTATACAAGCATCTTCTTTCTACTCTTAATAATTGCCAAATAATTCAACTGTTGACTTAAAGTAACTGTCAGCCAACTAGGATGACACCTTCACTTACCCCCGCAGCATACAGGTAAGTTTAAAAGCATGAAAATAGCATGATGAAATAGAAAACCATTGGCTCTAAATCATTTACCGACTATAACTAATAATTTAAGTAAATCTGTGTTTAATGCTTCAATATCTCGTTGAGATTACTCATGCCTAGCAAAGACATTTAAGGTCTATTAACTTACGTGTGTTGGTGTCTGTGAGTGCTGCCACAAACTGCAGGTACTTCTTCATAAGTGTAGTTTGGTCCACCACAGTGGGGCTTGGTGCAGGCACAAAGGCCATGGTGGCCGCTGGAACAGACTGCACTGTTGTGGAAAAAGGGGGCAGACCGCAGTCTGCACAGATCTCAGACTGATATCATGAACACTGAAGGGATGAGAGGAGATAAGAAGAGAAGAAGAAGAGAAGAAGAGAGCGTCGTCAATCTGCAGAAATTAATGTCAGTTTCTCAAACTTTATGTAAAAACAAGCAGTGTCACGGGGATTTTACTGTCTTTGACAAACAACCAGGTAACAGACACAAACATGCCTCTTTGAGGGCGCACAATGATGACATCATCAAATGCTGCAACTAGCGCGATTTGAACACTACGATGGACATTTCTGAATTAAAAATGGGGTTCTCGGCGTCAAAATGTGGGGTTTTGCATTGCTAAGAGGTCTATCTGTGCATGGTATAAACCCGCAAACGGCACATACAATATTAATTTCCCAAAGCACCTTAGCAACCGTTAGCTTATAAGCTAGCTTTCCCAAAGAAAGAAAGCGCTCGCGCATCCCCTAACGCTAAACTCTGTTTAAGACTAAATAAACACACTCCACAGGGACAAAGCATCCTTTTTCAGACACAAACCTGTTTAATAGCTCGCCCCACATAAGAGGCTATAGAAAACCGCCGATAAAACGCCCAAAGTTTAAAAGAAAAATTGGACCATTTGCACTTACCCAACACGACAGACAGGAAACTGTCGCTCTGTATCCGCCGCGCTCGCGGCGCTGCTCAGTTCTTGCGACCGGTAGAAATGCGTGATATCCCTCCGCGAAGTGCATTTAATATTTTTTTTGATAAATGTATGAATACAGTCTCGTAATGTTTGCTTTACATAGTTATATGCAGAAAAAGTACATAATCGATGTTCTGCTCTGCAAGAATAGGTTTTATTGATTAAAACGAGTTATTCTAGTACAGGCGGAATGATATACACTGAGAACAAGTGGCTATATGACCATCGTTTTCGATGGTCTTGGCTTTCAGGGTTATCAGCGGAGGAAGTAAATTTGCGGGTAACTGCACAGGATCGCCCACCGCTGACGATGGTGTAGAACATTTTTGGTGGTCGTACCCTGTGTGAGAGGTGTAATTTATGTACTTGTAGTAATCCATGTTGGCCTAAAGCATTCAACCACAGCTTGCAGTATTGTGTAAACTATCTATATATTGCATTAAACGTTTGCCAAACGGTGAACTTAGTCAGCAGTTAATGCATGGGAATTACACAAGCAACTTAAGCCTGTAGTTGTGTTATTATCATTTTTGGTTTGTTTACATTTGTAAGCTACTGGCTGTATTTACAGTAAACGAAAGATTTACTGATCTGCTTTAACTTGATGCAACTTATAGAAACTTAAAAGTTTTGGGTTGCCAGGTTGTGAGTGTTGTTTCTTATCCTTATTAATAAAAAAAAATGATCTGAATCTATTTTTTAGATTATGAATTCTGTCAATCATTTATGAAATATTTTAGACAAAAAAAAACAGTGAGACTGCAATTAAAAGTCTTTATAATTTGTTTAAATCATTTTTGGTCTATTTGCTTTTCTTTTATAGGTAAGATATTATTTGGTTGGAGTTATTTGGTCGTCCTTATACATACAAAAATAAAAGAATGCCCATGATCTCTAGGGGCATTTCACAGCCTGGCAACCTAAAAGACCTTGATATTATCGGTATAATAACTGCTGTGTGAAGAATTGTGGTGGATGGGCTATGAGATATGACACTGGAACATACAGTTGAAGTACTAAGCATGGTTTGTTTTTACCACAAGATGGCAGCCCGCTGAAGGAGACAGAAGGCCTGCAAACTCTCAATGATCGGAGATTTGCACCGCTTATAGTAAAACAAACACAATGCAGACCTTTTAGAAATAATAAGCTGGCATAAAATACAACAAACATGGAACTTGCATCCATTTTTTATAAAGATGTGATATAAACTCACATGTTTTTAAAGGAATGAAACTATAGAAAATGGATCTCAGATCTTGATCTTGAGAACTTAGTCCACTGACACAATGCAAGAGGATAGATGTGCAACATTAATACAGGACAGGGGAGCCAGGAGGATTTATTTGTTCCTTAATTATGTCAGAAAATATATTAGAGGATGGGTGCCAAAAATTTGTATTTTCATTGTCACCAAATTAAAGTTCAAAAACTTTCTTTTTAGCAAACTCTGTGTACACAAACAATGTTCTCAATGCTCGTGTTCATGTGTAGAGACCCTGGTGATACTGTGAACAAAGTTTCATGTTGTGTCGAGCCTTCTTAGTGTTTTAAAAATAGCTAATTTGATGCTATCACTAATTTGCCCCTAGCACTCCCATTGAAAATGAGTTTGACCCAAAAACAAAAATACAGTCCATCTTAAAAGTGCCTCTTTCGTCGTAATTAAGCTTTTACACGAAGGTTTGACTCATATACATTCACACAAAAAAAAAGCCTACGCTGCATTTTGGCGAGAGTTTCACTTTAAGGTGCATTCACACTTCTGTAGTGCATAATTGGCAATATGGCAGCAACAAAGCTTGAGATATTTTCTCATAATGCTTGTTTTAATGGAGTTGGAATTAATAGGAAAAAATGCTCATTATTTAACTGGCCTGGTCTATCAAGCCCTGCTTCTGCCCGCTTGCTTTGTTAATGGGTTTTAATTCATAAGTCTGTCCTTCACAGCCTCCCACTTCATATGTGGACCCACGGGCAAAAGACTGCAGAATGAGATGTTCCTTTCACTGAACGTTGTATATAATGTGAAAGGTAATTTGACATATAATGTGACATTCTCATTCTCTTTCTGGCTCCGTTCCCTAAGTAATAATGATCTGCTAAAAGATGTTTGTCTCAGGCTTATTGCGCTGTCCTGTTCATTTCATTAGTGTTTTTTTTTTTTTCTGACAGGGGCTTTATCCTGAGAGGGGAGAGTGGATGACACACTGGTTCTCCGGCTCTCCAAAAACCACTCATGTGTCCATTAGAATTGTGTTTCCTCGGTGCGCTGCTGATGCCCCGATGATGAAGCCGGATCACCCCTGCATTATTTCTCACACATAAAAAAAAAGTGCACTTTCCTTGAGACCTTGTCTGAAACATCAACAATGCCCTGGGAATCTATTCATGCACCCAGAGTCCCTAATGCGTTCATTCTTTTTACCAACATGTGCTCATGTGGACTGCAAAATAACAGCCTCAGTGAACCAGCAGGTGCACATCTGTGTAAAAGACTCTGACAGCTCTCCACTTTGTGAATGGTTGTTAATGGGAATATTAATTTAATGAGTGTTGTCCCCAATGAAATCAAAGCTGAATTTTCGATCTCCCGGAGCTGTTTTAAACCAGCTGCGGTTGACGTTGAAACTGGTACGTGCCCTTTTGTCTTTGTCACCTGGTGACCACAAAATGGGTACCATGTCAGCGCAACATATCCTGCGCCCAACCGAGGGAGGCAGAGTCTGTCACCAATCACAGTAATTGGTTCTCACAGGCTTTGCAAAGCTACCAAACCCTGTGACCAGCAAACTGAAGGTGTTGATGGTCAGTCGCTGCTGCCACATCTTGCTCCTGCCTCTTCTTTCTTTCTTTCTTTCTTTCTTTCTTTCTTTCTACATAATACAAAAACTACATTTATCAAAAGCATGCTAACCAGCTACTGCCAGCCTGGCCTTTCTCTTGAGACCGCACAAAGCTCCTAGTCTGGACCGCTTGCCGCGCGGCTAACCGAGCTAACTAGCAGACGATATCTACAGTCGGCAGCAGCTGGCGTATAATCTGGTGACATGCCACCCCCTGTTCATTTGGAGAGTGTTTGCATTGTGTTCCATTTAAGTGTGATTTCAAACGTACCAAAACTGGAAAATGTTTACCTTCATTTATCAAAATACTTTCAAGTACAATTTTGAGGTACTTGTACTTGATAATGTCCATTTAATTCAACGTTTTACTTCTTCTCCACAACATTTCAGGGGGAATTGTTGTCATTTTTACTCCACGACTTGTATTTGCCAACAGTTATCGGCTACTTTCAAGATGACAAGAAAAGACACATTGTAGTCCAATCAGCCTCAGCGTGAAAAGAACACGTCCTTGGCCGGTGCACAGCAAGCGGCATCCGCTTGAATGCCACGGAGGACCCAGGGTTTCTCAGCAGAACATTTAATTGTAACAGTATGGTAAGTGTTATTTGCTTGACCTGTTTTTCCTTTTAATATTGTGGCTGATCACTGTAAGCTTACACAATACACTGTACTGTGTAAGATTAAACCAGTGGTTTGAATCATTACTTAGTGCAGTGGATGTTTTACCAGTCTCCAAGTCCCCAGGCCACTGAAGCTGCACAGTTTCTTGCTTTGACTGAATTATCGGCAACCTTCTGGTGAAAACCCAGTGCACTTACCAAATAATATGTACTTAAGAGTCTCTTACTAAAATAGTTTAATTAACCTTTATTTATTTGGTGAGGGTTCATGAAGAGCAATTCTGTCTTTCTCAGGAACACCCTGATTACATCCACACATTTACACCTGGAACACTTTTAAGGTGAAAATACCCAAATGTCACCTAAAGTTAAACATTGCTTTTCCTCTCTCCTGTGCCATTAATCATGTCGTGACCTCCCCATATTGCTTCATGACCTTTTGGAAGGTTGGGCACCTTGACTGGGAACAAAAGTTCTAAACCACCTGTGTGTGCACAGTAGTTTCAACTAGCTCCACTTCGACCACTGACATGCTTTTCATGCATTGATGCATCAGGAGTATTAAACAATTTGTTGTATTAGTGCTTTTTCCCGAGGTTACTTCCCTGAACGCTCCCTCCACCACTAGTTTAAAAAAATAAGATATGAAAACGACACTTTTCATATGACTGGGTTAAAAGAGCAGAACACTCACAACATGGGACACTGACTGGCTGACGACCAAAGTGATTTAACCTATGTAAGTAAAGAGTACCTTTGGAAAAAGGATTTCCATTTCAAATGGAACAAAGTGGCCCAAACTGACGGATTCTGGAAAATGTTTTATTGCCATGAGTCAGTCACAACAGTGTACTGATGTGATGTACTGATGTTAGTTTGAAACTGCCCGTAAGACTGTCAGCCTTTAACAACGGTGAAGACATTGCATGTGATCACTTGAATAATTTACTGACATGTCTTTATTTTATTGTTTATTAAGAGCAAATAAGACTTCCCCATGGCTGCGCTGTTTCAAATGACTAAATAGGAAAATGTGTGATCGGTGAATAAAACCAAACTGCTTCCACTGCCTTAACAAAGCCCCTGATTGACTGCGTGATTTGGGGCATGGTTGGACGCCATGTTCAAAGCACAGTGGTATGTCTTCCAGTCTGCACACCAGGCTTTATTGACCTTTCATGGCCAGGCAGGCAGCTGCTGCTAATTGTTTACCAACCACATCCTGTTTCTCCACTGCTTGGCTTATCGAAGAGACTCACCTGCATTAAGATTGATTTATCATATTTTGACTGCTGGGAAAAACGTGATTCTGGCCTCAAATGGCCTCGAGGCTTCTGCATGTTTTTCAAAATGTGCTTGTGAA
This sequence comes from Acanthopagrus latus, assembly GCF_904848185.1. NCBI lineage: Eukaryota > Metazoa > Chordata > Actinopteri > Spariformes > Sparidae > Acanthopagrus > Acanthopagrus latus. Next base: position 8,627,233 of record NC_051058.1, read on the forward strand.
GCGCCAGCGTCACACATCTTTCCTCTCTGTCCGGAATTCTAAAGTTATTTCACTGATTTTATTAAGTGACTGTGTTCTGTTTTTGCATGTTACATTTATCTATGACTTTATACTGTACACACTCCAATATGTCACACGAATATCACCCACATAACAAAATACAAGTGAATCAGTGGTGAAAATGTTGTCAGGCAGACATATTGAGTACAGCACATAACTAAAATTTCAAATAACCAGAATCAGAATACTTCATTTATAATATGAAATGTGTTCTGCTTTCACATATCTGAGACCAGATTAAGCCAAACCTAATGGAATTATCTTATTATCTAGTTTACAAAGGTTCACCATAAAATCAAAATTAGGTCATGTTTCATATGGAGCTTTACGGAAAACCAGTGTTGCCGCACTCACCTAAACAACTTAAGTAGACTGGGACATGTTTTAGAACATACAAAAACATCATAATATGGCTTTAACAACTCATTGTCAATCCAAGTCTTGGGAAGCCCATAGACAACAGCTTTGAGAAGACAGTTTTTTCATCGTGAAAAAGATGAAAATGACATCTTTGAAATCGATGTGGCCTCAGAAGATTTGAATCATGCCAGCAGACATGTATGGAACCATCTGTATGGTCCCCGTCTGCTCCAGTTGTTGCATGTTGCTGACTGCATGCCAGGGATGTTACTGACGTCTTTTCAAATCAATTTGCCATCTTTTAGGCTCTGATTAGATCGGAGAAAGCTACAGGCGGCCATGCAGTCATGGGCGTGCAGTGTGAACAGGAGAGGGCCAAGCATAGAGCTCTTCTGGTGTCGAGCACTAACGTAGAGGAGGTGTGACTGCCAATCCGAACTGTCTCTAGTCTGTTTGTGAGAGAGTCCAATATCAAATTGCACGGTTTGGTACTCAAGCACAGAGTGTTAAGTTTTTCCAACCAGGTTAACGAGCGAGATGAATGTACAGGTGAAGACAACTAACACCATCCTGATGTAGCTGTTCTTGTCCTCAGTGTGTGTGGAGACTGATAGGAGGATATGGCACGATCCTCTGTGGATATGTTAGTTCTGACTGCATACTGAGCGCACACAGTGTTTCGCTGTAAAGCTCCAGAAATGCTTTCCACCAGCATGAGGATGAGTTCATCATGACTGAATTATTATTATTATTATTACTATACTAGTGATAATGCTAATAATAATAACCATGATACAAACCATTTAAAAAATTTAATGGTTATACAACAAATGAAGTAAAACATGCGAAATAGAGCAACATAACATACAGCTTTTAACTGAACAGATCCAGGTGCCGGTGCTCCTCACAGAACTCACTGCTTAATTAACTTCCAGCATTCATACATTAACACATGTATGTTCGACCCACCTGGTCGGTGACGTCAACCTACTACGACCAATCAGGGGAGCTTCCACGGACACCTTTTTTCCCGATAATCCTCTTTCCTTAGAGGAGCTGTCCGATCAGCGCCACTCTACGCGCTCGGTTTGTGCCAGGAATAGTCCCGTTACAAGCCACATTACCAGGGCTTACAGGGAGAGAGAGAGTCACCCCTGATCCGATTTTCTGCCCACACTTTTCTCAATTTGGCCGCTCAGACATGGCGTAGTAGTAGTTTTACCTGATTTTGTTGTAGATTTGACCCTTTTGGTGGGGGGGTGGACCTGTTTTGGGGTGCGCTTTTACGCACTAAAAGTTGAGAGTGGATTACGTTAGAGAGAGTTTTGATTGTTTAGTGTTTGGCTTTTTCCACTTCCCCCTCGACTTTCCATGAGGGTAAACGCCGCCATGTCTTCCCTCTGGTGCGGACTGTTGTGTTTGTGCGCGCTCGGCTGGAGTCAACTAGCGAGCGGCCAGCCGGACGATGGGAAGAGGTACATCTGCCGGGCAGTACCCCTCAGCGGCGACGCCAGCTGCCCCGTGACATTATTGCCCGAGCTGAACGCCGGGAGCCAGGAAGAGGAGCTCAGGAACACGGTCATGCAGCTCCGAGAGACAATTCTACAGCAGAAGGAAAACATTTCCAAACAGCTCGGCACCATCAACGAGCTGACCACCAAGCTGTCGCTCTGCGCCTCGGCCACCGACGACAGGAAGTACGACAAGGCGGGTAACTGGGGTAAAGAAAAGCAAAACACAATGGGGGATGTTCCCAGAGATCCGAATGACAGCATCGAAAGCCTTGGGAAAACCATGCAGGGGCTCAAGGACCGGCTGGAGAACTTGGAGGTAAGTCGGCGCCAGTTGCGCAAAGCGTACATCCTGTGCCACGGCCACGCGTAAGAGCACCGTTTGCTTCTCCATACGGATTTATAGGATTACGACACATTGTGGACTCACTGCTCACCCCTGAGAACCATTATAGTGCCCGTAATGGAGATCAAAGGGGAAGCCTCTCTGTAGGCGGCAGATTGATTATGTAACTGACCTTAAACTTTCTGTTAAGCACGACTTATTTGGTGACAGCAAATGCTTTAAAGGTGCTGTGTGTAACAATATGTAGCCATTTGCACGTATCAGTCATTTAAATTAAGATCTTCCCCCTCTCTTTTTTTCCTATACAAGCCCTTTTTTAAAAAAAAAAAAAAAAAGAAGTTGCTTAATGCTACTGGACTGTGGATTTCTTTGAGAAAGACTCGGGTCAAATTTTCGGTCCAAATGCTGTGACTTTATGCAAGTTCTCCAGTGCCTCTCTCCCCTCTGCTAACAGAGAGTAACAATAACATGTTGATTTTGAAATCAAGTCCAACAGTTGGCTTCCTGCACAAGGTAAAGGTTCCACAGAGCCCATTTAAAGTCAACAGTGTCCCACCCACAATCTTGAAATGATGTTTTGCCAAATGTGAGTGACCTAGATTGTTAATTTCTACCAACTGATTGTTCCTCTCATGTATGATAAATGAATAACTGGCACATGCTGAGATTTGTTTTGGGTTTTTTTTCAACTACCAGTGTTTCCATTCTTGAAACCACATTTGCTTATAACATTCAGATGAATGGCGACTTGTAGAGCGATGATGTAACCCCCCTCACTTGCAGCTGTCATTGTCCCTGACCACCTCCATGCACTTCCTGTCCATCCACCCCTTAGCAACATCAGATGCGGGCCAACGCATCCGGCGCCTCGTTCCCCAGCGAGCTCCGCGACCTGCTGCAGCGCCGGCTCGGGGAGCTGGAGAAGCAGCTCCTGAAGAAAGTCAGCAACCTGGAGGAGGAGAAGAGCATGCTGTCCAACGCCACGGCCGCTTACAGGCTGAAGACGGAGAGCACGCTGAACGCCCTGGTGGAGAGGATCAGTGAGCTGGAGAAAGGTAATGCAACACATCATCGTGTGTCCAACTGTTCAGATAGAGTCAGAACAAAAAAAGGAGGGGACTGGATAAGTCACCTTGAATATGCAGAAATGTGCGAAGTTTAGCCGGCACTTCCAGCACATTGACACACCCTTGACGTTATAAAAAGCATGCATGAATCTACTAACAAGGAGGAGACAGAGGAAGGCACTCATGGGAATAATAGAGTTAAGAGGGTCTGATGAGACAGTGAACAAGGCTGCACATTTCTTGCAAAGGGGCGCTTTGTTGAGGCTCTGTCTGAGTATTAACATAAAGCTATGTGCTGCTGTTGTTTCCTCACTTTCATCCCCTGGCAGTCATTGACAATTTTATGGAACACCTCTCACCTCTCCCTCCCTCCCTCTCCCTTTGTCTCTCTCTCTCGCTGTCTTTCTCATTACAGGGGGAGGAGACTTCAAGTCCCCAGAGCAGTTCAAGCTCTCCCTCCCCCAGCGGACAAACTACCTGTACGGCCGCATCACCAAGACCCTGCCAGAGATGTACGCCTTCACACTCTGCATGTGGATCAAGTCCAGTGCCACTCCCGGCATAGGGACGCCCTTCTCTTATGGTGTACCAGGGCAAGCGAATGAGATCGTGCTGATCGAATGGGGCAATAACCCGATAGAGCTGCTCATCAATGACAAGGCAAGCAGTTTGTGGTGACCTAAACCTACCGGACCTGTGGGGTATATAATACACTGACAACTTAGAAAAAGACAGAATAAATTACCAAAATACAATTCCAACAGGAGCAGGAAGAAATAAAACGTATATTTCCTGCCCTTCACTTTTTTTAAAGGTGCAGTATGTAAGAAGTGACCACCTGTTGAATTTACACTGAAAACAGATAGTGGGCAGCATAATCACTGGACTAACCGCTGCAAACTGTAGCTGCCATTAGTTAGTTGCCCATGCAGCTAATGGTCAGGACTGGAAGTTTGGAGAACTGGGGAAGTGATGTTGTCTACCAGCACACTAGCCAGTCGCACAGGAGCTTTATATAGGGACAGGAATGCGGCTAGCTGGTTATCATGCGATCTTAAGCATATCTTTGAAACACAATACAAGCACATCATAATGTCAGAAGTGTTATTGAGATTTTATTGATAATTCTATTTGGGTTTTTTCACCTAAATTTCTTATGTGACAAAATAAACAGCAACATGTTGGAAAATTCACAGATGTCATTAATATATATGAAAATGTTTTGGGCCCGGAACCAACCCCTGTGGAACTCCACATTAACCTTCTTAAACTCTAACTTGTCACCAGTATACTGTTCAAATTGCTTTCTATTTTCCAAATGTGAATGGTGTCCCAATCCCATAAACAGGAATTTCGATGATAACTAATGGTGGTCTATCATGTCAACCTCATTTTTTAAATCAATAGATGCCCCAGTGTGTATTGTTTACTTTCCTTGCGCCGCTAAATCCAACCACTCTGTATGTTTGTTAGCCATCACAAACTGTATCCTTTCTTTCAACAACCATACCTTACATGTGTTTTATAAAAGCAATCCATAACTAAATGCATTTTGTTTGGACCACAGGTTGCTCAGCTGCCCCTGGAGGTGCGTGATGGAAGGTGGCACCACATCTGCATCTCCTGGACCACACGGGACGGCCAATGGGAGGCTTTCCAAGATGGTGAAAAGCTGGGAACTGGCGACAACCTGGCAGCCTGGCACCCCATCAAACCGGGAGGAGTCATCATCCTGGGGCAGGAGCAGGTAAGGAACGCCAGCAGGACCCCAAAGTCTGTGACAAAATTACAGATAGGACTTTGAAGTGTTTGATGCATGCTTGTGTTTGTTGGGTTAGTCAGTACTCCAGGTCCTTTGTCGTGATCAAAGTAAGCAGCCACTTACCAGGAATTACATCATCAATGACTTCTCTTCTTTATAAAGTGACATTAGGTCTTTTTTTTTTTACATGGAACAGGCTGAAGAAAACTAACAATGCACCAACAACCAAAGCCACTTCAAAGTGTAATGTCAAGTAGTTCTACAGATAAGCCGAGTTATTTATGAAGCATCTTTAAAAACTGCAAAGTAAATCAAGCGGACATGAATCAGCAGTGATAAGGAGGTGGCAGGTCATCATGACAGAACAAAGACAGTGAACCGCTCACTCCCCTCAGACGCTGATGTCTCCCTCTGAGCCAATCACCTCTGATCGGAAATCAGTTCAATCAGCAGTTTTTAAAGATAGTTACACTTAACTTACACTAACACTTAATCGGCTGTTCAAAGTTTGCAGCTATCCAGGTTGACATTTGTGGTTTTAAAAGTCCAACGTTATGTATATTTTTTATGTTCATACTTTTATTTTGGGCGCTATCAATAAACAACATTATTTTTCTCATATTGGTTCATTGCTGCAGCACCTCTATTCACCCCCTGGCTGCTCGCTCTGCTCTGACTGGTCAGCTCTCCCAGGCCTGAGCAGGCACAGCAAAAGGTGCCTAACACTGCTGGACTCATGTCCCCCTCTGGATAAACTGAAACCACAGGATCTGATTTTAGGAATATGTAGCTCCATCATCATGGGAAAAAACAATTGTAATCAGTTAAACAAGTCGGCTTTCGACCACACCTGAACTCTCAGTTCAACGAAAACGGAGCTTCTCCTTGTGTGCATGTTAGCATGCTTATGCCTCAGTCAGCTCCAGTCAGCGTCACCTCAGAAATGTCCGGACATTTACACAGTTTTATGTTCCTCAGCATTTGTAACATCAAACAGAATGGAGAATAAACACACATTAAATCCAAAAGTTTAATGATGAGTCCATCCATAGTCCTGCAGACTGCCTCCTCTACCCCATAAAGATAATTACCTTTGATGTTGTTGTTGCTGTTGATGCTGTTGAAATGTACATCTCGCCGTTTATGGCCCTTACAGGACGTGGTGGGTGGGCGATTCGACGCCGGACAGGCCTTCGTGGGCGAGCTGAGTCAGGTGAACATTTGGGACCGCGTTCTGAAGCCGGTCGAGGTCCAGTCTATGGCTAACTGCAGTTCTTATATGCCTGGGAATGTGATCTCCTGGCTAGCGAGCAACGTGGAAGTGTTTGGGAGGGGAGCGTTCAAGCGGCCCCTGGAGATGTGTCAGGAGCGACTGCCCAATGCTTAAAACCCATCTGTACGCCTCTCTTTAGATTAGCTGCTGTTTCCCATCACTCAGCACCTTTTTGTATTGTCTGCTCTCTGACCGCAGGGCTGCTTATGGATGTTGTGTTACATTAATGTTTAACAAATTTTATCTATCTGCTTGGCTCAAAGAGTTGTTTGAAATTTGTGACAGGGGTTGGGTTAGATTACTTTAAAATGTCGACAGTAACTGAAAAACAGAGTACTAGAGATGAGCAAGTATCTGCATCTGTTCCATCACCTAAATTATCTGTGTCTAGACTCGTACTCGGAATGAGCGGGGCTGAAAGCAGAAGCGTGTGGGGCTAACAGGAAGTTGACAAAAAAGCCTGAAAATGATGTGGATTGATCAGAAGTTGCTATATTTGTTATTTACTTGAAAGCTATGAAGAGAAAAGCCTCAGAGCGGAGCTTCAGATCAACGTTTTTGATCAAAAGAGTGGGAGAAATGTTTACAGAGCGAGTGTTTTATACACTCGAAATAGGGAAATTCATTCAGATGCACAATGAGAATTTAGCACTAATATTGACACTTTTTTCTTGATACACTAATACTCATTCTTATTCAAAAGAACTTTATCTGTGTCGGACATCCCTTTTAACGGAGTGTTCAATCAACCCTACAGATAACTAACTATAACATGTGACGTGCTGTCAAAGAAAAAAAGAGGCCATTTTAAAAGAGATAAATGTAATCAAGTAATCCTCGACTACAATCTAAATCCACATTTTTTCTAAGGTAATCTGGTTTAATTTTTTGTAATCTAATTACTTAATCCCTATTACATTTAATCCGTAAAAGAGACCAACCCTGGGATCTGTTCAAATCAAAGCTGCTGTGAGCATTGTTGTCAGTTTAGCCTACTTCCTGTCCGTTTTGCAGTGACTCGCCCCCTCCCTCCTCTCTACGTCACCACGCGAACGAGTGGGCAGGACCGCCCCTTTAAGGAGTTCTCTGTCCTGATTGGATAAAGTGGGCAGGGACAGAAAATGGAAAAGAAAGTTTGAAGAAATATCACTTGCGGCAGCTTTAAATGCCTGCATCCAAATTACATAATGTTTCCACAATAACATCCGTGGCTTTGTGAATGTGTGGACGCACCATATTTCAAATAGCGTGGAGGCTGAGCACCATCATCAGCTGGAGGCAATTAGGGACTATACGTATTTCTTTACCATTACTAAGGCACTTAAATCGTTCAGTCCACCCACCTCCATGGTTAAAGGTCCCCTCAGGTGTTGGTGCTAAGACGTAATAGTCATCCCTATCTCCGCACTCACCGGCTTTGGAGTAATGAGAATCCACTCTAGTTCTGCACAGTTGCACGCATGAACCGCTACCACTGCAAATACACCGAGGTGCGGGCTAGCTTAGAGTTTGCAGGTGACATGTGAGTTGGCGTTGCGTGCCACGGGAGTAGGAGGGAAGATTAAAGGTCTGGCTAATGTTATGTCTGTTACTTAATGAGGAAATGGGCTTAGAGCCAACATCGATCAAACCTCTGACCCTGACATGTTCAGTCAATTTTAAGGGGAATATAACCGGTGAAGTACAATATGGCATCTTAGCAGTCATGGGCTCCTGGCTGGTATGTTGGAGCATGTGTGCAATAGACTTATTTCTCTGGTGGAAACATACATTGATTTAGTTTTCTAGCTTAGCACTGAATTAGAAAAACTCCACCCTTTTGGGAAGCTTCATTCTTGGCATGCATAGCTGATACCAGTGATACTAGTGAGTCTATCACAGTGCTCTTTTTTTTTTCTTTTTTTTTTTTTAACTTGCCTTTCCCGTTTGAACAAAATCTATTTAACTGGTGAATCATGTTGAAAATATATTCATTGCATCAATGTTGTGAAATATTTTTATTTGTGATTTGTGATTTTGTTGCGGTGTCTAACCAAGCAGTCAACGGAAGAAGAAGACTTGTCAAAAAAGATGTTTTAAAAGTACATTTATGTGTAGTGTGATTTTCATTATTTAGTGTTTTTTATTGTAATCTCAATTTTAAGCACATAAATGGTCTTATTTATTTATTTATTTTTTCTAATGTGTCTTGTGGCCTTATGGAGAATTAAGTGCCAATGAATGTTCTGCAAATGTTGACTTTGCCAATAAATCAAAATGTGGAAAAAAAAAAAGAGAATGACTGCTGCAAAAATGAATATGTAAGTGTCTGTCTTTTATCTGTCAGCCAGTATATTGCAAGCTTCAGATTAATCAGCACATTTCCTGTGAATAGTTTTCATATTTAAAGGTGCAGTATGTAAGATTTTTTTGTTGAAAAGATTCAATTCAACAAGTGACCGATTCTTACATAAAACATTTTTTATTTTAATTTATTTTAATTTTTGTTTTTTTTTAAATTTCAACACAATCATAGTTTCTATGTGATGACGTCTATGTTTTGTGTTGCAGAGACATCGACTGAAGTTAGCATTGCTAACAAGCTAGCCTAACCAACACTTCCTCTGTGTCCTGAACTCCCAGTCTGGACCACTAGCTGCATGACAAACTGAGCTAACTAGCTAATAACAGCTATAATTACCAGCAGTTAGCGGTTACTTTTGTGATATGACCCCTATTTGTTCTAAGAATGAATTTAACAGGTGGCCAGTGCTTACGTACTGCACCTTTAAAGAGTCATGTGAAATAAATCACAGGACATGAATTAAGCTGAGTCGTTGTTTAAGCATATCGCCGATCTACAGCAGTTTAAAATCACCTTGTTTCTGTTTAGCAGTGTTTGTCAGTCTGTTCAGGTGACACATGGGCAGTTAATTACACAGAGCTGAGCAGGATCTTTAGACTCAGATGGCTCGGGTCAAGACAACAGGTGTCCTGGGTGGCATTAGCAACGCTTAACAGATGACCGAGGCCAGAAGGTCGCGGGTGGCGTCATAGACACACTCCCTCATACGGAGCAGCTCCTTCTGACCACATTCTGCTCTGGGATACATTTTGAATTTAAAAAAAAAGGGGCCATGATGTAAAAACTAGAATAAAACGCAAACTCAAAAACATAATGTTTACCAGCTCTTCAAATGCAAGCTGAACATTACACTGTATGGTTCTCTGGAGACAGGACCAGAGCTTGAAGATTGCAGCCTGCACTCAATGATTTCTTGTTAAGTCATCTGATTAATTTGTGTTATTCACGCAGGCTGTTTTTCATGTGGCCTCGCCTGAGCACTAAATTTATGTTGCCTGAATGTTCATGTCAGACGCTGCTTTGTTCCGATCTTCAAAACATGCCGTTCTCCAGCAACAGAGGATGCTCTGTATGTTACGGCCTTTTATCTTTGCTGTAATGAAGGAAAAAGCAATAACATAAAAGTCTCCACCAGGCTTTTCACCACTGAAATCAATCATTCATGGTCATGGAAATGGAAAAACGGAGATGTTGAAGGCCACATTGAATCAGTTCATACTTTATTAGCCTGTGTTTCTTTTTTTGTGTGTTTTTACAGGATGAAAATGGACAAAAACAGGGTTGGTTGGTTGGTCAGTTGATGATCTAACAAATGCTCCAAGTAACATAAAGAAGAGGTGTTTTGAAGAGTCATTCTCACAAGCAAATTACCTTGAACCTCGAGCAGCACACACGCAGTGTTTGCAACGGTAAGGCTCAGGGCTTTTCGTTATTTGGAGAAAAGCGTGTTGTGGCTGGGAGCGCTGGTCCGCCACTTTGCTCCAAAAGGAGGAGGGGCATGATGACTTGCTCTTACAAGCGATTTACCTTGAAACTAAAACAGCACAGAGGTGCAAAAATGTTCTGTAATAATCACATGAGGCTCAAGTGAAAATAGAAATAACAAAGTGGAAAATGTTTTTTTTCTTGGAGTAAGCTGAACATCACAGATACAGGAAGGTTTGACAGTCACTCGATTAAAAGCTGCACTAAATATAATGAACTATATGCAACAGTTTCTTTTTATGGACAACAGAGTAACTAACTGTGTCTAATATGAAAGGTGTCACACAGATGGACAAACACACACACATGGATGATCACCTGACTCTCACCTTTACGGAGCGTTTTAGTGTCCTTCAGCTCGTTGTTTTGGTTCAGTCCTATACAGGCTTTTCACTTGTAATAATCACTACAGCTGTTAGAAGCTGCTGCCTGACAACAAACGTACACATGTAATGAGTAGATTTCATTTTCGGATGAGGACTAATTCCATTTTCATCTACAGTGGGCAGATGTTTCCACTAATTACGCTCTTCAAACCCACAGCACAATAACCTGTTCGCCACTAAACAGCAGAAAGACAAAGTTAGCGACCTGCTGGGGAACATAGCTTAGCACGTAGTCCTTACTGAGCCAGATATTTTCTTCAGGAGTTGGTGGAAACTAAACCAGAGCTACAAGTGAACTCCATAATTCCAAATAAACTTTAATTCCAGCTCCACAAAGTGATAATGTATCAGTCATAATTTCATATCTTGTTCAGCTGTTCCCAAATGGAAAGTGCTTCTTAGAAGTGAATGCTGCTTTGAATGCTGTGGTTTTGTTTGAGGATTTTAAGCAGCACATTTATAATCACAGAGCCACCAGTTGTCAATCCAACCATTCTCCTGAAAGGCCGATACATCTACTTTTAGTCCGTGTTTACAGAAACAGGAACGCATGTAAGTCTTCAATAAAAAGAAGAGTTAACGCCCAAGATTTTAAGAAAGTTATGCTTATAGCCACAAGCTGTTTAAAATTTGGGATGTATTAAAGGGATTTTTATAAAAGATTATCTGGCTTTTGCACAGAACACCTTCTTTTTAGCCAAACAGCAATCAGAGGGATCAGAAACATTACTAATCCTTCTCTTTCTTTCTCATTTTGACACATGAGACAGCTTCAGCAGATGTGAGCGAAACAGAGAAAGTTAACTATCAGAGTTAAAAGCCACCTGAAGACTTTAAACACAGCAGTGCTCTAGCTCAAGGTCGATCCCCTGATGGAAGTCAAGGGCTCCTATTATCACCGGCAGCACCCTACAGTATCTCTGACAGCTGGCATTCATCAGGAGACTCACAATTAATAATTTCATGACATCTCTAACAGAGGACAAGCTGTCATAAACACCATCAAGGTACTAAATGGCACGAAAATAAAGTGACTGACGTCAGCGCAGCTGGAGAGGATTCAAGGATTTTGTTTTGTGTGAGGTTATCCTGTGTTTAATTCAGTTGTATTCAGTCGTTTCCCTCCTGACACTGACATTTTCTTTTAATGTTGCTGTCTGATGGATTGCGAGGACATTTGATGCAAACATTTACACTGCCCAGTGGATGAATCCTAATAATTTGTCGATCCTCTGACTTTTTATCTCTCATGCCAAAAACAGATAAACAATTTAACTCTTCCAGTGAAATATGTTTTTCTACAAGTCAGAGGGGTTCAAACTATTTTTAACAGCCAGTGAGCTTTACATCCACGCGCTTAGGTGAACATTATTCGACAACCTTGCACCCTTCTGGATGACTAACTTTAATCTAGCGTCATCGTCAGGTTATGTGTCCAATACTGTGGATTTTACAACCAAGTACGTGCCATTAAAATCAGACATTCGTGTTTAGTGGCTGGCATTAGCATTTATTTCAAGCCACTGCTGTGGCATTGATGGCACATCCTCACAGAGCTGCCAGCATTGCTGTAGACACTTGTGCTCTGTCCCAAATCCATAAAACATATGATTCTAAACACCTTTTTGGTGTTCACACTTGAAAAATGACCAAAAAAATGCTTCCTTAAAGCTGATGCCTCTACGCATACTAAGTATGTTTGCTTTACTCTGCACAAAGGAGATGGTGGAGCAAGTCAGAGCTGACAAAAATTCAAATTGCTCTGAAGATATCTTTGAAAATAGATCTCAGGAAAAGCATATTTTTGTTCCTCTCTGTGAAGTTTAATTGGCATTAGCTTTCCAAATGATTGACATCAGACATTGGATGCATAATTTATATTGTTTGCTTCTTCTGCAAAGTAAAATTATGTGGATGTTTTTTGTATAATGGCTGCTTGAACAGTGAAGTCTGAGTGAGTGTTTAAGTTGCCTTTTGTGTATTTGCTGTTGAATTTTATATTTGATGTATTTCACAGGCACATCCAGGGACAGACATTGTAAATTTGCTTATGCTGCAAATTCTGTGGTGTGTGGCATCAGTTTATGCCACATACATATATACACATATACCAGTAAACAATTAATGAATTAATTAATTAGATATATTGTGGTGATAAGTATGTCGTACCTGCTGTGGCCTACATGCCACAACGTGTAGATCAAAATTAACCTTACTGTAAAATGGATTATATGGTTTTTAAGTTTGTTTCATATATTTAGGACTGCAAGAAAATGGTTCTAACAAGTGAACATGTATTTTATTATCATTCTATAATGTAAAGCAAAGCAAGGAGCAAATTTATAGGTCGACATGAAAAAAAATCCATTCACAGCGTGCTTATATTAACACTCATTGTTTAAACATGAGCTGCACTTGTGCTATTAATTTATTATGAGTTGATTTGAATGTCAGCCGAAGCTCTGTGGCTCATTAATTGATCACCATTAGCTGAATAACAAAAATGCAGAAAGCACTTGACCTACCGGCTTACTGAACAACAGTGACTCAACCATTCATAACCATGGCTTAAACCATAACCTTAAACACATACAGGTGCTGCTTATGCAACCACAGTAATAATATCCTATCAGGTGCACTGGTCATTCACAGCTATATACAACGCTATTCAAGATGAAATATTGCGTCATGGGTGCATATATGCAATAAAAGTCATTAAAATGTGTCACATTATTTAAAAAGCTTCACAAAACACAGAAATAAGAATTCAGATATGTCACAGAATACACAATCAAGTCAAACACCTAAATATCCCAGTCCAATTCTGAGTCTGTGACATGGTGATAATGTGGAGGATGAGAGCTGTTTTTTCTAATGTGACGCCATAATTTGTGCATCGTCTTCTGGCAGATACCCACATGTACCTGTAGTCACACTCACCAAGGTGGTTAAGAGGAGTATTGAGTCCCAAACTCCAGCAGGAGCGGCTCTTTCTCTCCCATCTCTACGTTGGAAAAGTTAAAAAGAATTGAGCTTTGGCCTTCAGAGTCCTGGTTCTTCAGGAATAATGCATTACCGGAAGCAGCCATCTGAAAAATGTCCATACGAATGTCAGTCAGCTTTAAAATACATATTAGTTCGAAAGTTGCTTTTAGATTGAAGAAAAAGTTATGAAGAATTCCAGTCAGTCCCATCACAGCTCCACGTTTCCGTGCTCAGGTGTAATTTATTTCTGGGCTCAGAGAGCCTCCCTGTGGTCATAAGCTGCATTCAAGTGCAATCACCCAAACTCTTTATAAAGAACTTTGGATTCTGTTCATCAGAGCGAATGAAAACATACATGAATAAGTGGTTACTCGTGTCACTTTCACCATCACTTCACCTTACTTAACCAAAACAATTCCCAAATGCACCTTGGATGCTGTAAAGCCAAATATTGATCTTCTGTTTCATGTCCTTCATTCAGTTCTTATCCCCAATTCCTATCCCTTTAAACCAAGAGTTATATTCAAGTCACTGAAGCATAAATTCACCCAAATTCAGTCATTTTTTTACTCATCCCTGTACTGATGGTGCGTTATGGGGTGTTTCATTGTATAAAAACCATTTGTGGAGCTTCAAAACAAAACAGCAAAGCAGCATTCTCCTAAACAACTAAGGGAGATGGAGACTTGTTTTAAAACATGAATAAACAACCGTATTAAAATGCAAAACATGTACAAGGGCTTTATTTATCTATATTTAGCTATATTTATCTGGCATAATCCAAGTCTGCAGAAGCCCTGATATTCAAGCTGATGTGAATAGACATTATTTACACTCTTGAAAAGCTGTGCTGTTGCTAAATGCAAATGCATTAGCACACATCCCATCCTGCTTGAACTTGCATTTCAAGGGTGTCAATAAAGTCTTTTCAAATCAGTGCTGGAACTGGTGACTTGGATTATGCTCAGTGAGCTGTACGGAGCCATTTTATCTTTGTCTTATTATATTTTTAAACAAGTCCCTGTCTACTTCAGCTCTCGACTTACCATCAACGTAAGGGGTTACATTTTTGGGTGAGCTCATCCTTTAAAGCAGTGGTGTCAAACTGATCCAGTAAAGGGCCATGTGGCTGCAGGTTTTCATTCCAACCAAGCAAGAACACGCCTGATCCAAATCAGGTGTGTTCTTGCTTGGTTGGCTGATTGGTTGGCTGATCCAAATCAGGTGTGTTCTTGCTTGGTTGGAATGAAAACCTGCACCCACATGGCCCTTTACTGGATCAGTTTGACACCACTGCTTTAAAGAATACCCATTATTTGCAAATGACAGTAACAAGTACAATGTAACTTGTCATTGTAAGATGAGACATGCGCAGTCCATCACCTGTGATCTGTTGAAATGACGAGGGCGGCAGGCGATCACCGTGATGAAGGAGAAGGTTGCCACGAGGATGGCAGCACACGACAGGACGAAGAAGATGTGGGTGTTACCTGCAATTAACGCAGAAGCAAACATGCTGCCTGTGAGTGTGCGATCCAGGGTTAAGGTCACAGTGAAACAACATTTCAGCAACGTCTGATTTCGACGTGTCTGTTTCCAAAGGTGGATGTATTTCCATATTTCAACAGCGATCTCGTGTCTTGAATGTTCTGGCTATTCATATTGGTATCAGAATACTCAGAACAACTTTGTTCCATTGTCTCACACGTAAGAATGTGGAAAACATCCCATCCGAAGCGTGTCACAACCATGGTAAAGGTTCATTCAGTATCTGGATGTCGTGAGATGTCAGTATCTCAGACAATCTGATACAGATGCTGCAAGTCACACAGCAGAATAGCAGCAACAGATGTCAAAGACCTCAACACAATGTTCAGATTTTCCTCTGAAAAAGTTGCTGACTAGGTGAGATCGTCTGACACTTAAAGCTGTTAATCATTAGCTTGAGTTGGATCAGAGCTGCAGTGAATCAGCTGAACCCAGGAGTCATGTGGTGAGCAGTCAGATCAATCTGTGCCCGGATTCCTCCATTTACACTGCTCCCCCCTCCACGTCTGTGGAACTAACGCAGCTGAAAGGCACATGGTGAGTTTTATCTGAAACACCTCATGACAAGCTTCTGTTGCTTTCAGGAATCTTTCTGGCTGTGGAAAACTACTTAAAAAAACAACAATAAAAATACACATTCAAATTATCATGAATTACTATCAGTCCCAGATTTTAAATTTTATCGCAATGCTTCAGATCACATAACACCACACACTGAAATATATGGAGGGCTAGTATCGTCTTGCAATTGGCCAGAAAAAGGTTTTTAATCGATATTAAATAGGGGTTTATCAAAAAGTTAATACCTTAATAATTCTGATAGATACAACATAAATAAATGTATGCAGATTTGACTTCAGTTTTTGAAGACAGAAGGACATAAAATTATAGTAGCAAAATTGAATTAATTAGATTACAGCAATTGGTATTCCTGAGTAGATAGAGTAGATTTATGTGAATTGATCCTTTAAGCATCTGCCCCTTAACTGTTTCATGCCCTGTTCCTTTTTTTGCCCACCTTCCTTATCATCGAACTTTTGGTTATGGAAAGTAGCTGTTAGCCTGCAGACATCAGTGTGTGTGTGTGTGTGTGTGTGTGTGTGTGTGTGTGTGTGTGTGTGTGTGTGTGTGCGCGCGTTTGTGTGTGTGTGTGTGTGTGTGTGTGTGCGTGTGTGTTGCCACTCACTGCCTCTCTTGACGTTGAGGCTGAAGGAGGTCTGCAGCTTGCTGATGTCATTGCGGATGGTGATTTCCAGGCAGTGGATCCCGATGGAGGTGAAGGTGTGGTTCAGTCGCAGGGTGTTTTCATACAGCATGCTCAGCGTGCAGCCCCCCGATGTGTCCGGCACACAGTTGGGCAGGACACGCCAGCACACCCACATGGGAGGACTGAAGACACACAAACGTACACATACATAGTGAATATAATTTCAAATCAAAGCTGCAATATGTAGGAAGTTTGTTTGTTTTCTATTCTGTTGATGCTGCTCCCTATTTCTTTTGACAAAGGAATAGACAGGAAGCCTGCTCTTATATACTGCACCTTTAAATGATAGAGAAGTAAAAGGATAGAAGGATGTTCTTATAATTTTATCATTTCCTTCTTGAATTGATCAAAAACATCAGATTTAATTGTGACTGCTTGTTTCTCTGCAATCAGGATAACCTGTTTTTCTATTGCAATTAACAGAAAATTTAAAAAAAAATAAATAAAAAAAAAAAGCAGCTGCAGCTTACCTTCCATCAACATGGAAAGCCAGACTGGTGTTCTGAGATACCTCATAGTCTGAAGGCCCCTTCAGCTCTATGTTTTTAATGGCATCTACAGAATAATTTCAGTTATTAGTCATGTCATCATTTTCTGGGGTTAGTTTAAGCACGACTTCACTTGGAAAGACACAGCATGTAGATTTATACAAATCCATTTTGACTACTAAACATCAAATGAGAGTTAAACATCATTTCACAATTCACATTTGTTATTTAAAGGCACTCTCTTTGATTAAAGGAGCAATATGTAAGAATTTTGGTTCGAAAAACAGAATGTGAATATCAGCTCTGAAGTTATGATGTCTTTGTATTGTGTTGCAAAGATATACATAAGTTAGCATACTAAGCAGCTAGCACCGACCCGGCCCGGTTTGAAACCCCTGTGCGAGTTGTGTAAACACCAACAGTCCCCTAATTCTCCAGACATCCAGTCTGCACTGCTAACTGCACAGCTAACTGAGCTAACTAGCTAACAGCAGCTATTGTTTGCAGCATTTAACGGTTACTCTGGTGATAACCCTGCATTTCCTTTGTATGAATTCAACAGGTGGCCAGTTCTTATCGTTTCCAAAGTAGGGAAGGAGTGACCTGCTTCATTTTATTGACATTCACTGAAACTCGACTAGGAACCCACGACATTACCTCACCGCACCATCTGATCGCTTTTATGCTTCAAGAAAAAACTGCAAATTACGGAAGCACTATGTACTTTTGTACTTTCTACTATATCAATGAGGTAATAACACCAACTCCAAAATGTTTCCATAACTGAATAAACTAGTTGTTCTCAGAGGAAGACAAAGGTCCCCAGAACACTGTTTGCAAGCTAGAAAGGTGGCAGGGTCCGCCAAACAAAAACAAACTAGAACACTATGAAATTTTACAAAAGTTTATTTAGCCTTCTTGGGCATGAAAAGAAAGATTGTCGATGACGATCTTTCTCCTCTGATTACACTTTCTTCACCAAAATCACATATTGCACCTTTAACGCTGAAATATTTGGACTCACCTAGCTGCAACTATTTGTTCATGCCTAAATGAAAAAAAACACAAAACAAAACTACAAACCGAGTACTTGGACATCCATGGAGTAGAAGTCAGTGAGTAGAGGTGCATATTCAGTCACATTCACCCCAACTTTCAGCCGCAGTGTGTAGTTCCCTGATTTTGCGTAATTATAGCGGACCACCGGCTCAGTCCCTTTAATCACCTCTCTGCAGCAGACATCAGATCATACATGAAAGGTAAAGAAAAGCCAAGCATTCATTTTATGTATTTTTTTCAGATAAGGACAAAGTCCTCGTACCCGTTCCCCAGGTCCCAGGTATAGGTGAATTTTGCCTTGCTGAAGCTCTTCTGGGGGTCGAAGAGTTCGAACATGGTCTCAGTGGGGATGTCTGAAGCCAGCTCTCCTGTGTCCCTCACATAGGTGGCATTTCCATCCATCTGATAGAAAACCAACTTCCCAGCGATATTTTCTGTTCAAATAGAAACGGATATATTTATCTGCGACGCCTGTAAGAAAAAGTTGAGATGAGAAATGCCGCGTGACCTACCCAAATCTGTCAAAGGGTCTGCGGTCTCTGCCACACCCAGGACGGCCAGGAGAAGGAGCATCAAGATCCAGGCGACATTGTTTCTGGAAGCACATCCCACAGTTTAAAGAGAGGGAGCAAAAAGTATCAAATATCTTAAATGTAAAAGATGTTACAAGTACCTTTCCATATCTGCGGGTCCTCTCAGAGGACCTCAAACAGAAGATGTTAATCCTGAGAGGAGGTAAAGGCGTGATGAGGCTCCTTCTGACCGAGCACACAGATGAGAGCTGCATGAAGGCTTGAAATTGTCACCATGCGTTTCAATCATGTGGTTCGGGGGGGAAACAACGAGCTTCTGAGTAGGAGGCTCTGGCCTGGGTCACATTCCTCTCAGAGATATC
The DNA here is from genome assembly GCF_904848185.1 of Acanthopagrus latus. Classification (NCBI taxonomy): domain Eukaryota; kingdom Metazoa; phylum Chordata; class Actinopteri; order Spariformes; family Sparidae; genus Acanthopagrus; species Acanthopagrus latus. The sequence continues at coordinate 8,646,069 of NC_051058.1, forward strand.
TCTCTGAGATATACAGTATTTATGTGAAAGAAGAAATCAAAACAAAGTTTAGATTTGATAAGGAGGCTGGATACAACTTTGCTATTGGAGATATCCACATGGTGGTGCTATCAACTCAAGAAATAGACAATAGTTCGTTCTAATACTAAATATGCCTTATATAAAAGTTATTAACAGTTCTACGTTCATATTTGATTGTACATTTTGGCATATTGTTTTGACTTTTGTCTCTTGTTTTCAGTAAAGACAATAAATATGTTTAATAAATAAATATAATTGCACATTAAAGAACAAACCGACTGCTTGGGCCAGAGATCCCCTCCCTCTGACCAATAAGGTGTCAGCAATCAAGCTGAGCAAGCCAATGATCAGGTCCAACCTGTTCACATCAGAAACACACACACACACACACACACACAGTGAGAGACTGCTCACACACAACACTGAGGAGGAAAGACAGATCAGCAGCAAATATCACACAATAATTACTCTGAGTCAAACAGGGTCTTATGCTAACCCTAACCTTAGCAAACAGATCTGTAGCTGTGCCTAACAATGGGATGAATACAGTTTCTTTGTCGGCGTCATTGACAAAGACTGCATGCTATTAACGGTCACAGTGGGTTGCTGACTCTTTTTTGTTTGATGACTCTTTATGGCCTCACACTGCCCCACATAAAACTGATTCCAGATCCACATAATGAAGGTAGTACAGATTTTAAATATAAATTAAAGAGAGTGTTAGTATTTGATTGGTACTTTGAGAGAGGAGGTGAATCAGTAATTGTCTGACACTGTTAGACGTCACTTGTTCCCCCGAGGCCTCCGGCTGGGTTAATCCAGCCATGTTTGCAAACATATCAAATATGTTGCAACTAGAAAATGGTGGGTGGTGTATTTCATATTTTCTGGGTCACTTTTGTATGTAAAATGTTCACATTTACATGGTTGATGATAATTTACATCGTGTAAGTGTGCAGCCTTCCCTGAATCTTAATAAGTTTAAGTCACAGCAAAAAAAAAAAATCCCAACTGGTGATTCAGCCCTCATGGCTTTTCAAATGAAGGGGTTTATCGCCCCCATCAGGCCATGGGCAGTAATGTTTTACAGTAAAGTTTTCACAGTTTCACATTGTAAAAACATGTGGCCCATTCAGGGGTGAGTTTATCATGATCTCGGTGGCCAAGTACGTTTACTCAGGAGTCAGGGCTTAAAGGATCGGTTCAGACCAAAATTCATATTCTTTCAGTGTCTACTCACCCTGTTGCCGACTGGAAGTCTTGAAGCTTTTGTTGTCCACGAAACATTTCTGGCAAACAGTGTTCCAGCATTCTCCTCAACAACTGCGGCGGATGGGGACTTGTTTTAAAACAACCAAAAATGAAGGCTTCATAGAGCTCATCTGCCATAAGTCAGGTCACGTAGACAATATATGATACATTTTAATATGTAATCATTTAGGTTGTATAAAAACAGCAATTCACACAATTGACGGCTACATTCAATTCCTTTACAGATTGTTTAACAATATTTTCGTACAAAGCGCGGAACATGTGGCAAAGAAAAGGAAATTGTACTGAATGCGACTCTATGCCAGTATACAGCGTTATCAAAACCAGCTCCACCTCAATCAGTGGCAACATTTGAATGCTGATTATTATCATAACAATTATAAGAATAATCTTAGGTCACCATATATAATGGCAGTGGGGCAATTCTGCATAGTGAGTACTTTTCAAAGAAAGAGTACTTTTTAACGAAATACTCACATATTTTTCCTCTGAATGAAAGAGTTGTAATAAAGTATTACTGCACTGCACTATTGTTAGAATGCTTCTCCTTTAGTAGAGGACCACTACTACACAGTGCTGTCCAGACATTTGTATCACAGCGCTCCCTCTGGGCCAATCAGGGCTGTTGTTTTTGTTTTGTTTTGTTTTGTTTTCAACACAAACACCAATGCCAAAAATGCGTCATGCCTTCAGCGGTTGTTTATTATTTTATATATCTATAACACATGCAGCATCACACGATCTCATAACTTTTTATTACACCTCATGTTTCCATTTGTTTAGCGGCTCTCGTGACGTCACGCTCCCCCCCTCTCTGCTTCTCTCTCTCAGTCAGTCAGTCAGTCAGTCAGTCAGTGCGTGAGCCGTCGGCCGCTGTGCGTCTCCCTCACCACAGGCGCGGAGTGAGCGAGGGTGCGGACACAAGGAGCGGGAGCGTCTGCGGGGATTTATTGATCCGGAGCGACTGAGACACCTGGATTTAACTGCTGCTGCGTGTTTTTTGTTGTTCATCTTTTATTTGAATTCCTTTGACTTTCTGGGCTTGAGCGAACCGAACCTGCCAAACCATGTCTGGGGCTCCGGAGGATGTGAGCAAGCTTACCGAAAACACATACAAGGTGAGCGAAAGGCGATGATTGATGGATCATTGATCCCTGCGTTTGGATGAGGGTTTATATGGGATTATCAGATTTGTTATAGTTTAACCTCCTCCTTTTTTTTCTTTCTTTTTTTTTGTACCTTAAATCACGGAGATAACAAAAGTTAAATTGTCAGGCAGTTTCCCCCCTTACCTGACTCATTATTTTACTTTCTCCCACAGTAGCTTAAACTTTCTACGCTACAAGGGCAGCAGAATTAATTACAAGCCTGCAAAGTCCAACAACAACAACAACAGCAGAAGCCACTTCAGGCACGCACCTTAACGTTTAATAAGTGGAGGATAAATAAGTCAAAGCAAACCACAGGTGAAGTCTGTCTGACAGGCGATGAGCGCCACTCAACTTGTTGGGCCATGTCAAATGATTTAATCACTAGTCATTTGATCACTGGATTAGTTCAGTGACAGTGGCTTAATCTAATCATGCTGCCACCCTCTGCCTCTCCCCTGTGATAAGCAGCCGAGAGTGTGTTGAAATCTACAAGACAGAGTTTAGAGGTTGGAAGGTTGTTTTATGGTGTTTAGATTTGGTTTAAGTTTAAACTTTTATAATAGAATTAGGGTAAAATACGACTTTATCAATGGGAAGTCCTCCCAGATTTAGCAATATAAACTCTCAGTCTCTCTCTCTCTCTCTGTGTGTGTGTGTGTGTGTGTGTTATGACAGAGACAGGGAGAGAGAGTCAAACCTGTAGTGTGCAGGGTGCCACAGTTTCAGCTGGGAGGGAGAGACGAAAAAGAAAGAAAGCAAGGAACCTGTTTCCCTCTTTCTCTCTCCTCCTCTCTGCTCTTTTGCTTCATGTAAAGTCATACCTGCCCCTTCTCATTGTTCTATTGAGGGTGTGCCAGGGGAATAGAGACTGGGAGGTGAACAGCACTTGATTGTTGAGGCATTTCAATAGAGAGAGAGAGAGAGAGAGAGAGAGAGAGAGAAGGGGGGGCTGGGGGTTTGGGAAGGGAGAGTCAGTGATGAAGTTCATGCCGCAAATAGCAGTGTGGGACTTTGCTCTTTTGACGGGAATTGTGAGGCACACGTGCAGGGGTCAGGTTAAAGATTGAAAGTTTTATTGTCCTCACATGGCGGTATTTATAGAGCAAAAGCACAAACACTTGCACTTGTTTTCATGCATCTCTCTTCTTCCGCCCACTCCCGTAAAAATAGCCCCACGAGTTGTATTATCCTCGCCGAGCCCTTTTATTTATTTTAAAAAATTTTTTTTTTTTTTTTGCAAAAAAACTTAAGAAACTGGAAATGTTCACGAAAGAGAACGTGGCAGTACAACAAAATGTGTGCAACTGTTTTATTTTCATCTTGCTGATTGACTCCACAACCCCTCAATCTGTGGCTGTTCATTCCAGATTGTGATGGACCAGCTCAACCCGGGCCTGAGGAACCTGGTCAACCTGGGGAAGAGCTATGAGAAATCGGTCACAGGTCAGTGACATTCAGCGTCAGCAGCATCTCCCTGCCAATCAGAGAGTTTGTTTTGAGTGGGTTTCGTCAGAACATTATGTGATCCAGTCAGTGACCTGATGATGTTTGTCTGTCTCCCGCACGCAGCGATGACTCTCTCCGGGAAGGCCTACTTCGACGCCGTCTCGAAGGTCGGAGAGAACGCGATCGTGTCTCCCGTCTCCAGAGAGCTCGGTGAGTTTCAAGCGAGTCCAGGTTACATCCAACACCTGCGGTGATAAACAGCAAACCTCAAGGGGGCCTGCTGGATATCCATGTTCGAATGTCTCTGTGGTGACGCCAGGGCTCGAGAAACATAATGAACCCTCACCCTCATTCTGACAAAATGTGCTACCAGGAGTAGTATGACATTATGGGATTTAGATGTATTCACTTTCTTGTTGAGAGTTAGATGAAAAGATTGACACCACGCTCATGTTTGTACAGCAAATATGAAGCTCGAAGTTAGCCTGGCTTATCATAAGGACTGGAAACTGGGGGAAGAGCCAAGCTGAATAGCTCCAAAGGCAACAAAACCCACCTATCACACCCTCTGTAGCTCACTAATGAAAATATAGCTAAAAACTCAAAAAGTAAAAAAGAGCCAGTAGCTGTTGCCATGCTCCAGGATCAATAACAACCACATCCAGTTTTCTATGCTTACCAGTAGTTACAGACTTAGGTACATGATGTTACATGGAGTTACCCTACCTTACCCTTACCCTAACCCTGGAGTCAATAATATCCTTTTTTAACAGAAACACAATCCTTTCCTCAAGTTTCCAAAGTATTTTTCTGATTAGTAACAGTGCTTAAACCTAACCAAAGTGATCTTTTCCTAAACCTAACCAAGTAGTAAGGATGACCAAGCTGAGCCTAAGGTATATTTTCCATAACCCAACCAAGTAGCTTTTGGGGCTAAACTTTATCAAGACTTCATCGAACTGCAACCATTTCAACATTTACTCATGTAATGTTTGTTATGTCACATTCGTAAGCTCCTTTTTCATCTTGTTGCCAGGTACAGTGCTGCCGGCAACAGACATACCTCGTAAAAATGCCAATTTGTCATCTTGTCATCTATGAGTTAGGCATACACAATATGCGTTTTTAATTAGTAATGATTAAAGGGACAGTTCCACAGACTCTGTTGCCTTTGGACGGATCCATGCGAACTGTTTGCGTCAGTTTCTAGTCTTTGTGCTAAGATAAGCTAGCCACCTGCTAGCTGTAGCCTTACTGAGTCATACTGATCTTGATCTCGTCATCTAGAAAGTGAATACCGGTGAACCCCCCCAAAAAGTCTGTCAAATAATAGAAACTGGACGTCATCTAAACACTCTTTCTACGCAGCTTCGTCACGGTAACACATTTTGCCTCCATACATTCGTGATCACAAATACAAGTCAATTATGCAAACATCTGGAGATAACAGTGATTGAACCCTCGCGGCACAGCAGCGGCAGAAATTCATCATTGCCTGCTGTCTCCCTCTCGCTCTGATTGAAGTGCCTCCTCTCCTCTGTCTCTTCTCTGAGGCTGCCATCGAGCTCGTACAGGTTGTTTTTTCATCCGCGGAGTGACTCATCTCCAATTATTGTATTAGTGGTAAAATTTGGAGCTGACCCACTTTGTCCATTGGCCCTAATTTTGTGCTATAATGATCAATCAAGCTGTTTTCGTATTCTGCCGCGTCACCCCTGCAGGGTTATAAATTGGCCTCACGTAAGCTCGGGTTGATGTGACACGCGGGGAAGCAAGAGTAGAGCAGGAAAATGGAAAAATAATGCTCTGTCATTTGGTCTTCAAAAGGATAAACTGTGACCACAGTGGGTACTGTTTCCATTTACATCATCGTACGTGTCTTTGCAAAATTGCTGCAGACTTTCCTTTTCGGGACGGCTTTTTTGCATTGCTTCAAATGATAAACAAAATGTGATGACATGTCAGGCCGGGTGAAGCGACTTTCACAAAGCCGTCACTGTGCGACTGAGACATGATCGGGTGTGGCTGTCACGTTCGGACGAAGTGTCAGTAAATGCATAAGGAAGTTGGCGAAATACCAACGCAACCAAGCCATAGGTTAGAGCAGCGTCGGCGTCGGAAAATGAAACCATGAAGAGAACATTTCATCCCAATGAAAAACTGAAGAATTAACTTTTACTGTGATTGAAGAAAATGCTCGTGCTTCACTGTGATGCAGATTTGATTGAGTTTGTCAGGGCCGCACCTCAGTTAACAACACTTCATTGCTTCATTAAATGATATGTTTACCTCACATGGCCGGTCGTCTGACATTGTGACTGCGTACCAGAAACAGCGAGGTGGAAAGTTAGCAGGTTTAACATCCATTATTGCACTGAATGACTTTAATTATGAGGAATACATTTTAATCAGAAGAGAAAGATCTTCATTAACTGATCTTTTTTTTTATGCCTAAACAAACTAAACAAATTCTCCTCTTCTTCATGACTGAATAGACTGGAAAAGCAAACTATAAGCCTCAACGGTATTTTCCTCTGAGAACAGCTTGTTTACTCAGTTATGGAAAAATATATATGAGTTTGTATTATTACCTCTTTAATAGCACAAAAATTGCGACCCTTTAAGACAAAAAATACATTTATGTCATTAAATCCTAAAGAACCTGATATAGCCTTTAAAGGGATTGACATTTTGTGCGGTCACTGGACCCCGATGGTGAGAATCCATCCTTACATTAGATTGAAATGGCTCCTGGTACAAAGGCACATGTAGTGTCTCTCGAGTTTCCCGGAACAGACGACGACAAGACTGTGTGAATTCTTTCACACATTGCAGGAGCATGGCAGCAAACACACTGAACAAACAGACAGACAGAGGAGACTGTCTTCCCACCACTGATCCTCCTCATCCCCCTGTTCCTCCATCTGCCTCACCAATCCCCCGCCAGTCTTAACTGTCTGTTTTTGGAAGCCTGGATCAAACTGTGCAGAAATGAAGGAACATTTAGTTCTGTTTTTTTGTTTTTTTTGGAACAATACAACTAAACACAAGACATGAGACAGAGTCAAACAATGGTGGATGTGTCAGAACCTGAAGACGTTACGGCAGTACAGCTGTCCTCCTTGTTTCCGCGTGAACGCTTTTACGGGATTCACTGTTTCTCATTATTGCCTCAAGTGAATCTTATCACTCGCTCCATCTCTGGCAGTAGCATGCTCAAAGAATCCAGTATAATTTCCTTTAATCTGCACCCCTGTCAAGAATGACGGACAAAACACCTAACCATTTTGTTATGACGAGCTCTCAAACTGCTTACAGACGAGACGGGTTGTGGGGTTTTTTCCACTCTGTGTGAATGGAGTGGTGTAAAAAGCACTTGCGTCACAGTGGTTGGCAGGTATTTGCAGAAAGTTACCTGAGGCTTTGACTTCATACCGCATTGCTCCTTTTTTCCAGGACCACATTTTTCTCTTTCACATCGATGGTATAATTGAAGTGAAAGTATAAGGGGCGGCTTGAAGCCAAATGTCACAAAAGTCAGACGTGAGTAAACACCTGTAGCAAAACCTGTGCACTTTGTTCGCTTCCTCTTAAAAAAGTTACTTGAAACTTTTGAGGCAGTTAGCTACAGCTACTAATAGCCAGCCTCCTTTTAACCCTCAGATGAGATTTTGTCTCATCATACTTCACCTAATCTAGTCCCAAGTTTTCCATCTGTGGTCGTGTAATGGGCTGTTGGCTGTTTCCAAAAATAGTTGAGAATCTTAAAGGTTTAAAACTAGGCTATATAATGTTTGAAAGAGGAAACAGCACTGCCAATTAAAGGATGTAATCTGTAAGCAATAAAACACACCTTCATTCAATAAACGTTGGGGTTTTGCCACTTTTCTTGACGTGTGGATGCTAATGTTCGCTAATGTAAGACAGATAAACAAAACACAGTAGATCCAAGGGCTTTAGGGTTAGGGTTTGGTCTTGGACTGGTGTAGCTAATGGTCTCTACTGTTGGCTAACATAATGTGTAAAAGTAAATAACAGACAATAGATTAAGGGATTTTAGGCATAAGGCTTCTTCTTCTGCCCTGGTTGGTTAGCACCTGTAGCAAGGTGGCTAATGTCAGGTAACATAAGGAAGATATTCAACATATTCAGGGGCTGCATGTTTCTTTGGACTGGCATCACCAGTCGTATTGCTTTGTTACTGATGTTACTGAGCTTGACTCGGCTAATTTGTGCAAGGTAATGCTTTGCCACAGTATCATTTAGCATGAGTAGTTTGTTGTTTTCTGCTTTACCACCCATTCTTCTGGCTTCGGACAGGATGCCTGATGATCTCGTTTGTAAAGGAAACTTAATGTAAATGTTAATAATGTGTTATCAGTTTTCAGTGGCCTCGGCCACTACACCAGAAACATCAGTCTTGTTTTAGAGCTAGTTCCATCTGTGAAATCACTTCACATTAGAATTAATAGATTTCTTTTTGCCGTCATCCCCCCTGCCAGTGCAGTGCAGCTGGCACGCAATATATCACTCTGTAGATTTAAAAGTCATAGTTTTCAGTGGGTGTACAATTAGAAACTTCCTGTGCATTAGCGCATGACTGGACTCTGTAGGGAGTTGCCATTCCGCTCTGAAAAGCAGCAGGTAGTGGGGGACTGAAAATGTAACAGCAGAAAGAATAGCACCATCCCCACCCCTTCCACCTTTTCTCTGCACTGTTTGCCACGCCTCAGTCAAAATTGTTTTTTGAAATATTGAAGCACAGTCAGCATGATAAAAATGGTAATGTCTGCCAGACGGTTTTTTTTTGTTTTATTTTGGGGGGGGATTCATACTGCTGAGTGTTTCCTGCCGATAGCTACTGAGGCAGGTTTTTGACTTTTGAGAGGAGCCACTTTGCTGAAGGGTTGTTGATGTTATGATTAATGATAAGAGTCTGTGACATTTCAAACATCTGGCTGGGAGCTATGAAATGAGATTACTCTCTAGACTCACCACGCGGTATCGCCTGTATAATCAATACACGGAGGGCAATTTAACTGTAATTACAGACATCATCACCAGAAGCATCAGGGAGCTAAATGGTTCCCAAAAGTCAGAAGATGCTCCTCCCTTTATTTTTCTCCCTGTGTTATAATTTGTGTCTGAGAACACCTGGAGCAGACGTCTGTCCTGGCCCCCCAAAAAACTTTTAGAATCTCAGAAGTCTTCTCGTTCTTGTTGCAAGTGTGGGTAGTTAACTTCCTTTGTGTGAGAGAGAAGACTGTTATGTCTCCTTAATGAATGCTGTTTATATCTCGACCAATTAAGAATAGGCCTATAGGGTGCCCTGGTAGCTCGCGCCCCATGTACAAAAAAGTACAGTTGTTCAATTTTAAGCCAAGCGATGTCAGCATGAGTTAGAATAGCATAACAACTGGAGGAGGATACAGATCGCCTGGGTTTGTCCCAAATGAAAGATATCTGCTAACCAGTACCTCTGAATTATTAACACATTATGTTGTGTATTTCCTTTGTTAAAAATTAGTTGTGATTATTTCAACAGAAGCAGGCTAGCTGTGCCCGCCTGCTTCCTGTTATATACCATGATAAGCCAACGGTCTCCTGACTCCAAACAAACACCCGGAGCACAGGCATGAAAGTGTTATCAATCTTCTTATCTCGCGTTTGGCAAGAAACTGATAAGGCTAAATATGTTGAACAATCGCTTTAAACCCCAGAAGTGGCATCCGCTGAATGTCTCACGGTGAAAGTAAGTGTTGTTTCTGTGGAAATTAGCAGGACAACGTCCTGTCAACATTTCTGGACCATAAAATATCAGTGACAATACCTGCAATTGTGTTTTTACAAACCAGATATAGATTAAAAGCAAAACAAACAAGGAAGACTGGAGGTTGTTTCAAAGAGTTCACTCAGTGTTCAGTCAGTTATGACTCCTCTCGTCACACCCCACAGCCCTCTAATGATCCCAGACCCAGATCTAACACCCTCGTCCTGCGTCCACCATTAAACTAAATGCACTCAGGCACGCTGGGAGTTTCATCCATGGAACCTCTAAAGAGACCAGAGACTTACTGCTCTTAAACCCCGTCACACTTGAGTCCATTCACAAAAATACCCCATGATTCTTCTTCAATCGCTCCTTTGCTTGCTTGGCGTCTGGCGTTGTTTATTAAGGATTTCAACCAGTATGTAGTGGAAATCCTTGTCTATAAAACCTGAAAAACACCTTGTTCTTTTTTTTTCACAAAATGTACACATGAACCACACGTCATTTTTAGGGTTATTTGAGGTTTACAGTTTGTTTTATTTGCTGTAGTAATGAACGATGTTATGTGCTGTGCGTGATGGCAGGTCATCGCTCTTTGTTAAGGAAGCTGTCATAGCCATCGATCTGCAGCAAGCACAGTAGACATGCTGAATGACACTAGACACTCAAAACACTGATCAATAATAAATTAGCACTAACCCAAAAAGGTCACACTTTATATTCATTATCATGAGAAACTGATGATCAATATTCAAGGTGGCGTGTCTGTAATAATGACTGCAGAGTGATGTCCAGTATGCTCTGTGAGTTGTTTGTGTGTGAGGTTTGTGTGCACAGGAGAGCTGAGATGATTAGTTGACTGACAAGAAAAAGAAAAACGTCTTGATATTGATTCATTATTTAGGTCATTTTTAACACAAAAGTTGTGATTAACTGCCAAATGTTGTCTGGTATATTCAAATATGAAGACGTTCTGTTTTTCTTTGCCATACAGTCTATCATTATTGATTTCTTGAAAAAATAATAAGCAGATTATTCGCTAAGCTAAATAAGTAGTCTTGTTGTGGCAGCTGTTGGCCTATTGGGGAAGCCAGCACTGTTGTTAGCCTGTTGGAGAAGTTAACACTGATGTTAGCCTGTTGGAGAAGAAAAGATAGCATGTAAGCTTTGAATTTCTTGAACTATGTATTAATGAGTGTACTCTATGTTCTCCTTTCCACCAAAATAATTAATGTCTTGAAATCGTCAAAGCTAAAACTGAACGCCCACTTATCTGTCGATCATAATAAGCATTCCATCATATCACATGGTCTTCAACAGCACATAAAGTTGGCCAGTGGTCATTTAATTGTAGATGTATTTTAAAATTATGAGCGTTTTTGAGCCTTCCAGTTGTTGGTGACAGAGTTTCAGCTTATTCTTGAACTTGAGAAACAGCCATTACCAAGACACTCTCTCTGTTTATCGAGCTGAGATTCTAATAATATCATGATTCATGCCGTGGCTTTTGGTTGTGGTTGCTTGTATATACAAGTTGTGCAAATGTGCATTAAGTCCCAAGAGTTTTAGAATGTAGTTGGTTTGATTCAGGAAGATTTTTATTTTAAGTCTTTATGATTGTGGTGATATTCCCATGAGATGACAGGACATCTGTTCACCCCACAATGGATGACAGAAGCGTTTCTAAGATCTGAATTCTTTTTTCGAGCGACCCGTGTCACAAGGAACACTCTGTTCTGCACTCGAGAGGGAGTTTAACCACAGTCACCTCTCCATGTCTTTCTGCCGCAGTGGATTTTGCATTAATCACATTGACATCAGTATGATAACAGGAAGGGAGTCGCTCATCTATGGCAACCTCCAAACACCATCTCTCCCCACCTGCACTGGAATGCGTATAATTTAGATACCATTCGATCCTGAGGAGGTGTCCTCATTCCATTACCCACACTGCAAGCACCTTGGGCAAGCCGAATGATGCATTTCAGCGATAAAACCTTGCTACGAGGCGATGACCAATGACTGCAGCCAAGTTCAACTCTGGTGTCACTTGCACAATAGAGGGAAGTTTGTTTGTGAAGTGGTGAAATGAAGGTGAGCCAGAGAAAAGGCGCAAACAGGTGAGTTGCCAGATCTTGCCCAGCCAGCGTCATCCCATACAGATTGCTTATCAAACCCCAGTAGGCACTGGTTGCAAGGCACTCCCAGCTCATAAATGGCATCACCTGTTGAGAATGTCAAAGGCGTTTCCCTGTGTCCTGTCAGCAGTCATACATTTTTACATTACATTTTTTGAGCACCTATAGTCAACAGAACAGTTGGTAGGCTATATGGATTTTTCAAACCCCTCAGGCCACGTGACTCAAATCCTATTTTTTCTAAGTTTATGGCTGCATTTAGGATTTTGGTGTTACAGAAACACATTTGCTGTATTTAGGATAGAAATGTCGCTACTGCAGAGCCGTCTTAACTATAAAACATCAGGAAGGAAATCAAAGTTAAAAATGGCATGGCAATGACATTAGCTTGTTGGAGAAGCTAACACTGATATTAGCTTGTTGAAGTTAACAGTGATATTAGCTTGTTGGAGAAGCTAACACTGATATTAGCTTGTTGAAGTTAACAGTGATATTAGCTTGTTGGAGAAGCTAAAGTCGATGTTAGCCTGCTGGAGAAGCTACCACTGATGTTAGCCACTTGGAGAGGCTGCCTCATCAAAGCTAAAATTAAATGCCTGTTTTTCTTAACCATCATACTAAGTCAGCTCAGCTCATTGAAAAGCAAATTGAGACAGCCATTTTCAAGAACATAACAGGCAGTCTTGTGAATGTTCCGAACGCTGATACAGGCATGACAAGACAAGTGCTGATTAAAGACTCAAGATAAGACAGTTAGGAATTCCTAAGCTAAGCTAAGATACAAATCTGAGACAGGACACGGTCATGACTTCGGTTCTGCAGTTGGAAGATAGGACTTCCTCTGGTTGTCAGCTCAGGCTACCGAGCTACATGTGTTGGGTAAAATAGTAATTGTCAAAGTTCATGTTATCTGGTCGTGAGCTACTGCATACTATTCACTATTCACTGTGATAAAGTCCAGCATGGCGTAAGACAGTGGAGGAGAGAGAAAGCCAAGTGTTCATCATGAATCATAAGTCGTATGTGTGAATCATCATGGATTGTGTACTTTTCCACGGGTATCTTTTATGAACCACGTCCTAACCTATGATGACATTCTGTCAAGAGAGAGCAAATCGCCAGCAACAGACAGAGATGCGAGATGAGATAAACAGGGAAACGGTTGCTATGCTGTTGTTGTTCTTTTGAGGTGATGAACCTGAATAGCTGTCCACATCAGCCCAGTGGTTCCAGTTGCTTTTTTTTCATTCACACTTCTAGCTAGAGAGAATCCATTTTTACCTTTACTTTTACACCTCAGCCCTCACACCTTATTTCGTCAGAGAGAAAGCCAAAAAGCATCAAATCTTCTTTACAGCGTTGCACTCTGTACCTCTCAACACCGCCTTAAGTTGCTCATGTGACAGATTCACGAGTCACTGTACAGATTATTAGCCTGTGATAGCTTTCTGTAGCATTTAGCCTCCCTCAGGCAGACTTTCACACCTTGTTAACCCCAAAGGTGAAACCTGCAGGTGTCCTCTTTGAACCCCCCCCCCCACTGCCCCTCTCCCGGCCTTTCTCAGCCTCCCCCTTCCAGCCCAGCGCACGCTGTTGTTGGGGCTGTACAAACAGCCCCCGAGCCCAGCGCCACCCCTCCCCGGTCTGAGCACAAAGGCGGCATTTACCAGTACGTTCTGGTGACCTTCAGAGGGCAATGTTGTTGTAGCTGGACGCTGCCCGCTGGATCACCAAAGTTACAGCTCTGTATCAGCGGGTGGTTATATGTGTTTGCCCAGCGTGGAGGCGTGCAGGGAGGAATGTCAGGTGTCGGGTCAAACGTGTATGTGTGGTGAGGTGGCTGACGTGGGCAGCTCTCGCAAGAGGTGAACCCAACACCTGTGCTCGCCCAGCAGTCTTCAGAAGGTGTTGAAATCCTTGCAGGCTGTTGCTCTTTTCCCCAGTGACACAATCACATGTCCAGATATGAGGTCCCCGTACTGTTTGCACAGGATTTACCGGAGCTCCGTGTCCTATAGTAAACCTTGAGTCTAGATTTCACCCCATTGTGACAGAGGTAGCACTATAAACTGCTTAGCTGCGATTGTCCACTTCTGTTTACAGTATTGACTCACAGCCATTGTCTCATGTCATACGCTGCTCTATCTGTGCAGTAGCCTGTCTGTGAATGAATGGAGACTGTTCTATATCTGACCGCACAATACCAGAACCTTTTCATGGAGATTACTTATTGACAGCTGTTCAAATATTGAAAGGAGATAAGTCATCTGTAAAATATGGGCTGTAACGATGTATGCAAGGCTTAATGAAAAGTATAACGTCTACACAGGAAATTTAGAAAGTGTTCATGTTTTTGATGGTTCTCTTCTCAAATGATTATGGATTCCTGGCTCGTTGTTGTCCTTTTGGATGCTCAGTTTCTCGTTTCTGAACGGTCAATTCAGTTGGTTGTTTTCCAAAACTATATACTTCTAACTGCTGCTCACTTTAGTCTTGGTAGCTATCGTATCGTACTTAGTTAACAAGAAGCTCAATTGGCGTTCAACTCCAAGCTGGAACTACATCGGGGGCTGCCAGACACATCTTGAGGGACAAAGTGGCTAGCTGGTTAGCATGCTAACTTCAATAAACATCTGTACATAACAGCACAAATATGTCTTTAATATAACACCAACACTGCTGTCCCCTCACACTCTGTTGATAATATTAGTTTCCTTTTTTGGAATGTTTTGAAACAAAATTTCCCTTTCTTTGTAATAATCTCTGAAATATACTTAAAGTTGTTCCTGATGTCTTCGTAGGTGTGGTTCTGATGGAGATCGCAGAGGCCCACAGAAAGGTCCACAATGAACTGGAAGAGAATGTGAGTAGCCATAAAATACATGTGTTAATATCCTTTATTTCACCGTTTACAACTTCTATAGAAAGACCAAAACCAGCTGTGAGCCTACAAATGAGCGCAAGCCTGATACATCTTACATCTCCATTACTGTATTGTATTATTGTTATTGTATTGTTATTGACAATTTGTCATCATTTCCCCGCCTCCTGGCTGATCAGCAACTGAAAAGACAATGGATAGTTCAGATCTAGAGGGACATCAGGCCATATTTCATTGCAAAAAAAAAACAACAAAGAAAAACATCTCCTGGCTAATGTTGGCTTTCAGTCACTTTATAGCTAATATCACTTCAACATTAATGTAAAGTTTGATTGTGATGAGCGATACAATGGCAAAAGGTTTCAATTTATCCTGGAATTTCAATATTTTTAGCCTCTAGAATTGAAAAACACTGGGTTTGATCAAGCCTTTGTGTTGGCTAGGAAGTTGTTGATGCTCATGTTAGCTAATGGGCTATCAAATGTGTTGTTTTACCTTGAAATGTGGCCCTTTTCAATTGTGGATTAATTGGGAAGCTGATAGCAATAATTTATCAGACTGTTATGTTAATACAACTTTCAATGTCGAACACAGCAGCATAACATCCAAGCATTAGAGCTTCCCACCCTGAGCGCAGCTGTGTGAATGTGAATGCTCTATCCTGCTGCCGTAAATACGCACCAGCTTAATAAACCAGCCAATGAAAAGAGCGCTGTCAGATTAGCAACATGTCTGAGTTCTGTTAATTAACAGAAAGCCAAGCTTGGTCTTTTTAATGGAAGCAGTTGACAATACAAAAAATATGCTAGGGAGTGGAGCATAGAGGACCATTTCTTTATGTTGTTCCTGTCATCTTGTGCTGAATCAGGAGAAGGAAAGCAGCACAATTAGAGGAGAGGAGCTTATGGACATTGCAACTAAAGAAATACCAAGCATCGAAATGTCACCTGTTGAACATGTGGAGGAGAAAGATGATAAGTCCTAGAAGAGCCCTGTGGCCATTAACAACCTTGCCTTGCGATTCTTCTATTTGCTGCAGTTTCTCCTCTGGACACATGACCTCTGCAACCTTTTAGGCTCATTCTTTTCATTTTAGAAAGTTTGACACAGTTGAAACAAAAGGTGAAAGAAAGTTTGACGAGAGTGGAAAGCCCGGGGATGAAATACTTCAGATTGTCACGTTGGGGTAAAAGGGAAAACTATGGAAGGGAATGGTGGACCCAACGCAGTGAACTCAGGAGGCAAAGATAAGGGAACAAACAAAGGGCGAGCTTTATTAAAAAGCTGAATACAAAAACAAATGGCAGACAAAAAAGAGCAAAGGCAAAGTAGCAAACAAAAATCAGACCAAGTAACAAACAAGAATCAGACAAAGTAGCAAAAGAAAACAGCGAGACAAAGTACAAACCAAAGATTCAAAGTTCAACTTAAACATGGCAAATTCAAAATCAAAACATACCAAAACGGGACTGAAGACTGGAGCATGGAGCATGGAGCATGGAGCATGGAGCATGGAGCATGGAGCAAAACACACAAGACAGAATCCAAAAAAGCACAAGACAAAATCCACAAGACAGAATCCAAAAAAACAGAATACAATGACTGGGCGAGGAGTGAAGGAAACACAGAGACTAAATACACACACTAATGACATGACGAGGCACAGGTGAGGAGAGAGGAGGAAGGAAACCAGGTGAGATAACGAGGGGGAGGAGCACAGAGGAACAGACCAGGAGGGAACAAGACAACAGACAGAGGGAGCCAGAGGGGAGAACTTAAAGGACACATGAGGGCATGGAAGATCAAAACAAGAGACACAAGACATGGAGAAGGCAAAACGAGACACAAGACATGGAGAAAGCAAAACATAACACAAGACAAGATACAAGGATGTAAATCAAATACAAGGAACCAAAAACCAGAAACAAGAACAAAACAAACAGGAGACATGACAGAACCCCCCCCTTAAGGGACAGCTCCCAGATGTCCCTCAATACTAGGGTTCAAAGTCCAAATGAAGCCGGGAGGGTGGAGGGGGTCAGGAGGAGGGCCAGAGTCAAAGCCGGGAGGGTGGAGGGGGTCAAGGGGAGGGCCAAGGTCCAAACAAACATGAGGGTGGAGGCGAGGACTGGAGCCCACTGGAGTCCAGGGACCAAGGCAAAGGCGCAGGCTTGAACCTGCTGGAGGGCGACGACGAAGACGTAGGCGCGGTCTTGAACTCGCCGGAGGGCGACGACGAAGGCTTAGGCGCGGCCTGGAACTCGCCAGAGGGCGGCGACGAAGGCGTAGGCGCGGCCTGGAACTCGCCGGAGGGCGGCGACGAAGGCGTAGGCGCGGCCTGGAACTCGCCGGAGGGCGGCGACGAAGGCGTAGGCGCGGCCTGGAACTCGCCGGAGGGCGGCGACGAAGGCGTAGGTGCGGCCTGGAACTCGTCGGAGGGCGGCGACGAAGACATAGGAGTGGCCTGGAACTCACTGGAATCCGGCGACGACGGCGAAGGCGAAGGTGCGGGCTGGAACCCGCTGGAGGCTGGCGACGTAGACGAAGGCGAAGGCGAAGGCGTAGGTGCGGGCTGGAACCCGCTGGAGGCTGGCGACGTAGACGAAGGTAAAGGCGTAGGTGCGGGCTGGAACCCCCTGGAGGCTGGTAACGAAGGCGAAGATGCGGGCTGGAACCCGCTGGAGGCTGGCGACCTAGACGAAGGCGAAGGCGTAGGTGCGGGCTGGGTTCCCCTGGAGGCTGACGACGAAGGCGAAGGCGAAGGCGTGGACGGAGACCCACTGGCGACCAGACCACTGGCTGGGAAACCCTCAAGGTTCTTGGCCGGACCACCGACGGAGTTTTGCCGGGAGCTGGTGGTCTGAGAACCGATGAAGGGTCTCTGGCAACAAACGACCTTGGCCGGACCCCTAACCGAGGAGCAGGCACTGGACTCGGCTGGGTCTCCGACCGAGGACCTGACACTGGATTTGGCGTGAGACTCGTTCGGACCTCCGACCGAGGAGCAGGCACAGGGCTTGGCGTGGGGCTCGGCCGGGCCTCCGACCGAGGAGCAGGCACAGGGCTTGGCGTGGGACTCGGCCGGGCCTCCGACCGAGGTGCAGGCACAGGGCTTGGCGTGGGACTCGGCCGGGCCTCCGACCGAGGTGCAGGAGCAGGCGCAGGACCTGGCGTGGGACTCGGCCGGGCCTCCGACCGAGGTGCAGGAGCAGGCGCAGGACCTGGCGTGGGACTCGGCCGGGCCTCCGACCGAGGTGCAGGAGCAGGCGCAGGACCTGGCGTGGGACTCGGCCGGGCCTCCGACCGAGGTGCAGGAGCTGGCGCTGGACCTGGCGTGGGACTCGGCCGGGCCTCCGACCGAGGAGCAGGAGCAGGCGCTGGACCTGGCGTGGGCCTCGGCCGGTCCTCCGACCGAGGAGCAGGAGCAGGCGCTGGACCTGGCGTGGGCCTCGGCCGGTCCTCCGACCGAGGAGCAGGAGCAGGCGCTGGACCTGGCGTGGGCCTCGGCCGGTCCTCCGACCGAGGAGCAGGAGCAGGCGCTGGACCTGGCGTGGGCCTCGGCCGGTCCTCCGACCGAGGAGCAGGAGCAGGCGCTGGACCTGGCGTGGGCCTCGGCCGGTCCTCCGACCGAGGAGCAGGAGCAGGCGCTGGACCTGGCGTGGGCCTCGGCCGGTCCTCCGACCGAGGAGCAGGAGCAGGCGCTGGACCTGGCGTGGGCCTCGGCCGGTCCTCCGACCGAGGAGCAGGAACAGGCTCTGGACCTGGCGTGGGCCTCGGCCGGTCCTCCGACCGAGGAGCAGGAACAGGCTCTGGACCTGGCGTGGGCCTCGGCCGGTCCTCCGACCGAGGAGCAGGAACAGGCGCTGGACCTGGCGTGGGCCTCGGCCGGTCCTCCGACCGAGGAGCAGGAACAGGCGCTGGACCTGGCGTGGGCCTCGGCCGGTCCTCCGACCGAGGTGCAGGAACAGGCGCTGGACCTGGCGTGGGCCTCGGCCGGTCCTCCGACCGAGGTGCATGAACAAGACGTGGCGTGGGCCTCGGCCGGTCCTCCGACCGAGGTGCATGAACAAGACGTGGCGTGGGCCTCGGCCGGTCCTCCGACCGAGGTGCAGGAACAAGACGTGGCGTGGGCCTCGGCCGGTCCTCCGACCGAGGTGCAGGTACAGGCCTCGGCCGGTCCTCCGACCGAGGTGCAGGTACAGGCCTCATCTGGACTGCCGACTGGGGACCACTGGCAGGTGTCGACCGGACCGCTGACTGGGGGCCACTGGCAGGTGTCGACCGGACCGCCGACTGGGGGCCACTGGCAGGTGTCGACCGGACCGCCGACTGGGGGCCACTGGCAGGTGTCGACCGGACCGCCGACTGGGGGCCACTGGCAGGTGTCGATGGGGTTGAGACTGAGGCCTGGACTGGGAGCTCGGCTGTGGCTGAGGCCTGGGCTGAGAGCTCGGCTGTGGCTGAAGCTGAGAGCTCGGCTGTGGCTGAAGCTGTGGCCTGGGCTGGAAGCTCGACTGTGGCTGCGGCTGTGGCCTGGGCTTGGAGCTCGGCTGTGGCTGTGGCTGAAGCGGCGGCCTGTGCTGGGAGCTCGGCTGTGGCTGAAGCAGCGGCCTGGGCTGGGAGCTCGGCTGTGGCTGAGGCCTGGGCTGAGAGCTCGGCTGTGGCTGAGGCCTGGGCTGAGAGCTCGGCTGTGGCTGAGGCCTGGGCTGAGAGCTCGGCTGTGGCTGAAGCTGCGGCCTGGGCAGGAAGCTCGGCTGTGGCTGCGGCCTGGGCTGGGAGCTCGGCTGTGGCTGCGGCCTGGGCTGGAAGCTCGGCTGTGGCTGCGGCCTGGGCCGGAAGCTCGGCTGTGGCTGCGGCCTGGGCTGGAAGCTCGGCTGTGGCTACGGCTGTGGCCTGGGCTGGAAGCTCGGCTGTGGCTGCGGCTGGTAGCTTGGCAGTGGCTGTAGCCACCAAGGCCTTTCTGAGGTTATCTAGGTCCACTATAACCTGTGCGACCCAAGGGAGTTCTTTTAACCAAGGCCTGATATCCAGTTCATGGTTATAGTCTGCTATGGCCTTTAGCTTCTCCCCTGTGTTAGCCTTGCCGCTCAATATCTCCATCATCTTGTTCCCTAGCCTACAAATAAGTACACTGTCTGGTGGGTCCATTTCAGGCCCAGTCATTCTGTCACGTTGGGGTAAAAGGGAAAACTATGGAAGGGAATGGTGGACCCAACGCAGTGAACTCAGGAGGCAAAGATAAGGGAACAAACAAAGGGCGAGCTTTATTAAAAAGCTGAATACAAAAACAAATGGCAGACAAAAAAGAGCAAAGGCAAAGTAGCAAACAAAAATCAGACCAAGTAACAAACAAGAATCAGACAAAGTAGCAAAAGAAAACAGCGAGACAAAGTACAAACCAAAGATTCAAAGTTCAACTTAAACATGGCAAATTCAAAATCAAAACATACCAAAACGGGACTGAAGACTGGAGCATGGAGCATGGAGCATGGAGCATGGAGCATGGAGCATGGAGCAAAACACACAAGACAGAATCCAAAAAAGCACAAGACAAAATCCACAAGACAGAATCCAAAAAAACAGAATACAATGACTGGGCGAGGAGTGAAGGAAACACAGAGACTAAATACACACACTAATGACATGACGAGGCACAGGTGAGGAGAGAGGAGGAAGGAAACCAGGTGAGATAACGAGGGGGAGGAGCACAGAGGAACAGACCAGGAGGGAACAAGACAACAGACAGAGGGAGCCAGAGGGGAGAACTTAAAGGACACATGAGGGCATGGAAGATCAAAACAAGAGACACAAGACATGGAGAAGGCAAAACGAGACACAAGACATGGAGAAAGCAAAACATAACACAAGACAAGATACAAGGATGTAAATCAAATACAAGGAACCAAAAACCAGAAACAAGAACAAAACAAACAGGAGACATGACACAGATACCTGCTAGTGTTCAGAAGTTAAATGAATTGTCACCAGCATTTGAATACGGCAACGACTGAAGCACAAGACTCGGCCTGATGTGAGAAGTTTGAGACCCGAGTACAAGCTCTCTCCTGAACTCAGTTTAATTACTCTTTGAGTGGAGAAAGTTGTTAATCTTTAACCTTAACTGGCTGATAAGCCATCCCTGGTAGGTGGGATATGACCCTCTCAGAAACCCATTATCATACATTCCACCAGGTCACGCCACTCTTATCGTAACGTTCCTCAACTGTACATTGCGTTTCGAACAGCGTGCATGCAGCATGATGCATGGGGCAATGAATTTGAGTTGTGTGTGTGTGCATTTTCTCTTCTTTTTCTGCAGTTCAAGAGGTTCCACAGAGACGTTATTATCGAGCTGGAGAAGAAGACAGAGATGGATGTTAAATACATGAATGTAAGTGCATCCATCAGTGCCACCAGACCATAAAATACATGGAGTTTTGTCAACAGAAGAGAGTAGGTTTGCCATTCAGATGCTCAAAACTGGTTCTTAAGTTCTGTGTGTACTAGGAACACACTGATTTATTGGCCGACATTCGCCTCACTGACTTGTTGTCCTCACAGCAAATCAGATGACACTGACCATTATCAGTGGCTGATGTTTATCAATCATGCCACATGAATTTTGTGCTGGCAAATTCATGAGTTGCTGGTTTATATAATCAGTTTGTAAGGTTATGTAAGTATTGACATAACTTTCAAATAAAGATTCTCTTACTAAGCTAACAAGCTAACAGTAGCTGCAGTCACGTATGTCTAAAATGAATGCAGTTAGCCATAAATCTGGCGAGCTGCTGCCTCTATTTGTTGGGAAAATGAATTTGAGGCGACCAATTCTTACATATTGCTCCTTTAAATGTCATCTCATAAATTTGTATGAATTGATTTGTGCTCTTTCGAACAACACAGTAATGATTAATCAAGATGAATTTATTTCCCTGGCTCAAAAGGGAGAATAATAACAGCAAAAACATGAAGAAAAAAAAAACAACTAACATCAACATCGGCTTTTGGCTTAATTGTTATTTTGGTGTCTGCCAAGAATTTCACAATTGGCGTTTAGTGCATGGACGCTCATTTCAGCTTCTGTGCATCTGAGGAACACTGGATTCATAAAAACTTTGTCAGTTCATCTCTTCACCCGTCTCGTGCCTCTCCTGTCAAACATCTGCAGGCCACCTTCAAGCGCTATCAGTCCGAGCACAAGCTGAAGCAGGACTCCCTGGAGCGCTCAAAGACGGACCTGAAGAAGCTCAGGAGAAAAAGCCAGGGGAAGCACTCGTCCAAGTACGAGATCAAGGAGAACGAGGTGAGACCAAAACCAAACCGACCCCGACCTCTCCTTTCCTTCTAAACGTAGCGTGCACTTGCAGAATACTTTACATTGTACTTTATGCTCTGTTGCACATGAAAAGAATATGGCAAGTGTACAGTTTATGTCCCTGGGGTGGAGAGATGTGGCGAAGATAGTTTTTCATGATAATCGCATACCAGTGGAAAGGGGAAAGGAGGAGGTGTGCTGCACGTGGTTTCCATGTCGAAGAAAATGCTTCATAGGACCGAAAAGCCCAGGTTGTGCTCTCCGGGCCGCGCTTTGGTATTATGCAAGGGCATGACATCACAGAAGACATTAAATACCTTTAAATAATAACTCTTTTGGGTATGGCGGGCAATAAAAAAACCATCAAAGGTGCCACCACACCTGTGTCTGTCTGTAGTTTCTCTGTTTTTACACGCACTAGACTGGGATTACTGCACATAGCGACAGACTGAGGATTGTGTTTTTATTGAGGGCGCACACGCCCAGATTTGCACAGCCGTAGCCTATGCATGAATGAAGCTAACACACACAGTTTCACATGTATGTAGAGATCCAGGCTGTCGCGGGTGCAGCAAGTGGGATTAATCTCTACTGAACATCAGGGGCTTCATTCCTGGAAACCAGTAGTGTAGTTTGTCATAAAAAGCCAGACTTAAACAAACTGAATGTTATTTCCTTTCTAACTATTATTTCATCACCCAAGGACTGACAGTTTGATGGTGCGTTAAATATGTTTTGTATCCCAAAATAGAGCTGGTCGGGCTTCAACACAGAGGAAAATCCAATTCCCCGAAATTGAGACCTTGCTTAAAATCTGTTTAGGTCTTGCACTTGTCTGCCCTCAGAGGATATGACTGAGGTTTTCAGGTTACTAACAGCATTCACATGGGAAAAAAAAACAGCCGTGTGGACTCATAAAGCTTTATCTGTTGCATCTCAAAAGCAGCGTGATGACAGGCAGAGCTAAAGCAAGTGTATACAGACTTGGCTCTGAAGTTAAAACAGTCAGTATCGACGTCGCCACGCTTGAGTAGTTTGGTTTTGTCGCGTTTAGTAACCCTTGGATGAAGTGTGTTGCACGTTAACATCTGGACAGCGATTTGCTTTGTAAAATCAATTGTGTTGAGATGGAGGAAGGACCGCAGCGCCTGGGTAACAACCCCTGTCCGACTTTTGTTTTATTTAATCTATCAGCCATTTTATGGCCTCGCTTTCGTGATGGATGGTTTGTTCAGAGGGAATTACTAAACAAACCCTTTAACTGAAACGTCCAGATTGTAGGTCGTAAAAAGAGTCGTTAAGACGCATGCTTTGTCTGATTGTCGCTGCTGCTAAGGTCTGTGTCAGCCTCTGGTTTAGCCTCGCATTCGAGTGGTGCCTTTTAAGTGACACCCACACAATAAGTCGTTGTGTCCGGGCGGAGCTTAATAGCCCGAGCCTGGCTCTCAATCTGAGCTGAGACTGGGACCACTCCTCTCTGTAAATAATGAGCTCGGTCCTTTCGGCCTGTTCTCACCTCCACCCACTGAGAGTCTCTGACGACTGTTGCTGCGAAAATGGGAAATGAAGAGCCTTGATTTGGCGTCTGATGGACTATGATAGAGAGAGAGTGAGACAGAGAAAATGAGACCAGACAGTAGAGGAAGGTCTTCAACGGAGCCCTTAGAGACAGCTGCTTTACCGTCACCATGACAACCCCCGGGAAAATGGGCGAGATGGAGGGGAGTCGGTGTCGAATAATAGGATGCAGTGGAGGGCTGAGGAGTCATTTTCCTAGAGTTAGATATGTCAAATTCAGTCGCCCATCTGCTCTGTTTGAATGGCAGAACAGTCCTCAGCCCGTCTGTAGGGAGGGTGTGTCGATCAGGTGGTTCCACACAACACTGGGGTCGAGCCACAAACATGAATATTAAGTTGTGGACACTGAAATACATAGAGAGAGAGAGAAAGCCAAAGTCAGGTCAGAGCCTATCAGTACATCACAATCAGGCTCGTTGAAAGTCCTTATCAAAGATTTTGATAGTTATCAATTTTATTATCTATATCATTATTGGTGATGTTTTTTTATTGATTGATTTTATTTTTTAGAGCCAGTTTTGGTCAACGTGATGAAGTGCTGATCAGAACACCCTGTTCTTGGTTTTGTTTTTGTTGCACTTTGCAGTGGAAAATACAGTTCTGGAAACATATTCCAGAACTGTATTACTGACTCATTATGAATCCCGTGTCCTGACCTCACTGCTGTCCTCTGACCCTGCCCGCAGTACATGGAGACCATCTCGACGCGCCAGATGGACATGCAGAAGTTCATCGCTGACGGCTGCAGAGAGGCCCTGCTGGAGGAGAAGAGGCGCTTCTGTTTCCTGGCGGACAAACACTGCATGTTCTCCTATCAAATTTGCAACTTCCATGAGAAGGTAAGCCTGGCCTGAGCGCTAATCCTGCACATTCGGACACACCACCTGCATATGGCGTGTTTAACACTTGTTCCCCCTCTCGTGTGTCTTTCAGGCCAAGGAGATGCTGTCCATGAAGCTCCCCAGCTGGCAGGAAAAGTGCAGCGACATCACGAAGGTGCCGGACACGGTGATGACCATGATAGAGGAGCTGTCCACCACTCCGGAGCAGTCGCCGGAGGTTGAACGCTACAACAGGGTGGGTATTAGTTCAGCGTGTGTGGACTCTTCGGGTTACGCCGTGCACAAAAGTGGCATAATTTTTGAGTTCTATTTACTTATCTTTAACTGTTCTTTTCATCCATAACTTTGATCCTCATCTAACTGTCTAAAGGTGTTAGAAATAGTGAATCAGTAGAAGAGATTGTGTAAAAAGGTGTCCCTGGAGCATTTATCTCGTCTCGTTGCTCGGAGTTTATCTTGCGAAAGGTGCCGATATCTGATCGAAGCTGCTGTGTGTGAAGTGGCTGGTTATCATCATCTGGCTGTCGGCCATGGGAAACCTTGCATGTGCTATTGTTGTTTTGTTTAAAGTCCACCGAGGGCCTTTAGGCGTCGGCTATTTATTGCTGTGTGGGAGGAGGACAAAAAGCTTCAATTACAGTAATGACTGTTTGCCTTAAACCTGGTCACTCAAACAAAAGCGTGTTGTCATTTTATTATCGCCGACTCGTATTTTGTCACTGATCGTGTTCTTCTTCGTCTCCTCAGAACAACGTGGAGCCTCCTCCAGCACCGGCGCTAAAGGCACAGATCAGTCCGCTGGCCAACATGTTCAACCCAGAGCCAAGATCTCCACTCACCTCCTCTTCAGACCACAACTCAGGTAAAGATGGCCATTAAAGGTGTAATGTGTAAGATTTAAGTTGAATTCATTAAAGGGAATAACTCAAATGTCCATGTGATGTGAAGGAATAACAATTTTTGATGTTACGACAACTATGTGTAGGAGATACTTACTGAAGTTAGCATGCTAAACAGGTAGCACCTGCCTGTGCTGGTCCAGTGCACCTGAGCTAGCTTTGGAAGTACCAACAATTTCCTGGTGCTCCAAGCTTACCATTCGGATTGCTAGCACCTAGCCACTTGTTAGCTACAGGTAGCATCAACTAGTGGTTACTGTAGTGATATGCCGACTCCTATCTGTTTTACATATTGCACCTTTAACTTCAGTTTGAAATTTTGTGTTGGATGGAAATACACCCGTACTGCTGATAATTAATTCACACTACTGCTTTAAATGAATGACCTTTTAACTCTCCTGTCTCCAGACCAGGGCAGCATGGGAGAGGGCAATCTGTCCCGCTCAACATCCCAGTCGTCTGGCCTCAACGTGGTCAGGAAGACCCGGGTCATTACCATCTTTCCCCACACGGCGGGCAACAACCACACACTCCTCAGCTTCGACCACGGTGACATCATCAGCCTGCTCATCCAAGAAGAGAAGGACGGCTGGCTGTACGGGGAGCTGGAGAGGACACAGCAGTAAGTGTCGAAATATTTTTATATTATTCAGGGGTGCGTTGATGGTGTCATGATGCCCTAATTCTGTTTCTCTAACCTGTCGATAAACTTTGCTTTTTCTCAGCATTTCTGGTTTTAAAGTCTGGTGATTTTCTTTTTGTCAGAAAAACCAACGAAAACACCAAAACCCACAATATATATATATATATATATATATATATATATATATATATATATATATATATATATATATATATATATATATATATATATATATAATGTATTATATAAATGTCGTTGTGAAATCCCTCCCTAACGTAGTCAATCTAAACACAGCCTATGGCACACCCTCGAGAGGAAATGTGCTTTCGTTACAGCAAATATGCAGCAGGCGTTATTCACATAACTCAGTTTAGCCGTACTAGTTTCTGCTTTGTGTTCCTGAATATTTCACTACGCCAATACATCATGCCTCAAAACAGAGTATGTCAGGTATGTTCGACGTGACAGTCGTAAAGCTTGATCCCTCTCTCTCTCCCCCTCCCCCTTCTCTTTCTCTCTCTCGCCCTTCCCCAACAACACAACACACACATGTAAACTGGAGACCATCTTGCAATGGGATCACGCCCGCGGCAGCACCCCTCAACGTATTTACATTTTAACCATGTTATACCATGACAATATTCAATACTCATGGGTGTGGCCATGTTTTTTTTTTTCTTTTTTAACTCTGCCTTAATTTTGATCTGAACACCTGTTAGGCATTTTACGTGATTGCAATGTGAGCTATCACGCTGACAACGTCTGTCCACAAACAGGAAGATCACCACCTCACAAAGTACTCAAAGACGCTCCTGTGGTAGATCTTTTCTCAAGTTAAAGTACAGATGCTTGTGTAAGAATAAGACTGGTTAAAGTCAAAGTACTGATTCAGCTTCTTTACTCAATTAGAAGTAAGAAAGTACAGACTCTAAAATGTTCTGCCTTTATTTTGATCTCAGCCTCACACCTGTTATGTTTTAGTGGCTGTACCAGTTTGGCATTTGTGACGCTATCGCACTGACAAAATTATCTGTTCACAGACAAAGAGTTGCAACAGTATGAGATTTGTACAGTACGATAACCATCTCAGAAATTATAACAGCGTGATAGCCACTGTTATCAGTTGCAATTACTCATAACAGAATGAAAACAAGTGCTTAGCTATAATTTTGAAATAATAATGTCTGGTAAAATTCAAAACCGTAGGTCAGTAAATGTACACTGTATGATAACCTTCTACTTTCATACCAGGGTATCTCAAGGAAACAGTTTATTGCTGCAACCTTACCACAGACAGACAGACAGACAGACAGACAGACAGACAGTCAGACAGACAGACAGACAGACAGACAGACAGACAGACAGACAGACAGACACTTGGCGAAATACTCAAAGCCACTTCTGTGTCTCCAAAGACGTCTCCAGGATCTTCATTTTGTCATGATGCAACACACATGCACACACAAAGACACACTCAGACCCACAACAAGAAAACATTACCAGCTGATCCTGTCACAGCTGGTTAAAACCCCGGGTGCTCACACACACACACACAAAAAAGAAGCATCTGCTCTTTTATGTGTCACTCAACAATTAATTAGTGCGTCATTTTTTCCTCCATGTTACCTGCAGACAGGAGACAGGGGAAAAATGTTTCCATTGGAGTGAATTCTCCCCTGCTTAATATTCTCTTCACTCCCTGTTGGCTCTTGTGTGTCTTCTTTGCTCAAATGATCAGGTTGGAGAAGTGTATGTACAACATGTCATGTAGCTACAGCGGCACTCCGAGTTGCTTGTATAATTACAGTCATCTTCAGCTCCCCGCTCGATCAATTAGGACCCATAATGCAGGCGAAAGGATTACAGGGTGCTTACAGAGCTCGTGTCGAATTATTTTTCATTCCCAATTTGAAGCAAATTAACGAAACCTTATCTGAGTGTGCGTGTGTGCGTGCGCACACGAACATGTGTGTGTCATTAAGTGGTCTTTTAAACTGAAGTGGTTTGAATGCAGTCGGTGGCGGTTTGTCAAGAAGAGAGGACAATTTTGAGATAAATCACATTACATTCTGTTTCTAAGCAACAAATCCAGTGCGTTGGTCTGATAAGCCATCTTTTTCTCCCGCCGTGACTTGGAGACAACTCCTGAGTCTTAAGTGAACAAAATCCATCTGTCTGTCATGTATTCTATGTCTGGTCTTTGCATCTGACTCAAGTGTGCTGTTTGTAGCAGTGATTCATAATGATTTAAACTCTATAACCCTAAAATTCAGTGTTAGTTTTCCTGCTTTGGATCTTTTAAATGACTAATCATTGATGTTAAGCAGCTTAACATAGGGTATTTAATCATTTTGGCAAATTTTTAGATATTATTATATTATAATGCGACCCACCCAGGTGAAAAGACAGAGATCAGCGATCTGTTTTCCTGTAAAGACTTGTGTTCAAAGGTTGTGCAAGATTCTACCAGTTTCAGTGACCATTATTGTTTGATCCTTTTATTTTACTGGTTAATATTTTAAACCAAATGTGCCATAGCTGTAATATTGTCTTCAAATAATAGTTTTACATTTAAGAAGTATATTAAAGCTTTTTTGCTTTCTTGTTACTGACCGATAGAAGAGATGATTGACGCCACTCTGATGTCTAATATGTTGCAGCTAGTTAGCTTAGCTTAGCTTAAAGAATGATAATGGGGAAAGAGTTGCTGGTAGGTGTATTTTGTTGCTTTTGGACAAAACCAAGCTAGCTGCTTCCACTTGTTTCCAGTCTTTGTGCTAACAGCAGCCTTATGTATACCATACATCCTTAAGAGTGTTATCAATCTTGTCATCTAACACTGTGCAAGACATGTGAAGCATCCTTCTCTTTTAAAGAGTAAGGTTTATTTCTGTAGTAATATTTTGATAGAGCCCAGGTAGAAAACAACTAATGGGCATCCAAGTAATCAATGAACAATAACAAATCTGCATTATTGACTGACTAAAATTGTTTTTTAATGCTACTGTGTGTGTGTGTGTGTGTGTGTGTGTGTGTGTGTGTGTGTGTGTGTGTGTGTGTGTGTGTGTGTGTGTGTGTGTGTGTGTGTGTGTGTGTGTGTCTTATTAGACGGGGCTGGTTTCCCTCGTCTTACTGCAGACCTTTCAACGAGACAATGATCTCAAACAGGTAAGAATAAATAACAACATTATGGGAAGCGTATCAATAATTTGCTTTACAGCTGGTGTTTTGAGAGCTGAACCTTCATGTCACATGTCTTTGCAGCAATCTGGGCACGCCGGTGCGTCAACTGAGCCTGACCAGTCTGCCTGAGCCGGAGGACGAGGAGGGGCCGGTGCTGCTGCCACCACCGGACTACAGCGACGACTCCAGACCGGTGGTCCCCTCAATGCTCTCGCCACACAACACAGTCAGTATTCATGAGCATTAGTAAAAGCGTTTACTCACTAAATGTTACCTGCTGTTACCAGTTGTATTTATTGACTGAGTACAAATTCTTTCATTTTTAATTTTAAAAAGCATCTAAAAAAGAGGTGAACCCCTTTATATTTAACCTCTCGTGTGTCTTTGGAATGTTGGTTTTGTTTGATGTGAAGCGTCATTCATTGGTGGAGATGGTATCAGTGTGCTGTGTACAGTTTAATGATGCGATGTTGCAGGAATTCTAGTTATTGAATTCCCTAGTTGTGCCAAGAGCTACCGTAGAATCTAATCTTAACATGGCCTTAATGTCAGGGTTTGGTCAAGTAACATAACTGACGTACTGTTCTTCTAAACAAACACCCTTTTGAGCGTCTTTATTAATGCTCCCTGGTTGGTGGTTGTGACTAAAACGAAGCTGTTGGATGTGGTTAGCTTGATTTTTGTTTGTTGCTAACCAGAAAAAAGAGTAGTAGCACTGAACGTAGCACCATGCAAACGTAAAATTAAGGGTTAGCAAGTAAACTTGTGCGTTTAGTAGAAGAAGGTTGCCAGATGATTATGCCGAATGAATGTTATTGTTTCTCCACATACTTACAAGGAAAACATTTTGCTTGCAAGTTGGCTTTATCAACTAAAATAATGCCAATTGGTCAGTTTTTTTCAGAACTTGTGACAAATGTTTGTGTAGCGGTGAAAAACCTTTTACGCTGCTATTAGCTAACACAAATTTATGCTAATACTATGAAGATGAAAAATAAGCATCTGTCAGTAAGTGTCTGCTAACAGAGATGCATTGTAGGCTGTCACATCGAAGCTAGCTAGCTGCGTTGAAGCTAACCAGCTGCATCTTTGTCAGATGTCAGTTTCTGTGACAAACACAGGGTGGTTTTAAGTCCTCTTCTGTGACAGCTGTGATGTGCCTTTAGGCAAGGCACTTAAAGCTGCATTGGCGGAGTTGACTCTCCTTTTACCAGACAGCTGCCATGTTAAAATGGCTGTGAAGTGGGTCATCGCAGGTTCGGGAAAAGTACGTTTCCTCATCGCATATCTTTATTGCCTTGCCCAAGTCATTACTGACTCCACGGTCAAACCACAAATAAGAAACGCCATCACACGTCGAGTCTCCAGCCTGACTAATCCTGACTTTATCAAAATCTCCTGACTGCATAGTCATTGCCTCCACGCCCTTTGAGCAGAGTGGTGCCAGAAACACACCTTAATTCCTCTAACAGTTTGAGGAAGTGTACTATACTTATTCATGCAGCTATTTTGCAAAACAATTTGCGTGCCTTAAGGTAGTCACGTTAACAACTCTCATGGAGCCCCTTTGAAATTTCGCCCCCGGCTCAGACTTCAGTATTGTGTCAAACTGAGCTGCTGGCCCAAAACCTTGACATGTGGAAAATGCTCCCAGCTCAGGTTTTGTGCAGGAATGAGCTGAAGGAGGAGAGAGTTACAGCTGGAGATGTTAAGGACAGGAGGGCACACACACAATTTCATTCTGCGCCCGCTGCACTGTGCCAGCTGATTGAGAGTGAACTGTACGGCCAGCAGACAAGCCCGGGCGGGCACACTTCTTTCTCCCTCATCATCACCTCTTCACTGCCGCCTTTGTCTGTACTCAGTGTCCTTTGTATCTGCTGCCTCAGGGTTTTACCATAAAATAAACCAATCGGGGATACACCCTCCCCCCAGCAGTGCTTTTCACTTTCACTTCTTCCCACCCTTTTAGTCTTATAACATATATTCTTTTTAGAAACTTAGCCAAGCATGGACAAAGCTTTAATATTCCCACTATTAGAGGTAGTTATAAGTAAGCTATAAGTAATATGTCCTCATCCTCCCTTTGGCAATTTGTTCAGATGTCACTGCTGACTCCGTGCATCAGATTTGTTGTTGTTGTTATGGTGGGCGAAGTTGGACCTTGTCACTTTTGTTCTGGTTTGTAATTCCCTGAGTTGAGCCTCTCAGGCAGCATTAAAATCCTGTTTCCCCTAGAGGAGACCTTAAAATGTGCTGCCTCGAGCACTGTAGATACGTGACTTTCCGCTTGCCCCCTTGGATCATTTATGTTTATCCTTTTTCTTTCTCTTTTTTTTTAAACATCAACCTGAGAGGAGGTGCTTCCTGAAAGGTTCAATTCTGGGAATAAGTCTCATACCTGTCGACTCATGTGTGGTCACTTCTGAATGTTGTCTGCTCTCTAATGGAAGAGCAGGGTAATACAATGACAGCCATTGCTCTCAGCTGGAGGCTTAATAACATGTTCACAAACACGCACACACACACACACACACACACACACACACACACTCTCTCACACACACACACACACACACACACACACACACACACACACACACATATATGTATATATATATATATATATATATATACAGATAGATAGATAGATAGATAGATAGATAGATAGATATTTGAAAAATGTAATAAAATCAGTAGGTTTCCATTCTTTATCAGTCCTTGTCATGCACACTCAGTGAATAACTGATGACATCTTAGATAAAACATGCATTCTTACGTGATCTTAAATGAAAACAACACCATAAACTACACTCACAGGTTGACAATAGTTCCTCTGACATGTTTATCGCCTGCTGAAGCATCGCCGTAAACTTTTCTTTACAGTGTATGTTCTGTAGTTGCCCTCGGGGTACATCGCCCAGGTATTTACGTTGCTCCACTCTCTTCCACATGCTCACTTGGCCCTGTGGAGGAGATAAGATTATCGTCATCCTCAGGTGAGAAAGGAAGAGGAGCGTGTCTCTCGCCAGCCTTTCTAGATTGTCAAGATTCCAGACTTGGGGAGGTCTGAGGTTTTAGCTGAAGTACGTGTCAAAGCGCCACTGTGCTGATTAGTAAGGTGGGAGGAGGAGGGGGGCCGACTGTTGATGAGAAATCTTATCAAACCAGTTGGGCAACACTGACTTTCACAGCTGGAGGCAGGGTGTGGATTTGTGGTGACTGTGGTGGTGTGTGTTCAGTGTTGTGTGTTGTTTCTGGAACTTTAAGGGTCTTCTCTTCTGTGTTTTTTGACAACAGGTTTCTTTAGTCAATGGGACTGCAAAGGCTCCCTTTCTTGGGTGAGTGACCTAACACACTAACATTAACTCCAAGGTTTTCACTGCGTTCCGTGATTAAAGGTCGTTTCATAAACAGCAGAGGATTTTAAACATGTAATACCAGTAATGATGGTTGATTTTCTTCCGTTTTCTCCCCGCAGAGGAGGGAATCCGTTTGCGACCGTCAAGCTGAGGCCGACTGTCACGAATGACAGATCGGCGCCAGTCATCTAACGCCAAGGAGGAGGGTTTTCACCGCTGTCATGCCTTCAGGGGAATCGTGCGACATGTGACCCCTGCAACACACTGAATATCGCCCCAACTGGACATCTCACCAGCCTGCATGCTAGTCTCTCTCAGTACCAGTCTGCTCTATCAAAGGGATCCATTGTTTCTCGGCGTGTTTTACTGTGCCTCTGTGTGTTCTATGTAAGCCACAACAGTGAAATGTTGCATAATGATTACACGGAGGGAATCTGAAAAGGTTTGCTGCACAAAGAAAATATTTTGTGTTTGAGTCTGTGTTAAAGTAATAAGTCATCCCCAAAATGAAAATTTAGAGTTTGTCTCATCACTGAAAGTTGTTACTGAATTGACGCGCGCCACTGTGTTTCCAGTGGCTGCTTCACAATAAAAGCCACCACGTGTTTCGAAAGTTGAGCACACTTAATTTGAAGCAGTGAAGCAGTGGGTTAATACAGATAACACATGACAAATTCATACTCAAAACAAATGGGGGGCAACATATCACCAGAGTAATCGCTAACTGCTGCTAACTAGAGTGTCCGCTAGCCAGTAAGCTCAGTTAGCCGTGCATCTGTGGTCCAGACTGGGACTTTGGAGCACCGGAGGAGTGTTGGAGTCTACTAGCAGAGGAGCTTTGGGGTTAGCATGCTAACTTTAGAGGATAGCTCTGCAACACAATACAGTGACTTCAGGAAATAAATCAGGAAATAAATAAAAGTAGCAAAGACATTTTATTGTCAGTCTTCTTCCAAAGTACTCTTGGGAACTTTATACTTAACTAAAGTGTTTGGTAGACCAATGATTGCAGATCTTCTAAAAAGAAATGTCCTACCTGTTTAGCCCTTTGAGTATAAAACACATGCATTATGTGACATTTGAGGGACATTTTATGCTGACATGTGCTGTAATGCCTTCTGCTTTGTAATACCTGGCTGAGAGAAAGCTGTTGATGCTCATCGTGTGTCTGATGGTCCCGCCAATTCTCGTTTCTTTGGACGCTTACAGTGAGACAACACCTGAATCTTCATTTTGGGGTGAACTGTTCCTTTAAGATTGCTCAGACGGTGTCATAAGGTCTTTTTCAGGCCCATCTGTGCTGCAGCCAGTGCAGTGTTTGAATACCGAATGAAGAGCTCCAGATGTAAACAATAGTGACCTGATGCTGATGGGAAAAGCCCGGCACCCAGGCTGTCTTCCTGACTTGCTACGAAAAAATATATATATATTGTCATTTCTATTTTTATTAATCATTCGTGTCTTTGTTTTTTTAAGAGGCATTGTGATATACAAAGGTTGTGAGAATGAAGGGAGAGTGACGTGTTGGGGAAAAAAAAAAAGGGTTTGTCATTCGAGTGAAAGCGCAACAGTATGTTTATAAGGAGAAGGCTATTTATATACAGTACGTTTGTATGAGATATTTAAATAAGATACATAATACAGGAGTCCATTCTGTGGAGGTTCTCATGATCCTGCGCTGATTTTGATTTGACTGCTGGTATGTATTGTTAATGGACAGAATGACCTTTTGATGAAGGGAATATCTTTTCGCTCCTTGCGGTTTCCCCCGTTGTTTAATGTAGATTCTGTGTGACACACAGTTTATATGCAAATTTTAAAAAATGTGCCGTTACTGGTAGACACTTGCATTGTACGAGTAAAGTGGGTCATTGTTTGAAATCGACAAAGTATTAACCTGTTTTGTGAGGAAAAATGACTTTTTCTGCCATATTTTGCTTTAAAGAATGTAAATGTATGAGGAGGACCTGATTGATGAAGCAGTGTATTGATCCTCAGAGGCCACCGATGTTCAGTGTGAAGCCATCATACTGACGTAGGTAGTGCCTCATGCTTTCCTCAGAGTAGCTTGCCACTGTGTTGACCGATGTAGTCCTTTTTTTTTCTCAATAAAAAAAGGTAAAGTAAAAGTGTGTGTGATAAATGTTCAGTGTGTTTTTTCTGTTTATCCCTCTCAGGCTAATGTAGCATGTTGCCTTATGTTTTCACATGTGAGTCTTCAGTATGTTGTGGTCAAAATGCGACAGTTGGAGTCCCCTAAACTATAAAGTAAAATCTCTTTTTAACAATACAGCTGACAGTTACACATTATGACTTCTTAAAGATCCACAGAGATCCTCTAACTTTGTAAAGTGGTGTCATTTTTTTATGAGATTAGGTCTTATAGTGTTTATAGAGTATAAAAACAGCTTTTAATGCACTGCAAAAATATAAATGAACACTATAAACACTATAGATGACACATTGCTGTTGCTTTAGTTACCCTCTGTGTGTGGCTCAGTTTTGTAATCCAGCAGTAATTACTGTAATCCTATCACAACATCACCTGCATTTGTGGACAGTTAAGAAAGAAAAGTGTTTGTCAAAAACTCTGCAGTTATCAAAGACTGTATATATAATAACTCAGTGTTTCACAATCGCTAACATCCTTTTGTCACATTTATAAAAACTCTCTACGATTAGCACAGCATCCATCTGTTGAGAGCCACAGTAACACTTTATAATATCCACCATTAACAAAAGATACATTTATAGTTCATTAAACTTTAGTTGATATTTAGCAATCAATTAAATGTTTTATAAACCACTTATTAAGCAATTATAGAGGTTTATAAACCTCAGTTGCAGCTTCGTAATGGTCATCTAAAATGATGTTTATAGATGACCTTACACATTATTCACCAGTCACTCACGATGTATTATAAACATCAGTTACAACTTTACAGTAAACAGTAGTTTATACTGCACAGTTTCCTCTGTGTCTGAATTGTTATTGTAAAATTGTAACAGCAGACATGGTGGGGGTTTTTTCTGCTTTCAACTCTGCAATAACATATTTTTGGCCACCTGGGGGCAGCAGAGACTGTCTGTACTCAAAACATTGACCCACCGTGATCTTTCAGTGGATATTAGGAACTTGCTGTTTATTTCCACGTTCAGCAGATACATGAGCATTCATTTTGACTAGTTTTTGGATTTTACCACCTGATGAATGCATGTCCAACATTCACACTCATGCAGCTGCTCCTGAGGGACAGGCTGTGAGCTGGAACATTGTTTGTGAAAGGTGTTTTTTTTCTGTGAAAGGTGAACAGACGACGAGGCCTTTGTCCACATCCGGTTTGAAGTTGAAAGTGAAAGGAGAAAAGACGTTCACATCACGGTGAGATGGCTGTCTGAGGTCATCCAGCTATGTGTGGTTTCAGTGGAGGTTAAAATAAGTTCATGTTTTTGCCTTCAGTTGTTTCACAGGCTTGTAAAAGACGTTGTGACTATGTACAATAAATGAAATGCTTCACTTCACAGCACATCATATCAATGTATATATATCTGTCTTCCTGCTTGTGTCTAAAACCAGCATAAAAAGGACATTACACACGGCTGTCTCCCCATTTATCATCAGGCCTTGACTCCAGAGCGCCTTTACACCCTCTTGGGTGCTTGATTCACCAAAGGAAGGACAGACTGCAGACGCTCTTAGGTGTAATTCAGTTGGTTGCAAAACCATTTGTGTCTCCACAGGCAAGACCCTGTTGGACCAGTTGGATCTGAAGCGCAGGCTGTAGTCCAGACTGATCCTGGCTCTGAAGTGAGTATCGCGAATTGTAACACGTTAGAAACTGGTTGGGTTTTAAAATGTGTGTCTTTACAGATACACTCATGACGTCCAGCTGGTAACATGTCTGAGGGAGAGGACCCTGGGTAACATCCCCACCTTGCTGGGTCAGACACCTGAGGAGGCTGAGATTTGGAGCAGGCCTGGAGCACATCAGTGACAGTGTAACGTCCACATGAATGTTTCTGTAGAATTCTAGATTTCCAGCAAAGATTTCCTAACCATTATGGTAGAGGCAGGCGAAACATGAAATGTGCTCACTGTCTTTTCTGTGTACAGAGGATGTATAATCTCGGTGACCCATCTTCATGGCCAAACTCCCCCACAAGTTCCTGTGTCACCAGAGGTTGGCCTTATCGCTGCCTCCCACCTTACTATAAGACAGGAGATACTTACGCTCACACTTCCTCTCCAGAATACTGGTGTGCCACTTGATGTTTTTTAATGAATTTCGTCCTTTATTTTTCTAAGCACTAATTTGAGCATTAATGGAAAGTTTATGTTAGAGAGTGAGTTGTGTGATAAAAATACTCTGAACCCTGTCTGTCCAGTAAACTATTGTTTCTCTTTTGCTTTGCAGTCTCTACAGTAAAAATAGACCTTGATTAATAGTCAGCCATCACATTTAACTTATTATGGCACTCAGAGTATTTTGATGGGAATACTTGTTTGTTATAAACTTGTTAGATTGAAGGTTATTATCCGCAATAACCTGGATATTGCTGATTTACAAATGTTAGTGCTGCATCAGAGCTGATTTATCTTGATTACAGTTTCACAGCTTGAATATTACCCAATGTTTTAATAATAATAATCACTGAAGGGTTAGTCACCAGGTGTAGCTGATACTGTGGAGATGTGCTGTGTCACTATCAGCACTGTAGGGGGATGTAGCTCAGTGGTAGAGCGCATGCTTTGCATGTATGAGGTCTCGGGTTCAATCCCCGACATCTCCATCTGTAAATGCATCTGGTATGATAAAACTGGTACTGTACCAATAAGAGTTCAAAAATGCATTTGGCCTCTTAGTGGATTACTCACTAAAGGTGAGATGCTTTTAAGTCATGTTGATTCCCTTCAATAGTGACCTTCTAACTCGATGCATGTTGTTATTCTGCAAGGAAGAGGTGAGAGTTTTCTAAATATGCATTTAGGCAATTTGTTGTTATTTATTGATTCCTGTATTTGTCTTAGGGTAGTATTTACCTCTATACAATTATATGTTAAAATAATTTCTTGATGAATAAATCATTTGAAGCTCCCACACTACGAAAGAGACAGGGAGTCTGTCTTAATATTAAATTAGTATAGAGTAGAAGGTAATATATTATATCATTAATTTCTATATATGAATATGAGTCATTTTCATATTGTTGGTTGAAAATATTTCACCAGTACATCATCAGATATTAAACCTGCATTAAACTAGTTATTTCAGTGCACTCCCTACAAGTTCCTGGAGGAGGCTAAATTAAATGCAGTCAATCCCACCAGCCTCGCAACATCAAATATCTGGTCACATATTTTCTCTCCAAAATACTGGTGTGCCACTTGATGTTTGTTAATGAATTTCGTCCTTTATTTGTTTTCAAAATGTAAGAAATATAGGAATGTATGTAAAATAGGAATTCTTACACTCTAGTCAAACACACATTTTTGTGAATGCTAAGAGTCTACGGACCTGAATCCCCCTGAATGTGTTTGTTGTGAATGTAGCAGGATGAGAAGAGGACCCAAAGAGGGGCGGCTGTAGGTTGTTGTGGCCGAGTGGTTAAGGCGATGGACTTGAAATCCATTGGGGTCTCCCCGCGCAGGTTCGAACCCTGCCAACAACGTACTGATGTTGATAATGGTTGGAAACTGTCCTCACCAATGGCGCTTTATGGAAAGAGCTGTGTGACAAACATACTCTACACCTTGTCTATCCAGTAAGCTGTCTTTTGGTTCTGCAAAATCTTTACAGTAAAGATAGAACTTGATTAATAGAGAGCCATCACATTTTACTTATTGTGGCAGTCAACCTGTTTCAGTGGGAATACTTGTTCCATCAGAGGTTATTATCCACAATAACCTGGAAATTGTTGATGTTGTCAGTGCTGTGTCAGAGGTGATTCATCTTAATTACAGTTTCACTGCTTGAATATTACCCAATGTTTTAATAACAAAATAAACTTAATTATTATTTCTCAGCTGGAACTGATACCATGGTGACGTGCTGTGTCAGGGCCCACTGTATAGGGGGATGTAGCTCAGTGGTAGAGCGCATGCTTCGCATGTATGAGGTCTTGGGTTCAATCCCCGACATCTCCATCTTTAAGTGTATCTGGTGTGATAAAACAATACTATTCCAATAAGTGTTCCAAATGCTATGTGTTGGATCAATCACTGAAGGTGAGGTCCTCTTAAGTCACAACTGAAAATTGTGTTGATTCCCTTGTGGTGTCAAACTGATCCAGTAAAGGGCCATGTGGCTGCAGGTTTTCATTCCAACCAAGCAAAAACACACCTGACTTTATCTCAAGCAATTGATGAGTAGCATTTCATCTATAATCAGTATTAAAGATGTTAAATGTAGGCCGATCAAATCTTCATTGATGTTTACCTATTATCCTTAATAATAGTAGCCTATCTAAATCCAACATATTTTTATATTTCGTTTCCCACATCCAACATGTATTAAGATGATTATATGCAAAAAGAAAATAAAAACTATATTTCTTGTATTACATTTCAAACATTTTGATGATAATAATGATAAAAATAAAGAATTAAAAAAAAAAAAGAATTAAAAAAAAACCCAATGTTTTGGTGATGGCTGACATCTTTAGCTGCTTTAGATCAAACTTCATTCTGCACCTGAGCGCTGAACAGGAGCTGAAGTGTTTACAGGAGAACCTTACCAACATTGGAACAAAGTCAACCTCTCAATAAAGAAAACATCTGTGTTGAACATCTGGCATTGACAAAGCAGCTGCTGCAGTGAGGACAACATGGCTTTCTGCTTCAAGTGGTGAGAAATACTTGTTCATCATCTGGCTGGGGACTTATGAAGTCAGTTGAAAAATATTTATCTACAGTCACATGAGCAGAGATGAAAGGATGTAAATGGATCTTTTACCTAAGTAGAAGTTGCAATACCACAGAGTAAATACACAAGATGTTCCAAGGAAAATTTTACTGTATTATTAGTTTATTATATTAATTATTGTTGTTTATTATTCTATTTTATTTTACAAAAGTAAACACCCAAAGAAAAGGACTCATTTTCCATTGTTGAATTT
This sequence comes from Acanthopagrus latus, assembly GCF_904848185.1. Taxonomy (NCBI): domain Eukaryota; kingdom Metazoa; phylum Chordata; class Actinopteri; order Spariformes; family Sparidae; genus Acanthopagrus; species Acanthopagrus latus. The sequence continues at coordinate 8,685,689 of NC_051058.1, forward strand.
TGGTGCTCCCAAACTCCTTATAGAAGATGTCAAGTGAACAAAATAACATTTTTTAGGTCTTCTATTATAAGTTTTGTTTCAGTTCATATTCAAAGCATTCCTAGTCTGCCAGCTAAGTGAAAACACCTGTGAGGATGTGCATGGCTTTGAATCCTTGAACATATGCAAGCTATGTTTGTCTAATCTTCTTCGTGGGTTTTTGTGGGTCTAGTTGCCTCCCTCTCCTCGCCTCTGAACTCTGAGCTAGCAGCGCCCCCTGCTGCTCACGGCCACAAACACCTGCCGCCGCTGAGACAGCCAGTAGGAGTGAAGAAGCGGCCGCACTTCCTGTTTCACGTAGCGACAGGAGACTGAAGAGAGGAGACGTCTCGGTGTGTTCAGATGTGAGCGGCGGAGGACGGCCAGACGCGCTATGACCCAGCTCAGCTGCTCGTTCATCTCCAGCTGCTGAATGAGCGGCGGCGACATCCCACCTGCGCCGCGTCACGGTTTTATGAGACGAAGCTCGAGGTTTGTTTGTGTGTTTGAGCGCCGCTTCGGTGCTATTTCCAGAAGGGCTAAGCTTGTAAACCCGCAGCGAAAAAAACAACAACAACAAAAGCTGAGCTGAGTGTTGTCGTTTAAGCCTAAAGCTGGTTTTTACTATACAGGGTCCGTTTATTCGTAGCGTTTAGCTGACAGGACACTGTCCTGACAGTCACACCTGCTGTACATTAGCTCTTGATTAGCCGCTGAAGCTCGCTAACGTTACCTTAGTACAGTGCTAATACCTTGGTTTAACTTCATATAGACCCGCCTTGTTATACAGTAACAAACCTCATGAACAAACATTTAACTGTTTATTTTACTGCCGAGTCCTTACACAGTTACCCAAATGTCTACTCTATGTTTATTATTATTAGTAGTAGTAGTAGTAGCAGTATTGTATTAGAGATACGAGCTGACAGTTGGTGACAGAGGATACGCCTTTTAGCAGCAGCATCCCTGCCGGTTACGCAGTGTTGTGAAATGGAGAGCACTTCACTGTAAGCCTTCAGCTGCCCCCCTTTCATTGTTCACTGTATTAAATGTCTCTGAAGAAACGTGCCGTATAGGCTTAAATGTTGTGATGACACGGATGCAGTACGTGACAGTAAGTAGAGCAGATTTCGGTTTTAACAAACGGACAACAGAGCGAGAGTGGATCACAGCCATCTGACCACATGACCCTGAATTTTTTTTAAAGATTGAATTAGAAGTTACGTGAGCAAACGATCAAGAACAGTACCCACATTGTGCTGTAGATGAACTAATATATTTGAATAAATTGGTTGTTCAGTTTGAGGGTGTTTTCAGGGTGGCTTACTGGGCCAGCTCAATAAATCAGAGCCATCCTTAGTATATTGGTTGGCAAATGTCATCAGCCGATATTGGCATACATACCCTAATTGGTAATATGTTTTCTGATGTATAAATATATTGCTACACTGTTGAAAAAGTTGCTGGGAATATATGAAAAAAATATATCAAATTCTCAGTGAATGTTCTGTTCTAGTGCACTAACGTTGTTTGCAGATTATGAGTTTTATTGTCAAACTATAAATTATCTAACCTTCGTTACATAAATACACAGGTGTTTGGTGACCACATATGCAGGATCATTGCATAATGTCTTTGTTATCAGCAGATATATTGATATTGGGCTTTTTAGTTCCTAATATCGGTATGGGCAGCAGTCCCAGAAATCAAGTATTATTCGGGGTCTAGTTATCAGTGTAATCTGTGCTTTTCCTGCTAGTCAGACTGTCGGCTGTACTGTAAAGAGGAAGTGCAAGAGAAAGGTTTAATTACCCTCAAGCATGCATTGTTTGTCTTATACCATTTCCCAGTAACCTCCGGGATGCATGGGTCATCAGTTTATATGTGTACTTTTCTACTCTGAGCACTGTCATTATTTGTGTAACATGCTGCAAATTTTCTGTGCGTGTTATTTTATCACAGAATCAAATTTAATGCTTCCACTCAGTTCTCTCTCTGATTCTTCTAATTAATTTATCTGGCCTAGTAAATCTATTTTGTGCTCTCTGTCAACCTCTGTCCTCCTTAACCTTTTCAACCCAGCTGACCCATTATCCAGTCCATTGTAGCAAACACCATTTGTGCAGACCTGCATTTATAAACTGTCTGTACAATGTTAAGATTCAACACTTTCAAAGATTTGACCATTTGAAATGTGTATAAAATGATTCACATGTAGCTGTAAATGAAGGTGTCACAGTGATTATCAGTCAATAATTTGTCAACTGTTGACTGAAATCTCCAACTATTTTGCTAATTGAACAGTTGATTTGAGTAATTTTGGATTTCAGCTTCTTGAATATGAATATTTTCTGGTTTGTGTACTCCTGACAGTAAACCGGTCTTAAAGACAAAACAAGACATTCATGGAAGACTTTGTTTTTTGACATTGTTTATCATCTTCTGACATGCTTTTGACTAAATACCTTGTTATTAATTGAATAAAGGATTGACAGATTACATTGAAAATAGCCTTATTTGTATTAGTGTATAATTCAGCCTAGACACACAGGAACTCACAGATACAGATTTTTTTTTTTTGAAAACAAAAAAAAACAAAACATTATGTAACTTTGAAGCTACATTGTTTTCATTCACCTCCTCCTGATGCCCAGGTTTTTGCTGCAACCATGCCTGCCTCCAGGCTGTGGGTGGTGGATGTGTACGGGCGGGTTTTCAGCTTGTCGACGGCAGGGCAGCAGTGGGAGCAGTGCCGTGATGCCCAGATGGAGTTCAAGCGGGTGACGGCAGCTCAGCAGTGCTGCTGGGGCATCGCCTGCGACAACAACGTCTACCTGAACGTGCACGCCTCTGACCTGCCCATCCGCTACCAAGAGGAGACCTACGAGAATCAAGTGAGCATCTTCCACCAATAAGGGGTTCATTGTTTAGTTTTTGACAGAAGATGTTTTTTCAAGTCAAGGTTAAAAACACACACACAAAAGGGAAGCTTTGGTGTTTGTTCTCAGTATGCAAGATAAAAACACTCTTATGTCTCTACGTCTTCATTTCTTGCACAAAGTGTAGTGAAATCGAAAGTGTTTTTGTTCCCTTAGAATTGTCCTATGTGATTTTGTGACTTACTTAATGTGCAACATCCACGTGCAGTGGTGTTGCACTTCCTCTCTTGTTATCCTCAGCATGTTTCAGCTTTGTGCCTTTACAATCACATTCAAAGCACATTGAGACAGTTTTTCAGAGAATTACCAGAGGGAGTGAAAGCAGAACTGTACGTGGAGCTCAAATGACAGAAAAAATACAACGTAGACTCATGTGTCCTGTGACTGATGGGAAACGGGTTGTTCTTATATGGTGGTGTCAGCTTATGTGATTTACTACTGTTGTGGTTGTTCTTGTGACTTCCTCTCGGGGGTTAGGGTAACCTAAAGTTCACTTTGGCAGTACATCTTTCAGGCACAATGAAATTAGGAGGCAAGGTTTTTATGTTGGATTACAGGGGTAGGTTACTTTTACTTTGTTTGATTTGTCCCTGTGTGTGCTCTAACATGCCATCTCTATCCATTTCTTTCTGTCAGCGATGGAATCCAATCGGTGGCTTCTCAGACCATTTATTGCCAAGTGACCGCTGGCAATGGAGTGATATCACAGGTCTGAAGCACCAACCTCTGGACAGCTTCGAGCTCCCCTCCAGCAGCTGGGATTGGGAGGGTGACTGGTATGTAGATGAAAACTTTGAGGGAGAGCCCACAGAGAAAGAGGTGAGTGTCCAGTTATTGTTAAAGATCAGTTTCCATCTTCTTTTAATTCTTATCTAGCTGTAATGACTGTTGTGATTGTGTCTGCAGGGATGGACCTATGCCATTGACTTCCCCGCCTTCTACACCAAAAACAAAAAGATGACCTCCTGTGTCCGTCGCAGGCGATGGCTCCGATACAGGAGGTACAAAGACATGGACACCTGGGCTAAGGTGTGTGTATAGTTTGTGTGTGTGTGTGTGTGTGTGTGTGTGTGTGTGTGTGTGTGTGTGTGTGTGTGTGTGTGTGTGTGTGTGTGTGTGTGTGTGTGTGTGTGTGTGTGCGCGTGCATGCTTGTATGCATGTGTAAAGCTTTCAGTTTGTTCACCTGTGTCTCCCTTCTTGTGTGTGCTGATAGATCCCCTCACCACAAATGGAGACACCAGATCCCTTTGGCGACATTAGCTGTGGAGGCTGGGAAATCAGTGAGGAGCCCAGAGGGCGGCTGTCATTATGGGCTGTCTCCTTACTGGGCAAGGTACACACACACCCACACATAAAGGTTCCCATGGCAGTATACTTTAAGTCTTAATTCACTTGTGATTTTCACAAATTAAGTCCTTGACAGAGTCAGAACATAGGGTTTTACTGTCCCTTTCATATAAACTGCAACACAATTTTTCAACTTTTTAATCAACTAGAGCCACTGTAATTCATTTGGATTTTCTAATATGTTTTAACAAGTATAGGAGTGTATGATGCTTTTGACCTTGTTGTTGCCCGTGGCAAGATCCCACACTTGATGCAGATTTCTGACTGTCCTGCTGTCACTTCTCTCTCCATCCAGGTGTGGTTCAGAGAGGGAATCTATCACCACAATCCTGAGGGCTCCATGTGGGAGGAGGTGTCTTCCCCTGGGGAGGTGCTCCAGATCAGTTGTGGCCCCAGGGATCTGGTCTGGGCAGTGCTGTGGGAAGGGCAGCTCATTGTCAGGCAGGGCATCACCCGAGACTGCACCAAAGGTACGTCGGGACGCTGGGGGTGGAGGGTTTGGTTTGTGTGTCATCGTCTCTATTAAGGATAATATTGTCTGCATGTCAGGTACCTCCTGGGTGGAGGTGGAGTCTCCAAGTCCCGATGTAGGAGCCACACATGTAGCTGTGGGGATCAACACTGTTTGGGCTTTGACCAAGGACAACAAAGTAAGAACATTCTATAATGAACATTTCAAAAGACCCAAAAGTTAAATCACTCTCAGCTTCCATTTCATAAAATTGTTATCTTAATTACATACTCTTACATAGTTTTTTTATTATTATTATTTTCATATCCAATAACACGTATTTTAAAAAAAGTTTTAAATGTAAGAATTTTCTCTGACTTCAGTACTAAAACCATCACGCAGGTTATGGACAAAGTAAAATTTCCCTAAAATATGTTACTATAGCCCTGCATCAAATAAACATATGGTACAGCTAAGTATATAAAATGAGAAAAGAAGATCTGACTGTTCTGGTAAACTAAGGCTGAACTAGTATTAACAGTAGTGTTTAATCATATTTCTGTTATGCTAAAGAGCCCTTTTCATCCCACTCTCATGCTCTGCCAGGTGTGGTTCAGACGTGGCGTTGACTCCCACAACCCCTGTGGCTTGGGCTGGATCAGTATGGTGGGAGAAATGATCACAATCAACGCAGGACTCAATGACCAGGTGAAATACAGCCACACGACATCACATCCTGTATAAAACTGTAAGAAAGTTACGCATCAAGTGCCATCCTCTCCGCTGGTTGACTTTTAGTGTCAAGTCATGGGATGTGGACGTATTTAAGTCAACCTGCTGCTGTTACTGTTGTGTGTAGGTATTTGCAATCGGCTGTGAGGATCGGGCTGTGTACATCAGACAAGGTGTGACCACCAGTGAACTGAGTGGGAAAACTTGGAAGGCCATCAGCGTCCCCCGAGATGGAGACCGATCACACTCCAGTGCCAGCACAAACAGCCTGCAGAGGTAGAGAGGCCTCAGTGATAAAGAGGGATTTCTGTCATCATGTTAGGGAGCGGGACAGCAACATTAGTGACACCATCCATAACCACCTGATGATAGAGGAAGCAGCTATAATAAATTCCAGCTTCCAGTGCAGGCTGTCATGTCAATATACATGTGATGCAAAGTGTACCCTGGGAAAACAATAGTAAAGTAACTCAGCTCCTCTTTCTCACCTTCCATGTCTCAGTGCTGGATGCTTCTTCTCCGGTGAGGTACGTGCTCAGTCAGTGGTGAGCGACGTGGAATTAGACACAGAGAAAGCATCCACAGACGGAGCCATCTGCCTAGTAACCTCCACCTCCCCTGAGTCTGTTGTTGATGCCCCCACAGACCACTCTGACCAACCCATCGAGACCCCCAAACCCCGCATCCCAAAAGTCACCAGCGACAGCTTCATCTCTGAACTCATCTCTGACCGAGAGCCAGCCAAGACCTTAAGGGAGGGCGGATCTGCTGGTCCAGCTGTTCCAGAGGAGGAGGAGACCCTCCCCAGTGAAGGAGAAGCCCCTTGTGCTGATGTAGCTTTATGCCCCAGCCAGTCTGGAGGTCCTCTTGACCCCCAGTGGAGTAACGTGGATCTGGAGGAGGCACAGGGCCAGCTGGCTCAGACCGGAGCAGCACTGGACTTAGCTGACACCAGCAGCTTGTCATCAGTGGCCACATACACTCTGGCCATGGAGGACCCATATGGGACAGATGAGCACCCTCTGTGGGCGTGGGTCAGTGGAGGAGGCTGCTCTGTGGACAGTCACTCCCACCTCAACTGGTTCAACTCGATGAACACTTCATGTGAGTTAAATGAGATTGATTGAATTTAGGCTGTTTTGAGGTACAAGACTGCTACGACTACAACACATGTATGAAGTAGTGTAACAATTATTCAGTAACATCTGAGTCCCAGAACGAACAATAAAAGTGACTCTTCGTGTGACAGCTCCAAAGTCGAGGCTAGCATGATTACATTTTAATTCTACTCCTGCAGTTTGTGTGCTTTTTATCTTCCAGTTATCAGTTTTCCTTTTTGTCCTTCCTAGCATTGGTCGGATCAGTCCAGTCCATGTGTCTGTCTGTCACTCCAGCTCAGACGGCCGCCTGGCGCCGACAAATCTTTGAACAACTCAGTGAGAGGACCAAAAGAGAGATGGATAATTTCAAACATTATGAACAAGCCATAGAGCAGGTAATGCAGTACAGAAACAGTTGTGACTGTACTACAGGGTTTCCTTGAAAGTGCTTGAAAGTGCTTGACATTATAACTTGGGATCAGACTGGATAATTAATTTCTGAAGTTTTTGCCATTATGAAACATAATTTTAGATGTTTACAGCATAATTCAATGCACATAATTGTGATTAAAAAGTGAAGGAAAAAAGAGTCATGAGTGTATATATATATTTCTGTAGATGCATATTTTACCCCAGCAATAAGGTGCTGGAAAATCTTGAAAATGACCCTTAAAAGTTATTGAATGACCTTGAAAAATGTGTATGAATCCTGGTACTATGTATTTGTTCACTTAGATGCATCTCTTCTTCTGTTTTCCTGTGGTCTTACCTCTATTTTATTTTATTTATCATTAATCACACCTCTGACTGAAATCTTGCCCTCATTGCAGTCAGTGTGGGTGAAGAAAGGAACCATGCAGTGGTGGAGGGACTGGAAGCCATACAAGTGGATAGATGTTCATTTTGCCCTGGAGCAGTTCTCAGGACCAGAGGGCAACAAGGATGGCATTCTTTTCATCTATTACAACTTTTATGAAGAGAAGAAGGTGAGCAAGAAGTGTGCATTGGGTAGAATTTTCATATTTCTTCTTGAGCTAAATAATTCAGCATCAGGGTCAGATAATGCTTGTTAACACAATGGATAGCTCTGGTGATGGACTGAGTCATTCAAATAATTCAGTACTCTTGTTCCTCTCCTAGACTCATCATCTTTCTTCTTGTATTTACATTCTCTTTTACTATCTACTTTTATCTCTCCTTCCCTCTCTGATGTCACTCTCTCCAGTACATGCATGCCTTTGTCAATGAGCTCACCATCCTTGTTCCTGTGCTAAATGAATCCAAACACACTTTTGCCATCTACACTCCTGAGCGGACCAAACAGAGGTTTCCAATCAGATTGGCAGCTGCCACAGAGCTAGAGATGCATGACTGGGTATGTATGGATACATCGCAGCATTCTCAAAAAAACACTGTATTACCATTGTGTATTTTGTCTCCTCTGACATAAAAACCATTTTATTTATTTATTTCTGTCTTCTCAAATCACTTGTGGTTGGTCTCTCCCTCCCCTCCTGACACAATTTGTCGACTTTCATCTCCGTCCCTGTCTCTAGCTGGCGTTGTTGAGTGTTTCGTGCTGCCACTCCAGGGGGATCCAGGGCCCTCCCTCCAAACAGGCCATCTGGTCAATCACCTGTAAAGGGGACATCTTTGTTAGTGAGCCCTCCCCTGCTCTGGAGGCCATGCCTTACCCCACACCATGTGACCAGATGTAAGAAAACCATTTCACTCATGTCAAGCTAAGTTCTGATGGATCATGATGTAAATCATTGGAAGACTTTTGTGTTCATCCTTGCAGACAACAGCAGAACAGTTTGTGTGCTCAGCTCTTTGCTTTGTGCTGGCCCTCGTCTCACTAAATATATCGGGTGGTTTCACACTTAGAAATGGTGAAACTCTGTGGTCTGTTGTTAAAACATTTCCACTGAAAGCTGTGTTCTTTGGTTCTTTGTTTGTAACTTTCAAATCTTCATAGCACAAGCAGACAGTGAGGTGGGCGTTAGAGGCACGAATCTTCACTGGCCTCACGATTCAATTACAATTCGTCTGTCAGCAATTAAAGTATACGATGATTTTAAATGCATTTTACTGTATGCCATCATCAATATATTTTTGATTAAATTCCCCTTTAATTTTGAAAGTCTTTGCGATAGTTGCGGTATCTGTGTGACCCATCAGTACATACATGTTACAAACAGCTCTGGATTTGTAACCTTGCAGACTTCTTACATGCACAAAAAGCAACATAACACACTAAAGGAAAAGGGGAAAAAACAAAGTATGAAATGTAATTTAATCGCTCAGCCTTTATGACGCTTTAATTTTGAAAATCTTTTTGCAGGTTCTGGCGGCAGGTTGGAGGTCACCTACGGATGGTGGAGTGTAACACTGTGGGCGTAGTGTGGGGGATCGGCTATGACCACACTGCCTGGGTCTACACCGGGGGTTATGGAGGAGGTTTCTTCCAGGGACTGGCCAGCAGCACAGATAACATTTACACACAGACGGATGTCAAAAGTGTCTACATCTATGAGAACCAGAGGTGGAACCCTCTTGAAGGTTTCACCAACAGGTAGAGTTCACTCTCCAGACAGTGCTGGGGTTCATGTACTTATGTATGAAATACATGTGCTTAGTTTTGTGCTAAACAATTTGATTTATTTTTTTCTGTTACATAATAACATTGTTTCAAACAAAGATCTTTTCAGGCAAATATGGCTTGACTGTATGATATGTTAAGTGTCGCTGTCGACACTGTGTCTAAATAAATAGAAATTTCAAATTTAACCACTGATAAAAATTGCAGACTTAACTTTTGTCTTTGTACTCCCTTCACTAACATCTCATGAAAACAAAATATAATAAATACTGTAGAAATGCCACCTGTAACTGCAATAGTTTCTCTCTAAACATCTAAATCTTTACCACTGTGATTGACAAATATAATGCAAACATCACTACTGCAGCTGAAGTACAGTTGTTGATTTGAAGTGTCAATGGCTAATGACTAATTTAAAGTGTATCTGGCTGATTTCAGAGGGCTACCTACAGACCGCTACATGTGGAGTGATGCATCAGGACTACACGAGTGCACAAAAACAAATATGAAACCTCCCTCCACCCAGTGGACGTGGGTAAGTACAGCTACATAGGGAAATGCCCTATGGTGATGTGAAACCAGTCATGTGGTGCACAGATTAACCACCATCCTTTCATTCTGACCATTAGTTAGAAAACTATAAATATTTGGTCTTGAATTATCACTGACAAAAAGACAGATGTGTTAACAGTGTTTCACTTCCATATTTGCTGTTTTCAGGTGTCTGACTGGGCTATCGACTACAGTGTCTCTGGGGGGACGGACAAGGAAGGCTGGCAATATGCAGCTGATTTTCCAGTGTAGGTTTTATTTATCACTTGTCACCACTGTCACTTGGTTCAGACTACTCTGCCCTCATATTTATGACCTTCATTTATTTGTTTTCTCCTATCGTTCTTCCTTCCTCTTCTCTATATCTCCATGCAGGTCATATCATGGCAGAAAAGGGAAGACGGACTTTGTGCGTCGCAGGCGATGGGCCAGGTACTATAAAAAGCAGGCTTATATAGTCTCCAATGTATTTGTTCAGAAGGTTCACAGTGGTCCCAGAGTGCATTTGACATTTTCAGTTTTGGTTTGTGTGGAAAGCCCACACAGACTTGGCAGACAAGACAGAGCAGAGTGTTTGACAAGGAGCACAACATCAGTGATATTTCCTTTACAAACTGTGAACAATTTAATGTTGTATTATATTGTATCATAATGCAGAGGTAATGGTTTTTATTCCTGTACAGGTGACCGTAGTCCTGGAACATTTGTATTTGTCAGGATGGCCTATAAACAAAAGTGTGTTTCCTGGCAGGCTGGCTCTGAGTTATCCAGATGAGAATGCAAATGAGAATCCAGTCTGGATTTTTCGGTTCTTCAAAACTGATAATTATTTCAGATGAGAGCCTGTGGGGTATTTATATAACGAGCAAATACAATTTCATAATGAAGACGTATACATAAACATGATTAAATGTAAAGTAAAGTGAAGTTTTAGAGTCAAAAGACACGGCTAAAGAGATGATGAGGCGAGAACACAGCATTTGATTTGACAATAAACTGTAATTCCTTCTATCAAACACTCATAAAAGGCTGCCTTTTAAAAGATTTTAAGACTTAATTTTAAAACATATGTAATACTCTCCGTAATATGGTAGTTTTTTGTTAAGGTAAAGTGTGTGACAAAAGAACATCATAACAAAGTACTGTGGTGCTGCTGGGATGTCCCGTCCTTCAAATACTGTTCTCCAGATATAAGAAAACACGTTTATTTGTAACAGACAACAAATGTCACTAACACCAACATTACTGGTAGGCTGACCACATCTCAACAGTGATCAGTGTTTGGAAACATTGTAGAGCTTGGTGTAGAACAAAATAACAGCAGCAACAATGCACATATACACATATACTGAGTCCATGAACCTATTGCCCCTGTGCAAGCTGCGAGGGGTCCTAACACGCATTGTTTTCTTGCGCAGGAAGTGTAAACTGACAACCACAGGACCCTGGCAGGAAATTCCGCCTTTAGCACTGAGTGATGTGACCATCCTGCCGTGTACAGCTCAGAGCAACGTGGATGAGGTTCCTCTGTGGGCCATCAGCAACAAGGGAGATGTCCTCTGCCGACTGGGAGTCACCACATTGACACCCACTGTGAGTCACATTTGCTGTACACATGCAGATACCCCAAGAACAGCTAGAACACCACTTAGTGAGCCACTCATAAACATTCAGAATCATTTTTGTTTTCTCACTGCAACTGTGCACGGGATTTAGGCAGTGTGTGAAGTCCTTTCCTTATCTTAAGACTTAGTGGAGTCTTGTCACCACCATCATTCATGTTTTTGATACAAGAGTCCAGGAGGCAAAGATACGTCGAGTGTTACTGCAACGAATACAATTTAAAAAATGCTTTTGAGGTGATTGTTTGAAACCTGTCTTAATGGTCTTTCAGGGATCCTCGTGGCTTCACGTGGGAACCGACCAGCCTTTCAAGTCCATCTCTATCGGGGCTGCCAGCCAGGTTTGGGCCATTGCCCGGGATGGTTCTGCCTTTTACAGAGGATCTGTCTCTCCACAGAGCCCAGCAGGTCAGTGGGAGAAACTGAGTTGTTCTTCAGTTTGATAATAATTCAGGCCACTGACAAATTTGAATCAAAAAACTTTAAATTGTACTTGAAATAAGCAGAGATGGGAATGACCCTGATGAAGGCCACACACCATACACTTCATTCTAATAATACATCTGTTTTTCATCGTATGAGAGTTGCTGGAGCTTTTGACCTCTTCAGACTTTCTCCCTTCTGCATGCACCTTGGCAGTAGGGCGAGTTGTTCCAGAAACCCCTGCTCTGCTCCCACAGAGTTAAAGAAACTAAACACGTCAGCCTCTGATGCTGCAAATACAGATCATGTGTTGTCTCCCTCTGCAGGAGACTGTTGGTACCACATCCCCTCGCCATCCAAACAGAAGCTGAAGCAGGTGTCTGTTGGCAGGACATCAGTCCTCACAGTAGATGAAAATGGTAAAGTGTTTAATTACCTGATATACCAGCTGCTTGATGGACATATTTTGATCATGATTCTGATTATACTATTTCCTGCTCAGGTAACCTGTGGTACCGGCAGGGTGTGACCCCCAGCTACCCTCAGGGCTCCTCCTGGGAACACATCTCTAATAATGTGCGCAAGGTCTCCGTAGGGCCTCTGGACCAGGTCAGTACCAGGGTATCAGTACTGCAATATAGAACTTTTTGATTTTAGCCATCTTTTGTTATTGTCTACATTAAAGTAAGTGACAGACGTGGATGTGACAGCGATCACTCTCTCTGCAGCTTTGATTTTTTTTTTTTTAGCCAACTCGACTGAGTTGTTAAATCATTTAAACCTTTTTTACATACATTTTTGGTTACTGATATTCAAAATTGACATGAATTGGTCTATTTTTTTGTGATTCGGAGCTTCTGTCAAAGTAAGTAAATGTGCAGCTTTAATGAATAATTCAGAACATATAGAAATACAGTACAACTTATGAACATCCTTGCATGTTGTTTGGTTGATGATATCTGTTGTTGTGTTTTTGTGGTGTAGGTGTGGATCATAGCGGACAAGGTGCAGGGCAGCCACAGTCTGAGCTGTGGAACAGTGTGTCATCGACTCGGAGTTCATCCTGTGGAGCCTAAGGGGATTTCATGGGACTACGGCATTGGGGTAAGACACCAAATAAACTAATCTGTATGACAGAGTTGTCAAGGTGTCTGTAGAAATGTCTTGGATTAAGATTTAATTGGAACAGTGGATTATGTTGCAGGAAGCTTTTCAGTCATTTTTATCCTTAAATCCAGACAGTGAATAATTGTACCTCATACCTGTCAATCATCCAGATTTTCCCATGAGACTTGGAGGGTTGGTTCAGAAATCCTCACTGTATTTAGGGTCTCAAGGTTGAAAAGTATAGTTGACTTTCCTGATTTCTCCCTTCCTCCCTCTTCCTTTCTTTTAGGGTGGCTGGGACCACATCACAGTTAGAGGGAACTCCATGGAGCCGCCTCACGTCCGTCTTCCCTCTTTAACAGATGCTTCCGCCTCTGCCCCCCGGAGCCCCCTCCCAATCAGGAACATGGAGGTCAACAGCAGTGCTGGGGACAGTTAGGAACACTCATCGGTGCTTACATACAGTACATGGACATCCAATGTTTCCTTTGTGGTAAACCTTAGTAGATAATTCAGCTCCAAAGTCAATTCAAAGATGAAGTTGTGACTTTCTGACAGTCTGAGCTGAATCTTTCTCCTCCCTGAAGACAATATTCAGTCTTCTGTTCTAATGTTCATTTAATGAGCTTTCATCTCCTCCGTACTGGCATGTCTCTTGAATTATTTTGCTTTTGTTTGTTTTTGGTCATTAACACTGAACTTGATGGTCTTTTTTTTAATTCATTCATCAGGATGTGATGTTTCTGTCGGTTTCTGTGTATTGTTTTTCATATGTACTGTGAAGATAGAACATATATTTTATGTTTATTTTTCAGAAGGGAAAAATGTGCTTCGCTGCTAAATTGTCAACTCCTGGGCTGGTATTGTGAACGTAATTTAAAAATTATGTCACGTCTTAGAACACATGTTCCAACAAACTACAGACTGATTACTCTGGAAACCAGAAGCAAGATTGATATGTGTATAGAGACAATGTTTAAGGAAACAATGTTTAAAGGTACAATGTGTAAGAATTTGCCACCTGTTGAATTCATACTCAAACCAATAGGGGTTTGGGAACCAGGGTTAACATGCTAACTCCAGTAAATATCTCTGCAAAAGAAAATTTATAACTTCATAATGTCCAAACTGTTATTTTTCCAATTTTGTTGATCATTTTTTAACCAAAATACTCACATATTGCACCTTTTAATCCAGGCTTAGATGGCCCCTTCTATTGTCTGATGCTGCTGTAAAACTTCAACCACAGACCTCAGAAAAACACGGATGCCGCATCTGTTTGTCTCAAATTATCTAGGTTTCTGATACGACTTAATGACCTCCTCATGTTTAGAGCCAGAAATGACATTTTTAAATTAGATTCATGTGTTGAAACCTGTATGAAGCTGAGCTCCAATATGTGAGAAGCAGCCTGAGTGTGAAGCGCTCAAAAACAACCTTTCAAAGCTTAGTCTGTTTTAATTATACAACTCAGATGCCGAACGTCTTGTGAAAAGCAAATATTGAATTTTTGGTCCCTTAGGGAATTTATGGAATTGATGGCTTAACCCTTCAACACAGCTTGAGGGGTTTTTTATTTGGAGCCATTGTCTGTAGCAGCTGCAACAACTGGCTTGCACTGGCTTCATTCACCCATGGTTTTTATAAAGGTTTCATTGTGTTTTTCTTAAAAAGTGTTTTGGTTTATTATGTCATTGTCTTGAAGTATGTGCAATGGTTAGCAACGTAAATAAGAGAAAAGTGGAGTCCTTGTAAAAGTCTTGTGGTTGAAATGCTACAACTGAACCTTCCTCTTTCTCAGGAGAATCTTTGCATTTGTGCGCCGCCTACTTCCTTTGACTGATGTTAGAGTGACTGAGCAGGTTAAAAAAATATATATATATTTTTGTTATAAATCTACAAGATATTAGTATTATACAGTAAGTAAAGTGGTGATATATTAAGGTGGAGTTGTGTTTGTATATTTGACAGAGAACAATAAATTAAAATTATGTTTGAGACGTATTCATAACCCACACACTGATGTCACGCCACGTCATAATGTGTGTAAATATGAGAGATCTGTGTGAACTATCTGTGAATAACTAACACTGTATCTGTAACACATCAGTGCTGTTCACATTGTGGAGTACATTTTTTCAAGTGTTGTGCATGGTCAAAATAACAGTCCTTGTCAATAAATAAACGTGTTTATTGATAATAACCCCTCAAATAGCATCCCCTCCCTTCTTCCTCCTAACTACAACGTTCTGCCTTGAGAAACAAAAAGTCAAACAACACACACTTTAAACATCATCTGGGCCTTCAAGCTACACACACACAAGACGGGTTCATTGTGTTCTCATCTGAGCAAACATGCAAACACATATTATACCTTCAGAATTTCAATATTTAAGCCCGCTGCTTGCCTTTCTTTTTTCTTCAATGATGTTATGAGGACAGTTATGACTAGAGGCTACGTCGAGCAGGTTTCTCAACAGACAAGAAAAACACAAGAAGATGGCAAGATAACACGAGAGAGGACGAAGAAGTTCCTGCTCGGGTTCGAACCATTGAGGACAAAAAAAAATAAAAGAAGATAGAATTGCGCAAGATTAGCCCTTCCTTTCTGAGCACAAGAACAAATTTCACTCTTCATTCAACACATCTGGTTTTCAGTCTGCAGTCTCTGAGTCTGCTCTTTCCTCAAATGCCATATTTGGATGAAGTTCTCTTGCTACGGTGCTGTGGGTTTATTGTCAGAGGTCTATGATCTGGAACAGGCACCCCGTTCCGGTTGAGATCTGGCCCTCAATGTCTACCCACTCTTCAGAGATGGCCTCCTGGTGGCTCTCCTGGTCTCCAAACCACCTTGCAGCCACTGTTAGCTGCGCTGGCTCAAGTTGTGCACATGGGTGAGGTACTGGGTGAGATCGTCCTCCCCGTCCTCCTCCAGGGTCTGTTGGTAGCACTGGAGAAGCTTGGCGGCGCTGGCCTCCGATGCGGCCCCGCCAGCAGGTTGGCAGGCCCCTGACAGGTCCAGGATGATGGTGGTTAAGGACTTGATGTAATTCTTTGCCAGGGTCAGAGTCTCGATCTTGGACAGCTTCTTGTCCATCTTGACGTGGGGGATGGCCTCGCGCAGAGCTTGGAAGGCGTTGTTGAGCTTGTGCATGCGCTGGCGCTCACGCTCGTTGCTCTCCAGCCGCCGGACGCTGCGTTCCTTGTTGCTGGAGCCGTGTGTCCTGCGTCGCCTGCCTCCGCCCGCTTTGCGGTTGCCGTCCCCACCCCTGAGCGACCCCCTCCAGGAGCCACCGATCCGGACGGATGCCTCTGAGCCCTCCTGCTCACTGGAGCCTGGTTCTGTATCTGGTTCAAGTTCTGGCTCGGGGTCAGACCAGGTCCTCCTGGATGCTTTCACAGCCTTCCCTTTGGACTTCATCCTGCTTCCTCCTTCACCTCTGACAATGGAGATCTTAAAGTTTCAACAAGCCTGTAGGACAAAATGAAAATATGAGAGAGAGGAAGAAAAATCAGACCTTTTTTTTTAACAGTGGTCTCCCAGTGAGCCTGTTATCCCCATTTACTGGACAAACCTCTCTCCAATTCAAACAGCTTTGCATCCTGTTGTATCTAATCAGCCTGTTGCAGTGTGAAAACTCCATGATGCTGGTGTGTTAATCTGCGCCTCTCTTATCCCCCACGGTCCTGCGATAATGCTCATTTCAAGGTTACACTCACAAAAACACGGAGAGCGGCCAAGCAGCACTCAGATAACTCACCCCCACGGCTCTCTGGAGTGTATTTAAAGGTGTACAGTGTAGCTTTTGGAGAAGAATCCTAACATTTACAACATTAATGTGGAATTAAAACAAACTAAGATGTAGATAATTTTTTTTCCATGAGTGATAACACAAGCTGTTTTCAGAGGGAAATAACGTCCCCTGAACTCTGTTTAAAGTTAGAAAATGTGGCAGGGTCCGCCACATATAAGCAAAGTAAAACAGTACGAAGTTGTCCTTTAAGGACAGTTTGTTTATTGAGTTTATTCAGTCATAGCAGCAAGGAGAGCTTGTTTATTAAGTTTGCTTTGTCACTGATGTTCATCTTAAACTACCGCATGTATGAAAGTCAGCGTGTCAAAACACGCTGCAGCTGTACATGTTGATTCACACACTTACTTTACTTTCAACCAAACGATAAAATACGCTAATGTGCCACAACTGCTGCAACGTTTCAGATAGAGCTGTTTTACATAGATTAGTGCACACAATGAGAAGTAGAAGAAGAAAAAAAAAACGGTAGTGCGGTGACTGATGCACACACAGCCACCACGAGAGTGAATGAAACAAGGGGGACATGATGTGAAAGAGCCGTACCTTGGAAGTTGAGCTGACTTTCCTCCTCCTCGGTGTTCTCACAGAGAGGTCGTCATCACGCAGCCGCTCGTTCACAGCACCATCATGCCAAGTAAAGGAGCAGACAGCAGCGGACAGCAGCGGCAAGAGGCAGCGGCGTCACACACACACACACACACACACACCCGTTCAGATAACTGTCACATGTGGGCTACCTGTAGCTGACAGATGTACACGTAGCGCTGCTCAGCCAATCACAGAGCGCGAACCCTCCCTCCCAGCTCCGCGCGCTGCCCAGATGTCCCGACCAGGCAGCTGTGATGTCACAGCACTACAACCTGCTGTGTGATGTAGACTCTGATCATTTCACAGTCCACATGGGGTTTGAGCCAAAATGGGTTGAATTAATCATGTTTTTCGACCCTGTTATTGTATTTGAGGCCGGTAAAAGCAGCCATACTGCACTGTAAAACTCTCCATTGCTAGTAAAAGTCCTGCATTTAAAATTTAGCTTTAAAGTACAACACTATCAGCAATATAGCATCAGCTACACTAAATATAAGTTACAGTGCTCGTGCACAGTGGCTGTATTCTGTCATTATCAGATCCACTGATGCTTAAAGCAGAACTTTCAGGTTGAAGTGAGTCTGCTAATGTTTGCTGCTTCAGGCTGTATGATGTTGGGTTGTTAAAAGTCACAATATGTAAGAATTTTAATTAAAAAGAAAGTTAAAATTGCATAAAAAGGAGCGCACTCAGCTGCAGTTAGTGGTTACTTTAATGACATGATGCCCCATTACTTGTTTTGAGTATGAATCTAGCCAATACCTATGGATTGCGCCTTTAACATGTAACAATACATCATCGTTTAGAAACCGATCACATGTTTTGTATGAAAATAGAGAGGACAGAGATTAAATGCAGTAATGTCAGAAAGAAAGTATCACAATTATAAACTTTACATGAGTGAATGTACTAGCAGTACGAAAAAATACAAAAACAAATGTAGCTGTAGTAGAAACATCATCATATAAGCACCACGGTGTTAGATCATGTTGTTGAAGTCTCCACTGAAAGACATTACAATGAAGATCAGTTTATGTGATTTGCCCGTTTTCAAAAGAAATGTAGGATGCGAAGGAAGAGAAATCTTTATGATCTTTATCTTGCTTGATGTCCCAGTGGATGGTTAACTGGTATCAGCCTGTATTGTGAAATAAATGTCCTCTACCAAATGAAATTTTCAAATGTTGTAAATGTTTGGTCATTTGTTGCCTACTTTAAACATTTTACCACTACACTAGTAGTCTACCACAACATAGTGAAAGAGAGCCTGTTTACTTAACTATACTATACTCATAGATACTATACTATTTTATTCTCTCAGTGTTCCTCACTAAACCTTTCCATCAGTTTGAAGCAGCAGAGGCGAGCTGACGTTTTAGGCCTCATCTGAGTAAAAGGCAGCTTGTTTTGGTTCCTCGCCCACTCCTTTAACTCCAAGCAGTTAACATAATTTCCATTGTGGCTTATCACCTTCTACTGCCTCATTTGAATACAGCCCTCCAGGCGACACCCGAACATACACAAGAAGGGCCACGTCCCATTTAAACTTTGTCACGTTATTTACCTTTTACCAGACTTTTCGCAATCTGCTGCTGTTTTCATTGTAAAATAATCCACTGGATGCTCTCAGACTGTAAAGTGAACAAACAAATGAGGGCTGACACATAATTAAGCATCTTTTGAATATTCACGACACACACCTTTGACACTTATTTGTGTGATCTGCAGTATTTGACCTCGTCTGTTTGACCTGAGGGCCCAACACACTGTTGGCAGTTGGGATTATTGCCCTCTCCTGCTGTGACAGCCAGTGGAATAGAGATAGGGTGGTGTCGCTGTGGTGGCAGCGAGATATACTGAATGACCATTCAGACAGATAAATCATGTTTCACAGGATGTTTTATATGGCCTCCCCCCGGCCTTAAACAATCAAAAACCCAAATTTAAAAATGTCATCTAACAATTAACAACAGATCAAGTGCAATTCTTGAAAGTAAAATGCTCTGTCTGAACTCCTACTTTAAGACAGGAGGATACAAGTTAAAATAAAAATCAAAAACTCTCATTCTGATTTTTATTTGTTGACATTCTGAATTCATCTTTTCCTCTTAAATGTTTCAGAAATGTATGTAAATATTCTAAAAAAAACAAGGGTTTTTATGCCATGGTGGGAGCTAGATAGTGCTAATCTTCTTCCTATGTGTTTTTATCACTTTTACAACAATTTCTAAATACAAAGTATATAACTAAATCAAGTCACATTGTCAAAATGTCCTCTAACAAATTTAAAAACCTGTTCATATCCAAATCAGAACATTAAGGGGCCACAGGTAAGCTAGCAGCTACCGCCTAGCATGCTCAGCATAGCGAGAAAATTTAACAACAGTGAGTAAAATATTCAGTGTAATAATGAGGGGAAAATGTGAGTAACATTTTTGTGTGTTCGGTTCTGCCAAAATAGGGTACTGATAAATGATCGGATGCTTTTGTTTTTAACGCAACAGTTTTAAGGCTAAGTGACACGTTAGCTCAGGAATGGAAAGGAAAACATGTCGCCTAGTAACGTTAACACTTCATTAAAAAAAAAAAATACTTGAAGTAGGCTTAATTTTAAAATAAGACATGACCCAGCTGTAGTTGAGAACATGCAAAATTTGGCTATTTGCAACATTAGCACAGAATAGGCTAACATGGACGTATAACAACAACAACAACAACAGTGTGCAGGTGTGAAGCTCCCAGCTCATAGAAGCAACAGTTTTAGCTTTAGGTGTCCTTGAACAACTGTGCGTGTGTGTGCCTGCGTGCGTGTGTGTGTGTGTGTGTGTGTGTGTGTGTGTGTGTGTGTATGTGCGTGCGCTCGTGAACAGGTCCTGCCAGGTTTCCTTTCCTCCTGCAGGTACACTGTATCTAATCAACCAAACCTCGCTGATGCTGGCTCTGTGGAAACATTATCTATTACTTTTAGTTTGTTCAGTTTCTGCCTCCATTGGCCACAAGGTTTATATTGTTTATTTAGTCACAGCCGCTGATAAATTCTGAGCTGAATACACTCCAGTAATGAGCCAAGCAAACAGGGCCTCCACGAGCACGCTCTGTTTGAGCAAAACAAACTGTATAAACAACATTGTATTTAAGATTAACCTGGAATTTGCTCAACACAACAATTTTAAAGATGAAGTAGGATTTCAGACAGACTTGACAATTTATTAAAATCGTGTAATTTGACAACATTTCTGTTTCTGTTTCACAGCTCGGGTCCAAGGTTGCAACCTGGCAGCTTCCAAAGAGCTTTGCGGCTGGAAAGGTACCAGCGCTGTTATGCAACGGGCTGTTTTCACACATCACAGCCAGCGATCGTGTCATACCAACAACTGTGAAGGCTGAATGCACCGTCGCACAGCCCTGCGTGGCTGTGATGTCATGAGCGACAGGTGCTTTGAATCCATTTGGAGCAAGGAGAGGGGAAAAAAACCCATTAAAATCCCTGACTCATCATAAAAGAGGAGGGAGGTGGGGAGATGAGTTTGAGGTGAGGAGGACGAGATCTGGGCGATTACTCAGATTTTCCATTAGGTCAAGGCTGGCTGTCTGATAGAAAAACAAGTGTGGATGACACATTAGGCCACGTTGGCGGCAGGATGGCCTTTGAATGAAGGTAGGCGATGTGATAGAAAGTCTGCCGACCGCCGTGTCATTAAAAATCAGCACCTACAACTCAGTATGTTTGTGTCTTTTTCTCACAGCTCGAGATCTGACTCGGTGACGTGAGTGAGAAACAGGCAGGTTTGGGAGAGAAAGCGACGCCTGGACAGAGCAGAGCAGCTCCGCGTTGGGAGGGAGAGGGTGCAGTGCTGAGGCACAGAGTGTTTGATCCACTGAAAATGGCAGCTCTTCTCCAAAGCTGAGAAGTCGTCTTCCCACTCCAAGCCTGCAGGCAAAACCAAGCAAACACACAGTTACTGATAACAAAGTGTCAACAGCCTGCAGCGTCTGGATTCTGCAAGACTCACAAGGACAGTTTGCTCACCCTGCGTCCCACCCTGATCGTGTTACACTGTTAGAGAGCTTCGGTCTGAAGTAGTAAGTGAAATGATCAAATTACCTTTCCATGTTGTAGGCCAAGTCTAAGTGTCGACTTTATATCTAATTCATCAATAAGCATTAAATTATTGTTTTTTGTACTTCCACTGCAAACAGAGTACAGCAGGAGTACATGTATTTCCAGCCAATACCACCAACACCAATCCCTCCAAACATCTTGGTTCAACATCCTGTTTCAGCCAGAATTTCATTATAATATTGTAGACAGATGCTCATTTACATGAAATATAGGCACAAACTGAAACTAATGACTTTTTCATTTGTGGTGTATTTCATCACCACTTCAGTTAAAGTAGCGATACCACACTGTAAAAAACTAAAAGTCTACATCAAAATAGTTTCACCTGGATAAATAATAATAACACTCTTTTATGTTCTCTGGCAAAAATGCCAGTTTCTACATAATGTCACTTTAAGTACGCACATTATGTAGTTGACAGGTTAAACTGTGCAAAATCACGAGAGAGGTTATTTAACATAGTACCACCATCCTCTAATGTGACGTCTGGCAGGTTGCAGGAATGGCTGCTTGGCGGAGGTGTGCAGCTCCCAGAGTGCAGCTCCACGGTGGGACTCTCCTGAGAGCAGTGATAGTGGATAGTCAGCGGAAATTAAAACGGGAAACTAAGAAACAAAGCACCAAACCCGCCATGCTACAGATGAACAGCCAACTCGAGAGCAGTACCTGATCAAACAGGTAGACCATGACGTCATCATCAAACGACACGCTCTTCCTCCTTTTTACTGCCCCGTCTCGCTCTGACAAACCTCCTGGAGCAGCGTGGATCTGACAGGACTTCAGAAGACTCTTCGGCTTGCATGTGTTAAAATCGTCTCTGCTGACCAGTTCATGTTGGATCCCCTCAGAGTTGTTGTTGTTGTTGTCTGGCAGGAGGGACCAGTGAGACGCGTTATCGGTGACTTGCCCAGCGGTATCTCCTGGAGACGTCCAACAATCCTCAGTGCGGAGAGTGTCACTAAAAAGTTGTTGCGGTATGTCCCCATCACAGAAAATGATCAACCTGTTATGTTGCTTCTCGGTTACAGCGTCCTGCTGGGTCACAATGTTCAAATCCTTTTTGAGGAAGCTGAACATGTCCTGCATGTTTAAAATGAGTCTTGTCCATGGGGCCTCCTTTGTGCACTCCGAGACAGAATGAGCGGAAGCAGTGAGTGTTGAATGATGTGTGGGCTCCTCGAGGAGACGACGCTGTCGAGGTGGGAAGGAGAGGCAGGGCAGCCGCGTTACTGAGCTTGATATGTGGTCACAGCTCCTCCATAACTGGGGGATTCCTCTTCCTCTTTGATCGAGGATACAGAAGCAGGTAATCGGCTGCGGCTCCTCTTCCGCCGGGATCATCTGACCTGAGGATATCAACACCTGGAGCTCGTCATCCCTGTATGAACGATCCACACGGACTGAGAGCTTTAAAAACAACATATTAAACTCAAATGACAACCTGCAGCCATGACAGTGTTTGCAGGAAAATTATTAGAGAGAATGATTACACATGTGCAGCTCATTTTAGCTCCACTAAAATGAGTTCTGCAGGGGAATTTAGAAACATAGAGTGTTTCTCATATATGCCTTTGCTGCTAAAGTAGACAACTGTTTTTGTGCAAAAAGCTCTAAGAATCCACTGTACACTACCTGCTCAGCACCAAGCAGTACATAGACACAGTTTGCAAATAGCTGGTGAAATTTAGTGAAGCATATAGCTGGTAAATAGTTAAAGATATTTGCCTTTGTGGTTGGTAGAGACCAAAAACAGAGCTAAAAGTGAGTGAATATTAGACACAACTCCAGTTGAATCACAATGATGCTCACACTTATTGGAGCATCATACCAGTAAACAGTATTTCTTGATTAGGACACTGAGGTGTTTAATATTTAGGCATTATTTATATTATGTAGTCAACATAGTAAAGTGTTGCGTGGGGATGGCTGGGTGGAGCAGGAGTAATTTTGTCCTCACTCCTGTTGATCAACCTGACTGCAGCAGCGATCTGTGGCGGTGACCTCTGTTATCTGGTGTTTATGTCCTGTAATGTTGGACTGGTGATTGGTTCCGGAGGGGAAATGTTCTTTACGTCATGAACGTTATGCTAAAGAGAAGATGTGGGAAAAATAAGAGGGAGAAGCAGAGGTGATTGCTGAATTCAGTGAATGACCTGAAAGCAAACAGACAGACACACACTTCCTCAATGTAGGTCACTGCTCGCTAGCTCATTGCTAGTGTACAGTAAAGTAAACTGGCTGTTTGGGGCGAATAAGCGCCTATAGTAACACAAATAAACACAAATGATCTAGAGGTAAAAATCACTCTGCTGGCGGCGATCACTGTCAGACAGCCACAATTGCTGACAAAAACCTGTGGGTCACTTCTGATGTAAGTAAGGTGCAAGTGTTCATGGACAAGGATACATTTTAGTTGCATTGTAGTTGTAGTGACAGGCTACCAAATGAAAAGCGCAGTTTTTTTAACACTGTTGGAGACATTTGGGATAATGTAATAAGAGGACTTTTCTGTCATATTACAACTTTAATGGGATGTGGCATTTGGTTATGGATGGAGCCTGTGACTGCTTGTTTGGGCACTTTCACGTAAGATGATATGCCTTTTTAGAGACAATCTCCATTTCAGTGTCTGCATTGTCTTCCTTTTTTTAATCCACCGGGTATTTTAGGAGCTGCAGAGCGCAGCCTTGCCCTTCAGTGTTCCTGCTCACAACAGGATGTACTAAAACTGATTTGTCAGCCTTTGTCCAGCGGATGAGACGGCGCACACACAAGTGCACGCGTGCACACAAACACATACATTATCTGGCCACTCACTCCTGAGCCTGAATAAATATCGGGGCCCATCCAGCCGCGGCGACAAAGACGCAATAGGAAACTTTCGCCGCTCTGCAGTAGCCAGGCAACCGATGGATGAGTGACTCAGGAAAGGAAGAGAGGAGCTGACTCACAGCAGCTGTGACGTAAAGGATGTGAAAGGACACACACACACACACACACACACACACACACACACACACACACACACACACACACACAAACACCACGGTATGGTCTGTCACACACACAAAAACACACACACGTATTCAGGACGCCGTGAAGGGTCTAATCTGCCCTGTTTCAGGTAAATTAATACATCACTGTGTAACAGGTGCAGGGGCTCAGGGGAAAGGTGGATTATAATAACTTTTCCAAACAGCCGCCACACAGACAGAGACACCAAACGCAGAGACAAAAAAAACAAAAACAAATAATACCTTTTTCTGACTCCTTTGTCATTGCATCTCCTTTTAGACAGCCAATTTAAACCATCCAATGAAATCACCAGTGTGGCCCCATCCCTCAAGTACTTAAACTCTGTAAAAGATAAAGAGAGGAAGGAAGCACGGTGAGAAGCTGATACGCATTGCCTCAAAAATGTTGCTGCATCACGATGCTGCAAAATGTGTTGCAACGAGCTTAATCTCTGAGCCTCCAGCATGCATGACACCGGCATATTTCTCTTCCTACCTTGCATCGCGCGAGCCCGGCTCTTCCCCCCGGCTTTTGCCGCAACCACAGAAACCTCATGGAGGGCACCGAAGGAGACGAGCCAAACATATGGGACAGAGAGAGGGGATAGAGAGATGCATAGAAAAGAAGAGAGGGGAGGTGCGGATGGATGGGGGATCAGGCGGGATAGAGAGGGAATGAACAGGGTGGGGGGTGAACTAGGGGAAGTAGATCAGAGGAGGTAAGGGGGGGTGAAAGAAGAGTGAAGGAAGGTGATGAGGAGGATGAGATGAGAAAGGATGCGAGGACAGAGGAAGGACAAAGAGCTCATATATACAGCAGTCTCCCTGGAGGCTGCCGGCCTCTCTGCAGCAGCAGAGTGCATGATGGGGATCGATAAGTTATCTGGTCTAATGCAACACAGCCGCCTGAATGATTTACAGCAGAGTGGATGCCACAGTGACTGTACCTCATCTTAATGATTTGACCATAAATACATTACTGAAATTGGCAGCTGTTAAGAAATAAACAATGAAAAAAAAAATCATAAACTGACTCCAATCAAGGTCAGCCAACCAATCCAAGGTTGTGCACAGTAATCCAAGTATCTGGAAGCCCAAAGATCGAGTGGACATTATTTACACCCTTGAAGTGTCCGCTAACATTTTGAGCTTCGCAGCTACAGATTAGTCCTGATGTCGATTCACATTCAGAGTCTCAGGGCTTCTGAAGACTTGAATTATATCAGCTGAGCTGTACGGGGTTTTATTCACGTTTTAAAACAAGTCCCCATCAACTTCACTTGTTTGGGAGACCGCCTCGACACTGTTTTGCCGTGAAGCTCCAGAAATGTTTTGTCGACTGCAAAACTTGACACGACTTTGCACTGACACGTGGGGTGAAAAGATGATGACTGACATTTCATTTTTGGGTGGACTTATCCTTTAAGAGCTTTAAGGATTTGGTAAAATATGCTTTTATTTAATGATCTGTGAAGAATTGGTTAATCATGTTGTGTGCCATTTATAAAGTCGCGACTAGCAACTCATAAACACTTGATCGTGGTTAAATAGCCCTGTTGAAACTCCTGCTCGTGCTCCATAACTGCAGAAACTGAACACGAGTGCCGGTTCTTGTGTCTGTATTCTTATTTCAGAGCCGCGTATCACAGGTAACAACGTTATTAACTGCAAATCCAGCTCGACATTGTCCGTTTCCACCAGACAAATGCTGTTTAATATGGAGATCTGTGGTTCCCAAAGTACAACACAAGATCCATCAAGAGTCCTTCAGGGTTGTTGCTTTGGGTTTTTTAAGTTAAATGAAAAAATAGATTCATTCTTTGTAGAAGTAGAAACTACATTTGTGTGTTACACTCTATAACTTCCCCCCTCAGTATACCCCACCTTCGACATGACGACTTGGGTTTGAATGCATCTTTAATTTGGGGCTTGGGTGCAGTCTAAACAGAGACCACAGTCTTATCTGACTGTAATGCATCATTTTGGACGCTAAATTAAGATGTGAAATTGCTCATTTTGCATAATTTTGCAACTTTTTAAAAATTTTCCATGAACAATCTTGCACTTTTTTAATCTGTGATATGTCATCCCTGTCTTGATGTTGTTAAGTTAACATTAGCTCCCTCTAGAGGACTAAAGCAGAAGAGCAGGCAGCTTCAGCCAGCATGGTGGCAGGAGACAGAACTGCAGCAGAGCTCTTAGCTTGTCCTCAGGGCAACAAACAGGCAATGAGATTTTATACATTTGGCTTAAAGATATACATTCACAATAAGCTGAACAAAAAGATGAAAATAATTCAATTAAATGAAATGTTAGGCCTGCAGTTTGGACGTTCAACTACTGTTTTTGGAGCCAGTGATGCAGCTATTAGCCTATAGCCTTTTTGTTTTACACTTACTGATGCTGTATCAAAAATGTAATAACTATTACTGCTGCTACCATACATACTGTACTTTACTGTCAAGTATCTTCCAAGGCAAATTTATTAGGACGTTTTGGCTGCTTAAGTCGTCCCCCTGGCAACAAAATCACTGATGCTGGAGTTCAGCTTTACACACCCAGACAGCATCAGGATGTTGTTCCCAGGAGGCAACAGTGTCACCATTCAGTCCACCTCTGCCTCCCAAAAGAGGGGAAATCAGGGAGAAAAAGGGCACCGAAGGGGAAAAAAGGGACATAGAGATGGACAGATGGTGTTTCCATTCATAATAATGAAGGCGATTGCATTTCTGTTCTTCTCCTCGTTTAGCTTTTTTTTGCTCCCTGCACCCAAGGATCCATATCAAATCCATATCAGGTCAGCCAAGGTTCTCTGACTGCTTACTGTACAGTGTTTCAATGTAGTCAACTCTTTTTTCACTGGACTTAGCAGGACACATGAGGATGTGATATAGTCGCTGAGCAGAAACCCGTCTCACCGGCACAAAATGTGAGCTTGTTCCGGTCCGCTCCACTTTCTATTTTCACATCGCAGTTATGATTGATGCCTGCTGCCTCATAATCTGATATCGCGACAACTTCTGCGTCCAAATGTCAGATTAAAGAGGGATGCGTCTTTGGTTTCAGGCCTCCCGCCTGACGCTGAGGAAGCCCTCGCAGTCGTATTTTATGACCAGCTGTAGTTTATTTAAGAGGATAAAACACTGAATATCATTTCTCGACTGCCGGGAGACGTGCTGAGAGCCATCAACAGATGAACGAGAAAAAAGAATGTGTTTGTTGTGCTAGAGGGGGTGAGAACAAGCCCGAGCGCTGAGGCGACACTCGGGCTTGGATACTTTTAATGAACTGCCGCCCTCCCGTTGTGTTTTACTGCTCCAATTGAGTTGTAACGTGCACAGCGCATGCCAAAAAGAACTGTAGAACTATCCTTTTACACTGCAGGCGCAGAATCATCATATCCAGACGGTGACTGACACCAAACAATCTATGAGAGGAGGGTAATTGGAAACCATTGGGCTTATTCTGAGCCCTCGGGATAGACCGTGCTCAAGGCCTGCCCGAGGAGGAACATATGGAGCAGGTCACTGTCCGACGCCAGTGGAATGGCGCTGCAAAGCTCTGTGGGTAATATGGGAGAATGAAACATGCAGTCAGGACGCTGGTGGTGTTGTTTGCAGCCTTTATTTGGACACAGCGGAGTCCCACGGCTGCAGAGGAGAGAGGCTGAGGGGGGGGAGTGCTGAAATGTGACACTAAAATAACGACATACAGAGTGGTAAATATGTCACAGTTGTGTACATGTTTGTTGAAGGGGTTTGGTTTCGACAGCAATAAAACGTAAAGCAAGCCGTGGACTTCTCCTGCAGCCAGGGAGCAGCTCTGCATCCGCCCGTGAATTGAACGACTAATTTGTTGCAGATCAGCACCGGTCCTTGCCCCGCGCCACAAGCTGCCTTTGTAGGGAGAAAAGTCTTTTCTCTTAGGCGGCAATTACAGAGTCTTAAAGGTTTGCTGACAGAGTGTCTTTAATATGATGACATAAATGTGTAATCCATCTCTGGTCGCTGCCTGAGTATTTATGAGCCTCTGTTGACAGCAGTACACCTGCTCCTCCCCAGTCCAGACCTGGGAACAGTGCCCGCCTGAACTAGCACCACCACTGCCAAAAGCACTGCCATATTGGGAAAAGTGTGTGTGTGTGTGTGTGTGTGTGTGTGTGTGTGTGTGTGTGTGTGTGTGTGTGTGTGTGTGAAGAGGCTAAGAGTTTGTGTTTGTATAGAGGGACAAAGGTGTGAGGCGAGAGTGGTGTGAGAGTCCATCTTTCCTTGTTTCCCGGTGTTGAGTAATTAATTCCTCCATAAACGAACAAACAGAATTGATTCATGATGTTTTCGCATTGTGTGTCTGACCTGGTCGAACCAGACCGCGCTGAAAGACTAAAATGTGAGTGTTTTGGGAAAAAGCACACTGACCAGAAGAAAACACTCTGTGATCTGATGTACTAAGTAAAAGACATCAAAGTAAAACATTATTAATGTCAAAGACGTATATGTATGGTGCTGTATAGGTGATGATTGACGAAAGCATGATAACTAGCCAGCCACTTGATAGTAAACATCACCAGCACTCCCCAAATGCCCTGAGCTCCCGGTCCAGGCAGAATAGGCTAATACAAAGCCACAGTAGTACAACAGTTGCTCTGTGTAATCACGATTTCAAGTTGTGTATAACAAAACATGAAAACCCAAAGATTATCAGAGGGAAGTGTTTGTGCACCTAAATACTGATGGATTTACAGGGACACATTTTGCTTTCCCTTGCATAGTTTGCATGTACAGATTCTGACAAATGAAGACCAGAAAAGCTAAATGAATCCACCAAACATGACAACTATGCATGACTACTACCACTGGACGGCAGCAGAGTGTAGCGGTTACCGTCGGTCGGGGGAGCAATGTGGTTGAGGATTTCACACGCCGAGCCCACAAGCTGTGAACCTAGTTAGGGACAGCAGAGGCGATGTTGAAGGAGCCCTTTCATCCAAAATAAAAGAACCCATTTCCTTCTTACTTTGCATTTTCTTCTGTCGTTTCCCGGTCACACATGTACCGGCTGTGAGCAAGCAGCAAGGAGCGGAGAAACAAGAACAGCTATTAACATTGGAAGTGTCATATCAGTCTGGTGCTAAAGCCCGTGGTGAAAGGCCTGCGCCTGTCCGTCACCTTCTGTGAGCCCATTTCATTTTCTCCACTTGTGCCATTTGAAAGGGTTGAGCAATGGCTGCACCTGTGTACGCATGTAAACACCTTTCCCCATCCTGTCGTGTCGTCAAACCACAGCTGAGAGAGCAGCTTATCGGGACCAAATGATATTTCAGCAATAACGTGAATTTAACACAGTTGTCACGCATACATGCACACACACACGCACATAAGTGGGGAGGAATTTGACTAGAAGATGGTGGGAAACGTGTTGAAAAGCGAGGCCGTGACCTGTGCAAAGACACTCGGGCAGCTGAGACAGCTGTGGGACTCCTCAACAGGGTTTAAAGTGTTTATGGAGGAGCTGGGTTCAAGCTCTCGTCGACAGAGCTCTTATTTACTCACACGCACTCACACACATAACCTCGATCAGATAAGCGCAGATCTGTTTCAACGGCTAATCTTAAATATGATGAGGTTCACAGGGGCCCGTGGAATATACATAAATATCTTTATTTGGGAATCAGGCGCTGCCCAGGGGTATATCACACTGCTTCACACTATAGGAACAGGAAACAGGATACTAGCTTTCATGTCAGACTCTCGCTTTGATATGGAAACTTGTTTCAGCTCAATCAATGTCAAATGGACGCTGTGACAGGGAGAACGGGCTGTGGGAGAGAATATGTTTCAGGGAAGTTCCAAGCTTTTACTGCATGTCCTGTACATCCATCCACATATATAAATCCAAACCAAGCCCCTCTCCCTGACACCACTATGTGTGACACCTTACTCTTCTCAGAGACGCCTGAGGGAGTCCCTGATCCCCCCCCACCCCATCCCCAAACCCATCCACCCAGTCTTAGCCCCACGCACAGATCCTATCACCAACAGCTTAAGCTGACTGGTATTCATCGGGCCATGATCCAGTTGCACAGCAGCAACCACATTTAAGTCCAAAATGTAATGAGTCAGGACTGCCGCTTGGTTACGGCCCAAACAGATAAGAAATAGAGTGGCCGGGACTCAGATGATAGAAATGGCTGCTTCTCTGCGCACTTAATAACAGGCATCCGCCGGGCTGAGGAGGATCCACTTCCAGACGACACCTGATTATTGCTGCCTTCCAGCAAGTCTGCAACATACAAGCACTTCTGCGATTGAGAAGACTTTTTTAACTTTAAAGGAAAAGATTAACGGTTAGGGAATATTTCTTTTCATAAGGTTATTACTACTGTCTTGTCTCTCCATTAACTGTGAAGCAGCTATAAGCTAGCTCAGCATGAACAGAACAGAAACACGAAACAGAGTTAAGACTTCCTGGAGTCTCTCCTGGTTACCCATTGTTTTTTATTGTATTAATTGTATTATTATATTATATGATTAAACATATGCGACAAAAACGTGTGCAAATTTTATTTAAGTGAGTTTTGGAGATGTTGGTAGGAGGATTTATCTACGTTTTGAGAGAACCTGTCTCGCTGTTTGTTCCTGTTTTCAGTTTTTGTGCGTAGCTAAGTTAACTGTTCGTTGGTTACATTTCATAGCTAGCACAGACAAGAGATTGTTTTTTTTAATATTCTCGCCTCGCTTGTGTCCCAGCAAGAAAGCGAATGTCAAATTAAATAATTAAATGTCAAATGTTCTCAGGGGTAAAATGAGGACAGCTAACAGTTTAGTGTAAACACTGGGAAACGGATAGCGGAGGGTTTTGAAAGCAACAGGATTGTTTATTGGTTGGGACCACTGACGTACCTGGAGTCTCCTGAGGTTACCCTTTAGTTTTAAAGATGTTGATATCTACATAGTTTGTTAGCCTACATTTTGACAGAGCTTGGTTTGCTGTTTACTTCTGTTTTCAGTCTTTGGGACAGTTAGCTGTTTGCTACCTTGCCTTCATATTTAGCTTTTGTCAGCCACCCTTTAACAAGGAAAAAGGGAATAGCTAACAGTTTAGCATGAACTCTGGAAACAAGGACAAACTGCAGTGGGGGGTTACATAAGGAACTATTTCTGTGCAGGCAGCAGTAACTTCCTGGAGTCTGCTTAGGCTACTCCTGTTTCCAGTGTTTGTGCTAAGTTAGCTGTTTGCTAGCTGACTTCCTATTCAGGCTAGCTAGCAAACAAACAAGAGACTGGTTTTAATTTGTCTCATGTATCCTTTCTTATGAGTGTGTTTCCAAATTAAATTTGTGATAACATGTTGAATTTTTTAATTCATTTTGTTCTCAGTGGAAAAATAAACATAGGTAACAGTTTGCGCTTTTTGTTCAGAAGGCTAATCAAACTCAGATTGGACTGGACCTCATCAACACTGAGAATGTGAACACATTTTAGATCATATCTGAAATTGACGTGTACTTGTTTGCTGCATTGAACTTCTATTAAAATGTTTTGTGGGCGATTTTGCCACAGGCCAACACTAGATCATGTAGAACTATGGGGGTACAGGGTAAAAATGTGAGGCTAGCACTAGCATAACATAAAGATCAACCCAGCAAACATACTGCAGTTTCACCATGGGTGCTTACTTGGCCAGCTGATTCAATGTGATCGCAGTGCAAAAGTAGTTCAAATGAGGAATATTTCAGAGAACTGAAAGGCAACAGCATGACCATCCACCCTGTAGATACATGCAGAGACACAGGCACTGACATACAGTAGACATACACCAAATAGATGCATGTACAGACACAGACTCACACACATCCAGTCTTGAGTGATTCGTGTCAAAACAAAGCAGAGAAGAAGAAGGACACACACTTGCACAGCTAATGCCACAGACAACCACACAGATTGAAAGACTGGTGCCAAAACAGCTGAGTGAGACAAAACCATTAACTAGAGTGGAGGGTGGTGGTGGTGGTGGTGGTGTCGGAAGGGTGGAGTGTGTCCGAGGGGGTATCTTGGCCGAATCTGAGAGCGTCACTGGCATGCTCACACCACAGCTGGTCTGATGGAAATAGAAGAGGCAGTAACTGAGCCCAGGAGAAAGGAGGAGTGACCACTTTCCTCTTCTTCTCTGTCTCCCCGGCTGAGAGGCCAAACGTTTCAGACATTACAGAGGGACTTACAGATTTAGTTTGGCCAGACATTAAGTGGACCCTGATGACATTATCAGCGGTCTGAATTAAAATTGCTTTCTATTTGATTTGTTGCAGGCATCACACGCAGAGTATAAAATCTGACTTATGTTGCCCCACACATCTACTGTTAAAAGTCACTGTGACTATTAAGGAAAAGTTTTCATTTATTTATTTTAAAATAAGACTAGTGATCAGTATTAATAAGTGAGAGTCAATGTAAACCAAAATTCATGATTAAAACAAAGTTTCCTAATGAATGTGCCAAGGGATCCCAGACTGCATAATTCTACCAGACACCCGCATCTGGCCCACAAACCATGTGGAATGATGGAACTTAATAAAAGCCAGAAGTGGCTCAATTCTGGGCCAGATCCAGCCCACCAGAATGGAATGGACTGTGGCCCAGATTTGGGCCAGTTCTGGTTTATTTGGTTCACTCATGGTGGACATCTGGCCATGGTGTGGCCTGCTTGTGGCTCAGGTCTGGTAAATAGGATCGGACCACCCAAGTGCCATCACCCCATGTGGCTTTGCACTCTGGGATCCAAAATTAATTTCAGCATAAACTGACAATAATGTTGTATTGTACCATAACCTGTCGTATCTTCTCACTGTACCATATTGTACCTTCTTGTATAGTGTTATACCGTACCAAATTGTATCGCACCATATCATATCATATTACATCTTTTCGTTGGGGTGGAGCCACAGCCTGGTAAACTAAATTGAACACACAAGTATCAATTATCTAGACAATTCTACAATACTAACTTAACTTTAGACCTAGTCATGAACATGATTAAAGTCTATATCAGGTGCACCTATATGGCCCTTTTAACCTGAGATAGACAAATTCCCTGACAAGGTCTTTCATCCACCCATTTCACACACTAGTGATGGAGGCAAAACTATCCTTAAACACTGCTCTGCTCACTGAGTGCAATTTGGGGTTCAGTGTCTCGCCCAGGGTCGATTTAACACACAGAGAGAAGGAGCCACATTCAACTACCTGACCTGAGCTATGTTCACTTAATTTTTTGAAAGTTTGGGCAATAATGATGCAGCCTATTTTGCAAAACAGTAACTTAAAGTGCGATGGAGAAAGGATGATGGTGAATAGAAAGTGAGAAACTAAACACCAGAGGCAGTTTTCTGCACTGAATATCTCGCGCTGCACTACAAAAAACATTGCAGTTGACCCATTCCACCTAAATGGTAAGTCAGCAATCTGTATAGTTGCTTATAACTTGTAAAAAAAAAAAAAACACCTAAGAAAGAAATTCTCAAATTTGTGTAAAATGCAACTTACCAGCTGTGTTTGTGCGATCCTTACCTCTGCTGGTGTCCTCGCCCTGTGCTGGTTGTCGCATTCGCTCAGTACTTTGCTCAGTGCAGAGCAGAGTTTGTTTTTCAGGTGTGTGAAAGTATAAAACTCCGTGTCCAAATCCCTGTCTGATTTCTGTAAATTCACAAAATTGATATGTTTTCCCACAAATTACGCCCGGAGCTGCTCCCCGCCAGTCTGCTTTGCTCAGATTTCCAGGTGCAGGAGGCAAAAAAAAGTCACTTTTCAGTCTAAGTGAAAGATTTGTGCTCGCACCTCCCGTGTCCTCAGTCTCCCTCCCAGCTGCCAGGAAGTGACTGACGCGACAAACTCCCCCAAAACCACTACGTGCACAGGACCGTCGCCCCCATCCCCATCCATCTTTCTCTGTGTCTATCCTTTCCTCTCTGTCCCAGCCCCCTCTTCCTCCTCTCATCCACTACTCCATCACGCAGGAAGCCTGGTCTTCCTGAAAACAAGCACTGGAGCATGGAAAGGGACAAGGCTGAGGGGGGCAGGTAGGTGAGCGGGGGGGGGGGGTCACGTAGAGGATGTTTTTGTCATTCCTCTGCCCCTCTGGTTGCTACAGGCCTCACTGTAGTCCATCCTGAGGAAACCACCCTCACGTCATTCTGGCCAGGCCTTGGGCCCACACGTGCTGCCTGTTAGGGCCAGTGTGACGCAGTAACTCCAGCGCTCCGGCAGCCCCTCACACATGGGAGCCATAAGGACATATGTGGAGCGAAGCTGCGGAAAACACTGCTTTTCAAAACCATAATGGCACCGCCAAGCAGGAAGAGCTGATACAAAACCACAGAGTGCACTTCAGACGGACAAAAGAGGTCAAATGTGGTAGAGAGAGATACTGCGAGGAAGGTTTGGCCTTTGCCAGAAAAAAAACCTGCAGTTTTGCCAGCAAACCACAATCTACTTCCCTGTTTGTCGTAGCTGCAAACTGCCAAGTATGAGAATTCCTCGGCAGGTGGTTTTCCAGAGATTCCCAGCGACTGATTTATCACGAATGAAAAAAAAAAATGTCAGTCTTTTGTTCGCAGTTTCCACGACAAACACTGTGATCACAACAGTAGATAGCTGTGAAAAAAGCCTCAAATCTATGGAGGCATGGCTCGTCTCTGTGTGGTCACCGTCAGGTTATCTGCCACAAGGGGCTTTACAATCTGTAGGCTACAACAGAGGACATCCTCTCACATAAGTCTCTAAGGTGAGGCATTTCTAAGGCTTAGAGGCTTGTATCAAAATCAATTAGATGCAAATATCAAAATTAGATAAAAAAAACTCATAACAACATTTAGTAAGACACTTATTTGAGACTAGCTACTGCAGTATTTGATGGTTAAGAACTTGTGAAGGCCTTTACACACAGACTTAGTGATACATTTACATATAACTGGTCCATCTAGCACGTTAGGCATCTTTTTAAATAAAGAGAGCACATGTTAGAGGTAGCATGTGGAAACAAAGTGTCTCTGAGTGGAGACAGCTCTATGGAGCGCAGGCTGAAAGTGACAGAGGCCATAATAACAGGATGTTTACAGCCTGCGGAAACACTGCCAGGGACGACCGTGAGCAGGCAGCAACTGTGGCTGGAAACACGAGCGAAGAGGAAATGCGGGCCAGCCAGGTTCCCTCCAGATCCACCAAATATAACCTCAGT
Organism: Acanthopagrus latus; assembly: GCF_904848185.1. Taxonomy (NCBI): domain Eukaryota; kingdom Metazoa; phylum Chordata; class Actinopteri; order Spariformes; family Sparidae; genus Acanthopagrus; species Acanthopagrus latus. The sequence goes on from NC_051058.1 coordinate 8,721,352, forward strand.
GACTCGCTGTTTTGTTTACAGACAGACGCTTCCTGACGGAGGGTCTGTTTAGCTAGATTTCATCTCCAATATGACCCCTGACCCCTGAGGAGACCACTCTCCACGACACAGTCGTTCAGTGGCATGATTTTCTGTCTAAAGTCTCACTTTAACACACACAAACACACACACCGACACACACACACGCAGTTGGCTGAAGTGGTCAGCTGCAGGTGACAGCAGACAGAAGGACACTGGTGGTTTCTGACACCAGGGGGGTTAAATCTATCCACTGTCACCAGTAGTTTCTTTCTGCCCATCAGTGGTCACATACTGCACCCGGCTGCAACATCCACCACAACAGAGCCGCCGCCGCCATGGCAATTACCGACTTTCTCGCTGCCTCCGACATCACTTCAGCCATTAACGCTTGTAAAGGTGAAGGCTTTGAACTTGTTTTGGTCGCAGGATGCGAGGGCTTCGTTTTGTTGCATTTCACTGCAGTTGTGTGAGTCCTCAGATTATAGGACGTCATCGTTTCTCTGACTGGATCTAACGCAGTTGCATCTGTGATTTTGCTTTCAGGGAAGGATTCCTTCAGCCCCAAGATGTTTTTCAAAACAGTGGGTCTATCGAAGAAAACTCCGACAGAGATCGAGGGGGTCTTTAAGATTTTGGACCAGGACAAGAGCGGCTTCATAGAACAGGATGAGTTACAGTTGAGTTTCAAACACAGCTAATATTCTCCATAATTAATGTTACAAGATGGATTGTTGAGAGTTTTCCGCAGCATTATGTTTCCATATGAAATGCAGCACATTACATGTTTTAATCCCATTGTGTTTTCTCAATGTGGTGCCTCATCCCTGCTCTTCATCAGGCTGTTCCTGCAGAACTTCTCCAAAGGAGCGAGGACCCTGACGGCTGCCGAGACCAGAGCTTTCCTGCTGGAGGGAGACTCAGATGGAGACGGAAAGATCGGATGGGAAGGTAGGAGGATACGACGGGCCCTCGGCCTGTAGGGTGGCTGTATTATCATGAAGAGGAGATCGTGGTCTGTTTTTACAAAACTTATATGAATTACACTTAAGAATGTTCTAAAATACAAAACTTACAAGTGAAAAAGCTTCATCAGGCTATTTTAGTATTATGAAGTATGTGAGTAAACCCTCTAAAGTGATTAGATGTTTATGCTAAGGGCAGGAAAACTAAATCAGATACCAGGTACCATATGTTATTCTGAAAAAAAAAACATGTAAAGAAGGCAACAGTAGTATATTATAATCTATTAACATTAAAAGATAATTACTGAAATGATTTTACCCAATCAAAAAGAAAACCAACATCAGTAAAAACAGGAACTTTTGTATCTTGCTGACACGAGCAAACAAGCCATAAAATGTTTGATGAATATCTTTTTTTTTTTTTCTGCTATGAGTTTGTCAGTAGGAGTAAAGGTACATCATTTATAATTTTGTCTTTTATTGTAGTATAAAGTCAGAAAGGACCAAACTCAATGAGCAAAACAGCAGAAACTGTGATAAATCCTCAGGTAAAAAGAAAAACAAGCATTGTTAATCTTTAAATGTAAATTCAAAGTCATCACTCTTCATCGCTCTGTTGTGTTTCACCGGTTGCTAGGCAGCTCAAGTGCAGTTACATCAGTCACCTCATACATAAGTGTCACCGCCAGAGCCACACACTTCATGTTGGGCCGCGTTTGTAGAGTTTGTGGTGTAGAAATGAGATGATGAATTTAATCATTAAACATCTGAAATTGTTCCTGTCTTCCATTTTTTTTTTTCCTCCAGAGTTTTCTGCATTGGTCAAGTCTTCATAAAATCATGGCCGATCGCTATGATATGTCGTATGGTGATATTCTCAGGGCAGACCTCCCTCTTACAATGTTTGCTAGCTACAGTTAACACAACGGACTCAACCCGAAGATTCTTATGTGTTTAGATTAATAATGTATGTGGTAGATTGAATGGGAAGTGATGTAATAAAGAAATTAAAGTAGACCACAAAATCAATGTCAATCAATGTGTTTTTCCCTGCCAGAAAAGAGAATAAATAAACATACTTTTTCTCCATGTGATGTCCATGTTTTTTTCCTTTCCCTTTGATAGTACCTAGTGTTAATCTTATGAGCAGAATTCTCTCGTGTGCCCCATGTTATGATGTTATATCGAGCACTGGGAGAGGTCCAGCCTGTGCGGGAGGCTTCAGTTTCTCTAATTAACGGCCTGTGCAACTTTCCACTGTGCAAATGAAGTGTTTGACATTCTGGCAAGCTCAGCTGGACACCTTAGGTGGAGTAAACTCGGTGTAAATCATATGTTTACGTCGAGACTACATGTGCATAAAAGTGAACCCATTTTCTTTGGAAAGTTGACGTACTGCTCTGATATTAACTGTCATGAAACCCAACATGTTTTGACTTGGCTCATGCTGGCTTAAATAAAGTCACTGAGGCCATAAAACAGTATTTGCTCCGAGTAATTCTGACTTCTCTCAACCTCTCGTCCTATGGGGAAAAGTCTGTAGTTTGCACAGAGCTGATGGGCTCAGGCTGAAGAAACAGTACGTCCCTCTTGTGTTTGGCTCACAGACCGCATCACTTCCTCTGACTGATGAATTCTGTGGACAACGTTAATAAGAGACAAGGATAGTATCGGTTCATTTAGGAAGGGGAGGGATACAATAAAGTGTGGTAGCCACTCACTTTTTCATTTGAATGTTGCATGTAAAGTAAATAGCTCCATTTAGACAACTATGTTTGAGTCAAATCCAGAGGTGGAGAGTGTTCAGAATATACATAAAGTATCAAAAGTCAAAGTTTGCATTATGCAGCATTTATCTTACATAATCGGATTATAACAAGTGATGTAATTGCACAATGTGTTGTCTGGTTTGTCCCCCTTTGGCTGCCTTTTGTTGCAACTTTGTGTCACGTGCCATTTTATAATTCATACTCCTAATACTTTTTGGATTTAGGACTTCATCTCATTAAAGCTCACCTTTTGTTTTCACCCTGCCTGCCTCTGAGTGTCTCCCATTTGGGTCCCTTGGTGTAAATTGTGACATAGTCAAAGTTGCTCAAAATTGCACTCGAGTCACTATTACAGTTCACTGCTGCAGAATCACAGTTGTGTCCAGAAAATAGATGACACCCTCGAAAGAACTTGAGTCAATCCAGTGTGGATAGAAACTGTGTTAATTAGTTTTCTGAATGTTTTTTATTTAAGTTCAAGTACTGAAGTGTAAACAACACAATGCACTTCTACTAATCTTCATAGAGAACGGGGTTATTTTAAAAAAAATCAGTTTCAGATTATTATCACATTGGATCATTACTTATCAAAATGTAAGCTTCTTATCTACACGATTCACTGGATCAATACCAGACCCAGTGCAGCTTTCTGGCAGCGTGGGCTCAACCACTCCAGCCCAGAAATATGTATTGTGAATTGCAGATGGGCTTCAGGGGGGCAGAGGCAGGACACAGTTGGATCAGACGTCAGTCTGGCAGACAGAGAAGTAGATCTGGCAGAGTTTCAGCAGAAGCTGGCCTGAGGTGCACTCGCCCTGACCCAGCAGAGGAACTCTTGGACAGGATCGAATTTCTGTGCCAGCACATTTACAGGACTTCTGTCAATGAAGCACATTTATTTGCAACTTTCTCTCAGGTGGCAAGCCACCGGGTCAGAGAATGTGGGTCACTTCTTTTTCTGCCGCAGCACGAGGGGAACAAACTCAGGTGAAGCATTAGAAAAACACACAGATGAGCAAAATAAATATCTGCTGCAGCTTTGCACAGCAAAAACTACAAATCTTGTTTGTCTAGTTATTAGTCACAAATATCTCATTACACTCAACATAAGACAGAATCACATACAAAGTGGCATTTCAGTGGGATACAGGAATTGTTCTTCGATAAATTTCAATTGTTTCATTTGATTTTGAATCAGAATTTATTCCAGAGTGTACTAATTAATGAAGTGCTAATATCTTAAAAAGTCACATTTCTGTGTGTTTACAAGTCCTTATGTGCTCACTATAATATGGGAAATTAAGGTGCAGCTCTCTGAATATTCCACAAAATCTTTCCCAAATGTCCATTTCAAACATGAAGTTTGAAAATATGATGGGGGACCTGTCCTGTGCCGCCTCCAATTACAGACGTTCATAGCCTCGCTTGATGGGTTTCATCCCCGCTGTGAGATATTTGTAATTCAAACCTGATATTGAAGAAGGGCAGGAATAGTGTCAGTATCTATGGCCGAGTTCTCTGAGGTGAGAGACCTCATTTGACCAGAGCAAATGTTAAAGGCCAAAGATTGCAGAGCTTTTTGAGAGGATCTGAAATGTGGACGAAGCAGAGTGAGAAAATAAATAAATAAAGAACAAATATTATAATTGCCCTTTCTGGCTGCTGAGACATCACACGTGAAACCACTGAAGTGAAGGAGGGGGCTAATTAGGCAGCATAGTTGGGATTTTCCAGTCAGTTCATGCAAAAGTGAAGCTGCATTTTATCAGATGTGTTAATAGGATTTATTTATTTCAATATCATCTCTACATGATATTAATCAGAGGATCAACTCAACACTGCCACCTGATGTACAATAGGCACATAGCCGCCTGCAGCCATCAAGGGAGCAAATATGGGCATGGAAAAGACCCCCTGGACTAGTCCCTCCTTTAATGTCATTGTTTGGTGCAGAGGGAGAGCTGCGCTTCGTTACACAACTGAAGTGTTAAGTTGACGAGCATAATGGCGACGGTGACGATGAGGAGGAGGACACCGGTGATATCAGCTTTTGATGCGTCCCAAAATAGCCTCACAAATAGTTTCATCACCATAAGGAGAAATGGTCTGAATGGGTGTAAGAGGACCAAAAATAAAACCTGGCAAACGGTCCCCGGAATGTGTGTGAGTGGATGATGACGAGGTGCTTTTAAATGAACGGAGGTCTGGCTCTCCGGTTAAACCCCACCTCCTCTTTGGCACTACGGGCTATAGTGGGTTTTTAAAACTCGTCGTCCTGTTTTTTTTTGTGTGTGTGTGTTTCCTTTTTACAATTAACACCTTCTGACAAAGAGTGGCTTTACAATTATGCAAATGTATTACACTTTGCAGGAAGAGACAGCCTAAATGATGCAGAAACATCAATAACACCAGAGTCCATGAACGCTATTCGTCAGTTAAAGGGGCACTATGTTGTTTTGGAGACGAAACTCAAACTCAGATTTTTAATTTTTTCAATATTAATGTGATAATAAGACAAACTCAGACGTATCTATTTTTTCCATAACTGAATAAACATAAGGAAAATAAGGTTGAAGCTAGGAAGGTGGCAGGGTCCGCCAAATATACACAAAGTAAAAAAGTATTAAATTGTGTTGTCCTTTAAGGTTAGCTTGTTTATTCAGTCATGACAACAAAGAGAGCTTGATATTTTGGTTGGTTAAGCATGAAAAAAATAGTCAACAGAGATCTCTATCTTCTGATTAATATTCTTCCCCAAAACTACATAATGCGCCTTTAAAATGATCAAATGGATTTACTATGTTATTTTCAACTTTCAGCATGAGCAACATTAAAAAAAACACAAACAATATGCGTAATCTCAAATATTTTATTGATTTTGTGTTTTTAATTCTCCTCAAATAAGTTTCATACAGCCTCATGTCCTCAAATGTTGCCATTACACTGAGCCAGATTAGTCCACACATGAACATCTGTTACAACCTGCATCCACATTTTGCATGCCTATTTTTCACCTTGGTGAAAACGTTGCCACAACAGGCGATAATCAATCACAACAACGAGACTTTTCTGACACTGGAATGCCAGGAAAGTCATAGCTGGCATTTTACACGCGCCGATCGCACACAGGCTCGTTTTCACCAAAACGGTTCTGTTCCGAGGGCACGTGCAGAGTCATTAATCATCACAGGCGATTGAGATGTAAAAGTTCAGGGTGTCTACGTAATCAGAAACCATCACATTGTATTCCATGTGTCATTTTTTTGTGAGGAAGTCTCACAGTACAGACACGCTAATCTGCATTCAGATGGCCATTTCAACAAACTTTTAATAGGACAGAATGGACGGGACATATTTTACAAACAGCATAGCAAAGAGGACATTTAAAAGAGCTAAGTCTTGGCAATAAAAACATTTACACTTCTCAGGAGAAAGGTCTGGGATACAAAGTTTAACATACTGATATTACAGCACAGTCTATGAAATTAAGTCCATATCAACAAGGCAAAACTAGTCTGTCTGGTGAGAGAATAAGTGTGATAACTTAGACTACAGATACCTGCTTATCTGTCTGACAATCTGCAACACACAAAGTAAAAGTTTACCTCATTCTTGTCTCCGTGGCGCTCGGCACAGTCAAACAGATCAAAACGACATGGCCACAGAGTACGTTTCACCCAAATCAGCAGCGTATATTATTAGCCCTATGCAATATCAAGCACTTTTGCATAGACCTACACTTAGCCTACCATTTAAGCATCTTCATTTATGTGCATATAAATAGAACAGCTCTGTCTAGTGGACAAATTTTTCGCCAGACTGCTTTGACTGCTCTGCACACAGTGTCTATTACATAGCCTATGCATCATATTTCGGGCCAGTGAAGGTATATAAGCTCGCAAGAGCGGCTGGAGGCTTTACTGCAGTGAGCAGAGTCATCCTGAGCGAATCCACTCTAACCCCTTTAGAGAAAAAACCCCAAGGTGAGTTTCACTGAGGAGCTGCAGACCTTTAAGCACCCTGAGTGCTTCGGGGCTTCGACTTCACGCAACGGGATACGAATCAAGGAAAGGGCCAAACAGGGCCATGCAGATTCTGAACATCAACAGCTCAGAGTTTGGCTTTGGACTTACTGAGGAACCAAATGGGGGGAAAAAAATCTATTTGCCACCCAACCACAGCTGCAAAGGATTTTTGATCTTTTGCCTTGGAGGGCTTGGTTTTGGAAAAATTGGACTACCTTTTCTGATCATTTGGGGCTACCAGAGAGGAATACTCACAGAGAGGAATTCTAATAAATATTGCATGGCATAATGAAAGTGACACGTAGCTCTTTAAACTTTAAATGCTGTACTGTCCAGTGAGAAAACTTAACATGCTTAGATTCAAACTGCTTCATCCTGTCTGATGTGCCACAGCTGAACTCATGAACTGACGACTTCCTCTTTTCTCCTCCAGCAGGTAACAATGGCATTCGCTGGTATTCTGAACGAGGCTGACATCACTGCAGCCCTCGCGGCTTGCCAAGGTAAACCCCACCACGAGAATGACACACCATGCAGTATTACAACTTAGGAGAGCCTACATGGCGCTGCACATGCACACAATCATGCACTAGAGACAGGATCTGGACTCTAATTCTACTAATTTGTAGCTGGATATCTTGCTGCAAAATTCAGAGTCACATCTCAAATTGTGGTTAGAAGACATCTCCTTGCATCTTTTCTGCATTGAATACTGCAGAAATGTGTTTTTAAACACATCTTGGAGGTGGATCAATAGTGCAGCAAGCAAGCAGAATGTGACTTTAATGAGCGAGTGTCGATGTTGTTTACTATTGGAACAAAGCAGCTAGGAGCTAGTCACTTAGCATGGCAATAATAAAGTTAGTATTAGATCATATTATATTTATTCATTTTTCTTAAATTTAACGTGTAAGCAGTAGTGGAGTCAAATCATGTTGCAGGAAAAAAAATCTTACGTAACAGTAAGTGTACTCGTTTCAATCTCTAACAAATAATGCAAAGTGCCAAGTGACCAGCAGGAGGCGACTCCACTGGTTTCAAAAAGAAGCTTTTAAGAAAAGGACCCTAATTCTCACCTGATTTATTCAATTAGTAAAGCACTTTCTTACTGGTTTACAGAGTCAATCGCAGCATGATGTTCCATCAACAAATGATGTTGCCATTTAGACTAAGGTAGATGATGAAGCAGGGCATGCTTTAGGGTGTGTCCTTATTTTCTTAGTCGGATAAAACCAGTGTCGTCCCCAGCTCCCCCCTTTAATCCAAGTATGGTCACTTCTGCCTTCAAAACAAAACAAAAATGAGGACAGCTGTAGCACCAAACTCAAGGCTTCAAACCGGTAGTCTACAAGGTAATGGGCAACATCATGGGTTTGTTTGCACTTGATCTAACATGTTCCCTCCTGTGTCTCCTCACAGCTGCCGACTCTTTCAAGCACACAGACTTCTTTGCCAAGGTCGGCCTGGCTAGCAAGTCCGCAGATGACATCAAGAAGGCCTTCGCTGTCATTGACCAGGACAAGAGTGGCTTCATTGAGGAGGATGAGCTGAAGTGAGTGCCACCTCGAGATTTCATCGCAACGCATCCGATAAGCCGCCCGGCTACTCTAGGCCAGCTCTGTCCTCTGGCGCTGGGCGACACTGAGCCGAGGAGAAAACAGAGCAGACTTAAGCCTTCTTGAAATTTGGAGCTAAATTGAGTGCAGTTCATTCAGAAATACCAAATCACCCAGAGCTAAAGAAAACGAGATGACTAAAATGAGGTTTTTGGAGATGATCTGAACGATAAACTCTTAAAAATCATTGAATTTGGTGTAAAAAAAAAAAAGAATATTAAAAATACACTGAAAACCAAATATTTACAGGTCTACTTCTGTACATGTTATCTGTAATACCCACTCATCCTTTCTCTGTGATCGTTCTCTCCAGGCTGTTCCTGCAGAACTTCTCTGCCTCTGCCAGAGCTCTGACCGACGCTGAGACCAAGACGTTCCTCAAGGCCGGTGACTCTGACGGTGACGGCAAGATCGGAGTTGATGGTGAGAAAACCACAATCGCATCTTTGTGACTCTGAGAAATCTGAGATCTCGAAGTAGCGCTTAAAATTCCCTTCTCATTCTTTGTCTCCCTGCAGAGTTCACTGCCATGATGAAGGCTTAAATGAATAAGCTGACCAACATCTTACTTCACAACTCTAAAGGAACAACTTGAGACACCTCTTCGTCTCCTCTTCCCTCTCACTTTTCTCTCTCTTCAACCCCACACCACTTTTATACACTTGACCTCCCACGCAGCCGACCCCACCCCCACGACCCCCCTACTCCGCGACCGCAAACAAACTGACCCCTCTTTCTGACTGTGCTCACCCCTTTGCTGTCCACGATGAATGTACCTGACTAAGTGTATGGCGTGGTTGACTTGTGTCTTTCTCTCTCTCTCTCTCTCTCTCTCTCACTTCTGTCGTCGTTACTATGTGAGTTTTGCTTACTGTGAGATCAAATGATGCACTTTTATGGGAAACGGACGGACGATGAGACAACAATAAAGGTTCTTTTTCAATAACACAAGTCTGACCCTTGTCTTCAATACGGCTTTTGACAAAAAAAGGCACCCAGGAATTGCTCTTGATGTCTAACACCTTCACTTTTACACTGCAGAGGGTGATTTACACGATGAATGATGGAATAGGAAACACATTTGTACAAGAAAACTTGTAGACCGTATCAGGAAAGTGATAAAAATGTTTCTCAAAATGCACTTTTCATCAAACTCCTCATCCACTCATACATAAATCATAACAGCAACCGCTGTGAAAGCCACAAGTGACAGTCGTGCTAAATGCTACGCACTTGGCTAAGATGCTAATTCAATGTAAATAAACAGCACAGGTTAAGAAGGGTTATGAAGTTAGCAAAGCGACCCAGCAGTGTGCGTATTTACCTAGAGTTTGCGAACATTAGCTAGCATTAGCCACCATCACCTATTCATCATACCAAAGTCTGTTGCAAGTCTTGTTACACAGCAGCCATCTTGGCAACACCCCCATGCAGACCCCTATCTAATTTAATAAGGGAGCCATTACTTTACTTTCAATGCTCACTGGGACATAAAAACTGCTTGTAAAGAATCACTGGTCATATCTGATAAAAAAAAAAATACAAAATGATGTTGTGACTTGGCCCCATTATAAGTTTAAAAACATGCTTTTACACCACAGGGTGTGCCAATTTCTTGAACATTTGAGAACAGCTAACCTATAAGCAGAGCATTAACGTTAGCATCCAGCCACTTCCTAGCTAAAATCACTGTTTTATAACCTTACAAGATGCTTGACAGGAAAAACGAAATACATGTAATGTAAAATATCAACGCACATCTTTGGCACATTTATTTAAGCCTGGTGATGAAACGCATTGTATGTAATCAAACTGTGATGTTAGCTCGGAAGTGTTTCGCTTTACGTCGTAATATGGCCTGATGTTCCTCCAGATTTTCGCTGTCCGTCATCTTTTTATTTGCTGATCAATTGCCAAGCTGTAAACTGATGGCAGTTTGTCAGATTCCTTGTAAGATTTGCAACCCGGAACACAACAGCACAACATCCCACCCCGAGCGTGACGTCAAAGGAAGATGGCCGCCTTGCCAACATGGTATTATTGGAGCACTTAAACAAATGTGAGTTTATGTTTTAGTGTTTGAACAACCTCACCTTTCTCTGCAATCCTTTGACATTATCATTTTCAAATTGGAATCCTGTCTGCAGCCACGCCACATGGGTTGAAACTGTCTTGAATCTCGACTGCATGCTCACATCAGTGCAACAACATGACTGGATGATACAGTTAGGCGGCTATAAACCACGCTTTTGAGGAGAAGGGCGGGCTGTGGGTCACACAACCACCATCCCTGCCATGGCACTGTTTTCTATTCAAAATGCATTCAGTGGTTTGTCTCCTCGTTTTTTAACATCTCTGGTCACACCAAACCAAATAAGGCAGTAGCAACAAAACCACTGGATGAAATGATTTGACTGGTTTGATGTTTTGTTTTGTTTTTTTTCTTATGACTTTAACTTTTCTTTGCGAGAAGAACATTGCACCATTCTTTTTTTCTAAACTTACACAGTGTGACTTTAAAAGTTGCATTTTCTAACGATGTTGGAAATCCTATACCCTTGTGGTGATGTGATATCTGGCTCCAACACTCTCGCCTGCACCCAGCTCCTGCTCTATTAAGCAGCTCTCTCCTCTTGTACATTACAGGTGGTGAGGATTTCATTCCTCATACCCACAAAAGTAGTGGGCCCTGAATTGATGGGAAGCAGCCACAAGGTGGCGCTTCTGATCTGTCAATAGGTCTCAGCTGTCAGGCACTTTTACATCACACACTTGGAGGCTTGGAAAATCCAGTGAAAGTGTCCTCACAGCTTCACTCGACTTCACCTTTCTTTTTTCAGTCCAACAAGTAGCAGTGAGTTCATGCTGTCACTCTCAGAGTGTTGGAGTGTCACCGCTGGTGATACGTGGAGGAATAATGAGATTTATTCCCCTGGTTCTCGTTACAAAAAGCGTCCCTCCTGCCTCTGCTAATGCCATTAGTGCTGACTGGATTCACCAGAGGCGCTGCTGTGTCAGAGGGTTCAGAGGGCCTCCGTGTGCAGGCAGCCAGCTCATCAGTTCAGACCGGCCGGTTGTCATGGTGACAGGTGCAAACCCCCTTACAACACCCTGAGGTGTGCGCCTTACAGGAGGCCAGGTGTGACAGGTGAAAACCATCACAACGCACAGAGCGGAGAAGTCCACTCCTGCTGGTCATTTTAAACAAACACTTTGGTGTTTCCGGTCTACTGATCCTCACTTTTTTAAAATGAAATAGCTTTCAGTTTATTTTTTCTTCACACTACTCTCACTTCAGCTTGAGTTACTTACATGCATGTGAAAGTTCTCTTTTTAGTGAGGTTCTAAATCTTTATTCTTAAAGAATTTAATATTAGTGTGGAAAATAATGTCCCTTGGTGTAGCGTAAGATGATTTATGACACGCTGCTCCCTATAATCATCTGAATTTGGGGGGAGATTATTCACTAAAACCCAGGAGAAAAGACGCCTGATTGAATTTGAGATGTGTGTGTGTGTGTGTGTGTGTGTGTGTGTGTGTGTGTGTGTGTGTGTGTGTGTGTGTGTGTGTGAGCTTCCACGTGCACCTGCAGGGAGAGAGAGGGGTGAGGGGGGGAAGTTGATTGGACAAAAATCGCAGTGATATGACAGTGAAGAAGAGGAGAGGAGGAGGGGAGAGAGGAGAGAGCCGCGGATATAAACGGCGGAGGCTAATTGGCCAGGTGAGCAGGTGAGGAACACGAGAAAGAGGCGGCCGGCTGCGGGGAAAACTTGATCCGCGGACAGGTTGGAAACTCAAGCATCCGTCGGCGCATCCAGCCCGGCCTATATAAGACCGAGCCAGCTGTGAGCGGACACCACAAAGCCTTATCTGCTGCTGCTGTGCTGCTGTGCTGCTGCTTTGGACCTGGACGGAGAGGAGACCGAGCCAACAGCGGTGAGTCCCACAATACAGGTGTTTGGCCAGATGTGCAACTGTACCCTGCGCTGAGTTGAAGAATTTTTTATTTTTTATTTTTTTAAATCAATAACTGGATTGTTTCAAACAAGTAGTTCTGTAATCTTTTCTTATAAAGCTACAAACATAAGATAACACATGTCATGATAATATCTGAACTCCTCCAGCTTTCGGGAACTATACCAAAATGATTGGTAAAGTCAGAAAAGTGATGCATTTTAAAATTTGTGCACAAGTAAGGGCAGTGTATACATGCTTGGAGAGCATCTATACTTCATTCATTCTTTGACAAAAAAAGACTCCATCAGCACTACCAGATGTGGCTGACATTAGGGATAGTCACCTCAGAAAATATTAGTTGCATGGCATGTGAAGGAAATGTGTTGGACCAAGAAAAGAAGACAATGTCATTTAAGTTGTCAGTGCTGTAGACTTTTAACAGTTTAGAATTATTATTCGACCTTCCTTGATAATTTCAAGGTAATGGGTTTGCTGGATTTTAATTTTAAGTAAGTAAGATCACTTTGTCTGATTTTACAGTGTATTATTAGGCTATTATCAGTTACAGTGACCCTTAAAGAAATGGAAACAGAAAAGGTTCTTCGGGGGGGTTGCAAAATATTTTGTCCTGATCAAAATGTTGAATACTTGTAAATTACAGAACACGAATACAGAAGAATTCAGAACTGCAGATAAGCAAAAAATACACTGTGTGATAACAACCAAATTTTCCTAAAACTGCTATAACTCTGCAACCCTTGTGCTATGATTGAATCAGCTTGCATTTTCAAAGTTGTGGGGGTTTTTTGTGTGTTTGTTTTTTTTGCTGCTGGTGGTGGTCGTCCTGCACAGCTCAGCCAGCCCAATTAAACAGTTCAAGGGCAGCAGTTACCTCAGTTATTAAGAGACCACCGGGGGAAATGTGACCAGGAAACCTGATGACTAAGGCATACATCATAACATTATTATGAATGCATTAAATGTGGTGGGGAAAAAAAAAAATCCTGAAAAGTCGTATATCTTTTTTTTTTTTTTTAAATTCCACTGATTCTTTCACTGACAGTCGAGCATATTTACCAAACATTCGTGACTGGAGTTTTTGATGGGATCATAATATTAACCTAGATACATCTCCAAATATGACAAAAGTTAATCTGGCACGACACAAAGAAATGGACTGGGAGAATATCAAAAAGCCAGAATTAGGTGAAGAATATGTGTGTGTGTGTGTGTGTGTGTGTGTGTGTGTGTGTCTGCGAGAGGACGGGTATGTGTGTGTGTGAATTATTCACAGAGCTTTTCTTTGACTCTGCAGGACCAACATGTCGCTCACCTCCATCCTCTCAGCTGAGGCCATTGAAAATGCTGTCAAGGACTGTCAAGGTAGCATCTCCACACACACACACACACGCATGCACACACAGATATACACACATTTTGGAACAAGTACTGTCAAATATTTGAAACTATACTCATTATTCATTTAAAACCCTCCAATACAGAAAACATCACCTCCAACATCGCCCCATGACCTCAACACTAAGATCACTGGATCAATAGCTGTAACTTTACCTAACTACACACCTAATTGTGACACAATTGCACAGTAATCCTGATCCACGATTGCTGAATCGATCTGATCTGCTCATAATCTGTGTTCCAGACGTTTCTAACACACTCCCTATACAAGGTGCATAGTCTTCTCTACAGTTTTGTTGTTTCTGATATTGTACTGCGTCCTCTCCAGCTTTAACTGAATAGTGATGAAATCTGAATTTGGAAAGGCTTTCAATCATCTTGTCTGTTTTAGTGGAGGCATGTGTCGACTGGACTTAAGAGATGAAAAAAACAGGGGATGGAAAATCTCCCACCTGGACAGCAGCCACACGCTGCTTTAATCTCCACATCAGCACCCAACCTGCTTAACCTCATGTGTCAGCTTCTGTCTCTGTTATTATTATTTTATTTCTTTATCTATGGTTGTCTGTAACTCTGTGTGTGTGTGTGTGTGTGTGTGTGTGTGTGTGTGTGTGTGTGTGTGTGTGTGTGTGTGTGTGTGTGTGTTGTGTATTTCCAGCTCCGGACACATTTTGCTACAAAAAGTTCTTCCAGCTGTGTGGCCTGTCCTCGAAGTCACCCAAGGAAATCAAAGATGTCTTCCAGATCCTCGATGAGGACAACAGCGGCTTCATCGAGGAGTCTGAGCTCAAGTGTGTGACAAAAAGACCAAACATTTTTTTTACCTCTAGTAACATCTTTTCATATGGAATTATTTGCAGAGCTTTGTATTTGTGTGTCTATTAAAAAGATTTACTCGTACACAGTAGTATTATGAGGGGGACCATTAAGCTATCACCTAATAATCCACTATGGGCAAAGAGTTATGATCACATTTGGCGTGTGTGTGTGTGTGTGTGTGTGTGTGTACAGGTACTTCCTGCAGCGGTTCGTCCCCGGGGCGCGAACACTGACCGAGGCAGAAACCAAGAGATTCATCTCAGCAGCTGATGATGACAGTGATGGCAGAATTGGAGCGGAGGGTCGGTATCTGATTTCTCAGATTGTATTTGCACAGAGTCATGATGTGGGCAGGATTGATCTCATTGGTTGGGCTGAATTTCAGTGGGTGGAGTCAGACAAACACGATCTGACTTAATGGAGTGGAGCCAGCTAACTTTTAACATACCGAAGTGATGCGTTTAGCCATTGTGAGTCATTAACCACTGAGCAACAAACAAGTGATTTACTAACCTGCTTAAATACAGTATTATAGTCATGAGAGATAACATTGATTTGCTATTAAAGCAACATTAGGTAGAAAGTGGCGACGCTATGCACAGCCTTGGACTTCTTTACTTACAGTAACAGAGGGCCGATAATGAGGATGATACGCTTCCTTATTTATGCATAATCTCACCGACAAAATATGAATGGGCATAAATTGACTAATGATTTCCATTAATATTCTTCCACAGGATCGATTTAAGTACATATGCATTCATTATTGGCAGGCGGTGATTTATCAAAATGTCTTTGCGTTGATCTGATCCTCCTCTGATCCTCAGATGCATTAAGACGAGTATCGCGGTCGATCCAAACCACTCAAAGAAGCAATAGCTTTAACATTTTTCAGCAGGGGTTCGTTAAAATCAATCTTACACGCTCAGCTCTCATCGTGAAATGTTTCTTCAATGTTCAGTTCTTCAGATCAGTAACTGAGGATCTTTGTTCATCCATGTTGTTTCAGGTTTATCAGTGTAAAAACTATTTGCAGTGATACTAGAAGTCATGACCTCTTGATTAGTGCCCCAGTTTTGCCCACCGTCCAGTTGCCAGCAATGTCTGAGCTCAGCTGTCTTACATAAGAGGACAAAGACTCAGATTGGAGTCTGTATTGTTATTGTGTAAAACAGTGAAACAGTGAACCATCTGTCTGAGCTGCGTAGTGCAGAACACAGATAAAAGAGGTCATAAGATCGAAATAATTAAATTGTCACTGAAGATTTAAATAGATACCAAAGATAAGAATGGTTAGTAAGAATAGGGCGGGCATTAATTGGAATGTCGGGAAAAAGAATAACAACATAATGAAACATACATAGAAAAAAAAAGTTATGAAAAAGCATATGGAAAATTCATAAAACATAACTTCCATTCTGTATCAACTTTACATGATGGCTCTGCATGAGGTTAAAATGTCCTTGACTCATGGCCATTCCAACTTGTTTTCTTTCTCCAGAATTCCAGACTATGGTCCTGTCCTGAGTTTCACAGGTGAAAAGAGTTCGAGTCTTCAGGTCCTCAGCCCTCTACCCAGCTCTGGGGTCATCTGATCCCAGCTTCTGTTCCCAGTGGTTTATTTTGTTTTCTGCTAAACTCTGTGTGCTGTAATTGTTTTTAAATGACCTTTTGTCCATTTAAAGACGATAAAACCTTCCATCTGTCTTTCCATTGTGTTCGTCCATGTTTTTGTTTCTGTGCACAACTCTGACAATTAATGAGATGAATAAACCTGTGGAAACATAGATCCCCTCTCCATGGTTATCCTTTCTCATGACACGTTTGATGGGTAAACAAATGCTATGAAAATCATATTTGTCACATTATCTTTCAGCAAAAAATAAAAAAGATATTAGTCTTAATGACTGTGTGACAATGATACATGAATGTACAGTACTAATACCAGCTGATAGCTCAAGAGTATAAACCACATGAATGACAGAAGGAATAAAAGCATCAGCTGATCTGTTGTTGTTTGTGGTGCTGGCTCAGGCTTGTGTGAGCTGACCAATCAGAGCAGATTTGACAAAGAGACAGGGGCTGAAACAAAGCACTTCAGACAGAGCTGCAGCACTGGACAGAATGAGAAAACTCATGTGTTTTTTGAGCACTAAAGCATGTAAACCTATTCTAGTATGGACCCAAAAATGTCATGGACCTGAAAATGAGCATAATATGTCTCCTTCAGGTGGATTTTCCTAAAATACATAGTTTTCCACAACATGAATTTGCCACTTCACTAGAAACACATAAGGGAGATAAACCTGTGTGCAGACTGAGGTTGGTGACAGTGTATTTCATGACTACATGCAATGTATTGCTCACAGATCGTACACTAAGATAATTACAATTTAACAAACTGAATGAAGCATTTGTTTAGGGTCTCACTAAGATGTATATTTGTTTATAGAGAAAATATATAAGGCGTAAAACATTACAGGGATTAATGTGAAATAAATGTATGGTATAATCTAAACCAATTACTGAATGTGAGGATGAAAGAAAGAAATTACTTCCAAATGTAAGTACTACACAGTAGACTTCCTATTGTCATTGTCACTGCCTGGGATACAGAGACTTGATGTAATCAAATGCATGACCAAAGAGGTTCTTGGTTAATAATCCTCCTCCTAAAAACTCTTTGTAAACAAGAGAATCTAATTAAGTACACATTGAGTCAAATGTTACTGCATGTGAACCCACATCTTTGCAGAATCCGACTACATTAAATAATAATCAAGAAGATATTCTACAGTTCTTGATCCCCTTGGACTAGGAACCTCTGGCTTGACATCGATTGTACCCGAGCTGCTGAACTCGTGACGCCGCGCTGTCAAATACAGGAAGTTAAGAATGTGAAGTATAATGCGGCATCTCCTCTCATTGATCTCATTTCCTCATTTTTTATTTTTGTTTACGCAACCTACAGCCACAAGTACCTGCCCTTGCTGGGTGTATGCTTTGTAAGGTGAGTGTTGCCGTCGTCTAACGCTGTTTTTCTCCCCCCGAATCTCTGCAAACACAACTCAGCCGCTAGCAGATCGAGCTAGCAAGCTAGTGGCTGCTGGATCTGGCTCACCGTCGGCTTGTTGCTGAGCTCGACGGCAGTTAATATGAAGTAGTTGTACATGTTAAGTCACAGAGCCACGGACGGCACCCTGTGTGCTCAACTCGCAAAGTCATAATTAACAAAAACAAAACAAAACAAAACAAAACAAAACAACACGATTAGCTTGTGTGTTGTGGTTCCTCTCAGAGCTTTTAGCTCAGTTTGCACAGACTTCACCGGCTTAACTACAGCAGGCAACGTAGCGAAATGTGCGTGATCCTGTACACAGTGCCGGGAGCAAACATGCCTCAGATAGTACTGAAGTATAAAAACACACGGATTGATATTCTTACGGAATTTTTCAACGGTTGTTGACCTTCAAATTAAAACATTTAAAGCCTCATAAAACCTGAACGTCATGGTGAAGCTGCCTGGCACTGTGTGGTGTGTTGTTGGGCCACCATGACATGAAAACATTGCTCATGTGTTGTTGCATTGATTGATAGATTCTAGTTTCTATATACTGATCATTTGTCCACCACTTTCTGCTGTATCAAAGAGTGTTGATGAAACACTGATCGGTATCAGTACACTAAATAAGCTGGTAAATATGTGTAGATATCAGTTTTGTGCTTTTGTTTAATTTTGAGTACCTTCAATGGGATTATCTTTTAGAATGAGAATAGACTATTAAAAGGAAGGGGGTACACCGATTCCAGTGCCACAACCAGGCCTATACTGTAAACAACACATTTACCATTTTTTTTCCCAAATCCTGATACATCTGTACCTTCCTGCATGGAACTAATTTGTGTACTATGTTTGTAATGTAGTAACTTAAGACCAGGGATAACTTAGGCACTTAAAGCCACGTCAGTGGCCTGCCATGAATAAATAAATGTTAACAACTGTTAACGGAAGGTATAAATCATTGACAAAGCAGCTGTGGGTCAGTCATGTCATTCACAATACCTGATCCACAGAATATTGACAGTATTTGGTAGGGATATACAATCCACATTTTTTTTTTTTTTTTCAGTTCTGATCCAGTTCCAATTCCTGAATTTGAATATCTGCTGATACCGAGTTGTGAGACAAATAAATGCATAGATATATATAAACTGAGTTATTATTTTTCAGTCAAAATATTAAATGAACTTGTGGTAACTTTGTAAAAATCTTCAGAATTAACACAAATTACAATTTAAGATGTAAACATTTACAGAGTGCAGCTCTTGCACACCTTAGGGAAGACGGGTACATAGGAGAAGACCGAAGGCCGACACACTCTCCCCCATTGTCTTGTTAGATAATCTGATGAAGGTCTAAGTACCAAAATGTTGTTGTTAAGAAACTTCATTAGAAGTGGACAGTGTGTGTGTAAGTCCGTTTCCTGAAGATATAAACACCAAAATTAAGTCACAAATTATTGCAAATTGAATCACAGCTCACACAAATAAGATTCAAAATAAACAATCAAAATGATTCCAAACATTTAGTGCAAATAAGACATAAAAACATGACATATAATTGAATAGAGCGGCTCCGCATGAGCATTATTATATCCCTACTGATCCAGCATACCAGATCAGTGTTTCCAAGTATAGATCCAACTTTGCTCTAATAAACATCGGCTGTCCTCAGTGTGTTTGTTTGTGCATGTTTAACCCTCCAGTTAGAGCTTAATGATTCTCTCTGGATCTGTCATGCTACAGTTGATGATGTGCTTGTCCTCATTCTGCAGGCACACGGCATGCTAACCAAACTGCCTTTGGAACAAAGGAAATCCAGACACAAGTTACACTAATGCTAATGATCAGGTAAGGTGTACATGTTCGTGATGACACAAGGCTGACATTGATGTTAGCTGAAAGAAATCTAAAAGGTCTTTATTTTTTTACCTGGTTTGCGTTTCTTCATCTCTCTCTTTGTGTCTGTTACAGTCCCAGGATGGCCTCAGGAATGCAAGAGAAACAGTACACACCATCTCTGCTCAGTTTTTTCATTTACAACCCGACATTTGGACCCCGAGAAGGAGAGGTGAGGTTGATTCCAGATAAACACAGAGTTAACAGTTTGATGAGCTGTTTTCTTTTTAACTCTGGTTATTAGGAAAACTTGCCAAAAGTGTAATTGCAGTGTTGCAGTGCTAATCAAGGTGTTTTTGTATTCTCTAGGAAGAGAAGAAGATTTTGTTTTACCACCCAAGTGATGTGGAGAAGAATGAGAAGATCCGAAATGTTGGCCTTTGTGAAGCCATTGTACAGTTCACCAGGTAAAGAGTTCAGCGCTGTAGGCTTGGCATTCATTTGTAAGTGTCCAATATGAGCAACGTGGCGCAGTTTAACAAGCTGTGTTAAAGCAAACAAGAAGGAGGGCGTCCTTTCTTTGAACTGGAGGTATAACAGAACAGGGAAATGTTGCAATAAGGGTCGATAAAAACACTGATAAATATCCATTATCTGTGAAAGCAGAAAGGACCGGACTGAACTTCTTTCTTTTCACAGTCATGTCTTCTGTCTTCCAGGACGTTCTGTCCAACAAAACCAGCCAAGTCCCTGCACACACAGAAGAACCGGCAGTTTTTCTTCGAGCCCGAGGACAATTTCTGGATAGTCATGGTATTTTAAAAGCTTACGTGTACATCTCTTGTTCAGTATTTGCTCTGTTTGTCTAGGCTTTGTTGAATTTCTTTGGATGTTCTTAGGCTTTCCTTGTCTAATCCTGCTGTTTGTATTCCAAATTCTTTCCTCAGGTGGTTCGAAACCCAATGATTGAGAAACCAAACAAAGATGGTAAACCTCCCACAGTAGAATATCAGGAAGAGGAAATACTTGTGAGTGCTGAGTGATGCTCAACATCTGTATTCCTTTCACTAAATCTTGCTGGTTTTAACTTTAGCTCACCATATGCTTTTGCCTCTGTAGGACACTGTTTATGGTGCAGTGGTGAGGCAGTGCTACAGTATGTACAAGGTGAGTGTGAACCCAGTATATGTATTTTTAGATACTGTCAGAACTCTTCCTCTTCTAAGAGCCATACAATGATAACCCTGTACTACCAGTTAAAGGCCTTTGATACAAAAATAGTGGTGATTATTTTTTTGTGCTTTAGCTCTTCAACGGCACGTTTGGCAGAGCGGTGGAAGCCGGCGGAGTGGAGCTGCTCATTCAGAAGCTTGAGAAGTTCTTCTACAGGGTAAAAAGCTCTCCATTAAATCTTTGTGTCGGGGTGTGAGTTCACGTCATTCATTTTTCTTTACATGCCTTTTTAAATATTGGCTTTGAAAGCATGATTGATTATAGCCTGACGATGTGCACATGGATGTTGTACTAAAAAGTCACTAGAGCCTGAAAGTCAATGTTTTCACAAGGTCTCACCTCCAGGAATGATACTCTGTTAAACATACAGTGTTTCTGTCTTTACTAGCTGTCTCCACTTCATAACACAGTCAGCTTGCTGGAACGATAAACACATATACACAAGTATAAAAAATTAATTTCTAATTAGGGAATACCCCTCTTAAGTTAACACGGGCTTCCCTCTCCTCCATGTAACCCAAAGACTGAGACAAAGGGAGAGATGGCAGTGGTGTGCCTGTCAGAGGTTGAATGTCAGGATGATGCAAGCGTCTCCACACAGCATCAGTCAGAGTTTCTTATTCCTCTGGCTTTATTGCTCTGTAAGCAAGCACTTGTAGGCAGGTAAACTAACCCCTTTCACCTTCCCTTCTCCTGTGTCTCTGGCCTGTGTCTCCTGTTATTTCTTTGTGTGTGTGTGTGTGTGTGTGTGTGTGTGTGTGTGTGTTCATTCTGGGGGTTTCAGTATCTGCAGACTCTCCATCTTCAATCCTGCGACCTGCTGGACGTGTTTGGAGGCATCAGCTTCTTCCCACTGGACAAGATGACCTACCTTAAGATCCAGTCGTTCGTCAACAGAGTGGAGGAGAGCCTCAGTCTGATCAAATACACAGCCTTCCTGTATAACGACCAGCTCATCTGGTACAGACTTGAAACTTCTTTTGTAAATTGTGTCTTTTTCCTCCAGCTATTGATACTGATATTAAATTTGGAAGCCCTCTTGAACACACCACCTCAAGAAATAACACTTTCACCAACAAAATTAAACTTATTTATGCATCTTGCAGAGCTCTTTACAAATCAAAACTGATTGGTAGTGCCTGCCACCAGCACACAGCAGTGTTTAGCCATGTTGTTTTGCAAGCAGACAGAAGTTGCTAGGAAACACCTTCACACAAAACAAAGTTAGTAGAGATGATTTGTAGGGTGAGACTTCACGGCAAACTATCTCTATCCATGGTAAACAGAGGTGGGTCTCGTAATCCTCTTTGTGGTTAACACGCTCACTGAAATGTCACTTTCTCTCCTGGAACAGTGGCACAGTGTGTAAGCACGGGGATTACGTAATATCTAATGAAATTGCTCGAGAGCAGTGTGATCTTTCATTGTCAACAGAAAAACAGAGGAGCTGTTTAATTATTGTTTAAATTAGATAGCATTGCTCTGGAGTATTCATAGCAGCGCCATTTTAATCAATAAATATAATGCCTCACCCATGATGCACATTCAACTGGAAGCACACTGAAAATAGTCAACAGCCACACATTATTTGGTTTTTGGCAGGGTGCCTTGTAAAGGTTATAATACTGTCCCTGTGGTGTTGTCTGCAGGAGCGGACTGGAGCAAGATGACATGAGGATCCTCTATAAGTACCTGACCACTTCGCTGTTCCCCAGGCACTCCGAACCAGAGGTGAGGAAGTGGGAGTGCACATGGGGTTAAGATAAAACCACGGTGATTGTATTGAGCCTCCTTGCTGTCGGACTGAAAATGTGTGTGAAGCATCCACATTTAAAAAGAAATGTTTAGCTTCTATGTGTTCTATCAGAATCAGCTTTATTTGTGCACATACAAGGAATCTGTTTTTGTTTCACTCAATCAGTATATAGACATGCAGCATTAATACGCCACAAATTCATTGGTTTTGCAGAACGTCAGCTTCAGATGATTCTTGCACAAAAATAGTCTCTGAGTGAGGTCAACAGATTGACTGGAAATTATTCACTGTACTCATACATGTCATTAAAGTGAGAGCTTCTGTTTTGCCAGAAAATACACTTAATACCTTTCATCAAATTCCTTCAAAGACTTCACTACAGACAGTATATTGTGTGTTCTGGACAGATACAGTTGCAGAGTGTAAACAAACCCTGAGTTGGTAATTCTAGTTTACGATGGCAGCACCATCTTAGCACTGATATTAGGCATTCACGATACTATGCTCCTGCATGATTATGAAGAATGTAATGTGAGCTGATGCTTTTATTTTTTTATGTTAATGACCCAGACAGTATGGGATTTCAGTATGGGAGCCGCCGATTTGAACTGCGCTTCTGTTGTCAGTTGACTGTTTTGCATGTCGTAATGATGTGACGTAACAATTATATTAATTTGAGTAAATTAGATATTATTATTTTGTATGAGACAAAGTAAAGGTGACAGACAGATGTCAGGTGATAAGTGACAAGAGATGATTTTGTCAAAGCAAGTACAGTTCAAAGACAAATGTGTTGCTACATGTTCGGATAACAGGCAGTGGCACCAATGGGACCTCACACTGTCTGACTTAAAAACATTCGTCTTCATCAGGGAGGAGCTTATTATTTGGAGCACACACTATTAGTGCTAAGATGGTCATGTAAGAAAAAATGAATACACACTGTGGTTTTCAGTGACATCATTTTGGCATAAATGGAGCCTCATAAGACAGAAATTACAAGTCAGCTGTCCTGAATACGAGCTGTGAATATTGCTTGCAAAGCTTTGTTGAACATTTTCCACTAAACCAAGTCTTTTCCCCTCTTAGCTGGCTGGCAGGGACTCTCCTCTGAGGCCAGAGGTCGCAGGGAACCTGTTGCACTATGGGAGGTAAGTCCCCGATTACATGTATCTGTATCTGTGTTTACCTGCAGAGGGTCCTGTAAAAGCGAGAGTGGCATTTTCTTATCATATCATTTATCAGCATATCTGTCAGTGGAATAATCTGTCTTGAATGTACAAGTTGTCCAATATTAAACATCGAGGCGTACTGTTTACATCCACGTGCATGTGTCTGCAGCAGCGTCTTGTGGTCTCGACCCACTGACAGTAATGAGCTTTGCTTGCAGTCAACCAAATTATTTAAGGAGGCAACTCCCTTGGCTAGCACTTTGTATTTAAATAAGAGAGCAGGGGGTAGAGTTTCACTGCACGCTTCAGGGAAAGAAAATGAAATCTACTTTCTATTCAGTTTCAATGTACGTATGTAACCAGAGACAGTTTGCTCAAGCGTTTTCCGTCTGGAAAAAAACTGGTGTGTGAACGCTGCTTCAAGTCATTTGTCCCTGAAGGTGAAGTGGAGCTGCTGCAGTAGCCCAAGGCTGACGCCTGGTGACCTATAAGTATAGGCTCTGATTGGATGTCACTCAAGAATATAAAGAATATTAAATGAAGGGCAGCAAAATTGTTAGAAGTAGGTTGAAGTAAAATAGTCTACAGATGCACTTGGAGAGAGTTGGATACACACATGCAACACAAAGAGAGGCCTCAGTGCTCATGGTTTCTAATATGTGGCATCCTTGGAGTCACGTGTGTAAACAGTATAACAGTGAATCCTTTGTTCAGTTTGGATCTGTCATGAAGGGATAAGTGGTGAAGAAGAATGAATCTTTTAGTTCTTTTATAATCAGTCTGATATTTGGTTCAGTCTTTTCAACACTTTTGTTCAAGATATCTGGACAACTACTGGCTGTGTTGTTGTGTATTTGGTACAGATATTCAGGAAAGATAATGATTCATACCTGTAGTGGTAACCCGCTGTCCTAACATCTAGTGCCACCAACAGGCCAAACCTTCCCCCATGAGCAACACTTGGATCCGTCTCATGACGCCATAAAAAGTGACACACAAATCCTCGCTTCCAGTGCTTTTGCTGTAGATGTACAGGAACATCCCCTTTGAATGAATATATAGCGTTAATATCAATTAATCGAATGACTGAAAATTAGTTAGCAAAATGGTTCCGGTTTCAGTCTTGGTTCCAAATGGTAATATGTGATGACATATTAGTCATTAGCACAATTAATTGTTTTGCACTAGTTGTTGGACTAAACAAAAGATTTGATTTACTTTTTTTTTTTTACTACATGTTGACATAGAGATCAACTGATAAATTGTTAGAAAGATAATTAATAAAATGTTTGAACATCAGGACAATCTTAACATTTTCAGCTTCACAATTCTTCAGGCTCCTTTTTACAGCCCTACTAGCAATCTGTCCTAAATTTGTTTTATAAATAGTCTCTTAGGTGGGCTAGCAGTTTTTTTTTACTTTTTGGATTATTCACGCTCTCCTCTTGTTCTCTCCAGGTTTCTTACAGGACCCACCAATCTTAAAGACCCTGAGGCCAAATTCAGATTTCCAAAAATATTTGTCAGCGCAGAAGATGGCTATGAGGAGCTACACCTGATTGTTTATAAGGTAGAGTAAACATGATCTGCTGTAATTGTGACTGTCCATAAAGGAGGGTTTTTTTAATGTATTAAAATAGGGGGGAGTTGTCATTCATTTTCATAATCTGTGACTGGAGGATTTGTTTATGAACAGCAGATTTAGGATGAAAAAATTCCACTTCTCTATCAAACGATATGGATTTTTTGGTATTAGACAGCTGAATTTTAAAATGATGAAGTTTGCCCATGATGTTTATCATCATGTTAATGTAATCTCTAACCTGTGTGACCTTGATTCAGCACTTAACCTGCACCCATCTGCTCTTTTCCAGGCGATGAGCGCTGCAGCGTGTTTTATGATCAGTGGTAAGTGTGCACCCAGTCACCCATCTGCCCACTGAAATAAAGGAGTCCACTTTCATTTCCCATTTCCTGGTTAATTTATTTTGGTGCTGTCTAGTATTTTAGCCATTTTACTGCTCATATAAAACTAAAATGTCCCTTTTGTCTTCATATGTCCATAACGTTTGTCTCCTCCGTCTCTTTTCTAGCCTCTGTGGAGCTGACGAGGGACTTCTGTGAACAGCTGGACAGCTTGGTGGGCCCTCAGCTCACTTTGTTGGCATCAGACATCTGTGAACAGTTCACCATTAACCGCAGGATATCAGGGTCAGTTGACTGCTTGTTTAACAATATTTCTAATTGCTACCAACAATTTAATTACAGCAACAACTCATGTCTATATTCATAATAAAATACTTTCCCCCTCATAATGCAATAAAGGTGAAATATATAGCGACAAAGCCCAATTATTTATTGTTTAAAAATAATTTGGTCTGCATTTTACTAGTTTACTCCTTACTGAGAACAATTTTCATTTTTGCCTTTGCCTTTATTGATAGTAAATTGGATATTTTTATGTTGTTGAGTGTTTGGGGAAGTAAACAGCTAATTTGATGACATCACCGGGGGTGTTTGGGATGTGATGGGCATTTTTAAATGATTCAGTTTGATTATCATTGCATTAATTTAAAGAAGAAAATGTTGGTTGCAGCCCCACTGTACACTTATTTGTTCATCAGTTATTTAAGTAAGTGCTGCATCATACATAGTCAAAAACAGTTTCCAGCGCATTACCAGAATTAGAGAGAATGTTGCATAAGGGCACAAGATGATTTTAATGAAATGCAGTCCCATGATTAGCCGTGTTGTTGTCATCAGTTTGTATTAACTCTGCCTGGCTGCCAGCGTCAGATGAGACTCTAATACCACTGGATATCGTCAGGGCACTACTTAGGGGTAACTCAAGCAGAGTAGCCGTAAAGACTGGCATCCTGGCCCGCTCTCCTTTAACCCCAGCAGTTAGCTTCAGATTCGTGTGCCCCTGTAATCCAAGACTGGACTCCCTGGTCTGGGCAATTTGATGGGCTCCTTTTTTAATCACTCAAGTGAAGAATCCACTGAATAAATGATGGCGTTCCAAATTCCTCAGTTGTCGTTCAGGTGTGTGTCGTGATTTGGCCTGTTGGAACTGTAAATAATGAGATGAAGCACAGATAAAATCAGTTGTATGGCCTGTTTGAATACCTACACGCACTCTTCCAGAGATACTATTACAGTACTGTTGTCAGCTAAGCTGTGGTAATAACTGTATCCTCAGTTGACCTTAACGTGGGTGGACAATGGATTGGGCTTAATTAAAATGCACAAGTGGCTTTTTGGTGGATGTTATCATCCAAAGTGATTTGGCCCTCCTGTATCATCTATTAATAATGTGTGTTTCCTGAGTGGCTTGCCACAGAGACACCCGAACACTTTGACTGGACATCGTTAATCTCCTACTGATGTAAACAGGGGCTATAGTGGTAAAACAAATTAGCAAGATATGTCTTCCCTCCATATCAGCTCAAAATAAAAGCTGAGGGCAGCACCTCTAACAACCAAACAATGTCACCTTGAAAATGAAGTAGCACCCTTTCAAAAAGATGCACATCATAGACTGGGCCTTGTTTTTCACAAGCAGGAGGTCACACAGCTTTAACATTTTGTGTCCACTCAGGCCTGAGAAGGAGCCGCAGTTTAAGTTCATCTACTTCAACCACATGAATCTGGCGGAGAAGAGCACCATCCACATGAGGAAGACTGCCAGTGTTTGCCTCACCTCTGTCCACCCCGACCTCATGAAGATCCTGGGAGACATCAACTGTGACTTCGCCAGGTAAGGCAGGAAAAGGCTGTAGCTGTGTTTATCTCAAAGGCCTCCACACATTTGGTCAATAGTGTTTCCTAAGTAAATCACAACATTATGTTCAGGCCTTATTGCTCCCAGCAGTAGCAGGTCGATTTCCTTTTGCACAAACCTTCAGGAATAACTCTTGGGTACAATGAGAAAAATGACACGTCAATAGCAAAGCCAAGTATCCTTGATACTGAGCATCCCACTCCCTCCCAAAAAGGATAAACTTGTAGAATATGTGGGCGAGCTGATACACATTCCTTGCAGCATCAACACTTAGTCCCAGCTAATTTGTTTGATTTCTGCTGAGGGTTTTTAAACAACCAAAACAAAAATGTATTACAAAAATCCCTCAGCATCAATGATTTAGAGGAGCTACACTGAGATTCCCAGAGACATTTAGCATCCTCAGGATTTTCATCCAGTTCTCCCTTTCTCAACTCTGCCTGGCATGATTTGTTAAACTAGCTGTGTCATTTTCATAGATAATGTGATGTGAATGTGAACTTTGTGAGCTCACTCAGTTTAGATGCAGTCATGAGACTGGAGTCATGTGAAAGCCCCATTTCCAGACTGTGGGACATGAAATGGCATCGACATTCATAGCTTTTACGCCGTTATCAATATCAGTTCCTCTTTTTGCCGAGATGTTGTACAGATGTTTTTGTCCCTGGCAGCATACTCAAAACATACATACTATTACCTGTGCAATTTAGATATTTAAATGTAGGTGATTTCTTGTGGATTTCTGTTGTGTTTTACTGAGAAATGCATCCACTTCTGACTTCACAGTTCCAATCAGATACAAAGAATCTGCTGTAAATGTGACAGTTTCCTTCACTTGACTTTATATTTGTCTCCCAGGGTGGATGAAGATGAAGAAATCATTGTGAAAGCTATGACAGATTACTGGGTAGTTGGTAAGAAGTCAGACCAGAGAGAACTGTACGTGATCCTGAATCAGAAGAACGCCAATCTGATCGAAGTAAATGGTAAGTCTCCACCAATTGGCAATGACTACATCTCTGTCAGTCATCAGTACTTAACAACCTTAATGCCCTTTTCTCTTTTCTCCCCTACAGAGGAAGTCAAGAGGCTTTGTGCAACTCAATTCAACAACATTTTCTTCTTGGACTGATGCAGCAAACAGGCAGAGACTGTTCAACCACACTAAAAACTGTCAGCGTTGCAGGGTATCATGACAGCATCAACGTAATGCAATAATTGCATTGTAAAATAAGAAAAAAATAAAAAAGCTCTCTCACTAAGTTTTTATTTTATTTTATTTAACCTATAAAAATTGTAATTTTCTCTTGTAATTACATGTAAATCCAGATTTTTACTGTACATGTACTTTATTTTCTGTCTTTCTTTGTACATACTTCCAGGGTTTTGTTAACTGGACATATTGATTTGTTTCAAATTCCAACTTGTTCATGTTGTTTTTGTTTTTCTTGTTTTTTTTTTTAAATGACCACATCATGACAGTGTCTGAAATTAATTTAAAAAGTGATATGCACAGAACAGTTTACTCCAGGTTCCTTTGATGATCAGTGATAGTTTTAAAATAAGATGTCATTATGTCAAAACTATTGTGGTTTGTAAACAACTACGCTAACTTTCAATAAATTAAGAAGTCATTTTGTGTAGTGTAATTTTTCTACTTGTTGTTGAAGATGCACGCCTTCTTTCCAAATAACAGTATTGTGTTTATCTGGGCAATACTGGGCCCATTTTCAGACCACAAGAATAAACTTTGATTTTAGGAGATTACTGTTTCAGGGAGGTGATATACATTACATATACACATATAAGCATATTTTTTCAAAAAATGTTAAAGAGAAGTAATTGGTATGTATCAAGCAGACTGCAAGATTAATATATACATATATTGATTGTGAGATATATCGAGGAAAACGCCTGTATTAATATTGTGTGACAAAACACGAGTTACAGTAAATTGATAATGTTGTACTTCACACTCCAGACCAACAGATGGCGTAAAATCATGCAGTTGTCACCATCAAAAAACACCTGAAGAAGAACAACGACAACCAATCACAGCGCGCTGTCCCGTCTGGTTTACAGCCAATCAGCTTCACCGTAGATTCGTTTCAAAAAGTCACCCGCCATGATTGTTGTTTTTCAGGCACAACTGAGTCCGTCCGTTGTGTAGAAAGTTTTTTTTCACAGGACGGCCCGAAGAGGAAGTTTGTTTTTATACCTGCATTTTTTTTTAAAGAGTACGGTAAGATGGCTCTGTAATTACATTGTTTCTACATAAATTGTTTTAAACCTTTGGTTGTTAACTGAACCGTTAACAGTGGCTCGTGGCTTCCTCTTGTTTGGCAATATAGCTAGTTGAGTTTGTGGCTAACGTGTTACGTGTTAACATAACATTCGCAGTTTTCACGAACTTAAACATTAACGAGAGCAAGTTCACGTAACTTGGTTACTGTTACAGGCTACTGTTACTGAGTGATTGGAGTGAAACTGTTACAGGATTTGATAAGTTGGCAAAATTTGACGTTAGATATTTGAACCGCTGCCTTTAAGCTGTCGTTAGCTTCGGTTCTGTGTAACGTGACATGGTTCAGGGAAGTCTATCTATCTATCTATCTATCTATCTATCTATCTATTTTTATATATATATATATATATATATATATATATATATATATATATATATATATATATATATATATATATATATATATATATATCTATATATATATATATATATATATAAAATTGTAATGGTTTACCACAGAACAATATAGATACCATTGTGTTTGCTACTGCATCTTTTGATTCCCCCTTCATTACAAAAACCCTTTCGAAAAATAGTACCTCCATTATTGTGTCAGTTTAATTGTGGCTAGGGCAGTCTCAGTCAGTGTACTTATAATACATCATCTGTTGTTCTTCTTCCTATTGACTGCAGATAGCCGAACATGGAGTCTCGATTTTCTCACCTGCGCCAGAGGGACACCAGTGTGTCTATGCTGAGGGTAAAATTGTCCCGAAGAAGGTCTCAGTCCCAGAAGGAGAACCGAGAGCGAGCAGTGAACACACGCAGGCATCTAGACAAGCTGGTAGAGCTGGAAATCTCTTCCCTGGATGCCTCCATTGCTATGGCCAACATGTCAACTATTCATGAGAAGACGATGAACAGTACAAAACTTGATAAAAGTAAGGCTTTATTTGCCATCAAAGCTAAAACGGTGCCACCCTTTTTTCATGCCAGTAGTTCTAGCTGATTTGTGACTCATCATACACCTTTTTCTCCACAGAAATGGCCTTAGAAGAGAGGATGAAACAGCTTGAACGCTGGAAAGAGCGTAAGGCTCTTGAGAAGGAGAAGGAAAGGAGAGAGAAGGAGCGTAAAGGGATTTTCAAGACTGGCGTGTATCATCCGAAGGACACTCTTATCATTGTCCCAGCTGCCTCAACCAGAGCCAAGGAGGTGAAGGATGACTCGCATGTAGACTAGTATTTGATGTGCATATCTCCAAATGTGGGTCTCCAGTGATCAACATGCAATATTTGCTTGTCTTCCAGACAAAAGTGAACACCGCTCCATCCCAGAGTACCAGAGTCACTCGTTCAATGAAACAACAACAGCAAGCACAGAGGGTACGACTTTCTCTAAAATGTCTGTCACTTGTTCTCATATTTTCCACAACGCTAAAAGCTAATATGTGCTTTGTTGCTTTTCTTTTGCTAAAATTTCCACAGCCTCTCAAGATTCAAGATCCAAATACTGCAGCAAAGAAAGGTAATTTTAAGTGAACATGCCTTTTACTTTAATAGAACCATAGTGTGGTGCTGTATAGATCTGACCTCTGACTCTTCCTATAGCTCAACCTGCTGTGGAAAGATCAACTAGGAGCCGGGCAGCTCCTGTCAAGCCAGCTCCTGCACCTGCACCTGCTTCAGCCAAGACCAAGTCCAAAGTTTGTGCAGGTAACAAAATAAGAGTCAAAATCCTCCCACTAAACTTTACCTTCTGACCAGCTATCATGTTGGTTTCACCCTATTGTGTTCCCTTATTTGCATCTCGGTCTGTGTCTCTGTCATGTCTTCCTGGTGTAGTGGAACCTGTCGTAAAACCTCTGTCCACCAGATCAGCCAACAAGCCTCCTGTTACAACAGCTCATGTAGTGAAAGACAAACCCAAGGACAAGCCTGCAGGTACACACAGAGCCATGGCCATATTTGAAGCAGTTTTTTTTCCTAAGTATTATTTGTAAAAGCACTGGAGACTGAGAATGAAATGGGGAGAGACACTATTGTCTGTTGAGGCCACTTGTACATTTTAAAATTCCTCTCTTTCCCCTCAGATGTGAGACCTACCAGGAGCAGAGCGTTCGTCAATGCCCCCTCTTCTGACGAAGACAGGAAGTGTGAAGGTATCCTTAAATGCTAACAGATATCCATTTTGTTTTTCCTACATTGACTGTTTTCATTTCTGATACAATGTTTTTGTTGATAACCTTTTTTTTTATTATACAGAAACTGACAACTTTGTCCAGCCTGCTGAGCCCAAGGTGAGCATCTCTGTGAATTGTAAACACGTTGTTGTTTCTGTTTTTGATTAATGATTTGATTAATAAATTTGTTTCTGTCTTGTGTAGGAGCCTGAGCCGGATCCCGTTGAAGTGCTGACCTCCTTTGCTCCCCAGGGTTTCGTTTTCCAGGCTCCCACTGGCTTGTCGTCCTTTAAGTTTGAGCCTCTCACTCCTCGTTCCGCGGACGCCTTCTTGACACCAAGGTCGGTCTGTTTTCTGTCTTGTTTGAAAATTGATGATGATGATGATGATGATGATGATGATGATGATAATAATAATAATAATAATAATAATAATAATAATAATAATAATAATAATAATAATAATAATAATAATAATGATAAAAATAATAAAAATGATGATGATAAAATTGTTGAAGACATTTAAAACACTTGAAAGCGTTTGTAATATTGCACATAAGCCTTATTATGTAAATGGTCAGTGCTAAAGATTTTTGACTTCTGCGCTTCTAAGAAACGTAGGTAAAACATTATGTCATTTCGTTCCGACTTTAGCCCCACCTTCTGTGTTCCTGCGGCCCCTGTGTTCGACACTGACCCTCAGGCTGAGTCAAGCGAGCCCTCTCCGCCCAAGTCCCCTCGCCACTCTCCTCCTCGTACATCTCCCACAGTGGCTCCTCCGACTCCTGGCAGCCCCCAGGAACCAAAGCACGATGTACCATACTTTAGGTGACATAACTAAGTTTCTCTGCATATCTTCTTCTGATTTTACAATTACATTTTCATTCCATTGAAAGTTTTTAAATTAATTTCTTATTTGTATATTCATATTCAGATCAGAAAT
This sequence comes from Acanthopagrus latus, assembly GCF_904848185.1. Lineage (NCBI taxonomy): Eukaryota > Metazoa > Chordata > Actinopteri > Spariformes > Sparidae > Acanthopagrus > Acanthopagrus latus. The sequence goes on from NC_051058.1 coordinate 8,754,153, forward strand.
TGCCAATGAGACGGATGGACTGACGAGTCTTTGTGTAATCTGGGAGTCTAAAGTGGAGGATGAGTCCATCCCAGAGGAGAGTGAGTTTATCATCTCACCATCCTGAATATGTAGCCATGTTCAATTTAGTGCTATAAAAGGTGGCGGTGAACTTAATTCAGGAAACATGACCATATCCGCTTAACAAATGAGTGTAAATCGGTGTCAATTTCGCTTTTGTCTGTTCAGTGAGAGATCGTATGCGTACAGCAGTCGGCCAGGCGAGGCTGTTGATGAAGGAGCGCTTCAAGCAGTTCAGCGGTCTGGTGGACGACTGCGAGCTCGGCCGAGGGGAGAAGATCACCACCTGCACTGACCTGCAGGGATTCTGGGACATGGTTTATTACCAGGTGAGTGCCTCATAAGAAGAGAGGGATGTCTCAGACGTGTTTCAGAAACCAACCACACAAGGAATAAAAGATTAATATTGTTCTACTTTTTTGCCATCTTTCAGGTGGAGGATGTCAACAAGAAGTTTAATGCTCTGAAAGAAGCAGAGAGTCGTGGCTGGGTGGAGGAACACAAACCACTGCTGCGACAGAAGAAAGTAGTGAAGGTGAGAATATTTGAGTATATGAAACTCTGCATTGATTTAAAAGGAAGAAAAATAATAATAATACAAAAAAGCATCCTGGGGACTTCTTTATATGCCATTATATTGTGTGTATAAATGAAGTCTCTATTTCTGAGTTAAAATAAAGGCTGAGCAAATTATTCCTGTCCTGTCCTTTGCCAGAAACCATCAGCTGTACCTGCCAAGCCAACAGGAACCAAAGGAGCCGCCAAGTCTCGCCTGGCTGCAGCCAAAGCAGCCATGAAAGCCAGACAGCAGGCAGCGGAGGCAGAGAAAACTGAAACGGATGCTGGTACTGATAAGGACGACACCAGCCCCAGCTCTCAAGAACCGCAACCCTGTGCAGAACTCCGAGCAACTGACTCAGTGGTCTTTGATGGAGGCTTCTTCCAGGTGGAGAGCCCAGCCAGGCCATCAGGTGAGAGGAAACACAACTTGCTTTTCCCTGATCCTAATGCCTGATCTGTGAGACTTGGTCTTAAAAGTGTTTTGGATGTGTTGTTATCTGTAGGTACAGTGAGGAGATCCACCCGTCTTAGTGCCGCCGTGCTGCCTCAGGCTTCTCCCTGCTCCAACTACCTCTCACCCAGAAGAGTCACTCGGCGATCCCTGGCACTGGCACAGACTCCTGTTAACACTGCTGCCGCCTCTCCTGCTCCACCCCGTCAAACTCCTGCCCAACTCCGCCTTACTCTCAACCAGACACCAGGACAAGCACCAAAGTCTCAGCGTGGCACTCCTCAGTCATCCCAGGAGAGAAAGGACACCATCAATGTCTCTCTTTGTTTTTCACCTGAGAAGGAAGTGCTTTCAGATAACACCCAGCCTGAGGGAAGCCCTGCAGGCCAGTCAGAAACAGCTCCTGAAATGAGCATAGCAACACCCGTACAATCACTTCCGTCAATCTCTGTAGTCGAGGAGCAAGATGAAGACCTCTCACCAAGACTTTCCCCCACGCCGTGCAAAATGTCTCTCCCGGTCTCCCAGGCCCCTGAGCTCACAGCATGTCTGAGTTTCACGTTGTCACCCTGCGTGACTCCGAGCCAGCCTCCAATCTCGTCCCCTCCTGCTGTGCAGTGCCCCACGAAGACCCAGGAGTCTGTGTGTCACACTCCAGACAGCTCAGTTGTTGAGGTAAACACATTTTCAGGCTTCACAATACTGAAAAATCTCAGCCTCATGGGATACCCTTAAATCAAACCTCATATCCAATCTTGCTATACAACAAGTCATTCTCTTGCCATTTCAGGAACTTCCTGGGTTGGACTTTGAGCGTTACCTGCAGCCTTCACAGAGCTGCAGCTTGTCACCCATGGGGGAGCCAGTTGCCATGGAGACACTGTCACCCATGGCAGTGGATGTCGAAATGGAGAGTCCCAGAGGTCAGTCCGAAGACCTGCTTACTCGGCAAGAAACGGGTATGATTGATGCCCATAGGTACTGTTCATGCACGCAAAATGTGTATGCCTGTGTTTCGTAGCTCAGCACCACTAATGCATGATGAAGCTCTGGTTGAAATTGATTTCAGAGGACCAAAACTAAAATTCATACTGAAGGAATTTCAGCAATCGTGATAGCAAGATTATTATGGTTTTGTTCTTTCTTTTTTATTTTAAAGAAAATGTTGTTCCTGTCCTGGTTATGAGGGAGTTGCCACACTTTATCCTTCTGGCATGGGTTTATTTCGAACAAAGTGCACATTTGTCTGTTTTAACTCACTGCTCTGCTCACTTCTCACTGTCATCATAGCATTGCCAGCGCTGTCTTCAGTGTTCACTCTTCAGTCACCACAGGTCAAAGTTTTTCCTTTTTCTTTTTTTCTCTCTTTCAAATATAGACTTTGAATCCACACTGAATGATCAATTGAATTAGCTTTAATTTCTTTATTTCTTTACCGTAGCTTTACCATTGCTGACTATTCTTTCTGTATTTCTCAGGCCCAGACAGCAGACTCTGCCCTGCTGCTCTTCACCCCGGACATGAAGGACCGGATACGCCAGTCTGTCTGTCCAAGTGACCTCATGGTCTTCACCCCTCCTCTCTAATGTACAAAAAAATATATTTTCTTTTACATTTATAACTTTGATATATTTACTACTTTTAACCCTCTTTGGTGAAAAAAAAAAAACTTTTGTGATACTGACTTTTATTTTTAGATCAATGGAAAATAGTTTTGTCTGCAGTTTGATCTTATTAAAGTTTTAGTTACTACAAGGAAATGGCGAGTACTCTTTTATTACTGTTGCTTTTGACACAGTATGAGATTCTCACTGTAGTCAAAACCTGGATAAGTAATTTACATTACCACGCACTGGTACCATTGTATTTGAAGGCATTGTTTATTTTTTATACTGTTTGGATAGCTGAGGTACAGAACAATCTGTTCGTTACTGCATCATCATTCTACCTGTAACACAATACAACAGAACATTTACTACTATACACGTCTAATGGCAAATCATGGGCAGAGCTGAAATTAAAAGCTACATGGAGGGAGAGTGATGGGCGCCATCTGGTGGTTGACACAAACACATTGGAATGCAGTAATATTAAGCTATTCATTCTGCCTACATTTTATCAGAGCCAACTAGAGAACTACACAACTCTTGTACTTGGTTAAATCTTGTGAGTGTTATAAACTCATACATTGACTGAGCCATTGACTATATAATGAAGCCTTAAGTGTGCTACCTGGCTCTTTATTGGTTCTTCACCAGAGTGATGCATCGATGGGTCTCCTGGTAGAGCTTATCTTCTTTCATATTTCTGGACACTAAATGGTAATGTTCAAAAGCTGGGAAGAAAAAATGGTTGAAGAACTGATGGACGGTCTTTATCCAAAACCCCAGTTCCTCCATCCGTCTTGATTGCACCTCATGTCCTTCACCTCGAGGTTCTTCTGTTTGTTCTACAGGAAATGTGAGATGTGAGATTTTTGAAGATTACAGCCAAAAAAGTGAACTAGTGAATAACCCAGAAAACAAACCTGCAGACTGAGGTTCCTCATTGACTTTAGCCTCGACATCTTGTTGACCCCCCATGTCATGGGTGCTGGATAATTCTGCTGTGTCACTTGGTTTCTCTGGCTATGATAAGATGTAATTACATGATTATAAAGATTACAGAATATTTCAGCAATAGCAACAGCAGGGGTGGGCCAATACTAATATCAATATGGAATATTTGGATGTCTTTTCATAGAAAGGTGAGTGAATTGTAAATGCAATTCCACGGAGCAACCATCAGGATAGAACCCTGTAAATTATTTTCTTGTGTGGAATTTCCAGCTTTACCTTGTAGGCACAGTTTGCTGGAATAACTACATTCTTTACATAGTGTGGAAAGTTGCACAGAAGGCATCAGTGGCTCAAGAAAGAGTCTGACCTGGGCAGGGCTGTCTGTGGTCTGCAAGATTTTCTCGCTGGCCTCCCCCTCAGGCAGATCCTTGGGGCTGGGCAGTGATTGGCCCTCCTGGCTGACAGAAACCTGCTGACACTTCACCTCAGTGGAGCCCAGGAGTACTTCAAAAAACTCCAGGAATGTGATCTGCAGCAGAATGTGTGGGACATTGACAGAGACTGTTAATCTTTCAAAGGACACTGAGACCTAACAAATGAGTCTGTAGACACTAGAGGTGGACCTCCAAATCCAGACAGGAGGACAGGTTGCTGGGGTCACGGCTCTCTGCTGTGATGATCTCTATTAATTTCATAGTGGTCAGGTTATCGTCCAGCAGATGGAGATCCTAGCAGGGAGAAAAACACAGTCGACCACTTTGATGCAAACTGAATGTTAGTAGAAGTTCCTTGTATTTATCACCATAGAATACATTTAATTATTTAATCAAGTCATTCACAATTGGCCAATCCTCTGCCTTTTCTGTAGTAACAAGCAACAGGATTTGCATCCTTTTCTAACTGTTAGTGGGGGAAAATAAAGCAGCAGATATGGTTATCTTCATGCTACAGTATGTTGCACCTTAAACAGCCACAGCAGGTGCGAGCACGTCATGGTCTGATCATCTCTGGTGGCTGCACTGACTTTGCAGTAGGCCTGGTAGACTTCCCAGCTCTTCTTCAAATAGTTCACAGCCACCACGGCACAGTCTGGCAGCTTAAACAGGAGGCCTGGATCAACAAAGTCATAGTCAACAAGCACAGCTATTAGAGTAGGTTGTCATCTCAGACAAAACATTCATAAAACACAGGACAGACGATGAACCTGCACACTGATGTTCTTTGCATCATAATTATGCTAAATAATGCTTAAATATCTGGTTATGCTGCTGTATTTTCTCCATTTGAGGCTTCTGATGTAATAAATCAGTTTGCAGGTTCATTTGACATCTAATATGTGTGTGTGCACATGAGCCTTTACAGTGTTACCACCTTTTACATTCTTAGCATTGGGAAGGATGTTGTCTGTCATCAGTTTGGAAAAGCAGGCAACCAGAAGGTGCTTTTGTGACCTGTGAAAAGAGAAGTAATGTTAGAATAAAGTTTAGAATAATAGTTGTATTATTTCACTCAAAAAAAATAACAGCTACATGGTAGCACTAGAAGTATTCTAGCTTCATCTTATGTTACAAAATCGGTTACAAGTCATCCCTTACACCATGTCCTTATGGTAAATGAGGTAAGCCACAACCACAAGACAGCTGAGGAACCTATGAAGAAGTATAGTGGTGAACGGAGAGTGGATCTCAGCTGCAGTGTCATCCTCTGAGACACAAAGAGTATAAACATTACGCAGTGTCCAAAAATACTATCATTATAATGCTACTGATGTCCTCTTCTGTGTATGTGTAGGTTCTCACCTCTGGTAAATCTGTCAATCTGTGTCAGAGTGATGCCGTGATGGTGGATGTTACAGTCCTTGAGCAGGCGCCAGAACTGCAGGCGTGTCAGCAAGGCAGTGTTATCTGGGGAGCAGGCATGGCCAAGTCTGCTGTAAAAACTGTAGATGGACCTCAGCTCTGTGCCGCGCATCATCACCGCAAACTCCACCTGTTACACATGAGCATCAGGATCCAGGTTGAACATAAGGATGTGGGGAAAAGCTTTTATAGTGAAGCAGGACCTCACCTTTGTGCGCTCGGTGTCACGCTCTCTCTCAGGGATTACATCTAGCAGATATTCAATGCTTAGAGCCATGTCTGATGAGATAGATGAATCACTGCCTAACAGAGGAACTGCACCTGTAACAAGATGCAAAACTGTGAGCCTGTGTACCAGCCCAGAGTAACACTATCAATGATATCCTGCATGTGAATTTTGAAAATAGTGTAGGTTTTTACTACGCAGCGGGATGGGAGCTCCATTTCCACTCAGGTTGTGTGTCATCATCTGATCATCCACAAGCTCTCCTACCTTAAAACATATGTGTGTATCATAGTCTGTAAAACGTCCAAGATAATGCTACATAAAAGTGTGCATGGTCTCATACCTGAACTCCATTTTGCCACAATCCAACATACTCCTCACCCAGTTTGAGCCACCTCATCGTGCCCTCTCCATGTCTCTGGTTGTTCTTCCACTCACCAGAGTAAATGTTACCAGAGCGGTAGCTGTTAAAACGCAGATGTCACCTTTAGACATTTCAAAGTGAGGGCTGATCTCAGGCTACAGATTAGCCATGCACCAATACATACCGTCTCTCTCCCCATCCCTCTCTGCTGTTCTTCACCCAGTCTCCTTTGTACCAAGAGGTCTTATCCTGATTATAATACACTGTGCCCTGAAACAAAGACATCAATTTAAAGAGATCTGTAAATACTGTGCCTTAATTATAAATTGGTAGATCATACCTTTCCGTGCCTCTTGCCCCAATCCCACTGCCCTGTGTAGGATATGCCAGTTTTTGCACATTTGTAGGTTCCAGTCCCATGTTGTATACCATTATACACTTCACCCTTATAGGAACTGCCACCTGGCCAGATGTAGGTGCCCTGGCCCATGGGGATGTTGCACACAAATTCTCCCTGTTGGATCAGAATTTACCTCAATTTTGTTTAGATCGATTGTCAAACTATCTTATGATGTTCCATTCTTTTTTTCTTTTTTTAAATTCTATTCTATTTAATTTATTATGTATTATGTATGCCAATGAATACATAATACATTAAATAAAATAGATGTTTAGAATGGTTGAAGCACACATGGGGTCTTAAATGTTATTAAGCACACTGAAAATTCCTGCATTAAAATTTAAGTATTTCATTTTAGTGCCCTACCTCATATTTCATTCCGCAAGTCTGTGTGAAGACACCGTATCCATCCATAAATCCCTTTGAAAACATCCCCTTCAGGGAAAACAAAGCAGTGGTAAGCAATGATATAGTTTTGTTAAGCCTCACTGTGAATGCAATTTTTATTTTTGTTTTGGAATCACAGAAGAGCACGACAAAACAATGTATTTAAGGGAATACATTAATTGTTGTATGAACTGTACAAGTGGCCAATTCTTACATATTGCACCTTTAAAACTGCTTGAAACTTAGAACACCAAGAAACTGTTGGTGCTTACAGGGCTAGTTGTTAGCATGCTAAACATTGCAAAACAATACACAGATGTAATAATGTCAGTAGTTATTCCTGTTGATAATTTTAGTGAAGGCGTCAAAACTTTCGACTAACATTATTACATATTGCCCCCTTAAATGAATTTAAAAAGAAAATAATATTGTTACCCATTGCAATACTTGAAAAATATGTTATTATTATTTGCCTAATGTTTTTCAATAGATTTTATACAGTTAATATTAACTGTAGGCTTCTGAAAAATCAGTCTTTCCCCCATGGCATCAAGATATGACGTCATTCGCACTGTACCTTGTACACATGGCCTCCTTCAAAACAGGCGACTCCTTCTCCATGAAACAGGCCTTCACATGTCCCCCCTTCATATCTGTGAACGCGACACTACAATTTACACTTCAGCTACAGCCAGTTTAACGTAAGGGTGCTCTACAAAATAATGAGCTCATGAATGTTATTGGTGTGTATTTACCTCTGTACAACTAAGCTAAGTAGTGTTGGAAGTTTATAGATGTCTTCACTGTCACTCTCATCACTGACAGGAAGGCTCTGGTGGTCTTCCACATCCGCTGAGTGTGCCTTTAAACTAGCAGAACTGCTCGCTAACTTTCTTTTTTCTTTCCCCCAGTCCGCTGGCTGTGGTAATGCTGCGTTTCCGCACGTTTCCTCGGTGTCCTGTTTATCGTTTTGTGTCTTGTTTCTTGTCTTTTTCTCCCCCTGTGTCATTCTGCGCGGTTATGTAGGCTGTCTGTCGTGCAAGCTAGGATCCTCTCCATGGTAACGGTTTCTGTGGTAACGGACGCTTCCAACTACGGCGACCTTCATCAGTCAAACGGGCTAATGTGCTACTTTTGACACTTGAGGTCAATTGCGCTGCTAATGATTCATACTTTAATTTTTAAAATACAGGACTTTTACTTGTAGTGGGGTACAATCACAGTGTGGTATTAGAATACTTCCTCCACAACTGGATTTATTCATACATGTTGTTTATTACCAGAGGTGGAAGTACTCAGACTTTGTTTCCGTCACCTGAATGTCGAAGGTGGTTAAAGTGCTTTAGCTTCTTTCTATTGTTCTGCTGGGCAGCTTTTGAAATTCCCCTCGGAAATCAATAAACAAAATCTGAAAAATAAGTAGTCACTCAAATAGTTAAATCAATGAAGTGGAATAGAAAGTGCAATATTTCCCTCTCAAATGTAGTGAAGTAGGAGATATCGCAGAAAATGGAAGTACTAAAATACAGTACTTGAGTAAAAGTACTTTGCCTCTTTCCCCCACTTATGACACCCATTAAAGGGGTATTTCATCACTGGAAAGATGGTCTTTTCATAAAAGTGGGCTCTCTATGCAGCACAAAGATACAAATATGTTTTTAATTCTTGCTATATGACGGGAGAAACACACTTTTAACAACCACTGTGCTGCACCAGACCACAAAATCCTCCTGCAGCCCAGGACTACAGATGGAAATCTGGTAGAGGCAAATCATCTTTCCTCTATTTTGAGATTAATGTATTTTGAACATGTTCCCCAATACATAGTTAGGAGGATGGAAAAAGCAGCCTTGTCCGTCTCGTATTACAGCTAAACATCACACTAAACCTGTTTCTGATAACATTTGCGAGGTGTAATAATCAGTGCTGTGAGTTTTGTGGGCTTCCCCTCTCTCAATCCAACTGTCGGGGCAGGCATACAAAAAAATGCTAATTTAATCTGCAGTTCAGCGTTTTCCTTTAATTAGGTGTTAAAATATAAAAACTATGATTTTGTGCTACAAAATACCAATAAAATCAGAACATATATTAACAGAAATTAAGAAATACACACTAAACAATCAACACTGACCATCTGAACCATACAAATATACAGTATCTACAACTCTGTCTTCTATCATAGGTGAAGTTTAACAGAAATAAATGAAATGAAAGACAGCACATTCCTGTTATAACAAGCCAGCGTAAAGTAGGATTCTCTAACAGTTCCTTCCTTGACATCGTCAGTCTTGTGAGATGATGTCCAGGTTGGCGAGGTGTCTCATGGTGGGCCTGCCGTGGGGACAGTTCCATGGATGCTCAATCTCCCCCATGTGAACCAGGAGCTTCCTCATCTCGCTGACACTGAGAGCTGTGCCAATCATCACCTTGAGATGGACGTGAGCAAAACAAGAAATCACGTGTCAGGAATATAGCTATGTTAGACAATAAGTCTATAGCACAATGGAATAACAGCTGCCCTTATTGTAGCTATTTCTAATAACAGTCACAGTGTTTTTACACTTTAGATTACTCAAAATCACACCTTACTCTACCCTACAGATGTCTTGTTAGCTTGTTTAAAGGCACTGAGTGTTTTGATACTTTCAGTGTTGCATCTAGCCCTGTCCTTATAATAAAACAAATGGAAATCCCACTTTCTACCATAAGGGACCTTAAAAGTGTCTATAAACTCACAGATTTTCGACAGGCTCGTGAGGCGAACATCTGCCTGACGCGGGATGGTCGACACATGACCCCTGGGCTGTCGCTCAACATGAAGATCAGCTCTTCAATGTCCGCTGGGCCAAATGTCCAGTTTTTGCTGGTGGGCAGAGATACCAGTTTCACCCTCTCCATCACCTGAGCTGCAGTCACAAGCATAAATGTTAGTTTAGTGTTTGCGATCATCAAAATAGAAGGTAACTGTTTTTTAACATCATATAAAATTAACTCATAATTACTTGCTAGTATTTAGCAGTTAAATGATCGTACCATCCTCATCGACAAGGAAATCAAAGCCATTCTTTCTGAAGATCTCAATGTTCTCTATGAGTACATTTTCACTGACAGCAGTGAGGTGAAGCTTCTGAGGGCTGCGAATGTAAGGTGAAAAACAGAAAACAGATCATTTATTAGTAAAAAAGTTCATAACAAACAACAGAAGGCAGCAATCCCCCGATAGATTTTGATTCTTACGCAATGAGTTTCTGCCCTTGGAGCACAGTGTGCTGCTGCAGCATCTCAAAGTTGTATTTCTCATCTGTGGCATGCTGGTCGATCATGAAGATGTCCGAGTTGAGTTTGGTGATAATGAAGCCCAGGTTGAACTGACCAATGATCTCCATCTGTTTGAACATGTCTTTGCTGTATGGATGTAAGAAAGATAACTTATTGTTGCGGAAATTACACACCAAGATTGGCAAGTTCAGTCAGCAGCATTTACAGGAGCAAAATCCTACCTTATCTCCTTCCTGAGCTCATCCTCCGCACTCTGGTTTTCTCCAGGATCAATCTTGGCCCTGAAGCGTCGATAGCGCAGATTCTCCCCGTCCCTCTGTGCCTGCCTCTCCTGTAACCTTTTCATCTTCCCTGCTAGCTCTTGGAATGAGAACTTAAGAGGCACCGTCCTCTTCTGACGGCAGACGGACATGTCCACCATCAAGGATTTCTCTGAGTGGTTTGAAGAGGAGTTGGGTTTGTGCTCTTCAGTGAAATGTGGTTTATCTGTCCTGGCCCTCTTGGCATCCGGGCTCACAGGACAGTCCTCGCTGGAAGTGACTGGGCTGGTCTGTGGCTCTACTTCTTCAGGAACAGTGTAATTATCGTCGGACGTTTCTTCAAATGTTTCATCTTTCACAATGAGTCTGTCCGCAACTGGCTCAGGAGAACTGAACTCTTGGCCTGAACACTGAACATCTGGTGGTCCCATGGTAAAATCACAACTGGAGTCTGTATCCCTGACAGTTGTTCCGTACCTGAACCCATCCAGCACAGAATTCCTAACCGGGGAGCTTTTTGCTGGATTTTTTGCGGTTTTCAAAGGAGATCTCACACCCAGGGTGCAGTTAGTAGGTTTGACAGTTTCCTTAAAAAAAGACTGTAGTCTTTTCTGTGTGGGGCCGATGTTGGCAGCTTTTGCCGCACTCACCTTGTTCCCAGAAGGGAAGCTGTGATGACTTGAGAAAGCAGCTTTAAGGCCGGCCAGGTTTAGGGATGACTTTCGGCTCTGAGTGACTGGTTCCTCTCCAGATTCTGGCGTATTGTCATTAGATGGGACAACTTTGCAGATTTTGGGTGTTGCTGTTGTATCTAGAGACAAAAAGCACTCTCAGTATTACACTGCCATAATACAAAAAATATATATATGTTATACTTGCTATAAAGGTTCGAAATAATCATCTGCACTTACTGGTGCTGGTTAAGGGCGTATAGTTCAGGCTTATCTTATTGACTCCTGCCTCATACATGTTGATAAGAGAGGTCTTAAGAATAGCCAGCAAGAGTTTCTCCTCCTGAAGGAAAATCTGCCGTTTGTCTGGGGTGACGTTCACATCCACACACTCTGAAATAACGCCACAAAAAACGCTCATGTAGAACAGAAAGTCTGGGGTTTGTTTGAGGAATAACCTCAGTTCAGTTGTCTGCTTACCTGAGGCAACAGCTATATTCAAAGCAACAAATGGATACTGATGTCTGTTGTACATGTGATACACTTCATTCACAAGTTTGGTCACCTGCAAATTGAGATTAACCGGAAGTTAGATGTGTATTATTGTGTTTGTCAACAACTATGAATACTCCTGTAGAGAATAAGTAAAACACTGTTGTAATAATACATAAAAAAGGTCTCAGTCATATGTGCTAACAGCTGCATTAAAGTGAGCTATAAGACATTATTAAATGTTTCTATAGAATTACCTTAATGGGATCACATGGTCGGTTGTTAATGAAAAAGAACTGCCTGTCTGTGGCACTTCTCCCAACACCATGGTCTCCTCGTGACACAAACCCTGTGATACTACCGAAACAGAGTGTTTCATTTACAAAAGTACTGTTTTGTTTGCAGAGAAGGATTAAACAGGACTTCCATGAAATGGTGAAACTCACGAAAAGAGCTGTTTGGGTAGATCTGCTTCTTTCAGGCCATATTCTTCAAGAACATTTTCTGTGGCGAACGCCTGCTGAAAAGGCAGAAGACTCTGCAGCTGCAGAGGGCACAACAGACGCTGAAATTAAGTACTTACCAAACCAAATAAGATACATTTTCTTTTACACAGTTCCTCTAAGGTCCTGGGAAATTCTTTAACTCTTGGATTTCAACTTATGAACTTAAGAATTTTTGTTTATTTACGTCAAGGCAGCATTGTGGAGAATCAGACTGACACTTTCTGTGGTTTACAGATCAACAGTAAATTCAAGAACAGTCAAGAAACCAATGTTCCAACCTGTTTTGGTCCAAATATGGCCCCTATGTTGTCTCTCATACTCTGGCTGCCGCTGGTGCTGAGGACTGTGCTGCGCTTTCCTTGCCCATTTTGGTTGGAGCAGGTGATACGCACTCCTGTGGAGATGATACAGTACGACTGCAGGACATGTATCATTTTGGCATACTCCTGAAAATACAGAGGAATGAAATAAAGAAGAGTGTTACTTCAGAATTAGTTTGAATCATTTATGTGATGTTAAACACCTGCTGCATTTACATTGGTGCTTTTGTATGCTCTTGCTCCTTTACTGTGTTAGATTTCAGTTTCAAATCAACTGCAAAGTCTAAAAACCTCTTTGAGATAAAGTGGACCAGTGGTGTTATAATACACGGCTAAGCATGGATTGCTGTTAGACAGCTGTTTTAGGTGGTGTGTTCATGTGCTGCTGGGAAACTCAGACATTCAGGGCTGAAATGGAAATCAATAGTCAAATCAGTGGCAAAGAAAGTAGGAAAAACTGTTAAGCAAAATAAGTAAATGTAAAATGTATTTGAAAAAGATCCTTTGATGACTGGCCTTTTTAATATTGCGTTGGAACTCCTTGTGTCGAACAGGCAGGGTGTAGAAGAGCTGCTGCAGACTGACTGTGGTGCCCTGCTGCCGAGGATGAGGCGACTGCTGCACAAGGTGGCCTTTTTGGTCAAACACCAGCTTGGTCCCCACCTGGCTCGACACGTGGCATGTCACCACTGATAGGTTACTGGAGAATGGGGGGTTTAAAATTGAATTTCAGTCAATGGGATAACAGGTAATATAGGTTTACATGCTGCATTTATGTGGCTGTTACCTCAGAGCACACAAAGAGCTGAGGGCTTCACCTCTGAAGCCAAAAGTTTCCACATGGATGAGATCAGAGAAGTCCCTCAGCTTTGATGTGTGATGCTTCAGTGCTGTGGAACGATCAGAGGAAGTTTCACTTGACCAAAAAGATCAGCTAGACTTTGACTATCTGGGTGAAGATAAACAAAACTGACACTTACTCAGTCCCTCAAAATTGGCTTCCTCTACTCCTTTGCCATTGTCCGACACTTCCACTAGTTCGGCTCCACACTCTTTTAGCCTCACATCTGGAACATGTAATGATGTGAATCAGAAGTGTAGCTCTCATGAGCAGTTGGTGCGCTATCAAAATCTCGTTAGCAAACAGAAGACCCTAGTATCACGCTGGGTGCAGAAATACTCACCAATGCTGGTGGCCCCTGCATCTACGCTGTTCTCCACCAGCTCTTTGACAGCGGTGGCCAAAGTCAACACCACCTGTCCAGAGCAGATCTGATGCACTGAGTGCTTATCGATGGCCTTGATGGCTCCGGCAGGTTCAGAGCAGCTGAGCAGAAAAGCAGTGTTCAGTCACAGAACTTACATGAACTTTATGTTCTGCTGAATTCCTATTTGAGCAACAGATTTAATTGTTGGAATATAGTATTATTATATTATTATCCATTTAACACCTATTCTATTATAAGGGTTAAAACATATTGCAGCTTTAAACCCTGTGTTCTCTGATCTGTGATAAATGCATGAGGATTGTGGAAATAACAATAAAATATGATGTCTCAATAATAAATGTACATTGTTTGTGGAGTTCCTTTTTATTCTATGTATTGTAGAGTGGCTCTGTTATGTTAGTAAGCACATGTGCTTGAGGTGTAAATAAGAATGCATTATATACATGAACTTCTCTGGTGAAGCGGGGTGCAAACATAACACAAGTCTACACTTAACGATTTGCATATCGCCAAAACAAATACATCTGCACTCTAGACACAGAAACGATTACTCTGTTAGCGAACTTACCAAGCGTCAGACATCTTCGAAGACTGAAAAGCTTCACGAGGTTTTTGACATGCGACTCCTTCTAACGCGGTGGAAGGAAGAGGCACCCGCTAATGAAAAGTCACCATTGTCAAGTATAGCAAATTCGTTTTGAACTGTAAAATTTCTGCCTCACGGCATCATGCTGTAAACACAGAAGTCGAGCTGTACCGCGCGACTGCGCCGATAGTTCGCGAGCGTCAACTTTGCGCAAAACTGCGCAGGTTGTCTCTTGAACGTAATAATATAAAATTAAAATGCGTGGCAGAAGCAACCTCACAAAACGAACACAAATACAAGACTGAGGACATAATCAACCGACTGACATATGTTCGTGTAGCTTATCAAAATAGTTGCCCTACACTTTTTAGTATTTCATCACCAAACCAACCGGAAACTTGTTGTTAGGGCGCGTGTGCAAATAGCTCATATTCCAAAAGTACGAATAAATCGCTTTTTCGTGCAGGGTCATTCTCAGCGGTTTGGAGCTTGAAAAAATATATCTATGTCAGACCACACTAGTTTTGTTGATTTCATGCTAACATTTTTTTGTAGAACTTTTGTTTGATCGCCGTTCTTGGTCGAGCACGTGTGTTGTCAGGCGGTCTCTGGCTATTTCGGCTGTAGAAACATGGCTGAACATATGGGACTTGTGAGAGAAACCTTCCACCGTCTCTTTTGACATATTTATGCGATGTAAACACTTGTGAAGCCAGAATTCAATGAGTATTTTGGCGCCTCTCGCTGCTGACATGGGATAGCTGCGGTAAATTGAGCAGCATTTAAAAACAAACGCACTTTTTTGGACTAGTTATTATTCTTCGTGTACAATAATGTACAGTTCGACATCCAACCACGGACCCCTGGTGTCGGAGGAATGTTCTGGTAGCAGCAGTAATATTTTAGTCCACCACAACATTAAACTCATCGAGACACATGACGTTGAGAATATCGGCCTGATGAGTTTGGCCAGCGAGGACGACGATGATGAAGTCCAGTTTGACAGTAAGCAGCTTTACTGATGGTTGTTACTAGCTGAACAGTGTTTAAGTTACGGGTCCTAATCGACTGGACTTTGGCGGTGGTGCTGGTTACCGTATTCTATTCTATTTTACCTGACACAGTGATAACAGAATAAAACGTAGCTCGACACGTTCTTGCTTGTGTAAATAGCCAGGGGCGTAGTTGAGGGATTAAAGGCAATGGCAACAACATGACTCTCTGGGCCCCCCTTCTTAACTGTGGTACAGTGTCCACCCTACCTTTGCTCTAGATATCAGACATCTCCTTTGACTGTCACTTCATACATTTAACAGATAAATCAGTAAAGCTACTGTACTCTTAGAAACTCAATAAAAAGTTACGACTTTACTATGCACCCATGTCCATTTAGTTAAATGGTTTAATAATTCAAAATTATACATTCTTGGTTGGTAAAAGTGGAGTGCAAGCGTTCAACTCTGTCCACATAACACAACATTATTACAACATAACGTTTTGCTTAACACAGGGCTAGGTGGTATGACCTCAAGCTAATATTGCAATATTTTTAGGCCACATGACAATATACAGTATATACCGCTATATGTTTGAATCTTATGAAAAGAATTTCATTAATGTCCGGACTGGGCGACAAAATCAGACACCACAATAGTGTTGGACAAAAAGACCCTACTTCGATACAGATATTGCAACAGTATTGTAGGGATGACTATTGGTTCATTCACAAAGTACCAACACAATGAGATTGCCGATCAGTAATCATCAGTAATGTGGATATAATGACTAAGTGGGTAAAGGCAAGTGTTAGAACGAGTAGAACAGTCTGGTACATTCAGAAAATGACATCATATTACTGTAATGGTTCCTTTAAAACCAGGAGAGACAACACTGCCATATTAAGATGTAGTGATGTCCAAAATCTGAGATAATACATAGTCTCATAACACAATAACGAAATACATATCTTATATAGTGCCCAGCCATACTTAACATATTAAACACAGTTTATAGGTTTTGAATGGAAACCCCTTCAATACCAGTGTGAAACTTGATATTACATATTTTGGAGACAAAATGATTTCCAATCACACATGTTTTAGTCTCTTCCTCAGCCTAAGACAGTCTGTCATCCTATACAAGCCATAATAGATTCCTAAGCAGAATATAAATCTCTGTATGATGTAAGGTTCAAGACTGATTCTTAGATGTACCACTCAAATAAAAATACTTTAGGGTCAGTCATGGTGTCTATGAAGAGAGAGAATGCCAAAGCTGTTAAAGGCTTTTGAAGTTGTCGTACTTGATAATGCAATTACTAGTAGATTTTGTTGCAGTCTTATGATATTAACAACAATCAGCAATCTAATATGTTTCTTCCATTTCTACAAAGACATGTATATCACATTACAGTATAAATCAATATTAGCAGAAGGTCTTACAGAGATATTTTGCTTATTATCTTTATACAGCTCAGCTCTAATTACCAGGCTTAAAGGGGTAGTCCAGCAATTTGATACTGCACCTTCATAAAGTAAGAGGCCTTGCGCCAGATAGGCTGAAAATAGAACAGTTAAAATTGAAGCGACAGATGCATGGGTATTTATTGATATGAGTTAAGGTTCAAAATAGGTGAATTTTTTTTTCTCTTCATTTCCCATAATGCACCTTATGGTTAACAGTGCTCTTTCATTAGCCCTTCCCTGCCTATTAACTTTACCATCTTCCAAACTACATGCCTCCAGTTTTTTTTTTCTTTATTAAACGTTTGGAGTCTCAAGCCAGACCTAGGATTACCCTGATGACATCATCAGAATGTTTTACACAGTCTGAGAAGTAGCCTCATGCCCCTATACTCACAATCTTACATAAACTTGCATTCAACAGTAAATTGTCATGGTCTAGTGACATTGTCAGGATGTCATACCAAATCTGATTTTGGTTTAGCAATACATTTCTACTTCTCGTTTTGCCCAATTTTGGTCTGTATTGTTGAAGAAACGTTCAGAACAAATCAATTGTCCTCTGCCTGTATTTTCACCTATAAGATGATATTTACCAAAAGAAAGACAAGTCAGGACTTGCCCCTCTACATTTCCTGCTGTACAGAATAGTGAAATGAGAGTAGATGAAACAGCCCTTCCTTCCCATCCTGGCACAGTGACCAAGTGATCATGTGCTTATAGAGTACAGTTAGGTGGAGGAGGCTGGGGTCCACTGGAACTGGCAGATAAGCCTGACTGCTGTGCACACCCCCTCATGTGTACACAAGATGAGCTCATTTTTTGCCTTGGATGTGAGCAGGATAATTATTAGTAGAGCTCTGAGTGATTAATGACGGACCAAAGGTATTTTTATTCAGAAAAATGGACCAAGGAGACAAAAACCTTGTTGAAATGTTAGCAAAGGTTATTGAAGAAGGTAAGAATAAAGAGAAGAAATACTGCGGTTATATGTGTATTTTTTTTCTTAGCTTGAGTTCAGCAAAGTCAAATGTGTGTTTTGTGCCACAGTTTGAGCCTTTTAATTATAAAAAGAGTAAGACTACTTCTTCTTTCATTTCTCTCTTCCATTTTATGCGTTCAGCCTCAGACACAGATGATAACCATGAGGTGTTGATGGCCGGCAGGCGTTACCTGTCCATCCAGGAGTTTGCCTCAGCAATCCCCAACCACCTTCTGCTGGGCTCTCTGCTGGAGCACCTGTGCTTTGTCTACGAGAGCAATCCAGCACGCTCACGTATGCTGTTTAAAGGTATGTACTGAGATGAAGTGACAGCTGGTTTAAAGAATAATACATATATACATTTATACATTGTTTTGTTGTATCTCTGACAGTCATTGGCCAGCGTTTAGCCGCCATGAACCTCCTCTCACCTTTGGCTGTAAGTGATGAGTTCAGCACCGTCAGACTGCAGCACAACCGGGCCTTCACTGAGCTGCTTCATGCCGCAAGCTCCTCGCTATATCCACAGGTAACAAAATCTTCAGTATGTCTTTGCAGTAGTCGTATGTTGTCAGTTTTAATTTTGGGACTGACTTGATTTCTTTTTAACTAATTATGTAGAGTGGGTACTTGTACTTAATATAGTAGACATAGTCAGTGAGAGTGCTGATCAAAGCAGCAAACTCTGCCTGCAGATTTGTAAACTGGGAAGTGCTGTAGCCATTTATTAACTGGTACTTGTTTGTCCTCTTTTCATTTTTACAGGGTCAACAGCTTCTTGGCTCAAACGCACACAATCCAGCAGTAAGGTAGGCTGCACTTTGAGTAGTTGACTTGCTTGAAAGTAACATTTATTTAATCTTTGTTTGTGATCATAGATCGCTCTAGCGGACACCCGGTCGATTGTTCCCCTTCCAATTTCCCCACCTTTTTTGTTCTTGTCGTTATTGTTATATGGTATGTGGGTCGTGTGTGTGCGCGCGCGTGTGTGTGTGTGTGTGTGAATGAGAGAGAGAGAATCCTGTGTTTATGGTTATGTCAACTTGCTAAAAGTGGGTGTGGCAGTGGGAGTAGCCTACAACAAAATGTGCATCATTTTGAAGTAGCAAAGTTATTAAGTTATGTGAGTAACAGATTTAGGTAACATGAAAAAACTGTGTAGAAACACCCCATTTTGGCATGTAATAACGTTGGGTACATGTAAATGCATGTACGTATGATTGCCCTTGTTAACCTGATTGCAGCTGTGTCAGCTCACATGTTTTTTTAATATTACACAAGGTCAAAGAAGTGAATACACTTACACACTTAAACAAACGAACTGACAACACAAACAAATACCATCAGCCGAAACAACAGCATATTATGAAAGGGAAAAAAGGAGTATTTAATAAGAGATGTTTGTTTTTGCCTTCCCACAGACCGAAGGAGGGCCTGTTTCAAGCGCAGACGTCTCGGTATCTTAGCGAATTTGAGGAGATTTGTAGACTTGGAAAAGGATCATATGGAAATGTTTGGAAGGTATTTTACTCAGTTCTACTCCATACTATTTAAACAAACCCCTCCAAAGTAAAACATGCGTTGAGTTGATCGACACAGTCATGTTATGTGTGACTTCATCCTGTAGGTTATGAACAAACTGGATGGACAGTGCTACGCTGTGAAGAAAATACTCATCAAAAAGGTCTCAAAGGATGACTGCATGAAGGTGAGCCGTCAGTGTTTTGTCAATAGAGGCTTTATTTTTACCCCCAAGTACAGAGAAGTGATAGGCTGATATTTGTCTTATTTGGTTTTGCTTTAGGTCCTCAGGGAAGTAAAAGTGTTGTCCAGCCTGCAGCATGTAAATGTTGTGGGCTATCACACTGCCTGGATGGAACATGTTCAGCCTGCGGCCCCTGAGTCTCTCCTGCCAGCACTGAGAGATCATGAAAGGTAGGATCCGACACTAATTGTTCTTACATTCATTTATATTGATATTTTTCAACAGTGAAGTACAGTCAAGTACTTTTTACTACAACACGGTGTTGATGAACAAAAAAAATGAAAACAGTATTGCAGTCACTATTTATGCTGGTGTATTCATCTAATGTAAATGCAGTTATAGTTTATACAGTAAATAACTCCTGACTCTTTCATTCATAGTTCCGATGAGAGCCCAGACAGCAGCAGCACCAGCTCCATTGTTTTTGAAAGCCTCAGTCACGCACCGTCAGATGCAGCCCCACGTGCCAAAGCACACCCAGGAGAGACCCAGCCTGTCAAAGCTTTAGTTCCGACCCAAGAGAATGGCCAAGTGGTGTGTCCCAAAACGATGCGGCGCATCCCGAAGAACTACGTCCCCTGTGTGTTCCTGGGACACCGAGATCCCATGAAGGCCACCAAATGTCCTGCCACAGGCTGGGACAGTTCAGCACTTCTAGAGGAGGAGTCTAGCAGGAGTAGCATGGAACTGAACAACAACTCCTGCATTGACAAGGATTGTCAGCAGTGGGCTGACGTTTGCACAACAAAGCCTCCCAAAGAGGTTTGTGCTAAAATAGACTTTCAGTGATCAGACAAGCATTTGAAAAATAAGATTGCCATATTTAAAAGATTTGTTTTCAGAATTATTATTAAAAATTGGACAGTTTTGAGTTATGGTTTGGTTGTATCTGCAGGTCCAATTCCACCTGATGCTCTACATCCAGATGCAGCTGTGTGAGCGCTCTCTCAAGGACTGGATCTCTGACAGGAACAACAAGCCCAAAGAAGAACTGACCTCAACATGTAATTGTTAAAAACACACATGGTTTACATTATTACAGATCAGAGAATCACCGATTGTTTGAAATGATTATATTTCAAATTATAATATAACTTTTGTTCCAAGATAAACTGCAATACAATTCGGGAAAATTATTTAAATGTTTTTTTTGTTTTTTTTTTCAGGTCCATATGGATGTGTTGATACTGAACACACACTGAGCCTGCTGAGAAGGATACTTGAAGGCGTCGAGTACATTCACTCCAGGGGAATCATGCACAGAGACCTGAAGGTAAGCTACTGTGATTTATTTGTTTTGATCAGAAGCAGCTTTAGTGCAGTTTGCAGTCGACACACACAGGTGTTAGACAGGAGCCATGTCAGTTAGGCTAGTTAGTGAGTCCCGATCACCATCACTATCTGTCTCAAAGGAAATATGTAAATCCTCCCAGTAGTTGAATACAAAGTTATAAACACTCTCAGGCAGGACTTTTCTTAACTCATCTCTCTTGTCTTGGACACATTTTAGATAAATTACTCTCTTGCAAATGTCCTGAAGCCTCCTTGGCTGCTGAATGAGTTTTAGTAACTGTTGTCTCTGTTTGAAGAAACATGGTCGATTCAAGGTGGCGGGCAGGAGGCCTTTGTGGTTGTAGACAGTGAGCGGCGAGATTAGACTGAAGAGTTTCACCAGCAGAGAGTTTTTCGTCAAATTAGGCCTGCGGCTCAGGAACAGAAACAGACAGTTCTCTCCTGCTTTGCTCAGCTCATCGATGTTGGCTCCATACCTGAGCAGCAGGTCCACCAGCTCATTGTCGCCTATGGTGCACGCCTCCTGTAAAGGTGTCAATCCAGCTTTGTTTGTAGCGTTGACCTGGGCTCCATGTTTGACCAGCTCTGAGATGCAGCCACTGCTGTCCTCCAGGGTTTTAGTGGTCTTCATAGCCGTTGCCACAGCAGCTATGTGCAGAGGAGTGTTCCCAGAGTCCTTTACCCCCTTGAAAATAGTCAAGAATTTACATGAAGTTAATGCAGGGCATATTTAGAACCTAATGTACATATTTCAGCAGAATAAAGAGCACTAAAAGGATTGTAATATAAGGGCAAAGTTGGGTGTCTCTTGAATTTCTATGCCAGAAACTTTTTGCATGTGAATCAAAAGATTTGTTGTGTTGTCTAGCACATTTACTTGTGATTTAGATATCATCAGGATCACTAATCAACAGTTATGAACCTTTATTTATGTTCATTAAGAATCTATGATTGTTTGAAAAAAAATGTTTTTAACTACTTAAAACAGATGGTCTGTATGACATAATTCTAAATATATCTATAAAATAAATATAATATATATATGAAAATGCATCTGCAAAATTCACAGGAAATAATTGGCTCAAAATTCATTCAAATAGCTTGTTTTACATAAATGCCTGGTAGTTATTGAAATTATCTATTTGGGATGGTCATACAGTTTATCAGTTATTCTGCACTGTACCCATAAAACATGTCAGTTTACCCAATGATAGAAAAGGGTTGATAAAGGGTATTTTCAGCATTTTGTATTTGTTTGGTCTATTTCAAAAAGGAAATTGTTGAATTGAGACCTACACTATGGGTTAAATGAACCGCCACTAATCTGAATAATCAACTAATCATGCTGTGGTTCCAGCCTTGTAAATGTAGGAATTTGCAGGGTTTTGGTTTTTTTTTCATTTATGAGAGTAAATGTAGTCTTTGATTTTAGGCTGTTGGTTGAAAAAAAAAATGCAATTTGGAGACGTCACTTTGGGAAAGTTCACTCTGAACATTTTTCATAAATCTTTTCAAATTTCATGGACTGGTCGATTAAATTGGCAGAATAATTGATGATAAGAATAAAAATGAGTTGCCACCTTAGACGTTATGACTCACCATAACAGGAAAAACAGAGGCGTTGACTCATAGTAAGATTCAAGTTGGCTCATGTCTGTTCGGATGTCCCCGTAGGGCAAAGAATGTAGTCAGATTGGAATGTACCTTAAGTTAATGACAGCTGTGCTTCACTTGCTTTGGCCAGTCAATATGACTGCTGTGAAAGGGTCTTCAGTCTATTTTATTTTACTACGAGTCAAGTCAGAAGAAAAAGAAGAAAACAAAAGAACACTCCGAACCATGTTGATATCTGCTCCCTCTCTGACCAAGCTGGCTATAATGTCTTTATGAAGGATCCCAGCAGCCATATGCAGGGGAGTCATCCCATTGCTGTCCGCTGCGTTAACATCAGCACCATAGCTGGCTAGAATATGGATAGCAGACAGAGCTGCACAGCGCACTGAAAGGTGGAGAGCTGTCTGGTGAATCTTGCCATCCACCTAGGGAGGAACCACAAGGCACAGTTCAAATTTGTAGAATTTAAAGGCTGAACATGGATTTTGCAATGTGAAAAAGTTTTACCTCTGCGTTGACGTTAACACCGTGCTCACAAAGGAGGCGCAGACATGCCTCTGCCTCGTTAAACAGCTTGGAGCCTGGTTTTTGCCAAGTTGTTTTATCACTCGGCCAGCTGGTTATCAACAAGTGTAGAGTGGTTTGACCAAGCCCGTCCCTGTGACAGAGGCAAGGGAAGTGAAACTTGCAGATCCACCAAAAAAAACACTTGCTACATACACAATCTAACTTAACTACCCCACTGAAATGAGTTAATTCCAACAACTCTACACTGTAGAATTGATAGGTGGGATGTTTGGTGTGTAGTGTGTGTATAGGATGAGTTTGTCCAGACCTCATCTCAGGGTCTGCCCCTGCTGATAGCAGGCTCTGCATGCTCTTTACTCTTCTGTAAGTGGCAGCCAGGTGAAGGGGACGGGCAGCACGAGCCTAAGGCAAGACATGACAAGACAAGACAAACTGAAGCTAACCCTTCAAAAATACTTTCAATTTTGCCTTCTTTGTTAATAAATGGAATGATCACATGAGAGCAAATACGACTGACAGTTCTGAGTAAGTGTTGAATTTTCTTCTGGTTGTTATTAACATGTTGCAAATCTTACAGGTCATTTGTACAGAGAAAATGGCTGCGTTGTTGCGTTTACCTTACAGAAAACACCTGGGGTCTCTTGCATCTTTAGGAGATAGTTGCTGCCGTACTTTTTTGTCATTTCTTCCATACGTCCCAGGTCTTCGTCCCGAATAGCGTTATAGAATTCCCTGTCGTCAAACTTAGAAGTGTTACAGCTCCTGTTCTGATATGCCTCTCTCCCCTCCAACATGACTAGGCACTGAACTTCATTGCTGTCTGTATTTGGTTTTTGTCAGGGTGTGTGGCGGTTCAGAGCTGGTTATTCAGGTTTGCAGATGCAAGTCTGTATTTCTTCGAGGCGTGTCTGTTAATTTTTTTGTACAAAATGAAGGATGCTACTTCTGTTTTCTGCCTGACAGTTTCAGCAGCTATTTCCTTTTTTGGGGTTTGGTGTTTTTCGTCAGTCTGATGATATCGTGTAGGTTTGAGTGTTGCATGTCTAAGTTGGATGTGTGGGGTTCCTGTTACAACTGATAACTTTCTGTGTGTGGGGCCAATAATGGGGACTGGTGCGTCCTTCCAAAGTAATTTAGAGGTTTTTTCAGTGCTTTTCCAGTGCTTGTGCATCAAAGAATGCACCTTGCATAAGCTCACATGCTTTGGAAAATACATTACAAAAATTATATGTCTTAAATGTCATATTAAATGGCCTGAAATGCTTAAATTGTTGAAATCTGCCCTGAAATGTCTTGTTTGAATACTGTGATCCCTTATGCAAAAATGCCTGCATCTTTACACCCAGTCAGAAACTAATTGTGATATTATTGCATTTTCCCACAGCCAAGGAACATTTTCCTCCATGGTCATGACAGTCATGTTCGGATTGGGGACTTTGGTTTGGCCTGCAGGGATCTAATAATGGATGGTCATAAAGGGACCTCCTCTCCCAGCGCTGGTAAATACTGTGTACCTCTTATCTTGCTGATTTCATGTCACGGTTGCTCAAAGAATCACCACCAGATGGGGCCATATGCTTTGAAGTCACATTTCTGGTGTGTTTTTTGCAGATTCCTCACATACCACAGGTGTTGGCACATTTGTATATGCTGCACCAGAGCAATTTATGGGCTCCCATTATGATTCAAAGGTAAACAAATTAATAATATTCAGACAAATTCAGAATTGATTTTTCGTAGAACACAACATACACTATATTACCAAAAGTATTCGCTCACCTGCCTTTACTCATTCTATGAACTGAAGTGCCATCCCATTCCTAACTCATAGAATTCAATATGATGTCGGTCCACCTTTTGCAGCTATTACAGCTTCAACTCTTCTGGGAAGACTGTCCACAAGGTTGAGGAGAGTGTTTATAGGAATTTTTGACCATTCTTCCAAAAGCGCATTGGTGAGGTCACACACTGATGTTGGTCGAGAAGGCCTGGCTCTCAGTCTCCGCTCTAATTCATCCCAAAGGTGTTCTATCGGGTTCAGGTCAGGACTCTGTGCAGGCCAGTCAAGTTCATCCACACCAGACTCTGTCATCCACGTCTTTATGGACCTTGCTTTGTGCACTGGTGCACAGTCATGTTGGAAGAGGAAGGGGCCCGCTCCAAACTGTTCCCACAAGGTTGGGAGCATGGAATTGTCCAAAATGTTTTGGTATCCTGAAGCATTCAATGTTCCTTTCACTGGAACTAAGGGGCCAAGCCCAGCTCCTGAAAAACAACCCCATACCATAATTCCTCCTCCACCAAATTTCACAGTTGGCACAATGCAATCTGAAATGTACCGTTCTCCTGGCAACCTCCAAACCCAGACTCGTCCATCAGATTGCCAGATGGAAAAGCGTGATTCATCACTCCAGAGAACGCGTCTCCACTGCTCTAGAGGCCAGTGACGGCGTGCTTTACACCATTGCATCCGACGCCTTGCATTGCACTTGGTGATGTGTGGCTTGGCTGCAGCTGCTCGGCCATGGAAACCCATTCCATGAAGCTCTCTGCGTACTGTACTTGGGCTAATCTGAAGGTCACATGAAGTTTGTAGCTCTCTAGCAATTGACTGTGCAGAAAGTCGGCGACCTCTTTGCACTATGCGCTTCAGCATCCGCTGACCCCTCTCCGTCACTTTACGTGGCCTACCACTTCGTGGCTGAGTTGCTGTTGTTCCCAAATGCTTCCATTTTGTTATAATAGAGCTGACAGTTGACTGTGGAATATTTAGGAGCGAGGAAATTTCACGACTGGATTTGTTGCACAAGTGGCATCCTATGACAGTTCCACGCTGGAATTCACTGAGCTCCTGAGAGCGGCCCATTCTTTCACAAATGTCTTGTTTCACAGTCTGCATGCCTGAGTGCTTGAATTTATACACCTGGGGCCAGGCCAAGTGATTAGAACACCTGATTCTGATCATTTGAATGGGTGAGCGAATACTTTTGGTAATATAGTGTATGTTCTTTCTGTACTTTCCATTATTAGTATGTATTATTGTCATCTCTTCTATGACTTTTTGAACAAGTGTGAATCTAAACTTGTGTTTTTCCTCTCACAGTCAGACATGTACAGCATCGGGGTGCTCGCTTTCGAGCTATTCCAGCCCTTTGGGACAGAGATGGAGCGGGTCCGGACCCTTGGGAACCTGAGAGAGGGGAAAATCCCAGATTCGTTCTGCCAAAGATGGCCAGTCCTGACTAAATACATCATGAAACTGACGTGTAAAGAGCCAAGTGTTCGGCCCACAGCTAGCCAGCTTCTACAGAGTGAACTCTTCTGCAGTAAAGACATTGTATGTAGTACATGGACAGATCACAGCTCTATAAATAATTAACCCCTTAATGACTTTGTGTGCCATTAAATGTAAGAGTATTTTGTGATTACTGATTTATGTAAGCATGTCATGAATGTCT
This sequence comes from Acanthopagrus latus, assembly GCF_904848185.1. NCBI lineage: Eukaryota > Metazoa > Chordata > Actinopteri > Spariformes > Sparidae > Acanthopagrus > Acanthopagrus latus. Next base: position 8,780,464 of record NC_051058.1, read on the forward strand.
TTTCCCCCTTCAGGTGATCCATGGCTTGAAGAAAAGGGTTGAACAGCAGGAGGAAGAGATCATGCAGCTGAGGAGACAGATCAGCCAGCTTCAGAGCTCACAAGTCACAGTTCACATCTCTGAGCCGGACAAAGCCTGACCCTTTAATCTCAACTCTTCACAGACTGTCAATACTTGATTCATTCTACCACTGCTGTACTGTGTTTTGCTTACTTGGTACAAGTGGTAGAGTGTGTGTGTGTGTGTGCGTGTGTGTGTGTGCGCGTGCATGTGTAATCATTTGAGTGTGTCTTGTACACCTGGATGTAAGGGCGCAGCTATTTATCTTCATTCAGTTCAATAAAACCAGTTTCTGATATGCCTTGCCAGATTTATAAGCAGCACCATGTGATTATTGATCATTTGAGATGTTTCTAGTATGTCACTGAAAATAATTTTTGATGCGGATTTTTGTCTGGCTTTGTGAGCAGCCCATTATCAGCAAACTGTCAATCAATTGTGGTCACAATTAGCCCTCCAGTTTTGATTGTATTGGGACAGGGTCACATTTATTTAAATGCAAAAATGTACAAATGCCGTGCGCATGTGGTTGATGATGTTTTATGGGTTATAGTTACTGATCACAGGGGATGCTCCCTCACGTTTTGGGAACTTTAAATTGTGGAGATAATGTGTGCACTCGAAAAGCTCTTTAGAAATGGACATTACAGCATGGATATGGCAATCTGACTGTTTGTCTGTAGCCAAATAATTATGCATGTATCGTTTCGAGCATAGATGAATGGGTATAAAACAAACATTGTTATTGTACATCATGTACACAAAGGTCAGAGGTGTGAACATGCGACGGATCTTCCCCAAACACGTTCCTCACGGAGAAACGGCTGAATGAGCCAATCAGAGACCTCGTTTCATCGCAGGTACCCGGATGTACCCGTGGGGCAATTAGCTACGTCATTGTTCACCGCCGGACACCCGCTGGAAATAAGGAATGGATTTACAACCGCTATTAGCGTATTCATAACAGATTTCAGGTGAGTGTGTTGTTGCTATTACGATTAAGTGGCACTTTAACTGTGCAGCTGTGCTATTTTGGGAGGCCTAGGCCACTGAGATTTGTTGTAGTAGCCTTACACCGGTTCTCTGTCATGTCGGAGACAGCGGCGCAGTGAGCACACTCAGCCGCCGGTGTCGAGCCCCTCCTGTCTCAGCTAGCTAGACCTACCGTTACTGGGGCCCACGCTCGTAAATCAAATCTACTTCGAAGTAGAAAACAAAAGAGTGCCCTTCGACAATGATAGTACGCGGTTTTGTTACTCCCCGCCATGTCAGTCAGCCTCCATCGTGCCGAGCTAGCTAGCACCGTTAGCATCAATATTGCCGCACGAGCGCCGCCGCGCGTAATGTTAGCACCGCTCGGTAGCTATGTGTGTTACGTTCGCGGTTTCCATGGTGTCGCTGCCTTTGCGAACCGCTCTCTCATCATCAGTCTTTCCGCCCCAGTCTTTGACAAGAGCGGTGAGCTTTTAATCGGTGCTCCGTCTCCCACAAGTGCCAAAGTAGGTTTTAAGTCGTGTTTTAATGAGGTTTAGCATCGCTGCGTGTTAAAGGCCTAGCTGCCGTCTGTTAGCCAACGTGAGGCGGTGTGCCGGAGCTGGTGGGAGGGAACAGCTGTTGTTGTAAACGTGCTTCCGACCAGGAAATTTACTCTGTCGGGGTTTTGAACTAGTAACGCTCGCTTGGGAACTTTAGCACTGCGAAATCATTTCCATGTTTGCACTCAGCAGTAAGTCGATTTGAACATGTTCAAAGTAGAAGTTAATACTTTGCCATTGTTACTGATGTTTGCCCTGCAAGTAAACCGTGCACGGTGCCCACAAATGGCTATCCCTTATCGTAGACTTTTATTGACTTAGTTTTTAAGATCCAAGCGGAGGTTGAATGACAAATGTGGTAGTGAAGTCAGTAAGCCAAGACTGTTCTCCCACAGCCTCTTGTTTAGCCATGCGATATTATGCTTGAGTTATGATACTTCGTAACAAATAATCTGCAATTCAGTTTATGGCGCGTTGGTGTACTCTTGCATTGTTCTTCTCAAAATAAAAGAAATCGATGTTATATAACATCCTTGACTGTTTAGTAAAGGTCTAAGTACTGTATAAGCGCGATAAATTATCTAAATAGATCATTGCAGTGTTTTTAACTGATTGACTGCTTAACTGTACTTTGCAAGTGATCATTTGAGAAAATAAGTGATCCGATTGTACTTTGTGGTTGTAATCGCTATGTAAGTAGTTTGTGTTAACTGGAACAATTAGAAGTTAAGGAAATGTTAACAATATATTTGATGACAGCCTCTAAATACCATAATATTTTGGTTGTGCCACACCAACAGATTTGCCCGCATACAACAACAGTGTCGGAAAATGCAAAACCTTTGACTTAATCTCTCTTTTCTGCAGCTCATATAGTTGTATACTTCTGTGTTTCTGTCCCTCCTACAGCAATGAACAATGACCATAGTTGACAGATCTTCAGAAAAGTCTGACCACGAGTCAGTCGGGTGTAAGCGATCTCCCTTCACCAGTGGAGACGTGGGCATGGACAGCAGCTGTTCCAGCAGCTGGGCAGTGGGTCCCGCCACCATGCCCAGTGACTCTCCGAGGCTGAAGGCTCCAGGAGGCTGCCTGGGCCCGACACCTGGAGCTGTAGTCTACAACAGTACGCCCTCCTCTGTTGATCGGCCCAAGGAGCAAGGTAGGAGCAAGGACTCTTATCATCTGTGGTTTTGTGATGCATGTGTCCTGAAAGCTGAGAGGAAACGACTGAATGTTGGCAGGTTAGACTTACTCCATTGTGTACAGCCAAGCTATACTGTGCCTCTATTTAGCCATTAAACAATAGACAGATGGAAGAGTATCCTGACTTATATGGTCAAGCTGTAGATACATTTAAAGATACATGCCAATAGTCAGTAGTTTCCCGCTGATATTGGAAATGCTGGTGTACACTTTGGCAGATCTCATCTCAATTGTCAGTTCAAAGCCTCATGGGTATCTTAAGGTGAAAATGTAGTTCAATAAAATAATGTAATTGTGTGACATACTCTTGCCAGCAATCTGAGAACTGTTTACTGGAAACTTTATACATAAATAATACAAAGCTGTATCAACGAATCTAAACCTACGGCCAGTTTTTCCGTACAGGAGTGTGACACAACTGGTTTTGTGGGTGTTGGGTTGCTGCTTCCATTCTACTTTCATTCATCCAATTACATAACCAAGCTAGTTTTGAATTGAGAGCATGATCAATCACTTGCGCCTGTGACGCAATTGTTGCTTTGACATAAAAAGCAGCAGCCTGACTTAGACAGAAACAGAAGAGAAAGCAAACCCTGTTTCCTTCAGCTGCTTGACAGTCTTATTCAGTAGCCAGAACTTCTCTATAACTGTTTAGACTGATAGCAATGACTGCAGTTTCCTGGAGTTAGTGTTATGTGCCAGTACATACTTGCATTGGCAATGTAGCATTTATACAGATAATTACTGGCGTCCTTGACCTGGAAAAAGCATTCATTCAAATTGTGGTAATGATGCTGTTTCTGTGTGTCCAGTGATAAGCAGTGATGACGGCATTGACTTGCCCCAGAAGGTCCTCTTCTCTCCAGAGCGGCTCAACCTGAAGTGGACCCAGGTTCACCGCATCGGTGCAGGCCTGCAGAACATGGGGAACACCTGCTTCCTCAACTCAGCCCTGCAGTGTCTCACCTACACCCCTCCCTTTGCCAACTTCATGCTGACACGGGAGCACTCCAAAACATGTAAATTTGTCTTGTATGGTGCTTTTTCACCAGCAAAGTTCTTGTGTAATTGTACAGTCACACACTGATCATCACATCAGGCTTGTTCACTTCAGCAGTATGTATGAGTTGGTTTCTCGCCTGATTCATATCTTACTCATCAATGTTCTGTCCATCTGTCCCTGCTGCAGGTCACGAGCCGGGGTTCTGTATGATGTGCACCATGCAAAACCACATCATTCAGGTTTTCGCCAACTCTGGGAATGTCATTAAACCCATTGGTGTGCTCAATGAGCTCAAAAGTAAGTTTCTGCACAGCTAAAACATTGAAATTATGCATTTAGAAATTTTTTTTTTTTTACCTGAAATGAATGACAGGAGGCGCTGTGTGGCTGTTTACTTTTTTTAAATTTTGGAGGGAAATTTCTGGTGGGTGTTTGTATATTGCTCTATGAGAATTTGAGCTTTACATCGACTTGTTAGTGTGATATAATTGATTATCTTCTATTGCTTCATTTTTTGTGTTTTTTTTTGTTGTTTTTTTTGTTGTTTTTTCCCTCACACAGGGATTGCAAAGCACTTCCGCTATGGAAGCCAGGAGGATGCTCATGAGTTCCTGCGGTACACAGTGGATGCTATGCAAAAGTCCTGCTTACCTGGAACCAAGTAAGTGTGTTCCCTTTCAAAATCCAGATACAGCTCAGGATAATACACTTGCTTAGAAAAGTTAATCATAGTTTTGGCTTGATAAAAAAAAAAAGTTATGGGCCATCGATTGTTTAGGGAAATATTACTATATTCTGTGTAGTCTGTATCGTGCTAACCCAATGAATATTCTGCAAAGGAATCCTGTCGAAATCTTCCAGAAAAGCTATATGCAGATACTCTGAAGTATTCAAGATTTTATTTTATTTTATTTTTTTCTGAAATGTATGAAATCAGTGCAGAGCCATTTCCTTTCATCAGTGTGTTTGGCTGACCATTCAGGATATCATGAGACTTATAAAAAGGGATTTTAGAAAGTAGGTAATTATTCTGTAGTAACAGATGCCCTTTAAACAAATTACTCTTGATCTTAATCCTTCCTTTCCTTCTCCTGCACTTTTTGTGGCAATATGTTGTAACTTGGCAGTTTCAGAGTTCTGTAAAGTGATTCTCTGTGCCAGTATAGCCAGAAAAGATGTGTCTTTGTGTTGGATTAATAAGTATAAATATTAAATCAGTCAATTATATAATTACACTTTTTTTTTTTACATCCTCTTATTTGTGTTTGTAACAGATTGGACAGGCAGACGCAGGCAACTACTTTCATCCATCAAGTGTTTGGCGGGTATCTAAGGTCCAGAGGTAAGTTTTACTAGTGTTGATGAGTTTTCTAGATTTATTCAAGTTGTTGTTGTTGTTGTTGTTGTTGTATAGCTTTAATAGACTAAAAACAATAACTGATTTTCCTTTGCAGTCAAATGTTTAAACTGCAAAGCAGTCTCAGATACATATGACCCTTTTCTGGATATTCCTTTGGAAATTAAGGTAATGAATCATTATTGTCATCTTGGGTTTGAAGCATCTATTCAAGTCAAGGAATTCAGAGGATCTTAAGAACAGTATAACATTATTTTTCTTGCCATGCAGACGGCCCCTAGTGTCTCAAAGGCTCTGGAGCAGTTTGTCAAGCCGGAACAGCTGGATGGAGAAAATGCCTACAAATGCACTAAGTAAGTTGTTTCACAGACAAAAGCAAGTCAGAAAAGATGACGAAAAAGGGAGCTAAACAATCAAACATTTGTTTCACGTAGGTGCAAAAAAATGGTCACCGCCTCAAAGAGATTTACCATCCACCGCAGCGCCAATGTGCTCACGCTCTCCCTCAAACGCTTTGCAAACTTCAGCGGCGGCAAAATTACGAAGGTACCGTAACATATGATTCTATAAAATCCAAAAAAATTATAAGACTGTAGGACAGCACCTAGGTGTCACTAATTGGATATTAATCAGCTATTTGTTTTGGTCTTCAGGATGTGAAGTATCCAGAGTACCTGGACCTGCGGCCCTTCATGTCTCAGACCCAAGGGGAGCCCCAGGTCTATGGGCTGTATGCGGTGCTCGTCCACTCTGGATTCAGCTGTCATGCTGGACACTACTTCTGCTATATTAAGGTACTGGCACTGCTATGGACCACTGTTCTAATCCATCAGGATGCTGTTGCCAAGTCGCATGCACACATTTGTCTCTGCAGCACTCTATCAACAACTCACTACTAACAGTTTAATGCAGGATTTCCTATAACAAATCTTGTGGAACATAACATTTAAAAATGGAAGTGATGATGATTCTGTTACACAAATATGATCAAACCTGCCAACTGTTTTGTGGTGTCTCTCAGGCAAGCAATGGGCAATGGTATCAGATGAACGACTCCTCTGTGTCTGTCAGTGACATCAGGTCTGTTCTCAACCAGCAGGCCTACGTCCTTTTCTACATCAAGTGAGTAAACCCTGAGTAAAAATGTTCATTGCCTCATTCCAGTGTTTAAGTGCTCCTGTAAACACCAACACTTGTGACAATGGTTGTTTCGAGTGTTTCCTGTTGATAATTTTTTTGTGTCACTAGGTCCAGTGAGGTGAAGAAAACGGGGGACTACAGCCACATGAGCCATAATCCAGGCATTCCTGGTCAGTCGTCTCCACGACCAGTGGTGATACCACGCATCAATACCATCCACCACAACAACATTGGCTTCATAGGTCCCCAGCTGCCACCACACATGACCAAGGTACTGCAGACTTGTTTGTATCTTAATTCAGATTTGTCACAGTTTAAGACACATCGCCAGTGTTTTACCTAGACACTCAAAACATGCATCCTCTTTTGTTTCTGCCTCAGAGCACACTTCATGTTAATGGAAACGGATCTCTGAGGGACTATCCCGCCAGCTCTAAGCCCAGCACCAGCAGCAGTGTGGTGGGAAAACCTAGCCATGGACTGGCCTCTTCCTCTTCTTCCATTTCCCACTCAATCAGCCGGCCCACAATGATCCCAGACCACGACAAACGCCAGAAGCTTTCATTCTTCATCGGGCAAGGCAAACAGAACCGCCCGTCCTCGTCCTCTTACAGCCAGCCGTCCTCTGCCAGCAGCAGCTCCTCCTCCAGCTCGCTATCCTCCTCGCAGTCTACCTCAGACGTCCACTCAGACATTCGCTTTGTTCCACGTCAGCTTAATCATGTTAACGGCACGTCTTGCAGTAATGGGGATCGGCACCCTGGAGGAAATGGAGCCTCGTTCTTGGTGCCGTATGGCCAAGAGTCCTCAGAGGAATCAGACCAGGAGAACTGTGGCACTGTGGATAATGGCCGTTTCAGTAAGTCTCACCTTAATGGAAACAACAGAACAGGAGAAGTTTTTGATAAATCTCCTCAGGCCACCAATGGAGAGTCAGGGCTGCACCACAACGGTAATAGATTAAACGGACCAATTTATTGCACCTCTAAATCCACTCAAAATGGACACCATAATGGACACCACAAAATGAATGGACACAACACCCCTGATAAGGTAAATTATATGCTTTATGTTTTCGCTATGCTGTCATAATATATTGATAAGTGAAAGAACAGTAGTGTGTGTCTTTTGTGAATGAATAATTGTGTCTGGATTTTGCTCCTCAGATCTCTGGCAGTAATGGCAGTTCATCATCCTCTGTGGCTACTGTTGCTACTAATGGACTGAACTGCGAGCATAGTCAAACAAGGTATGATACACACTTTAACATTTTCATTGTTTGGTTTTTCACTTTTATATCTTTAATCTGAATGGGTTTTGAAGTTAACATAACTTTTATAAAGTTTCATTAACTTCAGTCTCACTTTCAGTTGTGATAGTGAGAAAAGTGTATACTGGTAGAGGCATCATGAGAAGACAGAAAACATGAAGGCACCAGCTAAATGTTCGCCATCCCCCCAAATTGTTCAATGCAGTCCTGTTCAGTTGAATGTTAATAAATTGATATACCTTCCAAGTAATTATGGAATTTTCCCACATAACTTTTTTGCCAATATTCACTTGATATAGGTCTTACATTGCATTAAAATGGTCTTTAAAAAGTCTTAAATGTATCTTTTTGAAACCTGCAGATACCCTGAAAGTGATGTAAAGCAGTATTTATATTCTTGTATATTTCAGCAAAGAGGCACATAATTCTGCACCATCCCAGGCCAGTTCCTCTCAGAGCATCCATCCTGCTGCCAGTGAAAGCCAGCACCTCTCTACTCTTGACACAAGGGCTAAAAGTGTGTCCGAACCCCTGCCTCAGCATACAGCGTCCTCAGCTGTTAGCGCTCTACCTTCAGCTACCGCTACAAAGACTCATTCTGTCACATCTAGAGAATGTGCTTCCACATCTGCCCATCATGGCGACATCAATGCGGCCTTATCCACCCCGCCAGACTGCTCCCAGAGCACCAATGGGCCCTCTGCAGTGCCACAGAAGGTAAGCAGAGGTGGGGATGAAGCAATGGATCTACCAGAGACCAGTGTTCTGTCAACAGGCACTGAAGGGCATACGGATGTTAAGGAACAGCAGCAGTCCAAGCCCAATTCTAAAGGCAATGAAGAGACGAAAGAGTTGAAAAGAGACAGACCGTACTCTGACTGGAGCAGAGACAGGGAGAGACACTACAGAGACAGGAGTCAGGAGCGAGACAGTGACGTCGATCGTCATCGCCACAGACGAGACTACAGAGATCACCGCTACAGAGACCGTTCTCACAGGGATCGCTTGCCTCACGATCGTTCCTACAGAGACTGGGAGTCCGAGCGCCGCAGGGAGCGGACTCACCACCACCCCAGGGAGCGAGATCGTGACAGGTGCTCGAACCATTATCACCACTATGAATACTACCGGTCCAGGGAGGACTGGGGCCGGGAGCGAAGGGGACGAGGTTATCCCTATCGCGAGGAGTCTCATAACCGTCGAAGGTGGCAAGACGAGAGTCGAGACTCCCGGTCAATGAAGGACAAGAGCAATGGAAGGGACAGGGACAGGAGTAGTGGCAGGGAAAGAGACTATTACCCGCCAAAGGAGGAAGCTTCCTCGCCTGCCACTGTGCAGGAAACCTCCACAAAGACCAAGGGATCGCCCCCTCGGGCTCGCCTCTCCTCGTTTGAATCGGCTTCAAACAGGGAGGATCAAAATCACAAGACTGCTGAACCTCGGAGCAAGGACAGGGATGACAGCTCTGAGGCCCGTCGCTCTAAAAAACACAAAAAGAGCAAGAAAAAGAAGAAGTCGAAGGATAAAGACAGACATCGTGAGAGCGGGTGAGCAAAACTATATTTGCCTCCATGCTGCTTGACATTCATTTTGTTTTGGACAGTAATATTGGCCATTTTGCTCAACAGTTCAGTGTTAGATCAGAGTTTCCATTGGTGCAGGTCCATGGGTCCTGGAAAAATTATGTCCAGTTGAATGCAAATCCAGTGATGCTGTGCATCGCCAAACTCATACCTTAGTGTTTGACAACCTAGGAATGAGAATCTCTTTTCTTAAGATGCAGGTGTTCATTTCCCATTTGAGTTAGAATTTTTTAAAATCAATAATAGCAAAAAAAATGCTGACTTTTATGCTTAGTATTTTGATGATGTCATCGATCACAAATTTGTTACGTTTATTTTTATATGAATATACTTGTGAGTTGTAGCCCTCAATTATGTCTTTAAGTGAGATGTCAGGCTTTGTTATCAACTAGTTTTGTTTTTGGATTCAGAGTAATCATGGCTTGTTTTCTGTCTTCTCCTAGAAGCTCCGATGCGGATTCAGACCGAGCCACTGAAACAAAAAAGAAGAAGAAAAAGAGGAGGCAGCGGGACAGTGAGGCCGAGCAGCACAGTTCGGGAGACGCTCGGAGCCACAAGAACAGAAGCAGCGAGGAGAAGGAGAGCCGCAAGCGACGATACTACGACAGCAAGGACACTAAACACGACAATGGTTTCTCTCCAGAAAAACGCCGGCGAGCAGAATATGCTGATGGCAGAGGTGACCATGTACTGCCCTCCAACCACACCTCACCCACAAACGGTTCAACTCACCGCCATCTCAATGGACACATAGGTATGACAGGTTTCTCATTTTCACAGTCATTCTCAAACATCACGAGGACACTGAATTAAATGCTGCTTCTAACTGTTGCTCCTGTTTTGTAGGAAATGGTTACAGCCAAACCAATGGCGACTCCTACGGATTCTCCGGTGGCTTGAAACACTGACTGTGAGTGGGCGCTCATTTAACCATTTTCTCATATGCTCTAGTACAGTCATTGTGAACAAACAGCAGAATCTCCTATTTTAAATGCAAACGATTTTAGCGCACAGCTCTTAAAATAGATGACATGGAGGCCTCTTTTTTTTCTCGTTTCAGACACATCGACACCATTTTAACAACAGCGGAGGAATGACATCAACAACTTTTTGATGTGGTGCTTCTTCACTGGGAATATATTGTATTTTTACCACACCTGAAGTGTTTTAAATGTTTGAAAATTTTATTTCTTTTGTTTGTTTTTTTAAATGCATTGATTTATTTGCTGTTATTCTCCCGACTATGGTTTAAAAAAAAAAAAAAAACCCTGTTGAACATTTATGATGAAAAATAGTAATATATACTTGTATGAACAGAAACAAAGCCTGGAGCTTAAACATCTCAACTGCTGCTCAGTGGAACTCAGGACTTGAAAACTTGTTAACATCCATCATGGATAACCACCTGCTTCAAATTGGAACGAGACAAAAGGGAAACGTGTTGCCTAAGAGAAAGAACTGCAAGGCATCATGTCGGCTGCAAGTTTTAAGATGTCACCATATCTACAGAGGTGCAACGTTTTTGAGTTTTTTCTTTGATCTCACTGGGAGCGGACATCCTAACAGAGGGAGTTATTCATGAATGAGACAGACTAGTGCAGTGGTGGGAACAAGGCTTGGCTGACTGATACCTCCACGTTAACCCTGGACAGACTTGAGGACATTTCCCAGCTTTTTTTTTTTTCCTTTCTGTATGTTTGTTTCCATTTTGCTCTGAAGCCTAAGATTCACTCTCTGTAATTTTTAAACTTTTTCACAGAAGCGGAGGTTTTTTTAACCCTGGATCATGCCTCTCCCTCCTCGCTTACACATTCTCTATTTCTTTTTAAAACGTTTAAAAAAAACAAAAAAAAAACAAAAAGCATCAAAAATTTGTCATCATGGCTGTGGACCATTTGTGTTTGCTTTTTAATGATTAAAAAAAATACAGTTTGTGTCTTCTAGCGTCATAAAAAATACTGTGAATTTAATTTTGAACTGTACTATCAGTTATTTTTATACGTAAACGATCCTGTATCAGGGTTACCAGTAGATGTTTTGTTTGTTTTTAGAGAAACTTCTCTTAATTTTGACCATATTTTCAGTGGGTATGGTTTGCTTTTTGTTTTGTTTTTGTTTATGTTTCAACTTTAGACAGAGGTTGAAAAACTGCTGTTATATCTTTAGCATGTCAGAATTTATACATTGTATAAGGTAAAAGCCTTAAAATACATTTGTTAATGTCAGAAATTGTAATCTGTTCCTGGTCTTTGACTTTGTTTACAAGCTGCGGTGAAATGAATGAAAACTGCTGATTGAGATGACTGACGAGTTGCCAGGGATTTTTGGAAAAAAATGCTCCCGTCTGCCTTTGTATTATACACTAGGTATAGACCGATTGTACTCAAGCCTCTTAAAATTATGCTGTAGATACATTTAGTGGAGAAACTGACATCACTCTTATGTATTCAGGTTTTGTTAAATACACTCACTTTTCTAGCCATCGAAGTCAACAAGGTGGCTCTGTTTTAATCACAACACTGTTTCCATGTTTGAGGAAATAACCAAAGACCTGATAAGTTTAGCGAGTCGAGCTCTTCTCACTGAACTCACATGCACACAAAAACGTGTTTTCTGATCAGCATGTATTTTTATTCCAAGTATTCAGGAGCAGTTTTTCCCAAATTCACATCAAGCCACATTTTAAAAACTCTAAACTCCATCAGCAAATGAAACAAATTTTAAAAAATCAGGCTGTGATTTTGGCTTGATCTGTTTGGGAAACATGGTCCTCAGATTCCAGTCAGCACCCACACACAGTATTCGCGGGTATTTTCAACCCGCTTATGTCCATAGTGAGTTTTTCTTTCATATAACATCATGTATTATCTGAACTTCAGTAATAAACACAGTGTGAGGAGGTTTCACTGCTCTGCAAAGAGAGCTGCACAAAGTCCCCCTCCCACTATTGTAAACTGTTAGCTGTTGAACTAAAAAGGTGAACGGGTATAGGCTACGGCCGTTATGATTTACATGCTACATAAACACAACGGAGAAAAAAAAAAAGGTATGTACATTATATACTATACATGCATAATGTAACTTGGGGGGGGGCTGCCCCCTTTTTGTTAAACAAATTCAGAAAAATAAATACAAAAGAAATGAACCTGATCACAGAGGTGGATCTTCAATACATGAAATGACAGTTTGAAAACACTTAAAAGGGTCATTACACTCAAATTATGTTCAGTATTATTCAACCTGCGTCTTTTTCTTTTTTTTTTTACCTTCAGTCAAATAAAAGATAAGGGAGCTTACTGTAAAATTAAAATAGCCTAAATTTAAATTTTCTTGAATTAATCAGTGTTTGCATATACAGATACAGTCACTTGAGGACTAACAATCAGACCAGCTGATTTATAAGCTTGAGGCTTTCTGTAGTTCGAGGACACTACAAAACATCATTGGTGTTGGCAGTTGTCCAAGGACATGTGAGGTGAAGATAATAAAACAGGTGATTTAGAGTCAACCAGGCGAGCCAGTCTGGATGATGGGAATGTCATATTATGAGGATGGATATTCAGGTTTCAAATCCTCCCACTGCACATGCAGCAAAGTAATTGCTCTCCTGGTGTGTCCAGCAGAGGGCAGTCTTGTTACAGGTTTCCTCATAGCTGTTCTTGATCCTCGTCTTTTTGTCCATTTATCAACCAACTTGGTGAAGACTTCCCTCATCTCCATAAAGTCTGTGCTGGGTAAAATAAAAACCTTCACATAAACCAAGAATTGTGTCGCAGACAATCTTCAGGTGGAAAAAAAAACACCTGTCACCCATCTGTGTCTGCTGCTTGTCCTGCAGCCCTGAAAGGACCAAGGGAGGCCTTAACGACCCCTGTAACACACACACACACACACACAGGGACTCTGCTAGCGATGCAGCTGTGGTCATAGAGTGGACGGTCCTCATTTCTTGTTGGCTATCCTCCTCTTCCTGGTGGCCAGCATGTCGTAGAAAGGATCCCTGCTGATGCTCGCCCTGTGGAGAGAGGACAGGAAGGGACGGATCAGTGATCGGCTGTTCCCAGCAGTTCGTGTCGATGCTGCACACAGCACACTGTCTAGACTATTCTATTGTCTGCAGGACTGATAATTACTGTGTACTAACTTGACCTTAATCTGTCTTGTCTCCGTCAGTCGGTGCATCTTCCCCAAAATGTGTCACGTCTGTGCTGCATTCTGAGGGCTGTAGAAATGAGCTTTGATTCTGAATGATCAACGGCGAAACCTGACATTTACAGTGAAACCTCTCCTTCAGTCCTGCAGCGCTATAAATAGCTCAACACCTCAGTTTTTATGTTACCCAACAGAGGAAAGAACACACACGACAAAGTGCACCTGGCAACGCAACAAAAATGTTGTCAAGCCATTGATTTACAGCTGTCTCAGAGGAGAAAGCCGTCAAATAACGCGTGTAAGAAAGCATGACGGGTTAGTAACATTCAGACCTGCGTATTTAAGTCAGGGTTAGGTGCAAACCCAACGGCATGCTATTACTGCTAGTTATTGCTACCAAATGTGAAAAACGGAAGATGAGGACAACGTTTGGGACTTTGATCAAAGGAAATGATCCACATCTGTTTTCAGCAGCAAACCAGCAATTTACGCTGCATTTATCTTTTAATGCTGTAGTCTGTTAGCTGACTTAAACCTGCAATTACTGTTTTTTTGGCCACTGGGGGGGTTCAGGAAGTAAGCTTTTAAGTTAAGATGTTAGCAAACAATTGCCTATTCACACACCCAGCACACATGAAGCAACATAATCAGTCATTTAGAGTCTCGTCTTGGGGCATTTAATGAATATGAACCCAATATTCGGTCTCTTTTAGCACTATTTTGGTCTCCACCAACTCTGGAGGGGAAAAATCTGGCTCTCTGGCCGGTAAATACTCTAATATGTTGACCAGCTGATTGCTAAATTTCCCTACCATTTGGTGTCAGACAAGTAAGTGTCCAGTGGGTTTGTTAGAGATCTTTTGCTGTGCTAAAAACAATGCTACAAGGGCAACCGTCGGGAACAAAAATCATAGAAATTGTGTGCAATAAAATCCAAACAAAGAGCTCAAAGAAGCTAAAATGCTCCTGCAGAGAGAACTGCACAGTCTGGTGATAATTATGTGTTACTATGGGTGCACAGTCCCATGGTACGTTCTTGTTATAAAAATAACATCTATGTATCGTGACTGGGGTTAGCATGCTAATTGGCTAGCCCCATCCTGTCCCGATGCAAAGCTCATGTGCTAGACATCAACAACCCCCCCTTGTGCTCCAAGCTTCCAGTTTGGATTGCTAGCTGCACGGCTAACTGAGCTAACCAGCTAACAGTAGCTACAAGTAGAAATTATTCTTGTGACATGCTTCCCCCTATTTGTTTCAGTTAGAATCTGATAGGATGCCAGTTATTACATACTGCACCTTCAACTACTCAGTAGTTTAATCTACAGTGAGGCATCATATTCTAACAGATCATCATCTACTGCCCTGTAAAAACTGTGCAAAATGTCAATAGTAGTTGTTTATTTAGCGTAAGAAGTAGGCAGATTTGCAGATAAAATTATTTTCACTGGACAGGAAGTGGATGGAAAAATTGGAATCTGAAAGTTAAGTACAGCTGTCTGACATGCAGTGGAGTATGATTTACATCATTTGCTTCTGAGATGTATTAAAATTTCATGAAATGTAAAAGAAACTTAGTGACATTGCTTTACGCTGACACACAGTTAAGATGGGAATAACGCTGACTAACCCTCTGCTTTCCCAGCAGCAGAACCACCAAGTCCCACCAGTCTCACAAGGGTGTGTTTGTGTGCACAGAGCAGGTTCCGGCCTCGCAGATGAGTCAGGTGGGACAGTGTGGGCACGCTGCGTGTCTGTGTGTGTTCGTATGCGTGTGTGAATCTGCTGACCACAGGACAGTCTGCCGCCGCAGCAGCTGAGTCAAATGAGAGTGTGATTGTCTCCTGCTGAGTCTAACCTGTGATTTTTATTATTCAACAGCAACGGGAAGACGATGTGCAACTGGACTAAAACACCAAGCGCACCTGCTTCACACCTGTGCTTCTACACTAGAAGCACTCAAGAGGCCGGCAACACCGCTGTGAAATGTGTAACACAGACCGCGTGTCATCTGAAGGTCAATCGACCAAATCTACCAAACCAAGAAGAATCTTTCCAATCTCTTTAACTGCACGTGAAGTGGCCTCACCCGAGCAAGATTTCCAGTAACTTGGCCGAAAAAGCCATCACTTTCATTAATGGACACACATATGTCAATGCTGAGTGGTTTTTTAACATCATTAGAGCATGGAAGCATCGTGTAATATGATTTCTGCTGTGATATTGATCATATTTGCTGGTGAAGCTGCAGCTGAGTGGATGATAACCAGTGAGCTGATCAATTACCCGCTGGGTCCAATTTACTGCTGCACCTCCACCCTCCTTCCTGGTGAACAAGGCAGCATTTGGATATGACAGATCAGGTGCGAGCGCTGCCAAAACACTTCCAAGAGTAGGGGTGTGTGTGTGTGTGTGTGTGTGTGTGTGTGTGTGTGTGTGTGTGTGTGTGTGTGTGTGTGTGTGTTTTTGTTTGCTGAGGCCAAATCAAAAGGGAAGTGAGCTTATCCAGCCAAGCAGAAATCACCACTGAGTGTTATCTGTGTGGAAGTGTGAGAAACAGAGTCACGTTTAGTCACCAGCGTTGGTGTGTGTGTGTGTGTGTGTGTGTGTGTGTGTGTGTGTGTGTGTGTGCACGAGTGTGTATTTATGCTGGTCTGCACATTTGTGATTAGGCTCACAGCTCTGTGTGTGAGATTGTGTGCGCGTCGGGGTCTCACACTGTCAAGGTCAGACATGAGAAAGTGTCACATGGGAGCAGCCTGGCCTTGGCTAAGTGCCCTCTCAGTTGTAAATGGATCCACACGAACGCCGCGTCTCTTACTTGATGGATTTGATCCACTCCTCCTTCTCCTCCGGCGTGGGAGCCGATATCCTGTACACTACATGGTTGCCCTCAACGACTCGCCCGTCCGCCTCCGTCTTGCAGGCCTTGATCACCTGACCTTTGTGGTTGGGGTTGTAGAGCTCGAAGCAGTTCTGAAAGAGAGAAGGGACAGGATTTTAATCTCTGAGCTCAAATGTAAGATGTTCTGCGCGCGAATGCAAAACAGATTAGAACGGATTTTGAGGGACAAGACAGTGGCTGGAGTCGCTCCTTACAGGTTTCCTGGGCTCGTCCACCTCTCTGATACTGAGGTTCTCCAGAGGAATAATCCCGCGAGGCTCTTTATCCTGCAACACACAAAGACAACACTTAGCATCCACACATCCCTCTTTATCTCCACCTAAGATAAGGGCAAAACAGACTTTAAGCAAGTTTAAGTATTTATTTATAAAACTTTACTTTGATGTTGAAATGATCTAATCTCCAAGCAAAGTCTAGACTTGCCAAAAGTGATGGTGTTTCAATGAGTTTGACTTTCTTTTTAGATCCATCTCTACTGCTAAACCTTCCATTTGTGCCGGACTTACATGAGGGGAAATCACAAGGCAATTTAAGTCGATTTGAGATTTTATAGATCACAGGTGCAGATTCTTGGAACCTGCTGAAGCAAGGTTTTTAGACCAAGTTCAAGTATGAACATTTTAATAAATGAGACCCCAGGACAACGGCAGGGACAAAATCAATGAATAATATATTACATTTCTGTCAATAAATCCCACTAACTCCCCCACACTGGACCTGTTAACACATTTTTTTATCCTCAATTTGCTGTGTAATGTGTTAAAACCTTCGCACACTTAACACATTGAACCTACGCTGCTCTGTCCATGCTGTGGCGAACGAGGATGAAAGTATGGGATTATTCGATTTCAAATTACAATTTCATACAGCCCAAAAATAGAAAACAACGAGCTCTTGTCACTAAGTTGATGCAGTAACATTTTAACGCCACGTGCAGCACCTTTAACTTCCCCTGCAGCGATGCTGAGCATTTTAACTGCCATTTGAACATACTGAACCTGACAGGATACGAGTAAATATCAAGGAGGTGATAAAACCACACTCCATAGAGGTTTTTATACATTCTGGTCACGTAGGGGACAGCACCCAGGGGAGACATAACCCTATACCCTCCAGCGACTGCTATTCTGTCTGCGGGGCCAGATGTGAGGGGTGTATGTGTGTGTGTGTGTGTGTGTTTGGGGGGAGACCTTGAGGAACAGCCCCGTGTCCTGCTTGTCATCTTCCTACTAATGAGGGGGCACAGCAGGGGGAGGAAATGCCCTGGGACAGCTGCTCACAGCTGGCTGTGTGTGCGCCTTTTTAAGTGCACGTGTGTGCGCCCGCCGTAGTGTGCTGAGGGACTGTTGCGTGTGTGTTTGGGGAGGGGGGTGTTCTCAGAAACGGGGATGCTGGGGTGAAGTGCAGGGTGACAGGCAGCGGGTTGGAGGAGGCACATGGCTTGCGGATTAGCGGTGCCAGATGTGGGCGGTAGACTTTGCAGATGTTTCCCATGATGCCTCATGTTAATTGCTGGAGTGAGGTTCATTTGGGTCAAAGGGGCTGCATCTGTTAAAGAGGCAGAGCTGGAAGGCAAATACCTCTGTGTATGGTGTGTGTGTGTGTGTGTGTGTGTGTATGAGGCATAGATTAAACATATTTTCTTAGGTTTCTACTTCACTTGAGATCCTGTCGCACTTTGACAACATTTATGTTGACATAAGCCATTTCACATGGACTGAACTACCGTTGTTTCCCCTCGTATCCAGTCTTCATGCTACGCTGTCTCCTAGCTACAGATTTGAGAGTAGTATCTTTTCAAATACGTTTCAAATCAAAAAGGCCAACATTTGTGTCCTGCCCACTTACCGTTGTGTACTCAAAGTAATAGAGGCAGTTGTCGGTCAGAATGAACCACCGTCTCTTCCACGTCTTCACCCTGCCGCCTGCCGAGAGAAAACACACAACATTTGAGTTCAAACTGAAGAGGTGGCGGTGTTTGTGCATGTAGAGGCTAACCTGCAGAAGACCTTCAGCTCCACGTGCCACATCTGGTTCTGATCATCAGCTCTCTGCGTTATTAGGCTCAATCAGAGGCGGGATACTCCCTCCAGCACCCCTCTCAGTCTCGAGAGATCGATGCCCGAGGGCTGGATAACTGTTCCCAGACATGCACACAACTAAAACATGTGACGACTGAAGCCGGAGCAAGTACAGTTAAACATCTGAACGTAGGAATGATATAAGAATATCTCCATCTGCCTCCATTGCCAGATAAAAGTAGATTACACTAGATGCATTGGGATTACAGGATTTTCTGTTAATTACACCATCAGTGATGCAATTTACCTATTTACTCAAAAGGAGATAATGCGTCTGATGTCGATGTACAGTCTGCAATATGTGCACCATAAGACCGTGTCTGCTGAGTTTACAGAATGAGCACAAAACAGCCGTTACTGACGTAATCAATGCGTAATGTTCACTTGACCCAGATTTTCATCCTATAGTGCAAGCTAGAGTAAAATCCACCGTCTACATAATGGATGAGCAAAGTTTACTACGGATGCAACCGCTGCATTTTACTCAGAAAATGGACTGAACATGCACATGTATAGTTTATAACGGTTGAGAAAATACAAAAATATAAAAAACGTGATTTTTTGTTATGGATTTCTGCTGCAGGATCCTCCATGTTTGCACTTTTCTAATGCAGATTAATCATTTACTTGTTTATTTATTGACACTCCAGAGAGGCATTACTCAATTTTCATAATGTGTATTATTGATCAGGAGAACATTTTTTACGATTAATGTGATGTAGTTCATGATGAACTGTGTAGCTTTCAGGAAGAGATTCACTGATTGACCTTTTTTCTGCCTAAACAAACCAAATAAACAAACTCTCTTTGTTTTCATGACTGATTAAACTGAATGTACAAACTGACCTTAAAGGACAACACAATTTCCTACTGTTTTACTGTTTATATGTGGCGGACCCTGCCACCTTTCTAGACAGGTGAAACAGTGTTCTGGGGACATAATATTCCTCTGAGAAGAGCTTGTTTATTCCGTCAATGAAAAGATAAATATTTCTGAGCTTGTATTATTGCCTCATTAATATTCTAAATATGAATAATTCTGAGTTTGCTTTTCTTTCTTCTCCAAATTGACATAGCCATCCTTTAAACGGTTAATTTTTGGGGTGAATTTGAGTCCTCACACGCAGAATGGCCACAATACTGCACACCAACAGGTCATTTATCTAATCTAAATATATAATAAGTTAGATGCTATGTTTGTCTGTTTACACACTGATTACTGAACAGAATTCAAATGCGACCACTATGACTACATAAATGCTCGATCAGCAGTGGTGCTGGGTTTGTGCTGGCCCTCTGAGATGCACTATAAGAACGTCTGAAAAGCTGAATTTGATGACATGCTGTTTACTCTGGATGATGATGATGGATTCAGCCACAGCAGAAGGCTCAGGCCTGGTTAATGTTGTGGTGTAATGAGAGCTTATGGAGCTTCACAGTCTCACAGCAGCGCAGCCATACGTCATATTGAACTACCTGACGGGCCAGCTTCATCCAAGCTAAACCAATCTTCTCTCATTAAGCAGCATCTCCTCTGATGGAGCTAAAATTAGTGTGGAATTCAGTAAATGGGAAAAATTGGACCTGAAATGATGTGGCAAGTGCAGTTGGTGGGGTAGAGAGCAGAGGAGGAAGAGAGAGGGATCTGTAGAGGAAGAGGAGAAGCAGCGATATGGACTACTGAAGCCTGTTGGACAGGAACAGGAGGGAGAAGAATGAGAATAGGCTTTACTTCACTGCATGAGCAGTACAGTAGGTACGCATTCCCACAGCGCAGACTCAAGCAGCCCATTCACTAAAGCTCGGGCATGACCGCATGTTCTGGCTACGCAGGAGCTGTATGATGTGCATGGCAGTCTCTAATCGCCGTTTATATCAGAGCAATGTATATTAGCGTGAGCATGCAGCAGGTTACTCATGAAGAATATTGTTGACTTGCTAATGTTTTAAAGATGCAATATGTAAGAACTGGCATATTTAAAAAAAAAAAAAAGGAGGTAGCTTAGAGTTAAAAGCGCTAACTGCTTTTAACTTTCGCTGCTGTTAGCTAGTAAGCTCAATTAACTGTGCAGCTGGTGGTCGTATTAGCTGACTGTGTCTGGGCTGGGAGCTTGGCTTTTAATTTAATTTTTAAATATTTTAAACTAAAACATAATGCACCTTTAAAGTTTGTCATATAATATTTTGAGTCTCCACAGCTTTACCAAAAAAAGTGGAAAATTAAAGCTAAGAGGATTGGTACCACTTTCATATCTGCACATAAAATATGAAGTTAATTACAGCCAGAAGATTGATTAGCTTAGCATAGCACAAAAGCTGTAAACTAAAGGAAGCAGCACAACACAATTGGTGAGTTAGTTAGTGTACTTTTCAATTTTGGACAGAGGTAGGTTAGGCAAGCAGTTTCTCACATTATCCAGTTATTGTGCTAAACTAAGCTAAGCTAACCGGCTGACGGCAGCATGGTCATATCTAACGTACAGACACATGAGTGGTGTCAATCATCTCTTTTAATTCTCAGCTAAAATAAGTTAACAAGTGTATTTCCCCACATCTTAAACTGTTCCTTTAAACAAGTGCAGTTTAAATGTATTGTCATAACCAATATGAACGTTAACTCAAAGGTGAAGGCACGTTACCTTCAATATCCACTGCATTGTAAAAGTGCATGCACCATAACTACAGTATTTATATGTAATGTTCACTTTAATTTTTGCTTTCAGCTTAAATTGATGTAGACTTGTGTAAACTTGTGTCACCAGATTACAAATAACTGCATCTGAAATAACATGGGCTTTCCATTTTTACTGCTAAAAGCAGCTTATGGCTCTGACACACCATACTTCTATGTCTTTATCCTGTAATGATGGTAAGCTTGTCTGAAAAGAGGCCAAACAATAAAGGGGATTTAGCAATTTGCACTGTGGTTTGATGAGGTAAGCAGTGTACTTATGCTGAAGGCTTCTCAGGATAAGAATTAACGCTCTGTGTTACATCGACTGAGACAAGCCCTGCGCATCATCCAGCCTCCTCCAGAGCCACGGAAAAAAAAAAAAATCCAGCCAATCCCCATGCAGAATGAGATCACTGACCTCCAACTCGCTTTGCCTTTGAATGAGATAACCCATCACCTTAAGATGCTGTTTTGAGTTGCCAAATAACGGCTGATACGATGAGCCAATTAAATGAGGCGGCTAGCATGTCTGGGGGCCCAGTGTGGTTATAGGAGCTAATGGCAGCCAGTGCCAGTATGAGGGCACTCTGTGATGAACCGGGAGGATGGTGGAAGGAGTGTTACCTACCTCCTAATACAGAGATTTAAGGAGGAACAGCCACCACAGTACAGAATGAGAGAACAGAACAAAAGGTGAAAGGGTGACAGGTTAGAAGAGAAGGAGCGGAGGAACAAAAAACACTGAGAGACTTTTTAAAGACGTAACAAAGCACAAAGATCACCATGCCAGAGAGACAGAGAGAGCATAATCACAAAAAAAAGAACATGCTGTAAGAGAGCAGAGGAAGGAGAGGAGAGGAGAGACAATACAAAGAGGAGACATCATGGGATGAAAGGACAAGGACAGAAACTTTGCGGTCAGGTCACAGATCTCCAAGCAACCTTGATTAGCTCCATCATGAAGGTGGACAGTTTTTGGGCAAAGGTAAGGCTGCATGGGTAGAAATAAGCTAACTAAAACATGTTTGCTATTTAATGTAGAGTAAAGTAGCTTTTTCAGTAGTAGCTCATGGTCTGTGAAGAATTAAGTCACTTTATAGCCACTAGCTAACTAGCTAAAAGCAGCTAGTAGCTACAGCTATAAACCGCAACAGAAAAGCATACAGTGAGCAGCAGTTAGCGGCTTCACCTGACCTGCTGCACCCCGTGTGTTTGGAGTGACTTGTGAGAGGTGGTCAGTTCTTACATATGCACCTTTAAAATGCTAACATGCCCTACATTCACACATTATTTAATTATTTAAGGGGCTGAAAGCTAAAAATCAAGCCAACAGTATACAGCCATGCTAGCGGCCCGTGAGGCTGTACGTAGGCAGAGTGTTG
Organism: Acanthopagrus latus; assembly: GCF_904848185.1. NCBI lineage: Eukaryota > Metazoa > Chordata > Actinopteri > Spariformes > Sparidae > Acanthopagrus > Acanthopagrus latus. The sequence continues at coordinate 8,802,812 of NC_051058.1, forward strand.
CTTCGAGCTAGGTGTTAACACGGACACGCTACTGTGTTATGCAGCTGGCTAACAGCTCAGGCTGAGTCACCAGCAAGGAGAGGTAATAAAAGCTAAAATCTGCAGGATTTGCCGTGGGCCAGAGCTGAAAGAGACACAGCTAGGCGAATTTACATATCATCACAAATCAAGTGGTGCTGCAGGCTTCGTCACCACTTCCACTCTTGTTCACTAGTAAATCCTGTCCCACGACTGACTGAAAACTATGTCACATTTTTTTTATGAGGCAGTTTATACGCAGAGCAGAGTAATATCACTGACAGCTTTAATGAGCTCACAAATTCATGAATATATTCCTGTCGCAGTGTACACCTTGCATCATTTTCTGTCAGTGAAAATGTAGGACTTAATCTTAAATTAAGTAGTGCAATCGGCTATTTTCAGCCATTTAATGCCCCAAGAGCTGTCGACCTCCAACATGGCTGCTGACAGCCCATCATAAACAAGTAAACACACACAAACAAACAGGGAAATGAAGGACACTGCTCCTCAATCTGACGTTGAGTGTCTTCTGACAAAAATCAACATAATCAAAGTTTCTTCTTTTTGTGTGTGTGTGTCTCCCGAATGCACATACCGAGCTTTAGGAGCCAGCCTTCTCTGTCAGGGTTGAAGAACGTGTGCGTCAGATCATTGCCATCGTCCTCTGGGATTTTGAAAGGCTCGTTTTTGATGCTGTCGTAGAGGTTCTGCAGGCGGGGGGAGGAGGAAAACGATTAATCAAACAGGTAAACAGTGGAGGAAATGCCTCTTTCGTATGGAGCAGGTGTGACAGAACGGTCCCAGAGATCATTCATCACACACACGCACACACGCACACACGCACACACTCATTACAGAGAAATACTCTACCCTGAGCAGTTCCTCTGGCAGATCTCCTCCTTCATTGATGCCTCTGTTCATGGAGATAAAGCGCTCCACAGGGGGCTTGTCTCTGACGTTGGGGTTGTGTAGGCTGGTGTTCAGCATGATGATGGCAAATGACAGCACGTAGCAGGTATCTGAGGGAACAGTAGGAGGATCCGATGTTGACAGTGACAATATTTTTATGTGCACAAATCATTTAAAAACAATAATGCATCCACAAAGTGTGTAGAACGACGCAGAATAAGAGTCTCTTTTCCTCAGAAACATTATTATGATAGTGTTAAATTATTTAAGCCAATAGCCAATTGTGAGCCAGTAGTGTAACAAGTAAAGCATCACGCGGTATCTGTGTTGCTGCTTTGTGGAGAAAAAACAGAAAAGGCTGATTTCGACTCACTACTGTGCTTAGCTGGCTAGTTTTCTTGACTAGTTGATTGACAGACTGATTATATAGATGGACCAAGTAATATAATAACAACATAAGCTGCCAACCGAGACCAAAAACATGACACAAGTAATTCACTTTGTATTGTTCATTTCCTGAGTTAGGCATTAACTGTGTACATATGACAGGGAAGGCAAATTTTTGACACATGCTGTAACATTTTTTGTTTTTCAGTACATAACGGGATGTCATCAGCATATTATGTTGATCCTTTGTGCTCATTATGACCTTTTGGGCTATAATTTCTTACAATTCTTGCATCACATTTAGACTCAGCATGGCAAGTTTTTCAAAAATACTTTGGGATTTTGTGCTGCATTTGATAGACGTGTGTGGTGTGAGTGAGAGAAAAAGTAAGTGGGGGAGGCAGGGCTTTAGTCTCTCTACTGTGTGTTAATGCTCAGACACACACGGGCCACTGGCTGCCTGTAAATGAATCATTCATTCCCCCTCTGTCTGATCCTCTCACTGACACACTTTGGCCCTGGCTGTCCTGCGCTGCCTATTGTCCGCCTGCTAACACACATTCTCCATAAAAAATAGAGGAGCTTTACTCGCAGCGAGTACGATGAGGCACGAGGAATGTCAGCGCAATCAAAAGGACGGTGAGCGTGATGAGGCAGTGAGAGAAACGACTTGCTCGTTCCCCCCGGTGATTAAAGATGCCTGATCGTTTTATATTTTTATGGGCTCAGTGTGTACTGACTGCTACACACACGGTTAAGCGGCTCTTCTGTCATCGACACACAATCATGACCGACTATGCACAGACAACTAAACAACTATTTCATCTAAATGCCCGACAGTGTTAGAGGGCTGAGAAACGTCACAAGGTCAGATTCACAAATCATGTCAATCACCGCCTGTAGAACACACCTCATGAACAAAAAGTCCCAAAAAGCCTTGTTTTCTGAGTCTGAATTTTTGCTAAATCCACATCTGAGCAGGAAGTGAATCGACAGAACCTGGTATTCCCTTAACGGGACTGATTGTATCCTCAGCAATCTTGTACACAATAGATTGCTCTGTAACAACTTTAATTATTTACAGACTGTTGTAGTCGTAGGCTTTGTTTATAACAAGACCGTGTATCACTCAGCCAGGCTGACTCTTCCTGAATAATGGATGTGTCTTGTTTGTTGCTGGTTGTTTACTCTGAACTCATCTCCTGCAGGGGACTGTGATCTGTAGTTACTGTAATCTGGTTAATCCTCATTGAGCTGTAGTTACAGTAACTCTTTTGGTTTAATGATTAAAATGCATTAAAAAGCAGGCCATCAGTCAATGCTTTTTAGACCCTCAGGCAGTAATTGTGTTGGACTGCTTGTCAGTGCATTGACTTTGTCCAACATATTGGATTTCACACTCATATGCATATAGACAACCTGACTATTGTTCATCATTGATCAACGTCCAACCAGAGTGACTTATCCCAAGGGGTACTTTTACAGTTTCCACAGGATACGTGGAAGTACTGGCTCAACAGCAGCCTGCGTTGTCTCTGACCTGTCGACTGGAAGACTCCAGGGTTGCACTGGCAGTACCGCGAGGCAAACGCCTCCATCATACGGTCAATCTTCTGAGCTTCCCCAGGCAAGCGGAAACTCCACAGGAATTGCCTATGACAGGAGGAGAGGAGGAGTAAATTATTTGTGGCACCACACAGAGTCCTGGTCCACAGGACACTGCTTTTGTCTTCTCCCCGCTCGATTATTTGGGTTAATCATCTTGCTGACCGTAGAGCTTGGACGAGGTTGAGGTCTGCAAACTCATGCAGCTCCACAAAAGCCTGCAGCACCTTGATGTTGAAGTCATCCCTGGTGGAAAGAAAGAAAGACGAGTAAAATCAGATTTTCAATGCTATCTCCAAGTCATTCTTTTTTTTTTTTTTTTCCAAAGAACAAGATTGTCCAGGAGATACCAAAACACCTCAGAGAAGATTCAAGATAACTGAGCACAACGTGAACCCAGAAGACAGGGTGGGGAGGCCGTATTTCCTCCATGAAAGCATTTCTCAACCTGAATTCCTGTTTTCTCAGCATTCCTGTCATGTTTGTTCCCTTATTCATACCGGCCGCCGAGTGTGAAGTCTGGAAGCAATTTAAACAGCTGGCCGATGCGGAGTGTTTCTCCGCCCTGAGGGGGGGAAACGGTGCGCTCGAATGATGGAAAAACAGCTCAGACTGAACCCACACAGGCTCCTTTTTGTCAGAGGTTTGTTTGGCTGTCGGAGGAAAAGTCAACAGCTGCTTTCAGGCTGCGGTCACAGCGTCTCTGATCCTGTTTGTCGTACATCATGATCCTCATCCTGTATCGTCTTTGTGTTTTGTATTGTTTCAATGAAACCAGGAATTTTTCTGACTTTTGCGTTGTTGTTTTTTTTTTTGTTTTTTGTGGAAAGACACAGTGGAAATGTTGAGAGGGAGTACAAGGGAGTGCTGGCTAACATGAGCCAAACAAACTTGTATTGCAATAACATTCTTTGATTATTTGGACGACGACTTCGGGGGCTTTTCTTCCCCACTGAGGGACTGTGATTGTATGCTGCCCTGTATAGGCCTCCGCAGCCAAATAAAATGAATCCTCTGAGGGTTTCATGTATATGGTTATTGCATTTATTAAACCCGAATGTTGCTTAAAAATGAAATAAAAACCGCATATATACCTCTCAGTGACAAACAAGGCTGAGTTATACAGAGACAATATAAAAGTCTAGTTGTGTAAATTAAGAATCAATCATGTGCTCAGCCTGCGTCAGTCTCCCACTATCTTCCTCTCCCTCTCCTCTCCGCTCAGCATGTAATGATAGGTTCCTGCTCCTTGCATAAGCTCAATTAGTGATAATTACCGAGTGTAAAGTCTCAGCCTGTGCTTAGTGTGATTTTCACCGGGTAGGTGGCCTCTTTGAAGATCCACTGTGAATAAAGCCTCAGGCCAACACGAGGAGTCCCCAGAGCCCCCCACCCCTGCCAACCCCCACCCCAAACTGACAGCCTCATTCACCTCGGAGTGTGTGTGTGTGTCATTGTTTCTGCCACTTTGCATTGGTACACTGATGCTCAGTCAGCACCCTGGGCTCAGATAAAATAATAGACAGCGGTTGAAGAGTTAAGACAATAAACGAAGGTCCCACGTTTTTTGCCAAACAAGGGCGTGTTTTTAAGTTCTGTATGCCAGGAAAGAAAGTGATGTTTTAACTTGGCCCGTGTGGGTCTGTGACCAACACAAAGCACAAAGAAACTGGCTGCAATCATGTCTTTTTCTCTCACCACCCTCTTTTACTTTCTTCACGCGCTGCTGATCACTCTTTGGTGTTGCTGTTTCTCTTCCGCCCTCCCAAAGATCACCTGGCAGTCACGGAGCCGCAGCTCGACTGCAATCAGATTTTTTCTGTTGATGACGTTCATGTTTTTTCCAGATACAGCAGGTATCAATAGCCATGCTTGCCACCCAGACTTCATTCCACATTCCTTCTCCAAAAGGTAGAGGTAGATTGATGTGTAGTTTGATATACCGCTTGCTACTGGCTTATTACGAATATGCTGGTGATGGTTTTAGCTAAGTATAATTTCAACATATAGTACTGTAGAGATTCTTACAAGGAAAAACTCTGTTACGTCCAATGTAAAATCTTTTCAACCTCAAATATCGATATTGGTATTGACTGATCGAATGTCGCCCTGGTAAAATATCACGACCAATCGTCAGCAGCTTTTTTGTGTCCGATTGTTAACTAAATGCATATGGAGTTTATGGTGTCAGAAAGCTAATAATAGTAGTAATAAAGAGGAAAATGGATGTACAATTCATGATTTTTTTTCCCCAAGTGTCACAAAGCTGTAGTTTTGTGTCAGATATATTCAAGATACCAAACATCTGATGTGCACTCCCTTGCAGCCTGGTTTTGATTCAGCGTAGATCTTGCCTGTTTGACTCATACAGTTTGTTCAGCTATCTAATATCACCATCAGATACCACCATCATCCATCCCACTAGTTGCAGGACTCCCTTTCTTCTTCGTTATCCATCGTCTGGCCTGAAACGTGAGCAGCTGGATGGCCCTTTTACTACCACTCATAAGCACACATGAGCGGACTATGACAACACACCCACACCGACTCTAAGATTCATTGGGGGGGGGTCAATCATGATCTCCCTCTTTAATCAATAAATCCAGCCCATAATTCCCTTCTCTAATCACAGAGGAAGCATGAATCTCATCTCATCTCATCTCAGGAGGACTTGACAGATGTTCTGTCTCACCGCTCGCCTAAGTAGTCTCCGATGACGGTCTTGTTGAGGCCCTCGCCTTTGTAGAGGAACTGAGCGATGTCTTCGGGGGTGTGTTGGAGGAGGTCGTTCTCCAGCAGGAACTGGATCCCCTGGGGAGGAAAAGAAGAGAAAACAGGATGGCTGTTCGTCTCAATCGAGGAGGGGGTGTTGGAAAATGACAGCAGGGTTTTCGTGGCTGAGCACCTTCTTCGGGTCCATGTTGAATTTCTTCCTGCCCATGGCGATCTGTTTGTTTCTCTGGGATGTTTTACTGCAACACACAAACAGAAATGTAGAGATTTCATTCAGTTTGCTTCATTTCTTTTTACCCTAAATAGCCTGTTAGGTACCGGGACGTCAAACACAACAATATACTTTATTTATAGTCGCAGCTACGATATTATTTCCTGCCACATCTGGTCTATCTATTATATGTGGACATGCTTGAGTCTAATCTAAAAAACATGTGCACACACGTCTCCAGACTTCAAAATGTGTGTGTGATTCAGGTGACAGTGATAGATGAGAGGACAAAGCAGACAAAACCATAGTGACAGACTGCACACACTGTTTACGTATGGAGAACATGCCTGTTGATTTATACCGGGCACATATGCCGCGCATCGGCTGTCACTGTTTGTTTAACGCAGCTGCTGGATGGAGATCATACGCCGTCTATCCGGACTGTAGCATTAAGTACACTGTATGGAACGGTGCTGTTATAACAGGTGTAATAAGTCAATATTTTATCGATGCAAACAACCAGGTAGATACGGCTGTCCGATACTGCTGAAGTCACATCCTCGTCAGCTATCGCCGTGTCATTCAAAACACGACACGTCATTCTAATCTAACCATGTCTGACGTCTCTGAACATGCAAATCCCAAAACCTAACAAAGACAGAGGCGCGACCAAGAGCCGCAGCTCTGGTGCTGGCTATCTGTAACCAGCGTTTGTGTTATTTAGAAATGAAGAGGTTGTGGGGATTTGTTGTTTTGTTGTAGCGACTTGAGGAGTAATACACATTCTACAAATCAATGTTACAAAAGGTTGATTTTTTTTAACAGCTAGTCATACTTTTAGAGAGCAGGATTACAAATAAACTAGTGATGGATTTCCCAAAAACTGGTAGCTATGAGTGAGGGGACTATTGGCCCCTGGTGGATCATTATACCTAAGTCTGCTTTTGATGATTTGTACGTTACTGCAGAGCTCCAAAAGTTCACGTCAAACAGAACATTTTTTAAAAAAGCCCCCAAATATTTTCAGAGAGTGATTGTTCGTCTTCAGTAATGTCAATAATCTTATGATCTTATCCAGGAGGGATCACATACATGATGTTTATCAGGGTTTGAACCCAAAATGATTCTGTATCAATGATGTTGTAGTTAGGGTTCAGTATTTCCCATGAATACATTTTTTTTTACATTTGCCATTACAGACACTGTGAAGTATCACACAGAATCTATGGTCTTTTAATTATTACTTACAATATCACCGAACTACTGTATGAAAACATAAAAATACCCGGAATATACAGACAAGCCGAGAGTGGCTTGAACGTGCTCTATTAGACACATCATATGCACCAACTACTATTGTGTCTTGGCTTCGGTGACTCACCTCTCTCCAACACACGTCAGCTGCTCAATCTCCGTCATGACTTCAGCTATCTCAAATTTCAACCTCTGAGAAGAAAGTGCGAGACACGTCACAGTCAGTTAAAACAGGAAAGATGATGTACAGCATGAACAGGACAGCAAACGCATCACACCAAATGGAAACTTCAGCCCTTTTTTTTGGAGTGTGCAAAGATGTTCTTCAGTTCAATTTGCATTGATGCCAGCATGCAAATAGCGCAACAGTGCAGATAGATAGGCAGAGAAGAGAAAATGATGACCAAACTTCAGACATTATGAAAAGAATAGACCATATGCAGAAATATTTTTAAAACCTTTTTTTCATTATTTTTTCTGCTATCAGCGCAGTGCATGATATCTACCAGAAAAAGCAGGACTACCATCAGATGCTCATTTGGTCAAACACACACCTCAATATCATCGAGCAGCTCTCTCTTCCTGCGTCGGATGTTTGACAGCTCATCCCTCTCCTCCAGGGACAGATCCTCAGGAACTGAAACACATGATGGAGAAAACACAGCACACATTAACTCCTGTTTGTACTCATATCGCATCAACATACCCACTCAGCTGGCTGCAGATGAGAGAAAAACAAAGGGAGCCCTCAATCCAATGTTGTCCAAACTTGTGGAGTTCACAACCAGAGATGTTAAATGGAAAATCATCATAAAAGTCATCCTCCCCCTTGTAAAGTGGAGTGAAAGCACTGCTGCTTCTGGGTTTGACTGTTTCACCCTGTTCTGCTGGAGCAACACATATCAAGAGCCTGCACGTTCGTCTTAATTAACTAGAGAAAGAGCGAGGGCGAAGGGTTTTAATTATTCCACTTGAAAGTGCTTTGCCCCCTCCCTCGTACTCCACTTGGCTCGGGGGAAAAATTCTATTAATAAAACCAATCCAGATTACGTTTTCTTTCATTAAAAGTGAATTTGGTAATTTGACACGGCCTATGACCCTGATCCACGGGCCGAAAAGGTTTCAGAGCTCGGAGGGGGGATGACTTCAGTTCTTTGCTCAGTTCTTTTCTTGTCTTTCTGGAGCAATCTTATTTGTCAATCTTTCATCCCACTCCCCTCGCTCTCTCTGCTCCATTCTCTCCCACGCACCCTTCATTTCTCAATTTTCCTCATCCCTCTGCAGTGCAGAGAGCCTGCGCGATCCTGCTTCATTAAGCCAGTTTAATAGCCAGAAAACGCAAGCTCAACAGGAAAATGGCACATCTAATATCACAGCCACTTTGTGCCTACATGTCGCTAAAAGAGCTATAAGTATATGTATATGTATATATATCCATATGTATATAAATATATAAAACATTACTTCTTATTTTCCCTCACAGGCGGGAAGCAGTGCCAATTACAGTAAAACAAGGTCACTGGGCTCGAAACGAAGCATTCAGCCCACTTTTTAATTCAACAGCTGTAAAAGAGTTGTGTTCAGGGGAGCCAAGTATTGTTACAAATGGTGTTCACATTAACAAAAGCGCTTCCTAACCTAGTTGTTTAATCCTGAAGCGCCGAGATGAATGTCAGGTAAACAGCAGCAGCAACAGCTGTGGGATTTCCTTTGTGGGCCGTGTAAGAGCACAGTGTAAGAAAGTATGAAAATAAAGGTCTTAATTAGCGTTCCTTACCTCGGGCAACCTCACAGCAGTTACACAACACAACTGTGAACGTACCTCCAAAGCCAGCTAGTGCTCATAAAAAAAAGTTTCATGGCTGTTTGAAACAATTCTGTAATGTTTTCTAGACCAGTTTTTTGCCTACAGGACCAAAAATGCTAATATCTGTCCATCTGTCATACAGGATGTCAAACACAGCTAAGGTTAGACTGTTGAGATGGGTTTTAAGTGTTAAAACTTAACAACAGTTCCAAACATAGGAAAATACTCTAATTTAGTCCCTTGCTGAGAGTTATGTGAGAAGACTGACACCACTCACATAAATATATCGGGTAAATATCAGGCTACAGCCAGTTGGCTTAGCTTAGCATAAAGACTGGACATGGGAAAACAGCTATCTTTGAAGAAAATCCTAAACTATCATCTACATCATTCTAACTAACATGTTTTTTGATCATATTTTGTTACTTTCATACAGCCAGGCTAGCTGTTTCTCCCTGCTTCCCGTCTTTATGCTAAGCTAAACAAGTGGTCCAACTACTGACTGTACCTTCGTGTTTAACAGATCTGAGAGTGGTGTCAATCTGTGCGCTAACTCTTGGCAAGAAATAAATGTGGAGCAGTTTCTTTAAACTCACTGGGCTAATGAGGGCATTCAAATGAAATGTCAAAAAGGTTTAACTCAATCACAACCAGTCAATTTTTGACAAAGCCTAGGGGGCTAAAGCAATGTATTTCTGTGCTTTGCTGGTTTAAAAGAGACAAGAAGTGATAGGCCTGAGGAGACACTGCAATTAAAGGTCAACCTATCTAGCTTGAAAAGGTCGTTAAAACTACTACACTGATCCAGTTTTGATGAAACTGATTTGACAGAGCTCAAACACAAACCTGATTATATTTTGCGGCGCTGAAACTTCGTGTAGCACCATAATCAGGGGAAGATATTTTTTTTTAAATTGTGGCCAATACCTGCTTCAGGGATGACATTTCCTGTTAGCTGCAGTAGTAGCCTACTTTGCGTAACTGCTAATTAGCACCTCACCTAAACTAAGTCATAGTCATAATGAGCCCATGTTGGAATGCTAATACCGTAAACTAAGATGGTAAATCCCTTCTAAACATCAGTATGTTAACATTTCCATAAAGAGCCTGCTAGCCTATGAACGTTAGCATTAATCTTAAAGCTGTAGTACAGCCTCACATGCTGCTAGCATGGCTGTGTACTCAAACCAAAAGTACATCTTCTCAAATGTGATTTTCCCATTATTTGTTGATATTAGTTATTATTGTCTTCGAAGGCGATTAACTTACTTCTAATTAAAACTACAAGTTTTTGATTTTTGCTTGGACAAAACCAGTAAAATGTTTCATATTTTTATATGACACAGACCAAAATGATAGTCAAGAAAATTACTGTCCCACAATTCAATAACACTAAAACTTTAAATATAATTTCAGCCCTAATATAATGATTCTTATTTGCATTTGCTGAGAGAAGGATAATGTTCCAGCAGGAGACAGCTCCATGTTTTCTATTGGCCTGAGGCTGCGCATTAGCTAATGGAGAGATCCAACGGCTCCAACAACATGCATGATTACAATCTTGATTCATTACAAATCAAATGCAAAGCAGAGGATGCTCCCTTTAACAGAAGCCTACCACTCTTAATGGCACAGCATTTCCATTATCCTCCCACCCAAGTTTCTCTTACTGAGTATTCTGTAACGCATCTCTTTCAAACCATACATTTGATAACAGAGAGGACTATAAAACCAGTGCGAATGTCCCTGTTCCAGTGGATAATCTTGTTTAGTGGCGGGGGGGGCTCCTCTACTCCTCTGCAGAGGTGGTCTCACCAATTACATTATTAACACACATCCCCCTGTGACCTTCTATGAGTCACTCAGGAAATTAATTTAGCGTCTTCAGTGGGCAGGGAGTGAGGCGCAGGGCTGAAGCTGGTTGTTGCCTCCATGTTGGCTCAAACCAAACACAGCCACGCTTGAATGATAATCTACTAAAATCAATGATGTTGTGAGTCATTGCCTCATAGCGAAGGACAGACACTAGGAGGGTCATACTGTCTAAAGCCGAGGCACTGATGGCAATTTGTGTGAGCTTAGCAAGCAGGAAACACGTTAACCTCTTTGACTTCTAAAAATCTATCTGCTGTACAAAAGCTCCAAAATCCACTGCATCTAGCCATGGGGTTGAGAGGGTCCAAAGGGTTTAAACTCCAACATGTGAGCCGCAGGACATGAGGCTCCAGTAATTTCCCCTCCCGAAAAACAAAAAATCCCTCATAATCTACTTTTAGGAGTAAATCCCCTGCTGCTCTTCACACCCAAAACTAACAACTGTCCCCCGGCCACCCACTGAAACCAGAGGCTTTGATGGCATTTAAACTAATGCCAGGATGCTTTAGCACCCACAAACTCAACACCACCTACATCAACTTTCAGTTTCATAACTTGTGCATTGAAGCCAATTGTTAGAGTGGAGACACACCAAGAGAGAGAGAAAAAGAATTTACAGGCCTTGAGAACTTATTCAAGGACTTCCCTCAACCAGTATCCATACCAGCTGCACAGGAAAGGCGCCGATGCACTCAAAGCACGTGGAGCTCAGAGAGAAAATCCCACGCTCACTTAACACTGGCTGCGGTCCCAGTTTTCACTCACTCGTGTCAGTGAGAGAGGATTTGTCCAGATCTACTGGCTATAAACTGGCGACTTCACCCTCTGTAATGTCTTTCAATGTGGGTGAGCTTAGAAAAAAAAAGTAACCCTGTTACCCCGGTTAGCCCTGCGGCGCACTGGGGCACAAGCATGGAAGCGGGACGGGCAAGAGAAACTTCCTTTGGACCTCAACTCTAATCTGAAACCCGTCACAGACTGTAGGCGATGACATTCTCTCCATTAAAGCCCGGGTCATACGTTAAGGCAGACGGACGGACGTGTGGATAGAATTTCTCATGAGCACATAGACACCGATGCCAGCTGGCAGTAATCCCACTCAGCCCGCCACTCTGTAAGTCTCTCAGAGCGGAAGTGTGATGTATGACAGCGAATGCACAGATGTTGTCGCCGACCGGCTGCTGCTCGCCTTTAACCAACTTTGCATCAACGATGCTGGACAAAATAACGTGACAGAGTGGCAGGAGAGTCTGGTGTAGCTGTCTGCAGAGGCACTTTGGCTCTGTGCCACAGAGCAGGAGCGCCAGGACCTCAGCACGGCACAAAGGTCGACGTGTGGAGATGGAGGTTATGATACAGAGGGTGAGAGGTCAGGCACACAGGCGTCAACGTGCATGTGCAACAAGCACGCTGCCATGCAGCAATAGAGTTGGGTTAGGGTTTCTCAATTAAAGCTGCTATAAATTTCCAAAAAATGGTATTAGATTTCATAAGTGCTGTAGGAGATTAAAAAAAGTTTACCCCAACAATACGGTTGATTTTTACTGAAAGACCTCTGACAAACATGCTAAATGAAAGATTGATTTGAAAGTAATGGAAGGGAGGTGTCTCAGTGGCTCTCTACATGGAGCACTCAGTATTAAATTAGGAATACTTCAAATTCCTTTTGTGTTATGTGAGTCTTGTTTAAAATTTAATCTCAGTTGTTCATCTGAAAGTCTTGGAGTGCGTTTTTATCTCTGCCTTATGAAAATCCACCATCATTTTTATCGTCTTTTTCCTTTGTTTCTTTAGCGCCATGAGTCATGATTTCTTTCATTACCTCGTAGTCGCATCAAACAATGCACTGTTTGGTCAATTAAATGCCAGAAAACAGTGAAAACGCACATTTTTTCATGGTGATAATCTCCTAAAGATGAATGTGACATCCTCAAATTGACTGATTTGTCCAAAAAAACAATATAAAACCTTAAGATACTGAAATATGCAAATCCAGCTGTTTACAGTTGCAAAGCAGGAACTAGAAAATGTCGTGTTTGGCATCTTTGCGTGAAAAATTACATAAATGATTAACATTGATGCGCAACTTTTTGTTCAAACGATCGCAAACAAATGAGTGAACTGACCAGTCATCCTAGCGCCACATTAAATTCATCACTTATTGCGCAACAAGCACAGAGGAAGAAGAAAGATCAGTCCTACCACACAGCAATCTGTCGAAACAGAGAACATGTTTGTGAGTGTGCTGATTCATTATCATGCTGAATTAATTATGTACTGGGGGACGCTTCAGGGACTAATACTGCACAAGTAACACAATTTGTCTCAATAAACAGATGACTTCCTTTCAAACGGTATGAATTCCTGATAAATTGATGTGTTGTGCGTGACATCTGAGAAATCCTGCATTATTACAGTACGGTGTTCGGTAATAACTCAGTAATGACAGTCCAGCCCCGGCTGTTGCGTGAGAGGAGAGATTTTTGGGGAGCTAATATGGCTTTGAGATTTTTAACTACCGCTGGCGACCCGAGGAGAATCTGGGGCTCGGGGAGCTGAAGAGCCCCCACACTGATTGCTCGGGTTAATCTGCAGTTTTGGGAGGGGACCCCCTGCCGCGAGTGCATTTGTGCGAGAGTGTTGTTGCATGGGAGGTGGTCCGCACACCATGTCCTCCTTTATATCACACATCTGCTCAGCATCAGCACTATGTCAACATTTGATTCGATGAACACCGCTAGTAGAATCCGAGGGGCTTCCACCGCCATATGCTGGCGGGCCAAAGTAACCATAATCTGATGATTTGATCGGCCTGAGAAGGAATTAGATGGATGCTGTTTCTTCTGGCACTCGGGCAGGATGAGGGGCTTTCACAGACGGAGTGCAGTTCAAGAAGCTCCCTGTCCGGTCACTGCAACAGATCTCAGACGATCATCCAGGTTTTAGGCAGAGGCTGTAAAAGCATCTTTTATTCTCTCACGGGGCTAGAACATCTACAATTTAACAAAAAGAGGCTGAATGCACACCAAAACTGGCATGTATATGTACTTTTTTTTTTTTTTTTAACTCAGGTAAACCAACTAAAAATATTCCAGTGACTCCTCTCCCATAGTCTGTGGATGAGTTTGCCTTCGTGTTTTTTTGTTCTGGTCTTTCACGTTCAATGTAACGAATAATTGACAAAAGAAAGCAGTGTGGAGGCCGGTGACAGTGTTACAATGGCTACTTCCTAATATCTTTTACTGCAGTTTTTCAAACTCAAGAGACTGAAAGATGCACTTTGACGGATGTTTATGCGCCAACGTTCTCCATCTTGGTGTCATGTTCCATCACCGCCAATTGGAGCTGGGTAGATACCTGTGCTTTCATTTGATCCAGCAATGAATTCTGATTGTGACCATCGCCTTTGTAGTGCTCCGTTAATTCACCCAATCGATTAGTAAGTGCCTATATTATATCTCATCTAGATGTAGACTAACTGCTAGCCGTTTTGCTAAGAGCTAGATTATACTTCTGTTTTTACCAAGTGGGAGATGTCAGCAGGGTCTGAAATAACCACTGTCAAGGTAAACGTTATACTGGCTGAACATCAGTGAGCATCGTCATTGTGACAAACTCACATGGCTGCTAGCATGGCTGCAGACTCTCAATGTGTTCTACCCTTTCCCGACTTTAAATACTGTAAAATCGAAGCTTTGCCGTGTCAAACCTGCCTCTGGATCCCGGTCCCAACAAACAAATACCGAAGACATGGATGTGACACTCGATTTTGAAAGGCGACATATATTTGAGGGATTATTTCCTGACAGGCACGGCGGCTGCTTCCCGCGGGTGTCAGGTGATTGACGGGGAACAGAATGAATGTAACGCTCTATCTGATACAGACACTCACCTCCGTTATTGTGATGGATATCAAGCTCAGGAGCAATTTTGAAATCTGTACCGGCCGCTTTTCCTTCCCCACACAACAGCGAATGAGAGGAAATATGTTTTTGTGTCGCTGATGACGCTGACTAGAAGAGAAGACACTGGCAGGGAGAGGGTCAACCTGGACGACTGGCATTCCAGTGTGCCGCTCTGTGTCGGCCCCCAGGCTGCTTGGAGGTACAGGACGTCCCTCTGTTGGTTGTTAGCCTGCCTGCAAAATCACCCGACTCTGGTGGACCACCCTGATCCCACTCACAACGAGACCACAGCTAACTCTGATCGCAACAACAGAAAACCACCCACTAAGTTTAGAGAATAGGTTCACTCATGGTACTACGGCTCTACGTTGACTACGGTTCGAGATGGAGCTTGTTAAACATCATAATGTCCCATGGCTGTCTGCTGGATCAAAGACTCGCCATTCAAAGCAGCCTTGTCCTCGACAGAAGACAAAATATTCGCTTGATCGCAGAAAAAAAAGGGGGGGCAGGAAATGAAACGAAAAGTGCCAGGACGTGTTATTAAGGTGAGTACGAGCTGGGCGTTGGTGTGGTTCTCCATTTCTGTTGAGCCAGAAGCCAAGAAACACACGTCTGCTCTCTCTGAACACCCTCCTCCCCCACAATCCTTGTCTGTATGGTCAGCTGGCCCCTGTTTTCTCTCAACCCTCCTTCCACTGAAATTAGGCGTGGATTACTCGAAACACAGTACATCTCTGCTGCCCTTAATGTCAGTCTGTGTTCCTCCCCGACTCCAGCTCATTTAATTTGCTGTTCCCTTTGTCTCCCATCTGCTCTCCGTCTCGCACTTAAAGGGCTTCCCCTCTGGACAGCTCCGAGCAATAATTCCAGGCAAAGAGTACCTCTATTCACAACAGCAGAGACGTTGCCCGACTGAAACTGCTCCGATGTCTTGTCTGCCACACACACACACACACACACACACACACACACACACACACACACACTGCCATGGTGATGGGAACATGTCAGGAAGCCTCCCCAGTCTCTCCTCTAATCAGGTCCATATGTAGTCTTCTCTTTCAGCTCTTAAATAGTGCAGTTTGTTACAAGCTCCCGCTCAATCCCTGCACATCATCCGTGGCAGCACTGTCTGTGTTTGTGTATTTGTCTTGTTGCATGCGGTGTAATGCAGTGTATGTTTAATCTTCTAATGTTGCGCCACAAAACCCATAATCTTGGCAGTCAAAATGAATTTCTGTTCTTTCCAAATCTCCCCTTAAGCCTTTCAACAACATAGCCAGCCTGCCAGGGTCAACCAATGAGATTGTAAAGAGTACATTTTAGCACATTTTTTGGCGTCTGTGCAGACACACATAAGAGACACGTCTTGTCTAAACCGTTGCAGACATTATAGTTTCAGGCTACTGTGCTGCAGGAAATTTGGATGTGGTGAATTCAGTCCAGCTATGTGTCTATGTCTAACCCTAAAGGAGAAATTCTGCCGGCTGCAAAGTTAAAGTTAATAAAGCTTAAGAAATGCATCGAAAGGTATTCAAGCAGGATTTAACACCATAAATAGTTAGTGTTATTGGTAATGGTCTGTTATTATGTTGAAATTATATTTTTAGAGTTTGAAAAATAAATTTTTTTGCTTTTTTTTTTTGTTTACCAAATGTTAGATGAAACGTATGAATGTATGAATTTAACATGCGACTTCAAAAGTGCTCATCGACAAGCTTCAGCTAGCTTTTTGTTACTTTTGGACATTGCCCGGCTAGAAGTTTCGCCATTTTCCAGTCTATATGCTTACAGAAACTAACAGGCATCAGCTTGTAGTTTCATTGTTGGTGTTTAGACGAATAAGAAAATATTCTTCAGACTGGGAAACACGCTATTTTTCTATTTTTGCCAAATGTTTGATGAAAATAAACTGAAGCTTATGCTAGCTGCTGTGAGGTTAGCTTTGGGCAGAGACTACCAAAGCGGGGGAAATGTCTGTCAAAAGAGGCAGTCATAGTTTGTCACATGATCTCCTGCAAAGCTCCAAAATGTTGTTTTCCACACTGCAGTATGTGCGCAAATTTAACACACAAGATTAAAAAAAAAAATGCTAAAAACAAGCATTAGCAAGTGTTTCGTTACCTTTGGATGGAGCCAGGCTAGCAGTTTAGCACATACACATCAATCTGCCTGTTTAAAATTCTCTGTAAGAAAATGAATAACCATATTTCCAAAACTGTCTAACTATTTTATTAACTAGTGATGTCTGGCCAAGTGTGGAACTGATTTTTGGCTTCTTTTTTTATTGAACTCGCAAAAAAATGCACAGACTGTTTTTCAAACCACATTCTTTCCTTTTCCCCAGCTTTAGGACAAAGTTAATTTTGGAGGGAAAATGCTGGAAAATGTTGTAAAAGCAAGTATCACCAAAACACATAACTTCATACCTATTTTATTACACATGGAACAAAGTTTACTGAAAGTTTCTGTGACACCTCTGCCTTTCATTTTTGAAGATGACTGACGCAATTCATCATGGATTTGATTGATCCATAATAAAGCTAGGAAATATTCACGCTTGAGAGGAAGGGACTATTGATTTCAGCATTTTTATTTTTATTTTTTTTGCTTTAATGAAATTACTCAAAATCAAATCAAAATGGTCAAATCAAACTAAACGAGCAATCATTTTTGGTTGATTCCGCAGACGTGCAGCGTGTCTACAGATGCAAAAAGAGACCGCTGTCTGAGCTCTGCAGTCTCCCCATTCAGCACCAACCACTTACAATAAGCCCGCCAGCCTCCCAGGACGAAGTATAGCTAGAGAGCAGCCACAGTCGCCTCAAGTGACTGTCTGATGTCCTCCCACACACTCACCCTAGAGCCACAACAAAGAGCGTACCCTAATCACACCAACTTCCCCGTCTTACCAGCTAATCCCCCTCAGAACTATGGTACTAGACGCCAAGAAATCACACACACACAGTGTGTTGGTTCAGGTTTTTCCAAAAGCCACCTTAGCTTAGGTTTCATGCCTGCTGGGGTGAATGTGATATGAAATAACTGCAAACAGTCAGATGTCCATTAAGTTTGAGGAGATGATTGCAAAAAAGGCAGGGGGGAAGAAAGGCACCGGTTTTCTTTCTAAGGGAGATATCTGAAAACCAATCAGAGAGCCAAGGTGTGCATTTCTGCTGCGTGTGCACCATTAATAGGACGCTGAAGACAAAACAGCCGTGCCTCACTCGGATGCGATTTGTTATTTTAGCACACACTCACACATTCAGTCCAAAGGGAGTAGAAGAATTGAAGGAAAAAGACTTTCCCATTCAACTTTTCCCACACTCAGACAGAAAGAGGAGCGCTGACTGATGCGGTGGGGTTATCACAGACGGCACTTACACAGGAAATATGGACGAGGAAACCTCGCAGGACCGCATAAACAAACATTTTGGCACTTTTTTGTGGCGTCAAGCACAAGACATGTTTTGTTTGGGAGCCTGAGTCGTCGCAGAGGTTTTTATTCAGGCGGAAGGAATTTTTAAAAGGTGAATTCTATTAATTCCAGCGCTTTAATACCCCAACCTCCCAAAACAGCCATTTACTCAGCCTATATTAATCCCCCGACTGAAGCATCACAAAGCTGCTATAAAGAAGAGAAAATACAAGGAGGCCAAGTGTTAAAATTCATGGCCTCCATCCAGCCGTTCAGTGAGCTGCTTCCCAGCCAATTTCTGCTTCTGTGTTCTTTCCACTTCTCCATCCAGCTATACAATGATGCTAAAAACAGACTCATGACTAATGAAAACACTTCAGATTTTTTTTTTTTTTCAAGCCTGTTGCTCATTTTCATCCATTTTGAGGCCAGGCCCTGTCTGCTCCGTGGAGTGTAAACGGAGCGGAGAAGCGCCAACTCTGTTTAGCGAGCGCAGTAAACATGCACTAATGAATCCCAGGCTATAAATGAGACCCACAAGTAGTTTGCTTCAACGTGGAGCTAAGTTTAGCCGAGAAATATGCACGGGTCAGCCTCCCCTTGTTCCTGCACCACCATTATTCCAGGAAATGATGTACCCTACTGAAGTGATCTGACATGCCTCAGACTTATTCTATATTTGCCTGGACAGGACTTCTCTACGTCTGCACAAGGAGCATGCCTCTAAAAAGCATCTGGGGTCGCTGCTTAGCTCAGTTGGTAGAGCAGGTGTCCCATGTACAGAGGCTTTGTCCTCGCTGCAGATGCCCCAGGTTTGAGCCCCAGCTTTGGACCTTTTGCTGCATGTCACTCCCCCTCTCTCTCATCCTGTTTCCTGTCATATCATATTTCCTGTACTATCAATTAAAAAACAAATACTTAAAAAAAACAAAAACAAAAAAAACTGAAAGCATCTGCGTAAACCTGCCTTGTTATATTTTTTGGCCACTAGGTGGCAACACAGCGAGCTGTAAAAACAACATTGACATACTTCCACCTTACAAAGCTGCCAACAATGTTTGCAAATGGTGGCTTATTTACACATCCAGAAGACAAGCGGCCACATTAGCATCGGTTTGAGAAATTAAGCCCAATATTCAGTCTCCTTTTAGCTCTGTGATACCCTTATTTAGCTGAAATCTTTCCTTTTAGCTACTTAGCTAATGGGTGAACAAGCTCGACCTTGCATATTTTTCAATTCTTTTTGGGAGGCTCCTGGAGACTCGGATTAAGCCAGACAAGATGTATGGAGCCATTTAAGGTTTTCTTTTGTCATTTTAAAACAAGTCTCCAGCTTCTTCAGTTGTTCAGAGGGAACGCGGCAATGCTATTTGAAGCACCACCTCCTAACAGAGATACGGGGCTCTCCCGCTGCTAAATGCTCCATTATGGTCACAAGCTAGACACAAGATAAATCATCGTTTTCACTGTGAATAGATGCCAGCTGCATCTGGAGAAATCTTTCGTGAAAGCGGTGAACCAAAACAGTGACAATATGGACCGTAAAAGCAAAATAATGAGTTTAAAGATGCTAAAATGCTCCTTAAAGCTAAGAGGAACTGCAGAATTGCCTTTTATCTGCCACTAAACACTCTCTCTTTAACATTACAGGTAGTCATTTACTTCATTGTTGATAAAATATAGAGTTTATAGCAGCTTTATTGCACTGCTCCTTCCTCAGTTTGGGGCCCTGAGTAATCAATAACTCTGATTGCCATAATGCAGCTCCTCTCACACTGTTTCAGCTCAGTGAGAGGTGGCTTGTGGGAGTCTTAACTGTTCATACACCATCTATTAATCCTAAAGAGTATCATGACATCTGTTGGCTCCGTTCTCTGTTGTTCTGAGACTCGTCCGCTGGTGCAGAGCAAATTATAGCCCCAACTTTGAACGTATGTTGTACAGTTTGCACGCATGCTGCACATGCAGGCATGAGAGCATTGGCCCTAATGTGCTAATGCATGAGGATGACTTGGGTAATGCGTTCGTTGGCATGCAAGAGAACATCCCAGAGCTATGAAGCGCAGCTTGTCACTGGATGGATCCACAGCCACTGCGATGGAAGGTCCCAAGGAATGGTTTAGTCTATATTCCTGTGATTGTTGATGTCCTAATCAAGATGTTCTCTAAGTCCTTTACTATTGGGTGTCTGCAGATATCAAGTCAGATCTTAAACGTTCTTATATTTCCATTTATTTTGAGAAAAATATATTGGACACATAGAAATAACATGTAAACTACCTAATCACCTTATTTGTATTAAGATACATGATCCAAATAAAAAAGGTGCTTTATTTAAACCATAATGTGATCAACTTAAATGATGTGAGCGAAAATGTAACGGGAGAATTTAACACAATCCACTTGAAAGAAGACTTATCACTCTTGATGAAGGTGTAAGTGTCAAATTTAGCACCTAGTGTCTGTGTGTGACACCAGCGTATCGAGGTGTGCACGCCAACAATGTTAAGTGGCGCGTGTGAGGCAGCGACAGCGTCAGCGAGCGAACGAGCGATCTTAATTGCTTTAACATTTATGGTAAGTTATTTTGGTGCACAGTGCTGCACGTATATCTCTGAGTCTGCGTTGTGCGTTTCCAGTCTGATCACATCGCAGACAGCAATGCCTCTGCTGCTCGCTGACATCCTGTCATATGATTCAGAGACCGGTATCTCTTGGACCGGCCTCGCGTATGGTGGAGCATGTGATTATCTCATTTTTGAGGTGACATTTATGGCTGCAGTGAGTCCGCATGGTTTGAGTTACAAAGACAGTCAAAAACCAGACCACAGTGACACATTCAAGCCTCTGCTCTGAAACACAATAGGTCTGTGGATATAACCGAAGTCTTCCTTCTGGATGACAATACATATCCAAATATAGCTCAAATTATCTGTAAATGCAATGAATAGTTTATTTTTTTATAGAAAAAAAAAAACATTTCTGAATCTCTCTTTAGAGTCTTTAAGGAACAAGCTCCTTGTTTTCACATGGCTGGTTGGAGAGCAACATCCAAATAATGATGAATTTTGCCATAACGAGTGTGATTTGCGACCCAACGAATAACCAATAACTACACACATCGTGAAAATAATGATGTTTTTCAATCATCATATCACAAAGACCTAAAAACACGCAACAAAATAAAAGTGAGATGTTGTTCACGCACAGTTGACTTCTGATGAAGTGTCCACAATCAGGGGGGTTCTCCCTCCTGGGATCATGAATATGCTCAGACAAGTTCAAGGTAATCTGTAAACAATTTCATTTGGACTTCTCCTGTGTGCAATTTCTGCCCAAGAAGGTAGGAGAGGAAATTTCAGACTGTCATCAAAAGCCTCAGAGCTCATCCTCTGGGACCATGAATATGATGTATATCCTGCATATATAATGAAAATGTATATATCAGTGTAAGGGAATGAAGAGTCGAGATCCTTGAGAGATTTGAGTTTTTTTCAGGGCCAATACCAATTTTTAGTAATCAGTAAGACCGAAAATGAATATTTGGAACCAATATACATTTGCATTAAAAAATTAAATCATTCGTTTTAAAATATAGACTAGCCAGTGACAGAATATAACTAACTACAATTCACTTGAGTACTGTACTAAAGTACTAAAATACTTTACTTAAGTATTTCCATTTCTTGCTTCTTCATATGTAATTTCCACCACATTTCTTTGATACAACTAGTTACGAGTTACTTTACAGATTCAGATTACGCAGTGTTGATAGGCTGTTACTCATCAGATAGTGTAGAGGAAGAGAAAGAATGTTACATCAGGGCAAAAGTATAGCAGTTTTGAACAGACTTATTCTATAAGCAATCAGACATGCAAAAAAACAGCAATACGGATAATCTGAAAAATGCTGAATACCAGCCAGGCCGATAATCGCTCTATCCCTAATGAAGAGTATGATTAGTGAAGGTTGTGCCTACTTAAGGAGCAGGCTCTGCTACTACACCATAGCCTCTGTACACACAAGTGTAAATTAAGATCACTGAAATAGGTCAAACTTGCTCATTCCCACTTCCATTCATATTCAGGGCAAAGTGTGCTGGTTCACATTCACACATGAATATACGTGGAGGGGGTCGTGGACATCCAGATGAGGGACTCTCTCTCCTGGCTCGGCTAATCGCTCACAGTTTAACTGACAAACTCTTATCTGACTATAACCATTTGTTTACACGACACTGGCTTGAAGGCCTTCAGCCCACAAGGCGGTTTGGATTATCTGCTCAGAAGTGTACTGCGTGTGTGTTTTGGCACTATCATAAAATAACTGATCTGAGACCCGGAGCTGCGACGGCAGCCACCATGAGAGGGAGAGTAATCCGGGCTGGACATGCAGCTGCACGGGTTCACTTCATGCAGCTTCATCAGTAAATCACACAGTCGAGTCTGTGGCATGAAATACTCTCACTTCAGTTTGTTAGCTTCTATTACTATTAAGTAATTATGCTCCAATGTGACTTTATTATACACTATATTTAGTGAGCTTCTAATATGCAAGTCAAAGATTTACTCCCATATGATTATTAAAGGCACTTCCTCCTTCTTTCCTTTCTTAGTTGTTTTTTTTTGCTTCAACTATAATAATCCATATCACAGCACATTACTAAATTTTGCACAATTTGCACCATTTATAAGAAGCACGTGACCTTGTCATAATTTATAGTGGATTAAAGGAGCACTATGTAGAACCTTAAACTCTTTTTTTGATTTACAATGTTAATAAGGTAATAATACAAACTCACCTTTGTCCACAACTGAGTAAACAAGCTGTTCTCAGAGGAAAATAATGTCAACACTGTTTGAAGCTAGAGAGGTGGCAGGGTCCGCCACATATGAACAAAGTGAATGGAATTGTGTTGTCCTTTAAGGTTGGTTTGTTTATTCGGTCATGAAAACAGAGAGTTTGTTTATTTAGTTTGTCCAGAGCATAACGAGTCCAACGCTGGAAACTACATAGTGCACCTTTAAAGGACCATTTTTTTTCTTTATTTGCTATATTTTTGTTGCGGGATGTAGATCCTGCCATAAGTCTGTCCTCCACATGGAAGGCTGCCAGCCAGATATCTTATCAATTTCCACCAGTTTACAGGCTCCCAACAGGCGCAGAGATACCCAGAGCAACTTCAAAGACATCAAAGACATCAGACAGACGGACAGAAAGGTGCATGCATGATAAATCTGCAGGCTTGTTTTTTATTTTTACACCATGACTTCAGCGTCTCAAAACATGTTTCTGTGCAGGAACAGACAGACTCTTTCTCACCAAGTCGCGCTGTGTTATTATTATTATTATTATTATTTCTCAGAATTGCTCCTTTAATGTCAGGTTTTTAAATCATGACAACCCACTCTGGTTGTTTTTTTTCCCATTTAGATCTGCAAATAAATAGGCTACATAATGCAAATAAGAGAAAAACTACACACAACATCCTGGTTCTGGAAAACCTCCGTGTCCCCCTCTGACTCAGACTCACACATCCATCTATACATCCCCTGCACACGGGCTGAGAGAGGAAACCAGTGTGGGGAGAAGGAAAAACAAGCCTTACCGTGATTGTCTTCATCCATATCGGCCGAAGCAGTGGCAGGGCAGCCCCGCACAAGACGTGAGAGACTGAAACCTCCCGGAAATATGTCTTTTTTTCCCCCTGACTGATTCTCAGCGTGATTGTGTTTGCTTTTTTCCCCCACGCTGACAGTCAGTCGAAGCCGGTGTGTGACAGAAAGATGGGTGAAGATGTCAGCGGTGAAATGAATGGAGAAAAAAAAAAGAAAGGGAAAATACGTCTGGGTGTAGATTAAACAGAGGTCTCCGTAAAAGAAATATAGGAGGGGATATTTCAGAGGTGTCTGACCGCGATGTGAGAGACTGGCCGCTGCGCTTCTCCCTCCTGCTCCATCCTCAGCTGCTCCGTCTGCATTCACATTAGCTACACTGCAACCGCGGCGACGTCATCAAGCCCCGCCCCTGCTAACAACCCCCCCCCCCCCCCCCCCCCCCCCCACACACACACACACACACACGCATACTAAAAGTAGTTGAATGTATTCAATCTAAAAATACTGTAATGAGCCTATATAATATACCAGCCATGTTTGAGTTGTGTAAAATGTGAATTCCAGCCTGCCCGCATGTTTGGAAAAAGCTTACACAGCCTTCTTGCGCTCCTACATCTGGTAAGACATGATAAACTACCCTCTAATGGCCCACTGTGCAAGAGGGTGCCCTTCCACTGAGAGTGAACATGATGAAGTGTCCTCCAGGAGACCCTTTCAGCAGAGAAAGTGCCGTCTAGAGTGTCCTCAAGGTGATAACGAGCCCTTGAAGGTGCGCATCAAGTGGAGAAAACCCAGTGCAGTGCCCTCTAGTGTGTACTTCCAGCAGAGAAAGAGGAGATTGCGTCGTATCATATCATATTGCACCTCATCGTATCGCATCGCATCGCATCGCATCGCATCGCATCGCATCGTATCGTATCGTATCGCATCGCATCGCATCGTATCGCATCGCATCGCATCGTATCATGTCGTATCATATTGTACATACATATTATGTATATATTTATATTCTTGCCTCTTTTTGTTGTTTATTTTTTTAATATCATTGTGACTTTCATCATGACTTTCATGACTTTTATCTTGAAGGAACAAACATGAAATAACTTCAGGAAATTCAGTGTCTTGAGGGTCACATCTAGATTTCATCATTGGTTACTGTGTTCAGTTACAAGAGACTGCAGTAGGGCATGTTGCAAGCAAACATGTAACAATAAAAGACCAGATTTACCATGATCTAATTGACTTATTTGGAAATTGGACACTAAGAGGAATGAGCAGTTTTATCACCCTGTCCATTTTCAATTTGATTCAGCAAACTGGGTTAAACCGGGGATTGATTTACGGCTTGTCTGACCATTCATGTGGCTTCTGTGGCATTGTTGCCTTCAATGGGCTGAACTTCTGACCCTCCATGGTGCAGTGAGCCGTAGCCACCAGTCTGTGAAGTCTCCATTTCAGCATTCATGCAGATAAGACATCAATGAATGTAAAAACACCTTTTGCATGTCAATTTGAATCACACACAGTATAAGATGAGTAACCCTTTGACTGTAAGGACTCCTAACATTACATTTACGTAGTCTTCCTTAAGTTCAGTTAGGGTTCAAACCACCTAACCAATAATGTGAAGGTAAAGTGATAAGCGGGAAACATCCCCTGGTTTTATTGCAGTTCTGACTGAGCTGTTTCACCTCGTAAGGCTACTCGATCCACGCATGCACATTCAAATCATAATATATTATTAAGAATGATCTCTTTACATGGTGTCTGTTTAACATTACCAGTTTACTTAAAATTATTTACTTCATTTAATATTCGCACATTTAATCAGCTGATTTTAGGAAGAACTTTATTTAAATAAACAAAAGAAAAAAACAATTAGTTTAATCCTGAAAATCTAAAGGAACTTCCCTTAATCTGACCTCACAGATCCACTCTACTTTCCTTACTGACGTAGGCTTGACGCCACCTTTAAAGGCTCGCGGCCGAACAGAATCCGGCTCGGGTATTTCCTGTCTCTGCCCGTGTGAGCTCACCACTGACGGAGGCTTTTCCAGGGAAGATCCCAACCACGCCAGCGGTGATGTGCTGCAGGGAGGAATATGAAGGCAGGACTCAGCATGTGGTCCCGTGTTCAGGAAGGGAGTTGGTGCTGTGGACTCATTGTGCAGCACTACAGAGGGACAATGGTAGAAAGTCACAGGAAGGGAAGTGATGTGATTAGCCTGCCCTCCTTCACCCTTACTATGTTATGAAACCTGATCCGACTTGTGTCACTTCACTGCCAGTGATGAAATGTAACTAATTGTATTTTCTATCAGTACAATTTTGACGTACCTGTACTTTACTTGTGTATTTCTATGTACATACATATCAATCTGCTAGACCAGAAGCATGAATACCCAGTCCAATTGAGTGTATCTATGAGTGTGTTGGATTTTCCTTCTGCGGCACGGTCTCACACACCTCTCAACCTGCTGGCAGTGCGGCCACACTCACATAACCGATGCATGTGTCCATTGTTTCAAACACCAGGAGTGACCTCACTGTTACTGGAACCAGTATGGCACAGACTAAATTTACACACATTTCCAATCCATGCAACTTTGCTCATGATGTAATACACTTGAAAATACGCATAACTCATAAAGGTGTAGTGTTGGTTGTTAAGGTGGAATAGGATTTTCCACATGTGGAAACAAAATATGCATCTTCACATGTGACCATTTCTATATTTGAATTACAAGAAATTAACACTTCCACATGTGAATTATGAATATTATTATGTTATTGGCTTTTTTCAACATGTGGAAATCAAGAGACTAAACATAACAGATTACTGCATGAGTTATGTTTATCAGAGCATACCGTATTAACACTGTAATATGTTCACCTCATCAGCCTTTAATGGTCAATTGATCAAATGGCCAGTGCTCAAAGAGCGGACATGGTTTAATTACCTTTAAATATCACTTAGTTCAGGCTCAAAAAGCGTCTCATGAGCTGATCACATGACACCGATACAAACTCTGCTCTCTCTGAGAATATATGTTTCCTTCGTTAACGTTCTGCTCCAAAAATAGAAAATGAATGGTCTCACATGTTTTCCCCTCATTAGCTGTGGGCATAAACAATACTGACATCACAGCATTTCTAGTTCGAATTAATTTATGGTCTGTTCCCATCAATTCTTCCTCATACACCCTCAGAGGCCCGCTCGCAGCCAGGGACCACGCGGAATGGGTTTCACATGACGTCTTCATCACCATCTCTCTTCTTCTGTATCTCCCTAACAAGCACACAGCAAGTTGAGAGGGAGGTGAATGCCGTCAGTTTTGGGAATAATCCTGTGTTAAGTGCTGATGTCCGGACCAGAACAGGAAACGGCTCTATTTCCAGCTTCAGCAGAACCAAGAGGGTGGAGTCCAGCAAGAGCTCTCTCCATCCCACACTTTAATTATTTCCATCTAATCAATGAAACCCTGGATTTAATGTATCTGCTGTTAATAATCAGCACAGTCTTTACTGGGATTAGGAACAGTTGGAAATGAAGCGCTTGGCTTCCCGATGAACCGAGACAGCAAAGACAGCGTCAAATGAGGCTATCTCATCTCTTACATCAAGTGGATTGAAAATAGAAACATAAGCAACAAGAGTCAGGCTTCTATGATTAATTTTTGACCCGTAAACTTGGCCCCTGTCTGACATCATTTCCCCCATCTTATTTTTCCCCATTTACAAGCCAGCAGAAAAGAAAAAAAAAAAATGTTGCATGGATGCGCTTTGTATTTCACTGGAAGCGGGTTCCTACAAGGCAGCATATGTCAACCACATTCAAACATCTCATGTGCAAGACCAGGGAGTGGATGGAAGGACCTCAAGCTCCTGTAAATGGTCATAGACAACCATCTGCACACTGATTACAGCACATATACACCCAGTATGTCTGCACGAGAGAGTAAGGGTAAGGCTGACACATGAACTGGGTGATATGTGCTCAGCTAAGTGGATGATATGGCTAAGATAGGGTTTTACTAATTTGCATTTGGGCCATTCTGTTCAGAAACTTGCTTGAGTTTAGAAAAAACAGACGTGATGTACTTTGAACTTGCTTGTTAGTTGGTATGGTTGTTGTTTCCCCGCAAGTCACCAAAGTGGCCAGTACTCATACAATTCAGTGTTAACTTCCCCTCAAGCGTCAGTAGCCTCCGTGGACCAGTATGCAATGCAGCCACAATGTACTTTATGAGAATGTGAAGACGTATAGTAAATTCATGTGGTGTCAAACTAATTGGAAAAATGTGCCCCTAGCAGGGAAAATTCATGTGAACGTCCCTTGTGACGATAACACAAAAGAAAACGTAAATTTCGGGACACGACTTACGGACTTTGACTTCATGTGTGCGGAAACATGACAGATGACACAAACTTTTTGGCTGACAATCTGAAACTTTTCATCCATTCATTCATTCAAGTGTGGCACATCAGTCATTTTCTTGCATCTAGGAGTACGGTATCAGGTTGTAACCTTCAATTGCTTTCCGTGTACTGTGCTCTTGTAAAGTCTTGTAAAGGACAGTTTTAGCAGTTTTTAAGACAAGCAGCAACAAGTCTCAAAATACAACATCACTTTCTTTTCTTACACATTTTGATTGGAGTGTCTGTGTTATATTCATGATATGACAAACACACACAGGTCAACAATGAAATGGGACCATAAGGAGCAACACAGATACCACATAATTCCAGCGGCGTTACACTATCATTTTGTATAATTTACAGTCTCCATCCTGTTCATTTCCATAGAACAAGGCGCGTTGCAGAGATGACACATGTAGCTGTCTAGAGTCTCACTTCATCTCCTACCAGGAAAAACATTTAGCTGTTATCACTCAGCATTATACCCCAAGGCCTGAGTGTGCAACAAGTTCTACTCTCTGGTGGTTAATGGGAGGTTCTCTGGGAAATGTGTAAGACCACAGACCCCGAGGGGGAGCGGGTACACCGAAATAGTAAATTACAACAATTCATCAAAACTGGAATCTCACAAGACAGAACAAACACTAGCGCACGGAGACATACAGGTGCATGCTCTCTGGCTGAGAAACACACTTTAAAACCCCACAGAGGTGATTATCTGTGTGGACAATTTCTGCACAGCACCTCAACGGTGAAACAAGCTCATCCAAAAATGTCATGGTCTGAACTCTTGTTGCACTCATCAAGGAAAGGAAGTAGTGGATTCACCCAGTGCATCTCTTGGCTGCAGTAGCACAGCAGCGTTGTAAGCGAGTACCCTGCTTCATGACCCATGTTGTTATAATGAGGTAAATGTTGAGCTGTGGAGCTTCAGAGCTTCACTCCTCTGTATTAAAATAATCATTTTTTGATTGAGACAGGCCGATTAATCAGTTTCTACTCATTCCTCTAATATGTCTGTTCGGCACGCAGTGAAATATTGGTACAAGTCGAAGCAATAAAATGATGCACTGCATTCATCTTGACTGCCCTCAGCAATTAGCCTGAGTCAGCTACACTTGATTCGTCACCTCTCATCTTTCACTGAGGTACACTGCTAGTGTTTCAGAGTTCTTTTGAAAACATAAACCCAGAAAACCCAGACTCAGGAGATGCTCATGTGCGCTGCGTTTCTGAGGAATTCCTGATTCTTGTGGAAAACTGTCCGCCATAGTCCCACACACATTCCTGCTAATGCAAACACACAAAGCAATGTGACCACACTTCCTTTCTCACAATGGCTGAGAGAGTGAAGCGGGCGAAGAACGGAAGAGAAATCGCAGAAAGAGAAACACAGGGAGAGTGGGAGGACAAAGGAAACTGCAAAGATGGGACATCTCCCCAACTGAAGGGGCAACATGCTGGAAACTTCCCCTCACTTCCACATCACAGCAGCATGTGACTCATCCAACAGCTCTGATTGCACAACTGAGTCACGGCTGATTATTAGATTGTCATCAGGAAAAAAAAAAGATGGGACTGGACACTAAACACAGAAGTCCCCTCTCATCCTGATGACTAAAGCTGTGCGTATGCTGCATGTCACTGTAAGTGCAGCGCAAGGACTTCAAAACAGTGCTTTATATATACGGAGCTGAGAGTTCGCTGCCACTGGCTAGTAAACAAGCTGCATGGAGCTGCCTGAAACTTGCCTGAACTGAACCACTCATACTTTCAGCTCAACATGCAATCCAAATGAGCATCTAGAGGCAGGTTACAGCTTTCTACTGATCAAAAGGAATTAAAGGCACAGTATGTAACTTTTGCTGTGAGGGGTCTCTGAATCAGAACAAACAACACATGCTTATACGTAAAAGGAGTGAAAAGGTTGACTGCCAGCAAATCCCCAAATAACATATATTACGGTTCCCAAAAACAACACAACCGTTGCAGCACATCAGCGACCTGTCATATGGTCACAGTTTTGTGAGGCCCTAAAACTATTTGGCTAGGTTCAGGAAAACACTGAGGTTTGAGGTTTGCCTTGAAATTTCTACGTTAATTCAGCAAATTCCGTTACAAACGTAACTGCGGAAATGTAACTCGATGTAATGCAATGACAGCAGACTCCTGTATAAAAGTCCTGTGCTTGTTTCACCCCAACGGATGGCAAAATGATGTTTTTCAGTGCAGCTGTGACATTAAAAAAAAAAAAAAAAAACACTGTTATGAAACTCTGTTATCAGATCAGATATGCACATTTGCTGTGCCCTAAGCAGACTCGCTTCGGCAGATGATTTCTGTGAAAAAACAATGAGATTCCACGGTCCGGTCTGAATGACTCATAGCATCGCTAGTTATCTACAGGATCTTATTACGGCGGCATATAGGCCTATTATTGATCATATGGGAACTGGAGATAGCAGCAGCACAAATGCCAACGCCTCAGCTGGGTTCAGCCATCTGCTTTATGAACTCTGTTCAGCTGAAGTGATGAAATCCAGGGAATAGCCTGTGAATACTCTCACCCTTTAGCTTTCACTCCATTTAAAAATGTTGACTCGCTCGGCGTTATGTGATTGCAGAAGTCCCGCGCTGCTACCATTACCGAGCACATTCTGGCATTTAAGCGTTGATTGCCTGCAGACTGTCAATCTGACTCCTATGCAAATGCGAGCACCATGACAGGGGTCATTAAATCTTGGTGATTATTTAGAGAGCTAACGGTTGAGCATAATGATCCGATGAAATGACTCTGAACTGCAGTTTAAAAAGGGAGATGCATATGGTCTGAGGGCGACAGGAGAGCAGGAGCAGAGCTGAGCGTGACAGCGCGCAGCAAACTCTCACCACCAAAGTTTTCTTTAATGGTCTTCTGGCTCGTTAAAACCTCTTTCCCTCCAATTCTGATGTGCGGCTCTCGCACCGATCCATCTTTCGAAACACAGAGCTGACAGAGCCCCGACATTTCTCCTCAAATTAAGGGTATTAAAGGCACAACAGTTCTTTACAAGTTCAACATAAAAAAAGCCACAACTGTATTCCTCAAGGAGACGTGCTCATTTTCAGATTAATGATTTCATTTTGGGTAAATAGCAGAATAGCTCTGTATTCCCCCTCTGTCTGAAACACACTGTTTTAGCTCCTGTCTCTTTAAGGTCCTCCATCCTAAATACCCAGTCTGCTCTGATTGGTCAGCTCACACACGCCTGACACAGCACTGGTAGCAGCATCAGAGCAGCTGTGCTAAATTAAGTTTAGATTAATAAACATGCTGCTGGAATACACAATGCGAATGTGTGCCATGATGACATAGATCAAAATGAACCTAAAACTAGCGAGCGACCCTTAGCTTAGCTTAACATAGGGACTGGAAACAAGGGTAAACAGCTAGCCAGACTCCAGCACTGAAAGCTGGAATATAATGACAGCAAATGCCAAACACAGACATGCTGCACTATAAAGAACCAGACAAAATGCGATCCTAACCGCTGCAGCGATATGTTGTGTAACTACAGTGGATCAAGTGCTGATAAATGCTGCTAATTAGCAGTCTATTGTGTACATTGTATTTGAAAATTCCAGTGTCTCTAAAACGTATTCAGAATGTACCAAATTCAGATTTTTCCGTTCGCAAGATATATGAAAACTGCCTCGGAGCAGATTTTTCTTCTTAATGTCTTTTCCCAGTTTTGACATCCCGGTGTCCCACAGCGAGACTCCGCTGTGTTTTACAGCCTCCCTGATGTGCAGCGACAGGCCCGTTTATCCTTCATTAATCTCTCTCCCCTGCTTTTTACTCCCCCTACTTAATGCTGACGTTTATCCTATTAATGTGTTGTTTGATGGGAAAATCCCCCAATAACATAATCCAGCGTCAAGGTTACTAATGTGTGCATCTCCACTGAGTGCATATGTGTGTGTGTGTGTGTGTGTGTGTGTGTGTGTGTGTGTGTGTGTGTGTGTGTCTCTGTGAGCAGAGTTGAGGCTTGACTCCCTGGTTTGGGCAGTGTCATTAACTGTAAAATTGTAAAATGCTGCCCCCCTATGTTCACATTCAAAACTGTGTTTTTATATAACAAATGAGAGGAAGAAGTAACCATGTACTGTATATCAATGGTAGAAGTATTCAGATAGTAAAATGTGCAAATGTCTGACTACTAAATCTAACATTTTAATTTTAACTGCTTAAAATTGCAAAGCTCAATTAATGTGACCGAAAGCCACATTTGTTTGTATTTAAATGCAATTAAATGGAGCCAATAGAATCAGTGCTTGATTGTTGATTTGTTGTTAACACTTCACACATCCATTCTTCAAATAAGTGCCGGTTTCATTAAGCAGTGCTGGAATAATAAATGAAAACTGAATAACAAAACAATCTTCAGTAGCTCTCTGATGGAAAACTGCTAAAAATGAATGCCACCTCAAACAACTACAACCGTGAAATTCTACTTTTCACCTAAATACTAGAGTAATAATAATCTACTAGTATAATATCTGGGCTAATGATCAAAGATAAGACTGAATGCATTTGAAATATTTTTGAATTGATGTATTGTAGTTTTTAATAGAAGCCCATTTCTGCCATTTAAAGTAAAGATGAAAACTAAGTTTGATGAATAAAATATTCCCATGCAAAGTCCTAATTTTGAGATAAAGTGAAAAATTAAGACATAAAAAATCACTTCTTATGACCCACTTTTATAGGCTTGCTTTTATGTGAAGCACCCTTTTCTAACTGAATGCTCATCTTTCCTTCCTTCATTCCTTATACTGCGCTCATTCTAATTATTTGTTCAGTTCCTGCTTTCTGATGTATTTTTTTCTTATCATTCATCACTGCTTTTATTTGTAATCTTCAGTCTGTTTATTTTTGTTCTTTATTCTGTATGCTGCCTCTAATCTTGTTATCTTTTCCTTGCTCCTTTGATGGGATGTCATCTTCTTATCATCCTTTATTGATTCTACTCTATTACTTTTTCTCTCTCTTTCTTTTCCCATGATTTTGCCTGTTTTATCGCATGTATTTCTTTTGACTTGTGATGACTTTTGTGTTTTTAAATTTTCTTGTTTTAACTCATCTTAGACTAGACTTCCTTGGGTTTGGCTTGACTGTTGCGGGTTTATTCTAACATTGTCTTCGTGAGTATCCCGCTTTTGCTTAATTGTCAAAGTACTTTCTAGGCTCTTTTTTTAAAGGTGCTGTATAAATAAAGTTTATTATTATCATTATTTCATCTCATCCCATCTCATCTCCAGTAATAATGAGATAAAACGTCAAAATTATTATAACGTTATTATGTAAAAAACAAAAAAAACAAAACAACAATTATCTCATAACATCGATTTTCTGTGACCTAGATTACCATGTGATTTTTTTTTATCATTTTTTTTTTTTCCAAATAGGACTCTCTTCTGTGAAGGTGTCGTGTTCCGGTGTGACCAGTAGGCGGCGGTGTTTCAGCGCCCCGCTCTGACCGGATGTGTGCAGGGCTCTCTGCGCCGCAGCCTCCAAACTGTGGGCGTATTTTTCCCTCTTGACTCCAGAGTTTTTTTTTTTTTCTTCCCTGGGTGTTGCCTGCCTGGATTACAACTTTGGAGTTTCACCGGGTGTTGCCGAGAACGACAGAGACAAGCCGGGGAATTTCTTTAACTACAACGTTTTTTTCCCTTTACTTTTCGGAGCACATTCTTGGACCCCCGCACTTTGGTTACGTTGGACTTTTCTAGCGACACCGGACCGGTTTACTTTAGCCGCCGTTAGCTAGCTAAGCTAACCGAGCTCGAGCTGCTGTAACGTTGACTGGGGTTTGCTAGCGACAGAGCCGTCCGATGCAGGCCATTAAGTGTGTGGTGGTGGGGGACGGGTGAGTTCAACTGTCCCTTTATCCTCACTTTGAACTGTAAAACTGACTGCAGTGGTCACACGGATAGTCGTAGTCTCTGACCCAGTTACCAACAGTTGGCTAGCGGCTAACCAGCCCTCAGATAACATGCCAACTTGAGCGACAGCTGTTGTTGTGCTCGGCGGTCCAGCTGGGTCAGACAGATTTATCTATCGACATGCTCTCGTTAGGTGTGACTGCCTCGATGGGTCACAGCAAGTCGTTTATTAGACATGACGAAGGCTGCCATGTCGACAGCTAAGCTAGCCACTCGCCCTAAATGAAACTTTTTGGATTTCTCGCCTGTGAATTGATTTCGTCATTAACCATACATATATTTGAGGCTTTGGAAAATCATATACTTTTATAATCTTTCATTGTGTGGAATTCACACGCAAGAAATATAGAAAAAAACTAGATGTTGACTTATTCTGTCCTATATTTATCCTCTGTGAGCCAAAGACTACAAGTCATTTTGGGGATGATATTAAATAGGTCATGACATTTATAGCCAGCGAGTGTTTGGTATTTCTGCTCAGAACACCTCTCAAAAATAAACTTGTAATTCAAAGAGAGGGACTGAACAATGGCAAAAGTTGTGTTGATGCAGAGTCTCACCATTTTTTTTTTTTTAATTTAACATGAACTAATTCTACCAAATTCATGTAAATGTTATTAGAAATGGTATTAGAACATTAGCAGGTTCAAACGAATGAATTGGTTTTCATAGAGATTATGAGCCACGTTAAATCTCTGCACTTGGCTGACCCCAAACCTTTATTTAAACGTCTGAATACATACTGATTTTTGACTTTCTGGTAGGACAAGTACATTTTTGAAACAAGCTTGCCAACAAACACCAGGCTGAAGTAGTGATCTTTGACAATTCACAGTATTAAAGGATCACATTTAATCGTGTCCACTGTTATTTAATGTGCGCAGACAGATATTCTTCAGGATCTACACCTGATTAGATTTAGTTTATGCTGTTAACCATTTTAAAGCTCAACTATGGATATTGCCCCAAATAAAGGTCACACCCGTACCAGTTTGTCAGAGAAAACTGCATTCTAGGACAGCACATTTAAAGTAGGAGGTCAGTTTACTGTCTGCTAGTCTCGTCATTTTAGAGGCCTTGGTTGTGTGCAAAATTTTGCCTGATCTTCTTCTTCTGATTTATTTGGACAAACAACCACTCCTGAAGTACAGTTACAAATCTAAAATCCACCCACTGATGACTGCTCTTTGAGTCAGGAAACTCATCTTGCCTGACTTGTCAACCCGTCAGGCAAGACGGGTTAAACACATACATATGTAGACTATAAAATGCCATTTATGTCGCCTTAATTCACTGAAGAATCTACAGTAACTAGTTCACTGTGTGCTAAAATATCTACTTTCTCATCTCAGGGCTGTGGGTAAAACATGCCTGCTCATCAGCTACACTACCAATGCCTTCCCTGGAGAGTACATCCCCACAGTGTAAGTAACACAAACAAACACGCACACACTTCTCATGAATAGCTGTGTCATGGAGATGGTCACCAAATGGTGATGTTGCAAGTCCAACAGTGCGATGAAGAAGATGACAGTCATATTTTATTCATTCGAAAACATAACGTTCACTTTCCTCTCTGCAGGTTTGACAACTACTCTGCCAATGTGATGGTTGATGGGAAACCAGTGAACCTGGGCCTGTGGGATACAGCAGGACAGGAGGACTACGATAGGCTCAGGCCTCTGTCCTACCCACAGACAGTACGTATATATCAGTGCATTCACACGCAGTGGCATCAGCCAGACAATGTTAGCGAGAACACTGTTTTCACTTTGCCCGCATTGATTTGGAGTCATTCACTGGCCTGTAATGCTTGAGACAGAGTCTTTGCACTCAGCAGAGTAGAGCCTTGTATCCACAGTACCTATACACTGTCTGGAGGACGGCTGGAGGAAGTGAAAGGCAGCTCTTGTTTGCGCTCCTTTGTCCTTACAACAAGCTGGCCTCTGTGCCAACGAACTTACAGGGAGCTGAGTGTGGGAGTCAGTTTGTATTTGACCTACAAAGTCCAGATTTGTCCAGTTGGGTGAACCCTCATGTCTGACCGTTTAGAGACTATTAAGTTAATGTTTCCTAATGTTATATCACTAATATTTGACATTTTCCCTCCACAGGATGTGTTTCTGATTTGCTTCTCACTAGTCAGTCCAGCCTCCTTTGAAAACGTCCGTGCAAAGGTGAGAACAATGTGATATTTATATCATATGGGGTAATAAATAAATATGAATAAATGCTCTACATTGTAGAAGCAGGACTGAGAACTATGCAGCATTAGTGGACGCTTGTAACCTTTTCATGACTGCAGAGTTCCTCAGAGGTCACATCTTGTTGAATTTGGATAAGAACCAGGAAACTGAGAGAGGAATCCATTCCTTGGACAACCCACCCACATTCCACTTAGTCTGCCATGCTGTCCTTCTGCATCTTGCCACATCTGACTTCATCTTCCTCTCTCTCCTCTGCCAGTGGTACCCTGAGGTGAGACACCACTGCCCCAACACGCCCATCATCCTGGTGGGCACCAAGCTGGACCTGAGAGACGACAAGGACACTATCGAGAAACTGAAGGAGAAGAAACTCTCGCCCATCATCTATCCTCAGGGCTTGGCCATGGCTAAAGAAATAAGTCAGTTGTAACACTACACATATACAGATACAATTTCTGAATAACATGAATGAAACAATATGAATGTCTCTTAATATTTAAAAAGAACCCTTTTTAGTTGGTAGTTTTTAGTTTAGTTTAGTTTTTTTTTCACAGATTAAGATTTTATGTTTCTTTAAGCTTAAGATTCAGTTTTACTGTCAGTTTTTGTAGCTATCTCACGGTATCTGGAGATCCTTAATCCTGAGATACATTGAAAAATTTTGTAACACGTTGCTAAATTTGTTTACATTGTTATTATTTTAGTTTTGTTGGAGTGTTTAATTACACTGTGACATGTGCACGTAACATTCTGCTACGCTGGAGTTACTCATAGTTTAGGGAATTGTATTGCATCAATTGCCTAATATTGTATTACTTCACATTTTAATTTCAATTAATGCATTTGGCATTATGCTCAACAATTTATGCAAAATGTCATTGCAATTATTGCAGCCTCTGCAATTTGAAGATCTACCTAGCCATACTCACTTCATTTTAAGTCAATTCGACCCACTATTTATAATGTGTTAAAACCCCCACTTGCTTTGAATACTAATGTTTCACTTAGTCTTTTTGACAGACAATCAAAAACGAGTTTGCTGACATGTTGCTCTCCCTCTGCTCTGCCACCAGGCTCAGTGAAGTACCTGGAGTGCTCAGCTTTGACACAGCGTGGCCTTAAGACCGTATTCGACGAAGCCATCAGGGCGGTCCTGTGCCCCCCACCCGTCAAGAAGAGGAAGAGGAAGTGCACACTATTGTAAAGAAGAACCACAGGGAGTAGAAAGTGTGGTCGCAGTCAGAACTCACCTATCAGAAGGAAGATGATGATGATGGCTGGGTTACCCAAGTATCTGTTCACCCCCTGTGTCCTTGCTTACATAGAAGCTCTGGTAGACCAGACAC
Organism: Acanthopagrus latus; assembly: GCF_904848185.1. Lineage (NCBI taxonomy): Eukaryota > Metazoa > Chordata > Actinopteri > Spariformes > Sparidae > Acanthopagrus > Acanthopagrus latus. The sequence continues at coordinate 8,840,516 of NC_051058.1, forward strand.
TGAAAGAACCTCACAGATGAAAGCAGCGCTGAAGGTTTTCTCTCAGATTTGGTGTCTGGTTGCTTTCATCCGTTTAGTTCTTTCAGATCGACAGGAATGAAGTGACTTTGCTAAGGCCTTGGGGAATGTGAGGGTGGGGGTGTGTTGGGGGTTTGATTAAGGAAAATGAGGGAGGATTTTACAAAAAATATTCATGTCATTTCTCTAAGACATTGTGAAGAAAACACTACTTGAAGTGAAAATAACGTAGTTCTAACTCCATAAATGAAGGAGGTCCTGCACTGCACTCGTTCCCCTACACACTAAGAGATTCCTGCTGCCTTGATGAAATTTTACTTTAAGAAAAAACTGTTTTTAGACGCAAATTCCTCCTTTTTTCATTGTCAGTCTTTTGTCAGCTGTGGTTGACAGACCGTTTTGTTTACATGTGTCATCTGACTAGACTGAGGTGTTGCCAAGACTCAGTCGACGGTCATCGCTTTGTCAATCCATGAACACTAAATTGTCGTTTCTCTTCCTTTTTAATTTTGTTTTAATCTTTACGATACCATCATGCAGTCGCGTGCAAACGGTTTAATCCTTAAACGACTTATAACGATTGTAGCAGCTGTTAAGATACCTAATAACAACTCTACAGTTAATGAGCATTTAAAAACAGTGTCCGCTAGATGTTTAACAGGTTGTGTTCCTTAAAGCTTTCTAGTTCCATCGCTCTGTTCTCGCTATGTGTTAAGTGAACACGCAGTATTTTATGACGGACTGTCGGGCATGTAAAGGTGCAGCGCAGCCGATGTTGTGCTGGTTAATTCTCTGTCTGTAAAAGTTAAATCACTTCATGTCAGTGCTCAGAATGTGGTTTTGATATTCAGGCTTTTTTCTCAGTATATGATGATCATATTGCTATGATGGTCTGCAACCATATCATATTGACCCCATCTGTAACTGTGTTTTATGAAGTCTATGAGCCAGTGTGTTGGCACTGATTTCAGTGTCTCTGTTGTACAACATCACCACGAGAAGTAAATAGTCAGCACAGGCAGTTTTATTTTGAAACGAGCAATGATCAATTTGCATGGGTGCCCTGGTGAGTGGTTGTAAATCTGGACTCATTTTATCAGTGTTTCAATGGCGCAGTGGAAGTGCACACTAAGAGTTACTTTCTTGCTAAATGTGGTATCATTTTCAGATAGTAATATTTAGATTTTTTTTTTTTTTATAAAATGCAAATAAAATCATTAAAAACGCTCATGTCTATTGTATATTTTTTGTCTTCTTTCCAAACATGTACCAGGGAAATAATATAAGTCGGGCTGCAACTCATGATGTTTATTTACCTCATTATTTAGAAAATAATTCACTACAACTTCATGTAGGTCAATCAGATATATTTTTAAAAAAAAATTATGATAGTCAATAATTTCAAACACAGCAAATGTATTCACATATAATCAAAAAAAGGAAACAAATCATATTTGAAGCTGGAAACAACTGATGCTTGGCAATACAAGGCATGCTGGGAACATGCCTCTCAGGATGGCAACGTCAGCTGTTCCACCACTTCCTCTAGCACCACCAGGGGGTCAAAGTTTAATTTGACATGTTTTTATGACACAAAACTTAAGGTGTTTCCATGACTGTCAGCCGTACCTAGTGTTCAGTGCAAGTTAGCAAATGTTAGCATGCTGCCACACTAAACTAATGGTGAATATTGTAACGATGGCAGCTGAACATGAGCATGTAACCATTAATGTCAGTGGGTGTATTAGCATGGTAAATATTGCATATGACAAACAGAATGCTGACATTAGCATCTAGCTAACAGCAGCGGCTTTATTTTTATCTAAGGATGGAAAAACTGAATTAAAATCCATATAGATCGAAAATTGCTATTTCTCGTCCTTTCTTGTGTTGGCTTCATCTCGATGAGCTTGTGTACGATGGCCTCCTCACAGTTTGCTGGCATTGGCTGTCCACTGGTCAAACACCAGCTGAGCAGACACAGCATCTTCAACTCCCATTCCTGTTATAGTAACACAAGGCATGTCATGGTCACACTCTTAAAGAAGCTTGAAAACTGGATTCTTAATGTACTGAACTGGGAAAAATACAGTTCATTCCACGTGATGTGGATGGCCGAGGCTTACCAAGTGATTTGAACACGGTCGTCTTGTCTCTGTGGGCGGGTTTTGTGCCGTTAATGACATCTCCGAGCTCTGCGAACACCTCAGCCTGAAAACAGGAGATCCACACTCTTATTCTTTTCTACTCACAGGGTGCTGGTAAGACACATCTTATTCATCTTATCAAGGCAGGGATAAAGCACAACAGCAGACGGACCCCAGAGAGGATGACGTCGCCGGCCTCGGCCATCGCTCCCTCTCTGCTGTCAACGTACACCACCGCCCCCTTCATCAGCACGTCGTCTAGCTCCCGCCAGTTTGGCCTGCAAGCTCCCACCGCTGCTCAGCAAACAGGAGGGAAAAACAGATTAACTGTTAATGGGACTTTTTTTTTTAAGGATATTGATAGAAAACTCATTTGAAATTGTGAACATTTTAACGGAAAAAAAAACAACCCAAAATTATTCTGTGTTTTAAATACAGAGAGATTTTGGTTTATTTTTCTATTTTTTTCTGCCAATTATTTCGAACCAAGAAATCCAAGAACCAAGAACCACAAAAGGATCCAAAAATTCTCTTGCCCCTCGTGTGCTTCAACACTACACTCCCTAAAATCTGATTTATTTATGAGATGCAGATCTAAATCTCACCAATGTCCTCTTACATTATTTTGTTTGAATGGTTCATTAATTCCTCTCACCTGCCACATGGGCGCCGGGTTTAACCCACCGACCGAAGAGCACTGGCTCTGTATATTTGGTCACTGTCACTATGGCGTCCGCTCCCCTCACTGCCTCCTCTGCAGAGAGACATATCTTCACCGGACCACCGACGGACTGGCAGAACTTCTCTGCTCGCTGTCTCGATTGGCTCCACACACGCACCTGTGGTGAAGGTCCAGGTAAAGTACTGTTTGACTTTAACATAATGTGTATAAGGTATCAATGGAGGGAGGTCAAGGGTTAGGAGCCTACACAGCGAGGGGTATAACTTGATTTAAAAGGACAGAGTTTGTTGAATTGGGAAATACACTTATTTGTTTTTTATTCCAAAGGTTAGATGATGAAAATTTTTAACTCTCCTGTCTTTGGGCTAAATATTAACGGAGCTAGGGAGGCAGAAAGTAAGAAGAAACCACTGTAGGTGAATTCAGCGGTAGCTTCATATTCAGCATGGTAGCAATCATCTCTCTGGGACAGAGGGCCAATAAGTGCATTTCCCAAACATTACACTGTCTTTCACTTAAACTGAGCAGCTTCTTTTCAAACTTGCTATTGATACATTTTATCAGGGGGGCACGTTTGCGGCTGTACCTCTTTGAATGGAAACATTTCTGTGAAGACATTGTAATGGCTCAGGGCCTGATGGCCGGTCCCCAGGATGGCCAGGACCTCTGCTTCAGGACGCATCAGCAGCTGTGTGACGCAAACACACCAGGACAGAGCCAAGAGTGTCAGTCAGAACACGAGTGCAAGTTAAGAAAAAAACAAAAAACAAAAACAAAAACAGGAAGTTTTTTAAAAATATGGAATAAGCACCTTAGCAGAGATGGCCGAGACTGCAGCTGTCCTCATACCTGTGATGACGTCTCCATTCATGACCTGCAGGGTTCAAAACACGTCATTCTTCCTGCTGCCTGTGTGCACCTGATCAGACTGGCTGTGAGGGGTGGAGGTGGAAACAGGAATTGTCCCCCCCCCCCCAATAAAAATAACCTAAATTATTCAAAATTGAACAAATTCATTTTTCAGCCTTAAATAAATAAACTAAATAATCATCCTACTATGAAACCTTAGCTGAGACTCCCTTTCCCCATCATTTTGTCTGGTAATGTTATTTAAGCCGCTCATCTCATACACACACAAGAAAGAGTACAGTGCATGCACACAGAGGGACAAATAAATAAACATATTTATTCAGATGTATCCATATAAATTAATCATGCATACAGTAGTCCGCTACACTAGGAGCTAAGGAAGATGGTGAGAAGAACTGGGGATCTGGAGGGTTGGAGGGAGGCGAAAGATTATCACTTTTGTATCCCCCCAGTCCTGCCATCAGATCTGCACCCCTGGGTTAATGGTTAAATGGACTCACAGCCTTCACGTTCCCATACTCGGGATCCAGCAGCACCACGGTGGCCTGTGTGCCAGGCAGAGTCGAGCCCTCCTGCCTGCTGTAGAAACACACGAACTTCGTGCACAGGACACCGTCGTTCTCCATGTATGTAGGCATCAGCCCCATGAAGCTGAGACAGAGGTGGAGGGAAAGATCAGACGGTGACAGAGAGAGAACAGAGCGTTGACTATTTCTTTAGTTCAGGCTTTACCCGTTGTGTTTCTGCAGGGGCACCGTGGAGCGCACAGGCTGGATCACCTCCGCGCTGTCCCGCCTGGAGAACTTCCCCAGGGCGGCCTCCAGCCTGGGGACCAGCTCTCTGTAGTGCAGCAGCCGCTCAACTTCATGCTCCCATATGACAACAGGAGGCCCGGCCATCGTGAATAACAGCCTGCCGCTGCGGTTCAGGGGAGGACTTGAGTTTATAAAGGTCGGTCCAAAGTTCGAGCGGTTGTCTGACAGAGCCCGTGCTGCATTCAAGAGCCGCTGGACAGCCAGGCTTTTAAAAGCCGCTTCCAAGAGGAGTGGCCGACACGGACGGAATCGGGAAGGAGGAGGAGCAAGCTTTATATAAAAAATACCCTCAAAGGAACTGATTAATGGAGAATACAATGCAGATGAGTATTCATTTTAGGCTACGGGTGGTTGTTTGTATGCTTAGCAGTGGTTTTGAAGAAGCTGACTTGAGTAAAAGCAGGAATACAACAATGGGAAACTACTAGTGAAAGTGAAAACAACAGGAGTATTAGGAGTAAGGGGTACAAGAATTAAAAGCTAGAATGCAATAGTGTCCCTCACAGTGTTACAAAGACCAGAAATGGAGAATAATTTTATTCTATTCAAGTATTTCCATCATTCCTATCTAAATAGTGGATAACAACTGGTGAAGCAATCTGAATTGCTATGCTGTTAGTGACCTAAGAAACATACTGGCAGCATCTCTGAGCAAAATTAGCAGCTGTTGTATCTGTTTGCAGTGAAAGGATGCCAGCTCCGTCTGAAGAGCATTGCCCAGTGTTGGGTTAAAATCTATATTCCTGCAGCAATTGATAAATTATAGCATCACTCGGAAATGCCTTTGGACACATCCAATATAGTTGAGGATTAACGTCACAATCTAGTTAAAAATGAAACACTTAAATGAACACAACCGGTTTAAATAAAAAAAATGTTTTATTATGAATCAGGGGATGTCATGGCAAACTGATACACTAACTGGACACAATGTCCTAAAAAGTAAAAAAAACAAAAAAAAAAAACAAAAAAACCTTATAACTGTTTTTTATCAAACAGAAGACAAATTACTCTCAATCTGGAAATAGTCTTCCCCTTTTTAGTCAAGGAGAATATGTCACTACAGTGCAAGATCACACAAGCAGTCTCTCGATAGCCATCTGGACAGACTGAATCTGCGGCTTGAGCTGAGACCCCTCCTTTATGGTGACTGAGGTAGCTATAACGGGGCGCGACACCCCACAGGCCCGACCCAGGGCCTGCTTGGAGCGGACAAACACGTACGGGACGTTCTTGTCCTCGCAGAGCAGTGGCAGGTGGAGGATGATCTCCAGTGGTTCAGCATCAGCGGCCATCACAATGAACTCAGCGATGCCTCTGTTCAGGGTTTTAGTGGCTGGGGATGAAGTAGAGTCAGAGAATACATCAGTGACAGTTTAGAGCCAAAATAGTCTATCTATTAATGCATGTGACACAAACAAGCAGCAAATTCTCCCAGCAAAAGTTTGAGAAGCTGAACCAGCAAATATTTTTGGATTCTTCCTTTAAAGATGACTGAAAGAAAATACTTGACTATCAATCATTTTTTAATCAGTTAACTGATTGTACTAGTGCAGTTTTATAACTAACAACATGAAACTGATTTGTTAAAGCCAAACAGTTAGGTTACTTTAAAGGGCAGGATCTTTGTAATGCACTCATCTGAGAGGCTTTAGAGAGCTGCTGTGTTTACACATGTGCCCCGGAAAAGACTCCACGTTTTGTAGATTTTTCAAACAGTACCAGCTCGTACGTTAAGATACATTGTAGTCCTAATATGTTCACTTCCTCACCTTCATTAGCCCCCTTCCTCAGCTGTTTGTAGTTCGATGCTTGCTGCACCAGGTCCAGGATGGTTTTGGTCAGCGTGGCGTCGGCCAGTGGGTAGGCCTTTGGGTTCACTTGAGCTTCAGTCTGATCATGGAATAAAATAAAACCAAATTAACATCACAAAACCACTATGTGAAGCTAACAAACACGACAATGTTGTGAGTTAAACGTTTGTTCGCCGTGCAGCCTAGTTTCGTTAGCGTGCTAACAGTTAGCTTGTCTGTTAGCGTGTTAGTCCATTCAGAACTCACCATTTTGACTTGTTTATCCTCGTATTCCGGCCCTCTCGGCGAAATGCTTCACGGAGGACTATTTTCTTTCACCTGGGGTTGAAAAGGCAACAAGACGAGATATTTACTTTCTGGCAGTAATAGCTTCTGTAGTTAGGAAGTCTCTCAGCTCTCTCGCATGCAGCAGGTCCAAACGTTCACCGCACGTGTGGGGTGACGCACATGCGCACTGGCGACATCAGCGCAAAACGACAGGAAGTGCTTTTTCCCTCTTTGCTTTGTTATCATGCTGCTGGTGGGGGAATGGATGCTTGATTTCACTGCCAATTCGATCAACTGTTAAGCAGTTTCTAATGAGTAAATATTGCCTTGAACAACATAATAAAAACAACAAAGAGGAAACCAATTCTGATCCTGTAAATCAGTTTAGTGGACATGTCAATTATATAAAAACAATGAAATAGTAATATTAGTATCAATAATCCTTAATGTTTTCACATTATAAGTAGGTATTTCACTTTGCTACTGTGTCATGGTTATTTATGCGCAATATCTTTTTTTATATACAATGTTAACTTCTTCATTATTGTATTCTACATAGGCCTATGTAACATTTGATTTGCTGTTACTAATTACTTAAATTAGGACTATGTATTGTATCCTTTATATTTGTATTTGTGTATGTCAGGAGTGTATGGATCTCAGCCTTTACCTTTAATACTTTCATTTCAGTTATGGCTAAACATTACACATTCTTTGATTGTAATCATTACATAATTATTACACATTTTTGAATTATAATCATGACATAATCATTACATGTTAAACACACTATAATAGGCAGAGCTTTTATATATTTCTAGATCACAATTAGGACTATGTAGTATGTCCTTTTTTACTTGTATTTGTGTATGGCAGGAGTGTATGGATCTCAACTCTTCTGACACTCTGTACTTTTACATTTCTATACTTGTATGTTTTGTATATCCTGATGTTTTTTCTTTCCTGACCCATGCAGAGAATTCCAAATAGAGTAAACTGCACAGTGCAAAAAAGTAAGAATATCAAAATGAACAATTGTAAGTTAAATGATAAAGTAAGAAATAGTATTTAAAAATTCAAAAAATTTGAATAAATTAAAAGCAATCCACTGATTAAACCACAGTTGTTACAGGTTTGTTATCAGTGCAGAATATAATGGTGTAAATGTATTCACAGTGTTATTTATGCAAAACAGAAAAGAGAGGACATTTGCGTATGGTATGTGAAATTTAAGATTATTATAAAACAGATGATGTGTGCTTGTTTTCTTTATTGTTTCTGACTACTTTACAACATAAACAGCAGACTATGGATTCATCTCATTCATAACAGAAAGTGTCAGTTAGAAACATGGAAAAGGGTGTAATGCTGAGACAGTGCTGTGCAAAATATAAATAACAGGATTTTTTTTTGTGTGTATATAACTTTAAAGGACATTTTTTGTCATATTTATAATGGTACTTTGGTGGGGCAATAGCCAAACCTGTTCCCATGAAACATGAGAGAGAAACCTTTCATATAGGTGTTGAGGTCAGGAAAATAAACCACATACTTTATAGTAAATAAAACATATCGCTCTACCGGGTCAGTATGGTGAAATAATAACTCATTATTAAGATATTAGTGCTCAGTCTTTACTGGACAGTCTGCTGCTGGGTCATACGCTGTTCATCTCCGTGGCAACAGAGGGCGCACGCTCATTGGCTCAGCGCTACTTTTGCGAGCGAGGACCTCGCTGTGCATTCTGGGTAGGGCACTTTCACGACAGCCATATTGCTCCATCGTCCTGACCGAAGGAGAGAAGGGAGATGAAGGGGATTCGGGGAATCAGTCAGCTTTCGGTAAGGACCCCGCAAATTCGTCCTACTTAGTTATGTATCTGGACAGCGGTACAAACATGAGCCGTCCGCTTCAGTCTGTGGGTGAGAGTCGGACGGTGTAGACTTTCGGGGTCGTGTCGGGACAAGGTGTGATGAAGAGCAGACGAGGAAGCAGTCAGCTGAAGCTTGTCGTGACTGCGCTTAACCAGCACTAAAGCAGCTGATAACGTTGCCTAATGAACACCTCATAGGCCGGCTGTTTATACATTTAAACTATTTTTAAACCCAATCCGCTCAACTCGGGGTCTTCAGAATTGTTGAGCCAGCCAGCCAGCTAGCTAGCTAGCTAAGAAGATTCCGCATCTCCTCAACAACTAATGTTGACGTATTGTGGCGGCTTGCTTATCTTACATTTCAGTTATAAGTTAATAAGTCATAATGTTGTGCTTAATGTACACTTTGAGTATTGTGTCTGGCGTTATACAACAAAGCCACTGTCCAAAAGCCCAACAGTGTTTGCTACTGTTGGTTATAAAAGTAACCAAATGTGGTGAATAAGACATGTTCCATCTTAACAACCTGGATTTTACAGACAAACATATAATGACTTGTTCATTAGTTGTGAAAAAGCACGATTCCCTATGTATTATACTGAATTAAGAACCTAAGGCTTTCAGTGTGCTTATCAAAATACTTACATAGATAGAAGATTAATCGCAAACTGAAACTATTGAGCTTAATAAAACAAATAAGGTCCATTTAATAGCTGTGCATGAGCTTTTGATCATATCACTTAAAATTCATCAGCAGTTTCAGTTTGCTTTGTTTGCCAATAAATGATAAATGTTCATATTTCCAGCACTTTTTTCTTGTGGAAGAGTGGAAAGTCTTGCTGATGAGGATGATCATGTGAAAGTGGCTGAAGAGATACTAGATGGAGATTCAGGGGCGATCGAGAGAAAGTCATTTTATGTGTTAGGAAGATAATAATATCAATTAATAATAATATTTGAACAGCATCAAAGCAGCACTACAGGGTGTTCAGGTAATAGTTTTCGTGAAAACATGTCATATTTCTTCTTACACTGCCCTCGCATCAGTCAGCAAGCCAGCAACATGTTAGTTGTAATGTACCGCCTTCCAATGTTCTCTATCTTTCCAGAAAAGGCTTTACGCGGCCCAAGCTGCCCGTAAGGTGGACTTCGGGGCCGCCGAACACGTTAAGTTTCAGCCACAGGATGTGCAGGTCAGTGGATGTTCACTTGTCTCTCTCCTCCACAGAGACGCTTCTATGCGGCTACCAGAAAAGGCCAGTCCCTTGCCCAGCCTCTTGCTGGCATCAAGCTCTCTCCAGGGGCTGCACACTCCTTCCAGGATGTCCATGTATGTTTGGGAGGGATGAGGATGGCTGTAATGGGCTTGGCTGGGTCCTGACAGTGTGGTTCTGGGTCTGAGAATGCCATGCTTTGATAGTGTTTTATGCCTTAGCCAATTATCTCCTCTAATGAATAATGAGATGATCTTAGATGACCCTTTCAAAGTACAAATTGAGGCTTATTGGCTTGCATATTTCATCTACATGTTAAACTTAAAGTCATGAAACTGAAGGATATTTCTGTATGTATCCTCAGGTCACCAGGCTGCCCAGTGGACTGGTGATTGCCTCCCTGGAGAACTATTCCCCAGCTTCCAAAATCGGCGTGTTCATCAAGGCTGGCTGTCGTTATGAGACCCCCGACAACCAGGGGGTCACCCACCTCCTCCGGCTGGCCTCCAACCTGGTATGATACTGCATATTTGTTGTATTGTGAATCAGGTATTTGGGCTTCATGATGTATCGTTTCAGCAATAAATACATGGCAGAAAAAAGATGCAATGACTATTTTTTCCAAGATCTTGCAGCTCTTGTACTATTCATATAGCTATAAAGCACAATTGTGAGATTGTATTCAATGTATATTTTCAAGCATGACTGTTGCCACCTTATTCATCTTGTTGTTGACTTGGCTCTGTACCTTTGCAGACGACCAAAGGAGCTTCAGCCTTCAAGATATGCCGTGGTGTTGAGGCAGTTGGAGGCAGCCTGAGGTCAGTTACCTCAAAGAAATGTCATAAAAAAAAAACACTTCACAGAAAATAACAGGGAGTCTATGTGGTCCTCAAAAGTATTAGAAATTGCTAATCAATTTAGTGAAAATTAAGGCCTTTATGAGGTAAAACTCATTTCTGAAAAAAAGTTCTGTAGCAATAAAACAACTTGTCATAGATTGTGAACCATTGGATGAAACTACCTAATGGTAAAATAATTAGAACTACAACATAATAGAAGCAATATTGATAATCTAATGTTAATTGCATTGATGTGGAGTTACCACCAAATAAGACTATTTGTTATGCTCTTACAATCAGTCTATAGTAAATGTAAATTATAGTGTGTCGCTGTTGTACCCGGTTAGAACTCAAAGTGGCACTGACATCTTAAAAGGTCTAAGAGGTATTAGATTTAACTTTGGCATTCCTGCATATACCCTGTATACATTTCTTCCTTTATCTGTTTTCTTATCTGGATATCTGTGTGTCTCTGCAGTGTGACTTCATCCAGAGAGAACATGGTCTACACTGTTGACTGCTTGAGAGATGACATGTGAGTTTTTTCGAATAAAATACTTGGTTCCCACAGAACGCTGAAATGCAAAAGTATAAATTAGTGGTTATTGTTTTTATGTTACATGTGATTATTGGAGGGGTTCAACCCTCATGTCACTAACATTTCTTTTCTCCCTCTTCGTTACCTGTCTGCAGTGACACAGTGATGGAATATTTGATCAACGTGACAACAGCCCAAGAGTTCCGGCCGTGGGAGGTGGCAGACCTCACACCCAGAGTGAAGGTGGACAAGGCCATGGCTGCAAGCAGTGAACAAACAGGTGGGGCGCTATATCCTTTGTAATGCACACACACAGAGTATTGGGATGTTTTTTATACATGATCTAGCTCGGCTCGACACGGTTTGAATCAATGCAGAGTGTTACAGAGCTACTTTTTTTAAATTCCCATTTTCATGCGACGTAGCATTGCCCGATTATTGACAAACTGCAACAAATAAAACTGCAATCCTAAACTTGTCCTCGCTTAAATTAACAGCAAAGATGATGAACTACAAGCGTCTAGTTTATGACGTTGTTTGATACGGAATGGCATAGACAGGTGTTTCAAATCAAGTAATGCAGTTCATAATCATTCCTCTTTCTGTTTCCTCCAGTTGTGGTTGAAAATCTGCATTATGCTGCCTACAAGAATGCCCTCTCCAACTCCCTGTACTGTCCTGATCACATGGTTGGCAACATCGGGTCTGAAGATGTACGTAATTTTTCAGTGTTTTTTAATGTTTTTAATGACTTGGTACTAATAGATCTTTTCAAAACATCTTTCTAATGTTTGTATTTCTCTCCAGCTGCACCAGTTTGTCCAGAACAATTTCACAAGTGCAAGAATGGCTCTTGTTGGACTTGGTAAGAGTCATTAGAGCTTTTAACCTTTTACTTTTACTATAACATTATAACACACTCTGATGTTTTCCTGAATGGCCAAATGATCTTCAAGTTTATGATGCGTTCTGACCTCAGGTGTCAACCACACGGTGCTGAAGCAAGTTGGGGAGCAATTCCTCAACATCCGCAGCGGGGCGGGCTCCACCGGGGCCAAGGCTCAGTATCGTGGAGGTGAGTTGAACTGATATTTTTAAAAAAAAAATTTAAAAAAGGGCAAAACATCTAAATGTTGGCACTTGAAACACCCTCCCTGTCTCTTGCTGCCTCTCTTCAGGTGAGATCCGTCTGGCCAACACCAGCAGTTTGGTCCACGCGGCGGTGGTGAGCCAGTCAGCAGCAGGGGGCAGCAACGAGGCTCTGGCCTTCAGTGTCCTACAACATATTCTGGGAGCTGGTCCGCAAGTCAAGAGGGGCTCATGCACCACAAGCAAACTGATCCAGGGCTGTGCCAAGGCAACCGCTGACCCCTTTGACGTGAGTGGTTGTCATTTTGTCATATAAACTAGTAAAACTACCCTTGACTGGCTCAACATGGGACTATGGAAGTGTGAAAACCTCTCTACAGAAAACCTCTGTAAAAAAATCCTTTTTTTCTTTTTTTTGAACAGGTCAGTGCTTTCAATGCAAGCTACTCAGACTCCGGTCTGTTTGGAGTCTACACTATTTCCCAGGCTGCATCTGCTGGTGATGTGAGTGTCTCATAGTCGTGACAAGAGTATTCTTAATAAATTGGCTGTAGTCTTTTTTTGTTTGTTTTTTGTCAAAATGAAACTAGAAAGGGAGTTGTGATGTTACCTTTGTTCTCCTGTCTCCAGGTGATTAAGGCCGCTGTTGCCCAGGTGAAGGCTGTTGCTGATGGTGCAGTCACAGCTGCTGACCTCACCCGAGCCAAGTAAGATATCAGGACAGATAGACACGACTTTTAAAACGATGCCGCCTCTTCCTTCCATGTTTTTATGTTAGCTGACAATAAAGACCACCAAAATGGAGTTAATGGTGAAACACAATGTGGATTAGATGAAGCCAGTCTACCACTACTTTAAAGTGATTTGGGATTATGATCTCTATAAAATCTGACTGCAAATTTGAGTTAGCATGAAACCCTTGGTGCCTGTTGGTGGCGCCCTAATGTCACATTCTTAAACTGCACTGGTTCCTTGTTAAACTGGCCGCGCGCTGTTTAAAAAACAGACTTAAAACAAGTTTAAGTTTCCCCATTGAGTTTGTGCCATTGTGGCTTTTGAAGAGCTTGTCTTGTGTTTCTCTGCAGGAATCAGCTGAAGGCACATGTCCTGATGTCTCAGGAGACTTCAGAGGGTTTGCTGGAGGACATGGGGGCTCAGGCTCTGGCCAGCGGTTCCTATGTCTCCTCTGAGGAAATCTCCAAAAACATTGACAATGTCTCCTTGACTGACGTTGCCAACGTAAGATATTTGGTTCCTGTCAGTGCTTGATTATTATTATGATGTTAAACAAGGGATGTAGCATATGGAGGACTGAAACTGCCAACTGTAACTTAATATGCCATTAAATGCACAGAAAACTGTAGGCACATAGAGTCTACCTGCGCTCTGATGTCGATCAACTAATATGGGAAAGGTTTACTTGTTGACACATTTAATTGGCCCCTCATCTGCACAAGGAGGCAGAAATACACAAAGGTAAAAAGAAAACAGAAATAAATACGCTTGGGAAAATCAAAATTAGTTATGTGCAAAAGGACATTAATACATAAAGAAAATCATAAATAAAATGGAAAATTAAGAAGAGTATATACGATATGGCATCTGTATATTGTTTTGCAGAGATATGTAAAGACATCAGCATGCTAACCAGCTATCCCAAAGTTGCTGAGCTAGAGGTGTAAACAACTACACTCCCTCAGTGCTTCAAGCTCCCAGTCCAGATCACTAGCTGCACTGCTAACTAGCTAAAAGCAGCTATTGTTTGCAGTTACTTGAGTGATATGCTGCTCCTTGTTGGTTTAGACAGGTGGCCAGTTCTTACATGTTGCACCCTTTAATGCAAAGGTTAAAACATTCATAAAGAAATCAAAACAGAAATATCAATTTGCCACAACTATAACTGAACTAACTTTAAAAAAAAATATAGATATGTATATATAGAATATATTTAAGTCAGAGAATGTAAAATTTGCTTCATTTATTGTGTCAAAAAAATGTTTTTGTAGTTAATAATGGCATTCTAAACTTTCTTGCTTTTTATTTCCAGGCTGCAAAGAAATTTGTGTCTGGAAAGAAGACGATGGCAACAAGCGGCAACCTAAAGAAGACACCCTTCGTGGATGAGCTCTAAAGCGCAGCTCGTCACCTCGTACTTTAACTATGGCGGCAAGGCAGAATTTGTTTCCTCTACATTTTGACAAAAAGAAAAAGGTCCTCCATCACTTTTTGAATCTCTGTTATTCTGAGAGATATAATGTCATAACACCACTGGGTATTTATAGGTGTTGTAACAGTATATTTTCCAGTGATGCTGCTCTGGCGCATCACAATGTTGTGCTTCATTCATCTGTCCACATTAACTGTATAGCTGATGTAAAATAATGAATAAATTCTATCTACCTTACACAGTTTTAAGTGTTTTGCTCAGGTGTGTCTGTGTTGCAATAACGTGTTTGAGTTTTAGCTTGACAGTGGAAACAAAACAGTCTTATCTCAAGGTCTACTCACTAGCCTGTTCTTGAGCTTTCAACTGAATCAGACTAAATAAGAATGAACCGTCAAGTCAACCTGGACAGTGCTGGAAAACTGAAAATCTGCATTTTCAGTCTGCTCATGAAGACAGTGTAGTCCTGAAGCTAAATGGAGCTTGAGTTAAGATTTGTTTACACTTCCTTTTAACCCGAAGCAGCATACTGCAAAATCCTCTCAGCAGCTCATTTACAATGCATAATCCACGGTGATGCAGAAGGAGCGTCGGCTATTGACGGATTTTCTCGCGAGACTTTGCCACAAAAGACATGGAGACGCGACCTGGCTGAATTTTTTAGTTCCCGTCGCTGGGAGAGGACAGCATCGCCCTGCAGAAAACGCACTTGCTGCGAGCTCAGAAGCTTTTTAAAGAGGTTTAATAAGAGTTGCTCCTTGTGTGAATGTGGAGTCCTGTGCTCCAGAGCAGCGGCTCGGTGTGAGCAGGGGCGGCGCTTTCTCTCAGAGGAAAGAAAAAGCTTTCATATGAGGACAGAGAGAGCAGACTCAGGAAATAAGTGGACTGCATGCATGAGTCCGTGTTCACTGCTCGAGGATTCACCAGCGATTAAAAGCCGTACATTGTGCACTCGCTTTCCTCCAAGCGTCACCGGGATGAAGTGATCCACGAGCAGCCGGCCAGCGATCCTCTCCTCCCGGGCTGGATGAGCGCCAGCGGGTCGGTCCAGACTCGGGACGAATGCAAGGGAATAATTTGAGCTCTGCGGATCTCGTCAAACACGATGCGCGGACGGACCGTGGATCAAACCGACCCCTTCATCACGATCACCGCCGCGAGTTCCCGTAACGCAGAGCCGCTGGGGGCGACGGGACAAGAGGTGAAGGTGTAGCTGACTGACTCCTAGATGTCCCGCCTCCCTCCAGGTGACACCGAGGCACACGAACACTCTGACCTCCACCTGTGTCCACCGACATGGATAAACTCACCGTGATCTCAGGATGCCTCTTCCTCGCTGCGGACATCTTCGCCATCGCCAGCATCGCCAACCCGGACTGGATCAGCACCGGAGACTCAGCTGGTAGGTCGCACTGAAAAAAATTAAGAGTTTATACTTTTTGTTTATGGGGACTAATAAGAGACCAGTTCATTAAGAATCACTGTGTGGACATGAAACTTTCATGTGACATGATTTGAAAGCGGGCTCACACGCCTGACAGATTCCTGTGCAGCTGAATATCAACAAACTTAAAGGTGCACTATGTTGTTTTGGGAGAGAATTTTCCTTTATAATTTTCATTTATTTTATGTCTTAAAGTTAACAAACTCTTTGTTTTTGTTACTGGGTGAACTGAACAGAAATAAACTCTCGATTACATTAAATGGCCATGACTAAATATGAGACCCTCAAGTTAAAGTTAATCAAATCAGCCTTAGTTATGGTTGAACCGTAAAAAGCAAAGGAATCTCTGTGTCCGTCTGTTATTCTCATATCTCGAGAAAGGTTCATCCGATCTACTCCACACTTGGCGGTTGTGTTGCTAAGGGCTTGAGGATTGGTGCAGCTTCGACGCGTGATGCCTTCAAAATTAAAGGTGTGCTATGTAGTTTTGCGGAAGAAATTTGAATCTGAAGAGATATTGACTCAGTAATTGATTTTTATGCTTTGTCTCCATGACTGAATAAACAAACTGAGATTGAAGAACAATACCATTTCATACTGTTTTACTTTGTTTATATGTGGCGGACCCTGCCACCTCTCTAGCTTTTTAGTCATCTGGGGACCTTATTTTCATCTGAGAACAGCTTGTAAATTGTTAATATGATAAATCGGAGTTTGAATTTCTTCTCCAAAACTACATATTGTGACTTTAAAGATAACAGTTGCACTTTTTTTATGCTTATGACCCTTTAAAATGCACTGGGCCGAATGTCATCACAAGTTGTGGTCTGTGTGTGTCCATGTTTCCATCAGATCCCGTCTGAAATGAGGGTAAGTTTTTAAGTTTAAAGCAAGATTGGAGAGAAATGTAAGGATGTAGGCCGAGAGTATTCGCAGCAACAAAACAAAAAAGGTCATTTCTGGAACAATAAGGACGGCTGATTGTATGAGAGAAAATCCGTCTCCTCAAATCATCGGTTGTCTCCTGATCTCAGCAAGACTCAAGCAAATGTAACCAAAAGTTCTGAGGCACTGATACGAAAATATTACATTGAACCGTGATGTGCCGGTCTGCTCGGTGGCATTTTATTGTAACATGTTCAAATGTCAGTATCCCTGCAATATTATCTCCATTCATCCTGCAGCATGGAAAGAGGAGCGTGGCGCCCACAACATCAGTAAATATGCCTCATTAAAGTGCCGCACACTTGTCTGAAAAGACATCCTCAGCAGCACTTACCTTGAGTCATTAACGTCTACCCGAGAAACACTTTCTGCCAAAGTCTCAGCAGTTTTGTTGGAGTGCAGCTAAAGGTTGTTTTCCATCACAGACCCATCATTCTGACAGTTAACCGTTTTGTCTGATATTGTAAAAAAAAAAAAAAAAAAGGCTTGTCTTGTCTTCAGATTTCTTCTCTTTTCTGATAATCAGTCCAGAATATCCAAAGATGCTTCATTCACATCATAAATGACAAAGAGAAGAGATGAGGAGAGGGCGGCAGAGGTCTGATGAACTCACTTTCTCTCTGACTCCGCACCAGTAGAGTCTTTCAGTCTCAGCCAACTGACACTGACCCTTGTGACATCACTTGAGGACTCATCAGATATCAGGCGGCTTGACCACATGTGCAGAAGTGCTACTAAGCACATGTCAGCACACTTTGATGTGAAAAATCTAACAAATCATAATGAAAGAAGACTATTTTGTTTCTTTGATTGTTTAATATTTAGTCCCGGATATTTAACGTAACAGAAGGTTCTTTGGGGCCTTTAATGCCCCATAACGGACGAATAATTGGGTCTGAAAAGATCCTGACCATCAGCTGAAGACGATTTGATGAACATCGTTGTCGGTATTCGCCGCGGACCTCCCTGATCGCAGAGTACGATATTCTGATGTAAAGTCCAAAAGCTAAACATTGACTAAACCTGATGCAACGGACAAACAAACCACTACAGTATATGCACAGCTGCCCGAGGCCTCCATCCTAATGCTACAGCAGAGAGATAAGCACGTGAACAGGCGAGCTGAGTGCTTAATACAGGATTTCAATTGTTGAACAAAAAAATAAAAAAATACTGACGGCGGCTGCAGGTTGAATACAGTATAACACGCCAGTTTCTCATTTGCGCAGTTGAATCAGCAACCACACACCCAGTTACAGTAGGAACAGACGTGGTGAGCGACAGCGTGTAATGACGACCGTACTTACTGTACTCTAAGCCTTTTGTTCCCGTTCAATTAGCCGAACAGTAATTACCTGGAAGCAGGAAGTGCTTTTTTGGGAAATGAAGGTGTGTGACTTTTACTGAGGCCCCCTGAGAGGAGGGTAATGCTCTCCACCTGGAGAATTAAAGCCCCTCCAGGCTCAGCAGTGACGCGTCTCAGGTTGGCCGCGAGCGCCCCGCGTAAACCTGGAAGTCAAGATGACGATCGTGTTTTATAATTTTCACTCAATCTGCACATAAACCAGCTCTGATAAATCTAATCTCTCTAGATTTTTAAAAAAATACCCACAGGAAGTAAAAAGAAGAAAAATAAACCAAACAGAATAAACAGATATTCCTCCTGACATTAAAGATTCCAGAGCTCACTGTGCACTCTGATAACGATTACTTATCAGGATCGTTTGGAATCACTTTGTAGCTGCTGATGTTTTTATGAGCAGGATTACGGTATGTGCACTCGGTGTGTTTGTGCGGCTGAGTGTTGTGCTGAGAGATGCGGAGCAGCAGCAGAGGGTCTGGGTGAATGGAGTGCTCACCAAGTACAGGTTAAGGTTGGCCACTTTTCAGACTCGCACGCGCGCTCGCGTGCACGCCACGGCCAAGGCAAACATCTGACGTCATAGCTGCTCGCTCGTGGGGGTGTAAACAAACAGAACCTCAGTGCCATGAGGTGAGGGACTTGTGGTAGGAATCTCCGCTCAGCAGCACCAGATCCAACTGAGTAGCACGTCTTCGATTCAGTGTGTTTATGTGTTTGGTCGATACTGCATCTTAACATATGTAAGTTGTTGTCATTTCCGATTGCCATTTAAAATATTCAGTTCAGTCCAGTGTAATGGTGCAGGTCAGGACGGTGGGATCTTGCATGTGACTTCCATGCAAGAAACCATACTTTGTGTCCTGTGTGTGTTTTGTGTGTTTTGACTTATAGACTATAGAAGTCCTATACACATGGTACTAGTATAACCAGGGGACTGGTTTGCGCGAAATAAAGAAAATCTGCTGTCTTTTTTTTTTTTTTTTTTTACCTGTATTTTGACATTATCTCCTGCAAAATATGTCATGGCTCCATTTAACATTGACTTCTAAAAGCAAAGCCACTGTTCCACAGCAGCCACATCATTTATATAGTTTAGAATTGATTTGCTCACTTTCTGCACATGGTACACTCGTAAATACACAGTCACAGCTCATTTAGGGTCAAGTCAAGGATGCATCAGGCTCACCACGCTCTTTGTTGTGCAGAATGTAAGGCGCTAAAAAACATGTTTTTAGGGAGTCCCCTCATGACATTCGATTCCTCATGCTCAAGGGCGAGCAGATCAGACTCTGGATGATTTTGTAACTACAGTCTAATTGAGTTTAGAGCTTATTGATCCTCAAATATTGCCCAGAAATATGTTGAGTAAATGTCCAGGTTTTGGAGATGGGGCAGACCTCTCTCGACATGCTGTCTTTTCTAGAGCTACTGTGTTTTATTTGTTTTGTGAGGCCACAGTATGAATGTCAGGACTCTGTTGGTCTGTGGTATCATCTTATTTATCATCATTTCTGTGATCTGTAAATTCTATTTAAACTATTACTATTGCACCAGCTATAGGCGTTGTCATTGCAACTGCCTGTCTCTTATGTCTTTCACTGACATTACAGGAAACTGTATTACTCAAACTGTGATTCATTCCCTAAACGATACAGAAGTAACGCCCTAGTAGTTTGCGGATCCTCAGACGTGTAGAATAAAATGTTTTAAAGTTCATTGTGTATCATATTATTAAAGTCTTTATGCCAAACAACGACCACTGGCACAAAGCAACAACACTTTCCTGTGGGGACGTGGGTATTTCTTTTGGTATGGAATCCAGTGTGCAGGGGAGTGAATGCACTATTTACATTGTCGCCCACCCTGCGGCGCGAGAGGGTGTGTTGAGAGGGAACAGGATGTCCTGTGTATAGGGGGGATAGGTCAGTCTGCAGGAGGATGTGGTTCAGGCCTGACGTTCAGGCCCTTCAGCCTGGCCGTGGCATCATCACCCAGCGCTGCATCCAAGATCAGGAGCTGAAGGAATTTGAAGCCAATGATGAATATTTAAAGGGCAGATTTAATTTTGGTGGTGTGATGAACACAGGAGCATTATGTGGCATGAAGGAGATCTGTTGTCTGTTTGGTTGTGTTTTGTTCTGCGTTTTTCTAAGATCCATGTTTTTCTTGTGCATCTTTGACTCAGTATACAGTTTTAAAAAACATTAAATGCAAAACTGAGTGGTCTTAATGGCCCTAAGTGCCATGTGTTTGTACAAAAGCAGCTTATAATATTTATTTTTTTCCTTAATTTACAAGATGCTTCAGTGCTTCCTTGTGTTCCTCCTGCGCTCTTTGTGATATCGGTAACTTGTAATTCTGGCCATCGGGACAATTATGTTAATTCTGTAGTCGCTTGGTTTGAGTTGCCCCGAATAAATCCATAAATCCATAAAATGTGAAAAAGCCTTCTTCTGTGTGTGCTTTGCAGCTTGCGTGCTGAAGATAATAAGTAAGAGAAAAGGGAGGGAAACAAAAGAATAAATGAAGGTGTGGGAGGATTTAATTTTGCATTAATGTGCTCTGTGTTGGGTGGACTGGACGCACAGTTGAGCCGATGCAGTCTCTCTTTTTTCGGGGGGCTCCGAATGTGTGATATGAAGAAGCCCCCCCGGTACCTGACATCAGAGCGCCCAGCAGGTTTGTGAGGCAGGAGGGCCGTCAGATGATTTGCCATCTGATGTGAGGTCACTGATCTCCTCGTTTTGGTCTTGGCTGTTAATTTTGCCGTTTCTTTCTGTGTTGCTTTGGTGGTCCCTGCCAGGAGGCTCAACTTGTTTGATGTCGTACAGGAATCGCTGGGGCTCATTGTTGCCGCCGCTGGCACGCCGCCCCTCTGAGTGTCTCCATACCAACAGGTTCCTCTTGCCCATGTGGGCAATCAGAGAGACTCCTGGGAGGTCATCATGTCTTGAAAGCCACAAAGGAACATGTGATGTCAGTGTAATGATGCATGTATGTATGGAGCGCTGTTATTGTTATAAACCACCGCGCCTCTCTGTCTCTCCACAGGCTCTCTGACTGTCGGCCTGGTGCAGCAGTGTCAGACCATCCATGGCCGGGACCGCATCTGCATCCCCCCGCAGCTGCCCCCGGAGTGGATCACCACGCTCTTCTTCATCATCCTGGGCATCATCTCCCTCACCGTCACCTGCGGCCTACTGGTGATGTCCCGCTGGCGCCGAGAGGCCGCCCGGTACGCCCGTTGGATCGCCTTCACCGGGAGTAGGTGTTCACCGCGATCTCACATCGTCTTGCATTGTGATGAAAGTTGAAGTTGCAAACTTTTTTCTTTTTTTTTTAGCTGTTAAGCACCACGTACGTCAGAGTCCGAAATGAACCTCAGCTGGCCCATTATAGTTCTAAAATGACCGCAAAGGGATACGACATGACAGTCTCATGAGGAATAAATGGGGCTTACCTTGAATTTTGCGGTTCCTTTCATGAGAAAGCTTTTAGTCGGGTAATTATGAACATCTTGGCAAAGTGACTGCAGAGGAGCTCTAATTGATGTGCCGGTTTCTATTTTTATCGAAACAGAGGCAGAGTTTGTCTGTTAGGGATGACCAGAGCAGGGGCTGTGCGTCACTCTGCTCTGGGTACAGACAGATCTGAAGCAGAGTAGACCCTCAGTACTGGGGACAGTTTTTAGCCTACAGTTTCAGACAGTCAGGGCAGAATCACTCGACACTGACAAGCATCCATAAGTTTTAGCTGAAGATTTCAGCTTTTACTCGCATTTGTGTCAACCATTTATTCAGTGCTTTGTAGTCACATTTATTACCTCGCAACAAACTGTTTATCCTTCACTCTAACTATTTCAACCATCATTTAGCTGACATGGCTGCATGAACTGTTTGCTCATTGCTTTTAGCTCGCGGGACCATCAATTTAAACAGATTCTCCATCACTGTAACTGAACTTCTTGAAAGTTTTACCCACCCGTATTAAAACAGTTCATCCGTTTGTTTGGGCTAACTTGTTTGAACCATTTATCGGCAGCTCGGCTCTCTGTTCCCATTTTATAAATCACCTTGAGCTGCTTCCCTTTTCTGCAGCCGACTTGACACTCGGTGAAATTTAAATCATGGTGTGTGTTTTGTCAAATTTGTTGAGCTGCTTTACACTCACATCTGAAGGTACCTGTGGATGGTGATAGCGGGTTTAGATGGGATGCTGACGCTCTTCTTCTCTTTGCCTCCGTCCCAGTGGTCCTCTTCTGTATGGCCGCCCTCATCTTCCCAATCGGCTTCTACATCAACGAGGTCGGTGGACAGCCGTATAAGCTCCCCAACAACACCGTGGTGGGCTCCTCCTACGTACTCTTTGTCCTCTCCATATTCTTCACCATAGTGGGGCTGCTGTTTGCTGGGAAGGTATGTTTGCCTGGCTGACGCGCCCTGCTCCTCTTTTTGCATCTTTGGAGAGGCGCCGTATCACAGGAGAACAACAAAAAAAAATCGAGAAGCACCTGTTTGTGTTGGGATGAATCGTTACGATGCCCCGGGAATCATTGCGCTCCACCCTGTTCCCGTCTGGTTGTTCGGCAGACAGATGTGCAGATTGCTCTCAAACACCCCTCATCGCCGTCTGTCCTGAACGATGAATGTGAAGAGATAAACAGACGGGAGAATGTGAAAATAAGGACATGATGGAAGTGGATAAAAACATCAGGATTTCAAGGGAGCCTGGCGGATGACGTCACTCTTCCTCAGCCCATCCACCAAGTCACCAAGATCGACCGATGTCAGGCCTGAATCTGGGCAAAGCACCAAATATCGGCCAGTCGCCTCCAACAGGGTCGAGGTTCTACATGGGGAAAAAAAAGCAATCTGTAATATATTTACAACGAAGTTTCACTTTCTTGGCACATTTTATTTATTTGTTGAATGGTTCAGTTCTGTTTTTTTGTAAAGGTGTTTTGTATTTAAAAGGCCTAATGTATCCCCAAGTTTCCCGGCCATTAATATATGCGGTGGATCACTTTGCCTTAATGAGCTGTTAACCTTAAAAACAACGATAACATCGCTGTGTTTCGTGGGAGCACTTCTAGAGCTCTAGATACATGAAACGATTTTAGCATAAAAATGTCAAAACCAGAATGTAAATCGGGGGGGAAATGAGTCAAACTCTTCTCTGAGTCGTTACGGGGAGTGTAAAGTTGGATCTTTTATATCTCTAGTGATGTAGTGAATGTATTATCCGCCCTTTTTGAGTGTTTCCTGTTGGTTCGACACTGTATCAAGACAAGAATGGATCCGTGACTAGTTTGTTTTATATATTTGTAACGCAGGTTGTGTCATTTCCTAGAAGCACTGTGATGTTCTTGAATGAGCATGGAGGATCCCATCACATTAAAAAAAAATGACTCACTGGAGCGCTGATTGTCTCATTGACTTGTTTTATCAATTTCTTGTACAGGGCCGTGGTTTTTTAATTATTTAAGAAGTTCAAGCTGTGTTCGTCACACAAATAAAGGGCAGTTAATTCTACACTTAAAGTGGCAGTATGTTGGAAAACCATCCATCCACCCATCCATCCATCCATCCATCCATCCATCCACCCATCCACCCATCCATCCATCCACCCATCCATCCATCCATCCATCCACCCATCCATCCAGTTTATTCCACTTATCCGGGGTTGGGTCTTCATTGCAGCAGGCTTAGAAGGTATTCCAGACATCTTTCTCCCCAGCGGTGCTTTCCAGATGAGATGTATATAATCCAGCCAGCGAGTTCTGGGTCTGCCCCTGGGTCACCTCCCACAGATATCTAAAAGTGTACTATTCACCTAAAAATGAAGTTTAAGTTATCATCTACTCCCCTGCACGCAGATGGAAAGCCAGTTTTGTAGTCTGCTTTCTGGAGCTTTACAGCAAAACAGCGTTGGATCATTTCCACGTCCCACTGAAGTAGATGGGAACTTGTGCTAAAACGTAAAGGAACAACCCACACAAAATGGCTCCAATCAGTTTATGCATTGTAATCCACATCTCCGGAAGCCCCGGGATTTCAAAACGATTTTGAAAGATTTAATTTACACCCTTGAGGCGCGGTCAAGCTTATGAGTGTCCCATCTAGACAGGAATTGTCTGTAGCTTTTGGCTAGAAAAAAATTAAAACATTTTTAAAAACAATTTGGGACAAGCTGCATGGAGCCATTTTATCTTTCCTTTTGTTTTTCCATGTTTTTTTGGTTGTTGCCTCGTAATGTTTTGTGGACTGTGAAACTTCACCAGACTTTCCATCACCATGGGGTGAATATATAATGGCTGAATTTAAATTTTTTGGTGATCTGTTCCTTTAAACTGACAGCTGATGTGTTTTTTTTTTTCTCTCTGGGTTGCAGAAATTCTTAGACTTCTCAGTCTCATCAAACATTTCTACAAGTCATTTAATAACGTCAAACATCTCAAGGTGAGGGCGAAAAAAAGAAAGAAGGCTCTAAAACACGATCTCCATTGTCCAAAATGAATCTTTCTTTTGTATTTATTGTTTATCTGCAGTGATTCAGAGCCTGTTTGGAGGCACAATCTCACACGCCCACTTTTCGTCCTTTGTCTTTATGGATGCACAGGATGTTTAGGTTGTCATAGGAACGTTTCAGAAAAGCATGTGACGACGTGTGTTTGTGTTTTTGTGAGACGATCCAGTCAGCTGTGGATGACAGCGGCAGGATACCAGTCGTCAAGTCTGCAGACTGCCTTTGACCTTTGAGCAAACCTCTCTGTCACAATTGCTGCTATTTTAAACTCTGGAAATATTTTTATCCACGTGTATCTACTTTTGTCCCTTTTTTGCCGAATGTTGCCATCTTCATGATAACAGGGTAAATAGGAAGAAAGAGAAGCTTTCGGTTCTGGTGCCTCAAAGTGATGAGTAGCTTCTCTTTTTCTCTCTCTCAAATAGGATTATTTTGAGACATCAGTTCAGATTAATATAAACGCAATCTGTACCAGAAATAGTGTTTTTATATGACAGATGCGTGTGAGAGAGAATGCCTAATCACTCTCAATGGAAGCGAGCGTGTCAGATTCACACATTATGAGGAAGATTTGCACAATTAATTAAAACATTCTTGAAATTGCGATACAGCCAAGCGCAATATCCGTAATATATTATAATAAAGTACTGTGGAGCTGCAGAGCCGACAAATCTTGTTCTCCATATCTAGAAAAATGACATGTCACACCATTATAATTGTAATAGTTTTATTGTCACTAATTGTGAAAGTGATTGTTAACACTCATTTTGAATCATCACAGAGAATAATCTGTCAAAGTCATCACTGTATGATTTTTTCTTTTTTACAATATCATGCAACCATAATTAGGAGCAAGACTAAAGCTCATAAACAGTGAAATGGAATCAGTCGTTCAAGTGTGATTGGTGAGTCCATATCAACATGACAAACTAACTTTATGATTAAAGATATAAAGTAGCTGGTCTCCAAGAAGAAACAACATATGATGCTGGACAGTTAGGACTTGGAGATTTAAGAGGTGATCCTACCACTCAATTCTCCAACTGAGCTCAAAATACAGACAAGTGGCTGCAATAGTGTCAGATTTTAATAGGCTGCAGTAACATGGAACAAATCCGTTTTCAATGAAACAATTCGAACACTGTGGACACTGAAAAACAACCAACAAACACAGCTAACATCGCAATAATCAGCTTGATTAAAAAAACTGACAACATCGATATTACTTGTTATGACATTCAAAATGAATCTATAGATTTAAAGTAACATGAAATGATCTTATATTTGTAAGCCTTGTCAGTTAAGTTTGCCAGTGTGACACAAGTACTGAGTGGACCTGATCATGAGAAGCAACCTCAATTCTCACCACAAGAGGGCGCGCTTGGTCAACTTTAACTCGGAGTAGTCCGCTTCCTCACTCACTGTGAATCACCATCTCAAATCTGAAGCAGTTTTTAGGACATTAAACTTAGAAAACACTCAGTCCAAAACATCTTCAGTTCAACTTCTTTTGCTAAAGCCTTTCGCACCATCCACATGTCGTTACCTTGGCAGAACCCAATAGCTGCATCACTTACAGGTCAGCTCAGTTCAGCTCAGCTCGGTTCAGTTCCCGTCCTGATTGTGTTGGATCCACTGTGGGGGTTTGTGCGAGGTCATGGTGGGACTGCTGAGCTGCAGCTTGGCCATTCGAGCAGCCAGGAGCATCAGTATGCCGGTGAGGACCTCCAGGCCGTAGGAGAGCCAGGCCAGACCCAGAGACCAGCCGAAAGAGGTGCGAACGTAGGCCAGACCCTCCGGCCCCACCAGCCTCTCGGTCTCAGCCAGGGCCTGGTATGAGTAAATGATGTAGAGGCTGACGCCACACAGGGTCAGCAGACCTAGAGGAATCACACACAAACACAGAAAGAAGTAGACATTAAAGGGCCAGTCCAGCCTAGAAACAAAAAAGGATCAATTGTCCCTTTAGAAGGACTCGATACTGAATCAAATGAAAACACTGCAGTAATGTAACTTTATTTACTCATTATTCTGCCAGGTCTTCATGCGGTATAAATCTTCACCTAAGTGGAGCTGAGATCAAGTCCCTCTATTCACTGAGAATCATGTTATTTATAGTTTTGGTTTTAAGCCACAAACACTCCAGACTTCTTAAGGCAAAGCACAAGCTATTATAAAGCGGAAATTCGTACCAGTCAGAGCTCCGTGCTGAGAGCTCATCAATAAAACCCAACAATAACATCAAGCCATTAGCCACCCAAAATCTCATATTGTGAGAGACAGGAAACGTGCTGACGCATGTGTTGCCTGCTTACAAAACATCCCAGTCTTCAGAGACTAGAATGAGACACACACAACCCCACACAGTCCCCACAACAGTGTTGCTATTGGAAACCATTATGATTTTGACGGCTTGCTACTGGTTTTAAGGGGATGCAAGTGGAGCTCAGAAGCGACCCACTGTGGGACTAATAATCCTTTTATTACAATTAGACCCTGAGGTACTACAAGCTCGCCAAATGATGAGGAAACTGTATCCGATTCTCATGCAGTTCACTGTGAAGAGCTGACAAGCAGAGAAACACAGAGACCGGAAAGTACTACAGCTGCTGCCAGAGACGAAACAACACTACCGCAGCAGTTCACAAAATAGCGGTGAAATCAGATTTTTTTTCAGCGTGGGTTAAGGATGGAAAAATGTGTATCCATGTACATGATTTGCAGAGAATAAATTTCATCAGTATCATAAACTGATTTTTTTATTAACATATTACCGAAAACATGATCTCCCCTTCCTAATCTGTGAATTATACAGATTCAATTTTGTGGCTGTATGACTAACTGAAAATATCTTTTTCTAACCCTGCCTAAACCTAACCCTGGACTACATGTGAACCCTAGATTCTGATGTGACGTTACCGGATTTTGTAAACCTGCCATCCACCCTAAACAATCCCTTTTTAGCAAAAATATCAAAAATCAACCAAATAGGCAAGACGTCAGCTTGTACTTGTACTACAAAATCACGGGATGCAAAATCATGGGATGGAGATGAGGTTCAGTGTCTCAATCTGTTGGTCAGTCCACCATTCTGGTCCAGGCAAAAATAGCTCAACAATTACTGGATGGATTGCTTTGAAATCTTGACAGGACGTTACGAAGGTCACCCTTAGAAACTTTTTTAAAAAGGGGAGGCACAAAGCTAGCTTTTTACTTCTGCCGATTTCATTCATGTTATAAACGCGTGTCTGCAAAAGAGTTTATTTTTCAGCAATAATCCAAAATCCTATTTTAAAAAAATCATGTTTTTGTGGAGGTAACCAGGATGATGCTAACTTCCAGATATGCCTTTAAAAATATGTCATCCCTGCAGCACTCTATGCATCCAAAACTAACAACATCCCCATGTAATTTGTGTTCAAGGTAAACACCACAGAACAACATATGAAAGTTAGCATGCTGATGTTAGCATGCTGACATTAGCCTGCTAACGTTGGCATTTAGCATTTAGTCTTCACTCTTGCTCTTGTTCACTACAATTTATAGGCCTTACCAGTACTACTTCACAAGCTACAACTAACAACAATTCAACGGTCTGCTCTCACTCCTCCTGTTTCCTGTAGATTTTCAGACACTTCAGTGGAAACAGCAGAAATAATAACAGTGATGTTAGTGCTAAGTTACACAATATTAATGACACCACCATATGCTACTTATTTTAAGTTATAAGTGTGGATTGACTTTGAACTTGGGGGCACTTTGTGAATGTTGTCATTTCAGAGGAAGCCTTAAATGAGACTGATATTTAAGTAGGCGGGAGGAAATGGAATGGTGCTGCAGACTAACACCAAGTGATAATCGCAAACATTTTAAACCCATGCAAAAAGTTTTTGCTGACACCCAGAGCTGTAAATAAACACATCTCCTCATATCGGAACAGGACAAATAAGGGAATGAGGGAAGTGAGTGAGAAGGTCAGACTAGCTGGTAAGTTTTGGAAATATGTCAGCACTATGATTGATCTGAATTACATTCAGAGAAGGAGAGAAGCATTTTTAAAAGGTCCTTACTTGTGGTCTGACGAAGCATGAATTCAGGCTTTTCACAAGGCAGCGTTATGATTTTGTTATTTCTCCGTCCTTTTGATCCATTTATTGCAGTCAGATTACAGAGAAATCTCTTTGTTTTAGGTTCATATCGACATGCGTTTATTATTTTTTTTGCACCATATGAGTGGATGTGATAAAAAAATGAGTCAATCCACGATCAAACACACGCGAGTACACAACACGAATATTTTCACCGCTTTTGGTCTGAACGCGACATTAGTGTCTTGGTAATGGTTGGTGAAGAAATAATGTAGTCACATCGGTTTTTACATTTATGTCGGGCTTTTGTTAGCACAACACATGCGCCAGAATGTAACTGAGTCAAACAGAAATATAATTTCAAGATCAGCAGAAGGTCAAACGACAAAAATTTGGGCTATCAACAAAGAGACCAAAAAGGAAGAAAATGCCTTTCTTTGCCAGAATCGGACTGTCAACAAGTTCACAAGCAGCTGAAATCTAATTCAAGCCACTCCACACATTACCATGTGCTGCTTATTAAAGGGAGACTATAAAGAGTCTTTTTAAGAAAGTGTTTATCCATCACAAGGTCTTCTTTATGGAGGTCATAAGGCGTCGTCGGACCGGTGCCAAAGACATCCAGAGGGAAGAGTACTGCCAGACACCACAGCGCTATCTCTAACTGCACATAAATAACCTGATTACTGTAAACAGCTTTAACATGGTTAACGGTAATCTAACTCTCCCAATAACCCAAATTTAGATGATTTGTTTGATAGTGAACTCATTATAAAGGTGTCAGGTGTGTGGTAGCAGGAATATAGCGACATGTAAGGCTTGGCTGAGACATGAACACCATTTTTCTATGTTTGCACAAAAAACATGTCTGTAACTACCAGCTGTGGTTCTCTTGGTTTTTTTTTTGTTGGTTTTTTTTCCTCAAATGCACGGCTTTCTATCCAGTTTACTCTGTCACCCGTGTGGCATTTAAAGAGATTAGATTTGAAACACACAGCCGAGAGAAAGAAGACTCCAGTGTGTGACTAGCAAGTTTAATTTGACTTTCCAATTATTAATTTATTTATTCTATTTTAGTTCAGATACCCGGGTTAAATGATAGTTTGGTTCTTTTGATGTGGGGTTGTATGAGGTACTTATCCCCGCAGTAGATGACTGTCAGCAACAAGCACCTACAGAGAAGCAGAGCATTACACTGATAAACAGCACCGACACCTTAAAATATGTGAGATTAACTTTTTATGCTATATTTTGAAAAAAAATTGGTGCTTTTACCCAAACAGCTGATCTGCAGCTCAACAGTGCAAGGCAGATGTGGCTGTGTGCGTAGGAACACGAACCTTGTTCGGAGGGAATATAGTATTAAAGGAAAGGGCTGTGTGAAGTAGATCTATGTCTCTTAGGTGTGCCTTCTTTTGGGTGGAGGAGTGAGAGGGGGCTGGGAAATCATCAACCTGGTCTTGGTGTCGTTGTCACCAACCTCTAGAGCTTTACTATCGAACCATCGCACCTTGTGGTACATAGTAGTATTACGAGACTAAGAGACTGACAAAAGAAAATAGTACGGATTAACAGTGGTTCCCATCTGGTCTCTGACCTTGGTAAATGATAAAGACCCGGCAGGTTCTGTCGTGGTCAGGAGAAACATAAAGCTTGAGTGAAGTGAGGCGGAGGTGGGGCATCATCAGCCTGCCGCTGGCGTTGTCTGCACCCAACTCTTGAGCTATACTCCCGGACAATCAGCTTTTGTAGTACATGGTGGTATTACGAGGCATGACTAGCTGGTAAGCACGCTAACGTCAGTACATATAACTGCAGCACAACACAAAAAATGTCTTTGAGAAAATGTCTAAACTATTACGTAACATTCTGTGGATTTTGTTATTTCTTGAAGTTTAAAGATCAAGATTTTGTGTAACTGCACTGTCTGCCAAGGAGTCACGAAGTAGTGACTTAGGCGAGTCAAATTAGCAGGGAAATCCATTTACAGCATTTTGGCACCAGTGCAGTGATGTCATACAATTTATTCCCAGATCAATATTTAGTTCCAACCCTAATATGAACACATCACGCCATTGTGATTATATTTTTAAAAAAAGTAGTTTTACCAAACTAATTATAATAAATAAACACTGTTTTTATCATTTACTGTGTAATTTGTCCTTACTGTGACATGCATCAATAGAAAATATTGTGAAAATTATTTTAATCACATAATTAACTACTATTACTTTTACTCATAACTTCTCATAAACATACATCATATACCTTATCTGTTAAGTTGTACCTGTCATTATTTCATTAATATGTGATACATTTTTCATATATTTCATATCTCACATTTTGAATCTCTTTGTTAGACACACGACCCACCAACCTGTTACCCCATTGGGAACAGTTTTCAGGAGGCCTTAACAAGAGCTATCCTCAAGTGTCTTGCTCTAACAGTATGAAATTAAAGACGTTATGAACGGAAATTTGGGAAGCAGTCGTTTCCAAGACAATTTGACTTCACTGTTGTGCCTCCCTACGGACCAATAGAAGCTCTTATGTAGACGGTCCCACAGTCCACGACGAAGCGCCTCTGATGTAACAAAGGGAAGAGCATCTATGAACACAGACGCCAAAACACACATAAACACACCTGCCCTGTCATGCATACCAAACCAATATGGCCAATTCAAACAGCCAATCTGTGTGGTGCTGAACGTCAGTCCCTTTGGCCACATGAGGTCAATAACTATAACTGAGGTCCGTTCCAGCTCTGCACATAAAGTGCCGCCGTCTGCTCAGGTGAACCACATGGCCCCGCTTTACTGCCACACTCCTGCTGTACATATTCTACCGAAACCCTCCAACTTTTTTCTGTAACAGCAACAGTGCAGTAAATGTTGAGAGAATGGAGATACTAACTGTGAGAACTGTCTCATCTAACCCAAAGAAAAGAAAAGGCATTATCATCTGTATGTGCTCCTTTATCTTATTTCAGATCACCTGCTTCTGTGTTTTCCATCGGAACAACTTTAGATTGTAAGTCATTATCTAGTAAAGATGCTGATAAATGATTAACTAAAATGATCACCAGAATGTGAAGAAGTAACAGTTTTGACATTATCACATCTGTATATTGTGTTGCAGAGATGTCTACTCAAGTTCACATGCTAACCAGCTAGCCTGCCCCGCGCCAAAGCTCCTGCGTTGCCGAGACCGCCAGATGCACGGCTAACTGACCTAATAAGCTGACGGCAGCTATGGTTAGCATGCGCTTGTGATATTGTTTTGAGTGTGAATTGGACAGGTGGACATTTCGTACATATTGCTCCTTTAACTCAGTTGCGTTCACATTACAACACAGCTGTTGTCGCGGTTAGTGAACGTGAACTTGCCGCTGATCACTGACCAGACCCAGATACCGCGTGAGACCAACGTCGTTACACTGTTCACTCACAAACCTTGTTAGAAGCTGGAACCAAATGTCGGAATCAGTTTGGACCTGACTAACATTTCAAAGTGATTGGTTCATACTCATAAGAATGTTTTTTAAGGAAAATAAATAATGTTTCTTTTCCATTCTGCACGTTTCTGCAAGCTCTGTATATACGTACATTATTTTCCAGATAACTTGTAATGTTATCATTGTGACCTTTAATGAAGTGTATTGGGACTGCCATATTCTTCCAGTTGCATGCTTTGCTGGAACAAAACAAACCCTGAGAACAACAGTTCCCAGTGTATTTACATTTCTAAAGCAGTGGGATTCAATTGTCCACTAAACGTTTGTTGGGAAAAT
The DNA here is from genome assembly GCF_904848185.1 of Acanthopagrus latus. Taxonomy (NCBI): domain Eukaryota; kingdom Metazoa; phylum Chordata; class Actinopteri; order Spariformes; family Sparidae; genus Acanthopagrus; species Acanthopagrus latus. The sequence goes on from NC_051058.1 coordinate 8,873,004, forward strand.
CTTGTTCATGGTGTAAAAAGGGCTGAGATTGAGTGTGCACTTCTGCGGTGTCCTGGTCCTCACCGCACACGGCCATTTGAGTAAAAATGATCTTTGAAAGCAAGTGTCGAGACAATTGACTGTTCTCCCCTTCGTACCACCACCTAATGGCCCCTGCTTTATTTAACACCGAGGCAAATGATCCAAAGCAGAGCAGTGTACCTCTCTATTACCCTCACTGTGATATATTCTCTCGTTTCTATTAACGCCATCTCTCCAGCTTAGTGGCAATCATGTGTAATTTCGGTGCTTCAGACGCCACTGAATCTTAAACGTGATGACGCCTGCACAGACAATGCAGGCACAGAAGATGTGAGGCTACACTGTCCAGACTGTGGAGATGGAAATTCCCTGCGCTCTTTGAAGCACTGCCAGTATAGTAAAAAGACACGCCGGCAGCACTGATTGATCTGTGTGCACGAGTGCCACTGTGCATTGTGGTTTGCCTTTTAATGGATCTGTCTTGGATGGAGAGAAAAACATGATCCCCTGATAAATTCGCTGACGTCAACTCCAAGTGCACACTTGGGTGAAACAGCTCGACTCCAGAGTGACGGCACACCTGAGGAGTGGAAGTAGAGCAAACTTGAACTCACTGCAGACGAAGAAGTAGCAGGCCGTGCCGGTGAGGAGGACAGGGCTCCGGGCCAGGGAGCTGACCAACCCACAGATGCCACCGAACAGCAGCAGGACCAGGCTGAAGGGGAGCACCACCACTATGGCGCTGTGCATGTCTGCATATAAACAAACACACACACACACACACACACACACACACACAGATGGGTTATGGGGCATCTGCTGGGTTATGGCCGTCTTGACAGTGAATCTTCATTAGCAGATACGTGTAGTGGTGAGCACAGGGTTTCATAAAAGAGGAGAGACTCACACAGCTCAGTCTCAGAGTATCTGGAGTAGTCAGCTGTGATAGAGTCCACAGAGTCCCCCTGAATCTTCCCACCTGGAGGTGACCATACATACAAAACAAGAGGGAGAACATTTGAGGTAAAACTAATTGCCCTGGAATCTTAATAATTATTAAAACAACTTGTGGAAAAGTTGCCTACCTTTATTGGTGCTCCACAGTCCCGAGTGCGGAGGGACTATGTCTTCATAGTCGCTCGTGTTCATGGGATTCATATCTATGATGTACCAGTAGTCTGTTCCCAGCGAAGTCGCCAAAAAGGCGAAGCTCAGCATGCCGCAGATGCCGGCTGTGATCACCAGAGAGCCGAAGGTTACCTTCATCCCGCACAGGTGAGGGCTGAACTGGCGCGTAACGGCGATGGCGTTGGATTTTCACTCTTCTAGTGTTGATCCAGCCTTTTAAAACGTTGACGCGTTTGGTGCAGGATGCAGAAGAAGAAAAAAAAAAAAGGGAGGGAAGCCAGAAGATATTATGGTAGTGGAGGTTCCCTGTGGGGGCAGTAATTAGAATCTGCAAAAAAAAAAAAAAAAACTGATATGGAGATCAGCTGAGCCTCCACTGACTGGACCAAGTAACAAAGCTGCGAGAGGACGATACCAGAGCGGAGAGCGGCAGCTTCTGTCAGGGAGGGACTTGATTGTATTCGGGAGGCGCACACGTTTTACGCACCGACATGGAGGGAGACAATATGGGCATATGGGGAGTCAGCTGCGCTTAAACTAAATAAATGAAAAGAGAGTGAGGATCAGGAGCAACTATACATAAGAATCCATGAATTTTGTATATCCAAATATTAATCCGTCACCAAATGGTTTAAAAGACGACACAAGAAACAAAAGAATAAAGTCCGAGCTTTCAGTGGCTGCATAAGTTGGCCCGCCAGATGTCTCTGGCAAAAGTTTAATTGTTTAAAGTGTCTCTGAGTATCACGAAATGGGCGACCGAATGCATTATTATCATTATTTCAAGGGATTTAAGGGAGCAAGGGAGAGGCAAGGGGAGAAAACAAAAATTAAGGATCTTTGAAAGGTTAACCTGGCAAAACATTTTTCTCGTTGTCTTACCTCGTAAACACAGAAGAGAAAAAGATTTATATTAGACTTGTAAATGCATAGCCAGATTTTGTTTTGTTTTACCTGCCTCATTGGGCTTCTGTATGATACTGGTTCATATGATCCTGGCAATGCAATACAGACAAGGCTTGCTTTTGGCACATGGTTTACCATTAAGTTTCAGTTTCAGTTACCACCCTGCTTCACATATTTTCAGACTTATACAATATGTTACAAGTAAGAAAATTCACCATCAGAATCCCTCATCAATCAATCAATCAATCAATCAATCAATCAATCAATCAATCAATAAAGGTAACCAGATAGAGCATGTTTAATGAATAAAAACATAAGATATAAAAACAGAAGACATTAAAAGATGACAGAAGTACAGCGTTACAAAGGAGACATACAAAAGAACATAGAAATGACATCGGGGGAAACCAGACAGCCGCCTTCCATCTACAATTAATCTCACACTCCGCCCATCTCATTCATCAGCATCCATTCTCCTGTCACTCTTCTCCCATGGCCGTCTTGATGATATCTCCTCTTCTCAATTTGGCAGCCTCTTCCAACTTGGTGAGGGCCTCGTTACAGGATTTGTTCTGCAAGTGGAGGAAATGAAATCGGGATCAGAATTGATGCCAAGGTCCAATGTTAACACAGGAACCAAGGTTTTGTTAGTGGAAAATAATGACGATAATATCCTAAGAGAACAGACTGGAAAAATATGTTTGCTTTTACGTGGTGTTATTTGACTAAAACAATACATTTATTGCACTACGCATTATTTAAGTCAGTAATTTGAAAGTTATTGAGTCACTGAAGAACGTACAATGATGAACTTGTGCCTCTCCTTCTGTAGTTTAAAGAATTCCTCCACAGTCAGCTCCGTCACTGTCTTCTTCAGGGTGATGAAGTTGCAAGATGGTGAATGAGATTTGTGCTCCTTTCTGGCAACAAAACGAGAGAGTGGTTAAGAGGGACACAAATATTTAATTTCAAGGAGCATAACAGGAACACACAGCGTACATGTCCATTAGACTGAGTGGACATTGTGCCACAAAAAACTGCAACAAATGAATTCCTGTGAAGAGGTTTGTTTCCAAAACAAGTCTCCTTTCTGTGTAGAAGACAGCTGGTATAAACCATGTTACCGATTAATGATACATGTAAAGTTCAACAACAATGACAACTAAACAGTAGCTCAAGCAGTGTCTAATGACCATGGATACAAAACAAATATTTACATAGTTACAGAGAGTTCAGGTAGTTAATGCCTGAAGTGCTGATGCATCAGCTGCAAACACTGCAAAATTATGTAATACACCAAGGAGGAAAGTCTTGTGAATTATAACAACATAAGTGGAAAATTTCACTGGAAATGAAACAGTAGTCAGTACCACTGAGATGAGTTTATCTTTCATGTGAAGTACAACTATGCCTGAAAAAACTGTTCTATGTCTTTTATGGACATAGAACAATAAATATCCATAATGATGTCTCAAGACTACGATCTTCAACAGGAAGTTTTTCAGTGTTACAAACTGAAAGTGGGGTCTGAAAGACCTGGCTGCCTGTCAGGCTGAGAGGGTCAGAAAAAAAGATGCTACCGAGTTGCATTAGAGAACTTAAAGAATCCACTGTTTTTGGAGTTGACCCATTAACAGAAAGAAAGTGTCAAAGTATCTTTGCCTATGCAATCGCAAAATTGACCATTCTCGGTAAAATCCATCTCTCAAGCCTTGTGACTTGACACTAAACTACTGGAAAAACAAAAAATGTATTTTGCTTCACAACCTTTTTTGCTGTTGTAAATTCTTTGCTTTTTGGGAGCCATGTGTCTTTCTACAGTGCTAGAACAGATTACATTTGTTGCTAGTACACCATCCCGGTCTCTCAAGAATTCGCCTAATTAAAACAATAATTTGGACTTAAATCGATAAAGCAATGATACTGCACAAATCTCCTGTCCCTCTATTTGCAATCCTAACCCATGAGCCGAGTAATGTGGTTATCTTACTCAGGGTCATCCTCCGGCTCCCAGCCCTCTAGCTCTTTGAGGCAGAAGAAACACATGGCGATGTCTGGACTGTTCTCTGAAGGGGTGTGAATGAAGCCAGCTTTGGCCATCTGGAGAAACACATGAACAAACAGACACCATAAAAAAGCTGTACTTAATGTTTAAATTTCTGGATAATTCATTGACTAGTTGATAGACATACAATAAACAATTTTACTGTTCCGTAAAGCTTTTATTACCTAACTAACAGCCAACAATTGTTTCCAAATAAACCCGAAAGCAGTATTTATTTCTAGCTTTTTAAAAAGTCAGGAATTACTGTTATTCCTGTGTTTTGCACAATTTTAAATGGAATAGCTCTGGGATTTTTACTGAACAGACCAAACGATGAATGAGGAGAATAAGTGTCAGATTAAATCAGTAATTACTTTTTTTTACTTTACTTTATGTATTTCATTTGTTTATTGATAGGGACAGAGCAAGTCAATCAACATCAGTATAAAAAAAGAGAATATAAACAGATTTATCAAGAATGATAATTTGTTTTCTAGTCACTAGGCAAGTAACAGAAACAGTAACATTACAGATAATATACAGTTGTACAATACACGATCAAAAATGAACACATACTTTAAACTACATTTACATAATGGTTAGGTGCAGTCCTACAGTGTCAGTTGTTGGTTTAAGTCATTGTAAATTGTAGTGACCAAATCCAGAATTCACTGAAATTTCATGGACAGATGTTTAATCAACTGCTTCAAAACAAAACTGAAAAATGTGTTTAGAATGAAAAGAATTATTAGCCTTAATGCTAGTTAACTTACCAAACACAACTGCTGTCTAAGCCAATCATGTGCTTAATCATGATTTCCTTCAGAATCATAGCTAATAACAGACACAATATCTAAAGGTTACAGAAGTGGCTTTGTTAGCTGACCTAAAATAAGAGGGTCCTTTGTTATATAAACAACAACACTTGGCTATAACGTTAATGTTACATTAGACACCTCGTTAGTCCTAGCCTGTCTATTTACCCATTGTCAGAGTGAACATTTAGATAAAACGATTATAATACCTAGCTACTGGCAAGAGTGATTTAACTAATCCGTTAACTTAATTGTAAACCAAGAGTTAAACCCTCGGGGATGTTAAATCGTATTTCATTTTAATATCAGCTGTTTTCCTTATTAAAGCTAACTCTTGTTGTGCTAGCAGTAGCAAAAGTCAACCGTTTTAAACGTTCGCTCACGTTCTCCGGCGTACACGAGCAGCCCTCGTCGAACGGCCACCCCTCGAAAGTTTTCAGTCTGTTTTCATAAAAGTACATTTTGATATCCTCTTCGTTACAAGCGTCCATTGCGTCAAGTGGTTAAAATAAAAGAATAAACTATCGATAACTTTGGTTTGAATCAGTGTGTCGGCACCACCAGAAGCCTCCGAGCTAAACGGTGTTTTCAAATTACGGCGACAACTCGCTTCGACTGCTTTGATTGGCGGAGGAAGACCACGTGCTTTCTGTGTTTTCTTCTTCTTCTTCTTTTTCGTGCATTGACAACATGGAAAATGCGCACGTTCGCCACCAAGTGTTCTCAGCTCTGCGGACTACAACTGGCTTTAAAACTCCAAACAAGGGCATGTTTTTTTTTTTAAATGCTAAATTGTTTTAGAAGAAGAGAGAACACACTCCTCTAGTCGTCTGGCCTCTACGCCGAGGCAAGAAATATTTTTAAACAGCGAACCCACATTCAGCATCAGACTTCCCGTTGTTCCTCATGGGTAATGTAGTTCTTGGCCGTTATTGGTCCAAAAGTTGACGCGCGGAAGTTAGAGAGCGCCCCATCCACTGTTAACAACCGGTTCATGAATACCACGTATAGTTTTGACATTAACATTTTTTGACTGTCCCCTGACAGTGTGTCTTACGTGACATATGCAGACTTGTAAGTCTCTTCTTCTTCTTCGGTGTCGTGGCTATGGAAGGACGGTGTGCTGTTGAGACTTGGGCAGAGTTTGGCTTCTCAGGAACATCATGCACACCGAAGGTCCAGCTCGGTGTTGGGACAGATGTGTTCATCTGCACTGGCAGCGGCGAGGTCTACATCTTCAGTGCTAAAGAGAGAAAACTCACAGTAAGTAGCTAATATACTGTACTGTACGCTGATCTGACATCCTAAATAGACTGCAAAGCTTCACTGTGAGAAGGTCAAGTTGTAATAATCTCCTTATTCTCTTTGTGTTGTGATGTTTTGTTGCAGGCTGTCCTACAGTTTCCTGGTCCTGTGAGTGACCTGGTTGGGAGTCATGACAAGCAGGTCCTCTATGCAGCCTGTATGAGTGGAGTTTATTGTGTTAGTTCACAATTTCTGTTATCCAGGTATGAACCATTACATCCAATTTGACTGCATTCAAAGGAGCTAGATCCATGAATACATGCCCATGTATTATATACAACGTGTTACATGCAGTCTCATCAGGACTTCTGACTTACGTGACCTTTCACCTCTGCAGAGCTCAAAGCTCCCTTGCTGATGCCGCCTCCAGTCCATTTGAGCTGAAAATCTCCTCTGAGTTTCTGCTTGTTCCAGAAGAAGGAGTGTTGTCACTGCTGCATCTCGGCTCTGTACTCCTGACTCTTTCCCAGAGAGACACGTCCTGGATTTTGACTCTGTACAATTGTCCAAAACAGTCATCCTCCAGCAGCTGTGAGAGTCTCACTTCATTCAGTCTGCCGCTGGTCTCAAGTGTTGTTCAGGATGACGACGAGAGGGAGACGAGAGTGAGAAGGAGGCCTGTGCTGATTTGTGTCTGTTCTAGTGATGCTACACCACTGCCTTCCTCCTCCACTTCTTCATCAGAGGCGACTTTACCTGATGGACACATCCGCCTCGAGCCCGTCCTCTTCAAACTTTTGTTTGGGGTCGACGCTGCCCTCGCCAAGTCACCGGTCATCCTTTGTGGCCTGCCGGATGGGTGTCTTTGTTTCCTTCCTCTGCGACTCCCAGGATCCCGGCTCCGGGTCCTGCATAACCTGGAGCAGCCAGTCGTATTTGTTGGAGCATCTGCTGTCATGGAGACGGGTCTTAGGCATGCACAGTGTTTAGTGGCTGTGGGCGAACTAGGGAGAGTGGTGCTGATCAAAACAGACAAGGGAGGACCAGAGGGACGGGGCAGCAGAGCTAACTTTACTGAGAGGTGTGTACCGGGGCCAGTGGTGTGTGGCTGTGTGGATAAGACCTGTCTCTACTACAGCACTGGGTCAGACCTGCTGAGACTGGATCTGTCAGGGGGATCGTTGGGTCAAGAAGGCCAAGAAAGCAATGAAGAGACATCGAGTACGACAGTCGCTGCCCGCCAAACCCCCACCAGTTTAAATGTGTGTAGAGTCATTGCCTTGGCTGAGCCTACACACAACCATGCAGGTAAGCAGAATCAGGACCCAGCATAGATGTGACTTCACTAATAACCACCGGTGAGCAATTTCCTTCTGGAAGCCATTGCTTTAAGTTAATTTAACTGCTGAACTAAATGAACCTACCGTACACAAAACTGAAAAATGTGGGAGTTACACAAGAGACATGCTATGATTTATTCAGGTTTGATGACAGTTTTGAAAAGTGACAGCTTTGAAAACTCCTTCCTGATAAAGTTTGTTTAGGTGTGTCTGAGTCAGCTGCAAAACTGCAACATTTTGATGCAAAACAATCACCAAATTCGCATTATCATCTTCAAAGAGGCTAGTGTGACTTTGTCGACAAATATATGTGAAAAAAATAGTGACAAAATACTGATTGATTTGCTTGTGATCGATGACTTTCTATAAAGTAATAAACCAATGGCTGTTTGAAGCACAAAAAAAGAAAAGCAGGAAGCCAACGCTCTTTTTAAGAAATGGGGTTATTGTTGAACTTCCAACATAATTACGCTTCATGATACTATCCTGATAATCAGCAAAATATTCTTAAATCTTTTTAAATAAAACATACAGTAATCACGTTAACCCTACATTCTGTTAAGAAACAGACACACATCTTTTTTCAGAGAAAAACAATCAAACTTAAAAATTTTCAGTAAGTAATCATAAATCAAAAGGTCCATGAAAAGAATAAACACATGATGGTAACATCATCTCCCTGTTCTTCCTTGCATGCATCCTATTAAACTTGTTTTTGTGGGGGATACAAAGAGCAAGCCAAGCCTTCAGCCATGGTGACAGGCTGAGGCAATTAAAACTTATTCAGCAAACTAATATAGGACTGTAAGTCAGCAGGCTAGACAGCTGTTTCAAGCCATTTATGTGAAGATATTCATGAATATCTCGATTCACAATTATTCCAATAATTCACCACAATCAACTTATTGTGGGTGTTTTTATCATGATTGCCCATAAAATCTTTTAATGTCCTATCCCGAGTTGACCCTAATATCTAACTCAAACTAATAAATGCCTAAATTAATATATAAATCTGGAACTGAACATCAAACTAAGCGTAAAAAAATGTAAGAGGGAGCTTTTTCTTTTTAAATTTCCTGTTAATTTCCAGTTGAGAAGGCTGATATTATAACAGAGGAAACAGCTTGTGCAGGATCCTGACCTCACTGAACACACACTCACCTGTATGCATGACATTGGCATCTATTGGAGCCAAGTTCTGTTTGTAAAACATTGTATGAGTGCAGATTTATTTGACAAACCCATTAACCAGTTGACCTCTAGTGTGAAGCCAGTGGAATATCTCTTTCTGCTGTTCAGTCTGCATCAAGTGATGTGCATCAAGTCAGCAGCAGCTGATCCTTCTTCCTGTTAGTGGGCAGAAAACTTATCTTTTCTACTCTGTGAGGAACAGCTGTCCAATAATACGTATGTGTCAGACAGCTGTACTGGATTATAAATTAATTACACTGGTGTGATAACATATTTTTTAAGCGACTTTGTGTCTCTTCATTCTGTATCTGAAAAGCTCTTCAAGCTCAGTGGCAACAATGTTAAGCAGTGATGTTATGCAACATGTCTGCTTTGCAATTAGGCCTCAGTCTCTTTTCTGCCTTTATCTTGTGTCCTTGTACTCCAGGCGAGGTTGAGCTGCTGGGGCTGTCTGTCAGGGGGCAGATCCAGAGGATTACCTTACCTGTGGAGAAAGAGGATACAGGATTGTCCAAGATGCCCTCCACACAGGTTGGCCGCAGCGCCAGAGACCTCCTGTCTGCTATTGGGGATGTTTGTGAGAGGTAAACCCAACATGATTCCTTTTTCACTGTTGAAATTGAACACAGTAGACATCAATTCTAGTCAATATGTTATTTATGTTGATTTGAATGTGATTTTGCTTTGCTTTCTTTAGAGCAATGGTGCTGAAAACTGCAATCAAATCCAAAAACCAGATTCTGAGGCACCTGAATCAGGTTCTTAACATCAGCTTCCTGTTGGTAGCCGGTACAAACAGTGAGGAGAATCTGATCAGATGTCATGCCACGACCAAGTGGAGCAGACTGCTTCAAAAAGACTCCCTGAACCTGACATGTGTCCTGGATAATTCAAGTCCTTATGTTTTGGAACATGGCTGGACACTGAGCGTGACTGTGTTTCCTCTGTCATATCCTCCCAGCGCAGGAGGAGAAAGCCCCTCCACAAATTTTTCATTCCCATTCCACAGCCTCCCTGCAGGGGAATCATTAGAAGTTTCACTGCCCCTGGCAGCTGCAGGCGATGCATCCTTCCCCGTGACAGTTAGCTGCTCACTCATCTTCTCTCTCTCAAGTCTCCTGGGCGAGGAGGCAGCAAACCTTAATGGTTCGCAGCATAGCTGCATCAGTTTGCCCTTGAACACACTGACAGTGGATTGGTTGCACGCCCTACAGGTCAGCAGTCCCATAGACGCCCAGAAAAAGGCCACATCTCAGTGCAACAACACTGCAACGGATACCATCCAAGCTTTTTTAAACTCACGCCAGATTAAGTGCAGTAGACGAGGGGAGGGAGGAGGAGAAAATGCTTCGAAACCTGAGCGGGAGCAGTATTCAGCAAGCGTCCAGGTGTTGTCAGAGTTAGTGAGAGATATGCTGGTGGTGAAAAGCTCAGGTGAGGACCCTCAGGGGCCAAAGTTGGCTCCTCAAAATGTGTGTGTCTCTCTGCTGGAATGGCTGTTGTCTGAAGGTTCTGGAGGAGTGAGGACAGGACACCAAGGAGACAAGATGAGCCGCTCAGTGATCCATGCTCGAGGCCCAAACGGACACACGGTCAAACTGACAGCAAAAGAGGTAAAAAATGATCTAATAATATATTGATAAGTTTAGCCTGTATGTTTGATATGAATAAAACAGGTGAATGCTCTGTTGCTCCTCCAGGTAAATGTAGAGGAACAGAGTGCAGGGAAGGAGGACTCCCTGACCACAGTGGAGGTTCAGGTTGAGAGCTCATCTATAGCAGCAGTGTGTGGACTGCATCATGCTGTGCTGGGCAGGGTCCAGGTACAAACACACACACAAACACACACCCAAACCATATTTTCAGAGTAACTTACAGACGAACAGTTTCTTCTTATACATGGAATGGGGATGTTCTTAAAGACTAACTCCCGCGGTGTTCAAACAAAGGTTTAAACTCAGATTAGTCGACTAGCCTAAAAGTAGAAAACAGTCAAAACTGAAAACTATTCAAGTTTTCTAAACGTAGTCAGAAAAAAATATGCATATGTTACAGCTTAAACAGACATATGATAACCATCCTTTCTGAGACCACGGTATGCTAACACAACCCCATTATAAGGCAATGATGCGGCTTTGATCCAGCTAACTTGATGTCTAGCTTTGATCTGCTTCGAACAAGAGAAGACAGACACTGTTTGTTTCAGTGCTGGTAATTCTATCTTGTTCAGCTTTACAGAATTGGACCTCTTGTTGATACAGGGAAATTCAATAGCAAAGAAAAACAGAAAAGATACCAAGGTTGATGTTTTGTTTTTCCTCCTCCTTCTGTTGCAAGGTTTGTTTCTCAAAAGTGGACACTACAAGATTAGGGTTTTAGATAAATCAACTATGTATGGTTTGATTATTCCCACTATACATTTGGAGGGCACCACAAAATGGCAAACTCACTCTATAGTGGGTAGTGAGTGATTTCTGACACAGTGATAGATACTGCCAATTTGGATTGTATGAGAGAGACCTAAATCACCCCCCTTACACATGAATGATGATCAGCCGTAGCTATAGACATATGTGTCCGTACTTTTAGATGCCAAGTTTAATGTGAAATTCTGTCACATTAGTCGTCTGCTCTGTTCGTTCACACAGACTCTGCTACAGAGGGTTCCTGAGAGGGCAGCTTCCACAAAGAGCATCCGCAGTTTAGGTTTGAGACAGGCACTGAAGCGGGCCGAGGTAACCAATTAAACATTTGCTCTTCTTCTCACTTATTTATTTACCACCTGTCTCTTCTAAGTAATTAAATATATCCAGTTTATTCCATTCCATGACATGAAATGGAGAGAAACTCTTATTTCTTAAATACATTACATATCCCTACACGTTTATAAGACCCAAAAGCTTTTAGTTCCTGTCCATGACTGTGTTTAATCCAAAAGTATCTTGGTGTTATTTCTTTTTGAACTTCCATCTCCTTCCTCCGTCTCTTATGTCAGCACCTGCTACAGCAGATCCAGCAGAGTCGAGTCTCTGGGGCCTTTGGTGCGGGCGCGTCCACAGGGCAGATGACCCGATCTCTTCTCTCTGTTTACCGAGAGCTCAGGGAAAATCCTCTCCTCATAATTTAAACGCTTATTTTATTTATCGAGCTGGGCCTAGACAGCTGCACTCGACCTTGTTCGGTGTTGTGTAAGCTACCTTTGCAGCTGATTGGCAAAAAATGTCCATGATCTATTGTAAATGTATTTTTGTAACACTAAACCATTGTTAACATTCACGGTTATTCTCATGTGACTCATTATTTTCCATTATGATTTAGCTGCACATATTTCACGGCTCTGATTGTAATAAATATCGCCCATAACGTTGTTTTTTATTATTTGTGTGCTTTAGCTTAACTCCTCTTTTATGAACAGTTACATCCAGCACAAGGTCATCTAAGAGCTCAGGTGCAGTAAAAATATATGCAATTACAGTTGGAATGGAAAAACTGCCCTACAGCTGGGTAAAGGTCCTGTGGTTTACATGTGTCAGACACGTAGGCGTAACAGTGACAAAGAACCACATGTCCTGTACAATAGTTGTTGCGTCAGAAACATCAGAAACATGCACACATTGACTGACGACTGATGGATTGTTGACATTTGATTATGAAGAACCAACAATTACAAAAGTAAGGAAATAATTTGATTAAAACAAATAATCTGCAGAGGTTGTTCAGGTGTACAGCTACTGAAATGAAAACTCAGTCCTATTGATCCCAAACTAGATTGACAGGAGGGATCATTATACCTTATATAGTCAGCCTTCAGATGTATGATGTAGTCTGCTTTGCTGTGCCCTGTTTATACATTTCAGGTGTTTTTCAGGAGTAGAGGGTTGTCAAAGGACAGGCGGTCCACTGGCTTCTAAACACAGGCAGGGATTAAGGCAGGGGTGTTGTACATTTCTTCAGGTCAAGGACTCCCACTATAATAGTATTTTATTTTACCATTTTCTGACATTCTTTTAGACCAAGCAACTAGCAGATTAATTGAGAAAGAAAATCTATATATTATGCGAGCAGCTCCACTAATGTCCTCTTGCAACAGAAATGCATAGTCCTGTTTTTTGTCACCATGAGATAAGCTGGGTCCGATATCAAAAAGACTATTGTTGACTGTTTTACTGTATTAAAACTTGTGCTGTTTGATTCTCAAAAGGCAATGCTGTAGAGCTCTTGTCATTTTTGTGAAAGTCACATATGCACCACAATGCGTGTAGGCTTTAAAATGTCTTCTGATGTTCAGCATCTGGGGCACTTCACCTGAAAAATGAAGGTAAAATGTCACATCATCTCCATTAGGTGGCAGTGATGTGACTTTAAAACAGCCAAAACATAGTGGTGCTGTAAGACTGAGGCATGTTCCTTAAGATACATATTAGAGACGCTGATCTGGAACTTTAGAGAAGAAACACGTATGAGGCCCTTTTCAGCTTTCAGAGAGTCTTTATATAAATTGTTACAGAGATTGATCGTGATGTCATCTCTCTTGACAGTATATCAGCTCATCCACCAGAAATGGACCAATAAGCAAAACAGTAAAACAGTGACCATGACTAGTGGGAAACTAGTGGTATCTTCTGCTATCATCACAGCAACATCAATACTTTTGTCACAGAAACAGCAGCAGAGACACCCGCTGGCATCCACATGACAGCTGCTGCAGGTCCTGACAGGAAATGTCTCTGCTTCCTTCACAGATGCTGGCCTGGCCCCGAGTTTATAAAGATGCTATTGACATACAGTAATAATAATGGACTAAGAGTTAATTAACACAATAATAAGTATTAAGTAACTATTAACATTTAGTAAGGATTTAGTCAGGATTTAAAGCCGCAGTAAGTGATATGTTTTTATTAGAATATGGGTTAAATAGCTCTATATTCCGGCAGTAATCACCGTTATAGAGTGTTTGGTCAGTAACCCTTGTCTCCACCCCCCGTCCTTCTGCCATTATAGAGAAAATACATTGCCTGGTATACGGTCTGGCGATATCTGCTGCACGTTCATGTGGTGATGTAAAGAGGAGGGAGGGGATTGCTAACTACAAAAGGGACAAGAAGTTGAAACAATGACAACACTTACAGCACATGAAAGTTTACATTTAACATTATCAACAAGTGTAACAAAACAGTGTTATTGTGCCAAAAATGTCTAAACATCTGTGAAGTTAGCATGCTAACCAGCTAGCCCCGTCTTGTCCTTGCTTCACTTTGTACTGCAAAAGGTGAGTCTGAAAGCAATGATTGTTTCAGCAGGGAGATCTAACTATCTAAAAAGTAAACAAAGTAAACTCACAAATTCAGGAAGGTTCCTCTGTTATACCAAAGTAGCACAGTCTTAATTGCCTCATTTTGTTTAAATAAATCCCAAATCCTCAAAGTAAGGAGTGAAAATATTCTAGCTCTTGATGATGTTTTCACCCAGTGCTCCTTTGCCGCTTCATGTCCCTCCTCTCCTTGCCTGTCGTTTCTTCTTGTTCCTGGAGTCATAGTCCTAGTAAGGGCTGCTGTAAATCACCTCCATCCCCTGTCCTCAAACTGACTTCCTTTGGTCTCAGAGGCTGTATTCAGTCACAGTCTGGTGTCCAGCCCTGCTCACAGGAAGGCTGATTGACTGAGCCCTATTGCCTGTGGTTACTCCCTGTACATCTGAGGTTGCGATGCAATATTATAGTTCAATAATATAAGTATAGTAAGTGTTGCCCTGAAACAAAACATAACTAGACATAGAAGTGCATTTTGTATCTTTATGTTCATGAGAGGAAGAAGAAATGTAGAAAAACAGAAGAGAGGGACAAATGATCAAGGTGTAATGATCCTTCTAGTGCTGCTTTGCACACGAGACTTGGTTCCAGTCTTCTAATGTTTCTACAGCTGACTACTACAGCCCCATCATTCGTGTCTGTTAATAATTATCCTTAGACAGCAGTACCATGCTGATGACCTGAACTCCACTTACAGGTGACCTCACCTCTAATGTCTGTCTCAAATTGCACCCTGATTGGCTGCAGGCTACTTCTTCAGCTAGATGAGTGTCATTACACACCTGTTTGACCACTTCTGTTGTCCTGCTGTAAATAATGTAAAGCCTGGCTGACATGTCACACTGATGTTTGGTTTTACTGTATACATCTACAGGTCTTTATTGAAAAAACAATATCTTCAATCTGTAGTTTAGCATCAAACAATTGTTAAAGGTGTATTATGTAAGAATTCCAACTCAGAGTAAATAGACAGCAGCATGTCATGGGAGTAACTCCTGCTAACTGAAGCTGCCATTAGCTAGTTAGCTCAATTAGCCGTGCAGCTAGCAGTCCTGACTGGGAGCATGAAGCACCAGTGGAGTGTTTACATAGCTAGCACAGGAGTTTTATACTTGGAGTGGGCTAGCTGGTTAGCATGTTAAATATACTATAATAGTTTTAAATGTTTTCAGCCACAATTCTTACATATTGCACCTTTACTTACATTTTACAGCAGATGATCATTGGAGAAAACAAATCTAAATGAATAACACGAACACTCTGAAGTTCATTCACACTAATTCTGCTGTTTCCAGATCAAGCACCGACTCAAAAGTTCACGTCGTCAAGACGTTTCTTGGCTGAATCAGTTCCTCTTCTTTCACCTTCTCCCCCCTTATGGGTCAGTCATCCCTGCAAGCTCACTGTGACCACCTCTTTGTAACAGGAAGGAGGAAAAAAAGTGGGATGCAATGCGTACAGGCTGATGAGTAACTGTGTTTCACCAGAGTCAAGTCAACAACGAGAAGAGTCATTGTCAGGTTTCGTGTTAGGACTAATACTGGATTGAATCAATACTCCCACAGGGCTGAGCTGCTCAGGCTGTGTCCGTCTCCTTTCAGCGTGCCTCCCTGGTCTCCACGCAGGTATTTGCCGTTCTTGCCACGGATTGCGAGGCGACCGGGCTCAAGGAGCTCAAGGGAAAAATCTTCTGGGACCTCGCCGTCAGAGCACACCAGCCCAGCACTGTTCACGTACCAGAACCGGCCGTCCACACCTGCAGGATTAAGAGGCAGATAGTCAGACACCCCAGAAATGTGTTTATAATACAATCATGATTAAATTCATAGACCAATTTTCATTGCTGAAACACAGATTTGCTTCAGGGCTGGGATCAAAAAAAGAAGCAGGGGTTACATCAATCTTGTTCGAGAGGGTACAGCCTGACCTTTAATATGGTAGGCCCCATTACTGAACTGCAGGGTGAAAATGTCATAGACTGATCGGCTGGCGTCCAGTGTGTTGGAGCTCCTGTGGTGGCAGATGAATCCGTTCTCTCCTCTCAGGATCAGCATGGGTCGGTTGATCAGTTTTAAAGTGAGCTGCTCGTCCTCGCCTGGCAAAGGGTGACAGCAGAATGATGGAGACACATCATAGGAAACACTAGAGGAGTCAGAGGATGGGTTTGAGGGAGGAGGTTCATCAGTGCTGAGAACAGAGGAGGAGAGCATAACCTGAAAATGGTGTATTACCTGTGGAATCACTGACAGCCAGCAGCTGGCCGTTCTTCTTAGTGCAGATGTATTTTCCATTGTTAGCTTTTAGTGCCACCTTGTGGCCGAGCCACTCCACTGAAAACATGGTGTTTGCTGACCTGCAGGAGGGCATGAACAGAGAAAACAAGAGTTTTTCCTTGCTATTACATCACTTGGAAATAATGTGATTACATTTTTAGCGCATATGCAAGACTTAAAAAAGTTAAAGCAGACCAACACAGAGAGAAGTAAGTTTCTATCAAATCAGATTTGCCAGTACAATATTATCTTCATTCTTTGAGTTGTAGGCTTCAATCACTTCTCTATCCAACTGATTAATTTCCATGACTGACTTGCATTTTCAGTGATACACTGTGTTGTGTGCTGTGACAGAGTTGCATTATTCTTTGACTGAATATCCATGATAACACTAACCAACATTGGTAGTTAAATTTATAGTTAATCAAACTTTAGTTATCTAACTGTGAAGTGCTTTTAATAAGCCAATTATTGAACGAAAGGTTTATAAACATAAGTTGCAACCTCTTAAATAACAACTGCAACAGTGAAATAACTATTAACTAAAGTGTAATTAATTATAGATTTACCATTCATTAATGATGGTTACATAGTGTTACCACTTAGCTGACATCTGACTGGTTACACAATTCTGTGTACAACCATCTGTGTGATTAAAGGGAAACGTTGATGATTTGATGATGAGGCGGGGAAAAAAAGTCACTCAGCTGCAGAACTGATGTTTCTGTATAAACATATCAGTGCTATAAAATGCAGAACTGACACACACAGTTAGTGGTGTACTGATTTGATATGACAGTATTCACTCACACTTCAGTGGCAGTACTCTGGATGCCTCCGTGGGCCACCAGAGCCCAGTAGTTTCCTTGGCTGGTGCGGAAGGTACATTTCTTGGTTTCCTTGTCAATCTCCATCTGAAACGTCTCCATGTCCGTCTCATCATCCTGATTGGCTGCGAGGCTTACTCCTGGGAGGGGCATAGTAAGCACATCATGTCATTAAATCTTCAGAAATCATGAAAAACACTGCTGCCCACAGTTTGTCTCTCCATATTCCATTTTAGTCATTTCTTGCAGTGTTATATGTAACATATGTGCAATTAGTGCAGAAGAAGATGTGATATTACCACGTTTACAACTTGCATGAGGGATGAAGTTCTTAGCTCCGCTGCAGACCTACTTTGTTTTCCTCTCAGTGGCAAGTCACAAAACAGACTAAATAGTTTGGGGGGAAAGACAACATGGCAGCTCGCTAATCAGTTTGTATTGTTATGTTTAACTTGGCCCAGCATGACAGAGTTTAGTAATCACGTCTGATCCCGGGATGTTAGGTTATTTTTAAGTGGTTCCATCTTCCACTGATCTGACGTGCCAGGCATATAGTTTCCAGAGGCTAAATACATTGCCACTGATTGTGGTTCTGGATGCATTCATGGACAGAATAGATGGTAAATAAAATGAATACACTAAATCTGCCCATGCAGGAAAATCCTGCAGAGCAGAGCTAACGCTCACTACATGTTTGGAATGCAGGTATTGCATGATAATGCCTCATCAGCTATGCAGAGACAACACTGTCAACCCAACACAAATCACACCTTTGAGCGTCAAACATTTTTATAGGAACCAATTATTTTAGCATAACAAACACGCGGAGCGGAGGAACACGTGCTAAATCACACGGGAATGCAAACACAGAGACATCCACACTTCTCTGCTTTGATTTGCACTTTTGCTTTGATTTGTTTCAGAAGTCCTTTTGTGATTGCTACTTCAGCTGTTAACATTATGATACAAGTTGGCAGGAAACACAGCAATTGTTTATCACCACCGACAGACAGATTGCAAAGAGCTACGTAAATCCCAAATGAGTTGCGTTGCAGAATATCTCAATACATTTTCCTAATCCTTCAACAACACCGATCTGTATGCCTCGCCCTCCTCTCATCTGGTCATCCCTCCCCACGTTCCCTCCCTTCCCCCATGCCTCCCTGCCTCCTTGCCCCTGACCCCCTCCCACCATCACCCCACCTCCGGCACTGCCTATCTGCCCTCTTCTCAGCGGGGCTCTGATATAATCAGCTTTCAAGTGCTACCCAGTCCAATCCCTCAATCCCCTCAATAAAAGAATAAAGGAAAAACAGGAAAAGACCTGAGGATTTTATGGTGCACACTTAGCAGGATGTACAGATAATTACCAACCGCTCTCAACCCTAAGCTGTGAATGACCGAGCATATGGCAAACATGCTAAAAATGTAAAAGCATTAACTAGCTACTATATGTTGTTATGCATTTCTTAAACTATACTCATGTACAGCCGGGTACTTTTGTTTAAAAAATAACAGCCACACTATTTGAGAACAATGCTTAAAAAAAAGAGGAGAAATAATTTACAGAATGAATCAACTTCAGGAATGAAGATTTTATGGTAACTGCAACTGACTGCATTGGAGAGCTGCAGAAAAATGCAGAATTTTGTCCTAAAAAACACACTGGGTTACAAAGAAAGAATCTAAACAACACTAAGCACTGTAGGCAAAGACAATACAAGTCATGCTAGTTGTTTTGTTTATGCACAGCAGTGCTGTGATCTAATTGTAAAGTTAGTATGATAATATGCTCGGTAGAGAAAGGCTACATCGTTTCATATTGTAATGTATTGTATCCTTTCGTATTGTATGGCATTGCAACGTAACGTAGCGTAGTGTAGCATAGCATTGCATAGCTTGAAGTAACATAAGGCAGCATAGCGCAGTGTAACGTATGGGGGCTGAACAGACTGCTGGACTGAAAAACATCAGAGTCAGTATTAAATATTTCAGTTCTTTTGAATGTATAGTGCATGACTTGATTGTTTATGACATATTCAGTGACTGCGATCTTGGAACTGAACTAAACTGTGCAAAATGAATCAACAAAGTGATTCCTGATCTTCACCCCTAATGCTCATAAGGACAGCTCTAACATTTAGATTTTTAGCATGTATGTTTATCATATTCAACAAATCTTTCATAGTAGCAAGCTAACCATTGCTAATTGGCACTAAACATTAGTCATTAGATATGCAGGTATTTGTTCTGTGGACAGTGCTTTACCATTAATGTCAGAATTTAATGACAATATATCCACCATGGACCAACTAACAGACCAACAATGCAAACCAAAGAGGCTTCAGGCCACTAACAGGGATAAAGATGAACAAGACATTGTCTGCATGTTCTAAATGAGACTGGCCCAGGTGATGCACTAAGTGTTCTTATTGCATCACAAGAAATAATCCTGAAATTACCATGATAGGCTGCATCAAGTTATTTAAGGCTACTTAACACGCACATAGATTACATCTGCATAATCCAGCACCAATTTTAAGGGCCTGGTTGCAGCCCAGTTTTATGATGATAAAAATAATAGTGATTATAATAATTAACAATTCTAACTTTGAAAAAATATATTATGCCAGTTGTTCAGCCCCAGCTTCTGGTTCAATACAGAGTAATTCCCTGCTATTCTATGTTTCTTTTGTGGCATTTTCTCTAATTTGATATCTGGCTCTCGATGCAGTCTGCAGGAGGAAGAAAGGGAATCACATGCGACAAAGATGTCATGGTTACTGAGCCACTGGGACGCTTTAATCACATCTTATTCACACCCGATAAACTAGGTATCATGAGGTCTTACAACTGGTTAAATTATCATTGATCTTAAGTGCATTTGAAGAATACATTTCTGCCCCTCCACTCTGCACCCATGCCTGGGGGCCCATCACTCTCCTTCTAGCTCATCCCGACTCAATGTCATGCTTTGTCTACCTATTCCATGTGTCCATTTCACACTAATTCAACCCAGAAATGATCCTCCGACAGGGCTCAGCTGGGACCTCAGCCACGCTATCTGATAGATGGGAGGCAGAGGAAGGAGAGAAGGATGGAGGAAGAGAACGAAACAGAGAACAGGGGGAGAAAGGATTAGATATGCTGAAATCCAAGCCAGCAATCTGAGGGTATCAATGGCTGTGTTGATGGCCATCTTTGACACACTAGTTGGTCAAGCATACAAAACAAGATGTCATCATAGCCACGATCGCTGATCAACTATGCAGAGTACGCAGACACAGTCCTACAAAAACACACATAGGTAACATCAGCGGTGGCACATTTTGGATCAGACCCCAGATCCAGCTCCACTTTCTGTCCTACCTGCAGCCTGCAAGTGGAGCAAGCCTAACTAATCCATCAGCGATAGATGGCTCTGACATCTATTATTAATGGTAAGCTGATGCCACTATCCCCCTGTTCCTTATTTTCCTCTTTCTACCAATCCTTCATCCTTCACAACTGCATGTTCTGTTGTTTTTTTAGTTCGGTCCATTCATTCTTTCCTCCCCTCACTTATCTGTTCTGTATGTGTCTGTGCACGCATGCATCGCGTATACGTGTGTATTTGTGTTGTGTTCATGTGTGTTAATGGAAAGTTTGTGTCTCTGGACTATCATCTCTTTTTCACTTTCAGGGCAGAGTGGACCACTTAGGCCCGAGGAACACAGGGAGGCGATGAGAGACATGATGACAGATCTACATGACACACAAAGACACACACGCACGCACACACACAAAGACACACACACACACACACACACACACACACACACACACTGCAGACAGAAAATACTGTATCCCACTGCAGCCTCTCACTTTTACACTTTTACATCTAAATTCATGCTGTACCTCATAACAGCTGACCCTCTTTTATTACTAACCCATTTACTGCATTGCCACTCGCTTTAAAATAGATGGCCAACATGACTCCTCTGCACTAAATGGAGCAGAAACAAAGGTACTAATTTATGTGTAAAGACAGGTGACATTAGGGAGGATGAAGTCTCCACACCTACTCCTATTGTCCTAAAGTCCTCTGAGAGCTGATTCCTCCCTGCTCTGCTTTCCATTTTCCCGTTCTTTAAACATCATGTTGAAAACCAGAGGCAAAAAGCCATAGTTAGCCAAGTATTGAAGGATTTTGAGGTCCTAGCATGTCAGGATTTTCCATTTTGTGCTTTTGTCCCACTTTTAGTCAAATTTTACAATTTAACCTTTCACATCTTTCACCAAATATAGATTTTTTTCTAGGTCTGTTGCACACTATCATCCATTCTCCCTGACTTTATTTTAGTCAG
This sequence comes from Acanthopagrus latus, assembly GCF_904848185.1. Lineage (NCBI taxonomy): Eukaryota > Metazoa > Chordata > Actinopteri > Spariformes > Sparidae > Acanthopagrus > Acanthopagrus latus. The sequence goes on from NC_051058.1 coordinate 8,894,448, forward strand.
TGTTACCAGGTCTTCCCATTACAAGCACATACACAACAAATTGCTGGGAAGTTGGGAAACCAGGGAAAGTCAGATAATGTCTTGCATGGCCATTTAAAGGTGCGATAGTTAGGAATCTTGGTTGATAACAATGAAAATGAACTGAAATTCAATATGAAGGAATATTTTGGACATTATGACATCTATTTATTGTGTTGCAGAGTTATCTACTGAAAGCTTCTGTGTTAGCAGTGCACACACTAACACACTCACCCAGTCCAGGCTCCTAGCTGCATTGGTAAGTTAGCATGCTCACTAACGGCAACAAAAGCTGGCAGCAGTTATGCTGCCCCCCCATTTGTTTTGCATAAGAATTTGACAGGTAGCGAATCGTTTAATAGTTGTTATAATGTTGGTAGCCATTCCTTTTTGTTAATACAAGCTTCAATATTTTGACATTTGACAAGAAGTTGATTTAAGTAATTCAATAGTGAAATGCTATTGCTGCAAAAACTAAAAGAAATGTCATCTGATTTTCAGCAGCACTGACTGAGGCCGGGGTTAGCGGGTTAGATTAGCAGGATAGAGTGGGACTCGGAGGGGCAGAAGCTTTGGCCCCAGGTGAGAAGCAGCTTGGGTTTCTGAAAGCAGACTCCCCCCTTCGCCTTCCAGGAACAGGGGCCAACTTCATCAATAATTCAAAACACCACCTCACCACTTGCCGCAGCAGGACGGTATGGTTGTGTGTGGGCGAGTGTGTCAGTAAAAGATAAAGCTTTTGTTTGTGCAGAACAAGTGTAGGAAGAGAGAGGGGGAATGAGAGACTGTAACATAAAAATGTGAGCATGTGGCAAGTATTTCTGTCTGTGCATACATTCGTAGATGAAGCTACTTTATATACATTTTGCATGTTTTATCCTGCACCATATCTATCCGTCCCTTCAACCAATCAACTTACAGTGCTTCTGGTTGTTTAGTTTCCGCCTGAAGCTCCCACTGCTAACCAGGAACAATGAGCAGGGAGAGATTCAGTTACAGCACCGGGGGCTGAGGTAACTCGACCCTGCAGACAAGAATCTGCAGCCTGCCGATGGGTGTCATGGCCAAGTCTGCTGACAAGCACTGTTGGTGTATGCTAATCCACCCCAAATCCAGTTTCAAATCAGGCCATTTCGACCATCCACAACTGAACACTTGGCAAGTACGTCTAGTGCACTGCTGCCCGGATGAAACGTGATCTTCACAATTACAGTTTTTCTAGTTTTTACACTGATCAAAGAAATTCTGCCTTGTTTTTGAGGGAAAACTACTTTGAAGCCAGTGTGTAGCAGGTGTAATCCATCAGTGTAGTAGTGTGGTGTCATGGCTGCATACTGATCAAATAACCTCCACAGCCCTTTCACAAGACTGAGGAGTAAATACATAATACAGTATCAACAGAGCATTACTGTACAGCATATAGGTTACAAGCAGCTGTTTCAGTAAGCCCAAGCAGGCAAAAGCGTATTGTTAACACCATCATCCTACAAAGCCAGGAGGTTTATCTGAGAGGGAATGAAAGGGGATTTTCTGTAAGACCACCATTTATGATTTGGGATTTATATATATATATATATATATATAAAAAAAAAAAATATATATATATATATATATATATATATATATATATATATATATATATATATATATATATATATATATATATATATATATATAAAATCCCAAAGATTTGCCGCATTTTTACTACAGGTTGTCTACTTGAATAGCAGCAACGCCTCCTCTACCAATGCTCATTTTCAGCACAACACTAAAACTCAACAGAGATAGCAGTTATTCGCAACACGGCTGTACAATAAATTCATTATTTGACCATATCACTCACTAGTGTGAGACTTAATATGGACAGTAGACTAACCTAAATCAATTGCAGCCCTACAACGATTGGTGTATTCGTCTCAGGTCTCCCAGATGAGGCTGATAGTCTCCCATGTCAGCCTCATCTATCTTGTTTTCCTGGAAAGATGCTACTGTCCAATGGGATGTCAATGCATGTTGATGTGCAGACTACATTACCCATAATTACCACGCATCCCTTATCAGTTGTCAGTCATTAGTTTGGCCTATCCCCTTAACCATGAATATTCAGTAGCGCGTCCGCAATTTAATGTACTTCCGGTGAATTGTAAGCTCTGTGCAGTGTATAGTATGTACTGTATATAGGTGAGTAGTAGTAACTGTAGTAGTAGTAGTATTTGTTACCCCCTGCTATATTATGTATGTGTGTAGGTCAGTTTGTGTCGGCTAAAGGCTCATGTGACCATCCTCAATGGCACATGAGGTCAGCCTCCCTCTGTTTAATCAGACATTTGGGACTCAGTGTAAGACTTAAAGGAACTGAGAAAGCTGGAAGAGTTGAAGCTTGTGTGTGCATGCAAGGCTTCAGGGCAAAATCAGATCTGTGACTATCATCTCTTGCTGATGATTTCTTACCTTGTCTTATGGAGACATATCGCCCATTGGCTGCCATCAGAACCACCTGTGGGTGGCTCTCCTCAAGATCAAACAGTTCATCTTTGCCCGGCTTGGAACACCGTCCAGACCTCAGGGTGCCTGTAGGCCCCATGGGGGACAAATACTTCCCCTCACAGTCTTTAAAGGCCAGCTTCCCACACTTTAGCTCCAGTGTGTACGCTGTGGCCCTCCCATTCTCCATCAAGAGCTTCCCGTCATTGCTAAGGAAGCGGCTGTCGCAGGTCTTAATGCAGTACTTCCCGTCCAGGTAGACAAGGGTCAGGAGCGATGCCACCCCCCAGGGAATGTTCACATCCACAGCGATTTCACCATCCTCCATAGAGAGGTGGGCATAACGTTTGCGGGCCACCGACAGCAGGTTGGCCTGCGGATGCAGAGCCAGGTGAACTGCCCACAGCTCGGCATCTGTGATTAACTGGGCAAAGCAGGACAGGTAGTCCCGAGACCCACCGAAGAAGCGGAGGTGCTGCTCAGACTGCAGGGCCCAGCGACCGTCTGACTGAGCCACGATTAGGAAGCGGCAGTCGGAATTGTGCCCGTCAGCCTCACAGGTGACTCTGCCGTCCTTGTCAGAGGCAAGGTAGCGTCCCAGGTGGCTGCGCAAGTAGACCACCTGGGTATCCTGTGAGTCTTGCTCTAGAGTCCATTTCTGCTTCTTCTTCAAACTTGGTGCTGATGCATTCACCTGAACAAACAAAGAACATGAAGACTTTCAATCATTAGTCCTTACTACAACAACCCTGTGGCTAAAAGAATAAAGTACAGCTACATGGCACAGCATGCAAATATGTAATAATTCTTCTTTTATATCAGTATGCACCTTGAAGCCAAAGGACTCAGCAGTGAGGTAGCGACCCTCGTGGTTGATTAGACCAAACTGCAACTTCAGTGGACGGTTCCCATTAGCAGGCATCTTCACCTGTGGATTCAGGAATGTGAGAGACAAAGGGAGAACAAGGGGTGACACAAGTTAGGGATGGGGGAAAGAGCTAGGAAAGGAGAAAATGAGAGGTAAATAGACCTTACATGCGATGCAGGAGTGAAAGGGGGGATAAGGGTTTTAAAAGAGGTGAGGAATAAGGAAGGAGATGAAGTCATGGAGAATGATGAAATAAGAAAGTCTTAAAGACAGGAAATCAATTCATTAAGGTACAGTATATAAAGCACTCCCAAGACCACAAATTCCTTCCCCCGCCCATGGCTTCATTATAAATTTTTCCAGCTACAGCCTCCTAATTTACTTACAGTGGTTTTGTGGCTTCCCCTCTGCAGTTTCTGCGGCTCTAATTCCAGCTCCCAGATTTAAGAGGCTTTTTTCACCAAGCGTCCTCATGTAATTCTTTCTTTCTCTCTCCTCTCCTTCTCTTGCTGGCTCCCACGTTCGGCTGATCGGGTCTCCCGGCTCTCCTCCACCCGCTCCCTCTCGTCAGCCTAATCAGGTTAGAGTCAGCAAAGACTTGAGTCAACCTTGATCTGTCTTTAGTCCCGACTCCATCAACTCTTTTTCTCTGTAGACTAATTTTAATCTCGACAGCTTGTCTCCACTCCTACAGTCGACCCTGTCCCTCTCCCTCCGGTTGATCTCTCGTCTAGCTTCACTCCTGTCCTTGCTTGACTTGTTACTCACCCTGAAGGCTTAATCACCTGGTACCCCCTGACTAGCACTCCCTGGGGTTTTTCTGCCCCTCCTTTGGCTCCTTTGCCTACTATCTTTGGATCACGTCCAATACTCTGACCCTCTTCCTCACCTTCCTTGAAGTCCAGACTCTTCGTTCGTCAGACAAAAGTTTGATCAGTCAAGAAGAACATCCTCAGCGGTCCTGTAAATTTTATGGTAGCACACTGAAGGACTCCTTCACTCTTTCCCTAAACACAAGCCGTCCATCACAGCTGAACTCAGCAACAAAGGGTGCTCGCCTCTGTAATCTTAAGCCTCCCTCTGTCGCTTTTTCCTCCCATCCTCTCCTTCTCTCTCTCTGGCTTTCTCTAACCTGCCATGTGTATAATCCTGCCTTTCTCTGCCTCTGCGCTTTATTCTGAGCTCCTGCACTTCACCTCTTTCTGTGACACATAAAGACAGGTAAGTAGAAACAATGCGCACACACACATACACACACACAGCCGGGTAACCAGAGCACTCCCCGTGCCTTTGGGGTAGTTGCCTGAGTGCGGCTCCACTTACTTGCCTATGCTGAGGGTTTAGTTACACACCTTCTCTGATTGCAAGCTCTCTGGGTCAGTTCTAATGGGAAATGTGTCCAAGAAGCCGAGGGAGTCACACTTCACATCTGAATTTGGAATACAAGTGAAGGGGAGGGAAAGGAGATGACGAGTGTTGTAAAGGCAACAATAATAAGCTAATCAACATATGGGGTTTTGAATGAATGTGTGTGTGCAGCTCAAGTGCCTGCATGTGTGTGTGTGTGTGTGTGTGTGTATGTGTGTGTGTGTGTGTGTGAGTAATCAACCCTGCCAATCAGCCTATTATAAGTCTTCTTTATGGAGTAAACAGACGTGTCTGTTCCTGAATCCATCTAATCCTCAACCCAATCATCCCAGCCTGGCTAATCTATTGGCTCTACCCCCTCCCCACTCCGGTAACACACACACACCCTCCTGCTTGTCAATGGCTATAAACATACACATAGACTCAATGACCCACAGCAACATATATGTCACCACCACACACACAAACACACAAACACACACACACACACACACACGCGCGCGCACACACACACACACAAAGGTCAGAGGAGGGTCTCAGGGTTCATAGCAAACACCACCCACCCAAAGATTTACTCCTCCTGACCCAGACTTGAACTGCTGTGCTTTCCGCAAAATGTGATAAACAATGCGCATCTCTCACACACACACACGCACACACACACAGATACCGAAGGACATGAGTGATGTAACTGAGTGTGTGAAGACCAAACAGACGGACACTGCACATTTCTGAGAGGCTTCACTGTTTTAAGTCGGAAACTTTGCTTCTCAAATCTTTTCAAATCAGCACGTATATTGGTAGTTTTAACCCCATTGTATTTAACCACCAAGAGACAAAACAGGAATATAACAAAGACAACACATTTCAAAATCAACAAATGCTCCTCATATGATCAAACTTATCACGTTTACTTTTGCTTGCTCTCGATATTTGAACAGGAGCCTGATAAAGCCAAACAAATCCTTTTAGTGTCTCCTTGAACCAACAGGAATCAGACGTGAAACCTGTGGCTGTGATTGTTTGGTCACATTTTAATCATTACAAATAATATTTTCCTTTAAAAAGTTTTTTCTATTTTATTGAGAATTTCAAAGGAGATGATTGATACTTAAAGGGTCTCTATGTAACAAGTTGTAGCAATTTACATTTACGTTTTTTTATTGGTCATATGTGAATTGATTATAACATGATGTGAAAAATGAGACCTTCCTTTTCTCTCTCGGCTGCCCAAACATGTCTGTTAATGATTTGGCAGCGAGATGCTAGTTTAGAAAAAAAGAGTCCGCTAACATAAACTAACGACTGGCTTCTACCACAACACAGAAGCTCCACAGAGCCCCTTTAAGTTGATGCTGCCACATGTATGTCACATGTTTTTAAAATCAAAGGCCAAATGATAAAGAATGTGCTCATTATATTGAGCTCATTTAATTTATAACTGCTGTTGACACACAAGAAAAATATTTACTGACACTTTATTCAAAACCTGCTGGTGAAAATGATGGCAAGTAGTTAATTAGCCAAAAGATGAGAACAAATACATCATTTTTATTTAATTTTACATCACATCATGCTGATGTACTACATTAGTCTAAATTGCTTAACCTTCAGAGGGCGTTTGTGTTCTGCAGACATTGCAGATTAATCTGTCGATCATTTTCTTGAGGAATTGATCACTTGTTTGGGCTATAAAATGATGGTCATTGTCTCCTAAAGCCCATGCTGACGTTCCTCATGTGTCATGTTATCTTTTACAACCCAAATACATTAAGTTTACTGTCATAAAGGAGTAAAAAAAACCAGAACATATTCAGACCATTGTGCGCCTTTCCCTAAAATTGATGCAACTACCCAACAAATAGTTGGCTATTCATTTTAATGGTCGACACCTTATCGACTAATCCTTTCAGCTCTAGTTAGATTTGGACCCTAAAAAATCATCCTCAAGAAACACAGTATATAGATTTTCAGTTCACCTGACATTAAGACTATTACATTAATTGGAGATTTAGGGGTGTTAGTTGGGTGCAACATGGTTGCAGTTTCATGTACTTTATAAAGTGCTGCAGGACAAAAACATTTGACGAAACACTCCGTCCCACCTGTCTGTTCATCAACATACTTAATGATGTTGATAAATCAGATCACCATAATTGGATCTGCTTGGATCTGATCTCCTGTCGGTAAGAGGATCTGCGAGGTGCGCACGTGTATGCATATATGTGTATTCTGACTAGTCCTTATCTTTAAAATAACATAGATGACTTAGAAATCAGACCATCACATTTGAATTCCTGAAAGCCTCATCAGAGAAACATCTCCTTTCTCTTTCTCTCCCTTTCCCTTATTTATAACAGTGAATACACACACACACAAACATGTATGTGTGGGAGAAAACAGACAGTGCTCACAAATCAAAAGAGTCATATGCTGTTATTGTTATCAGTGCCATTATTTTCATTACTATCACTATTATCACTATTACTGTACTTCCTCCTCATATGTATCCTATCCCACGCATCATTAGCTCGCTCTCTGTGGCCCCCGGGGGCTGCGTCATCGTCTGCTGATGTGCCGACGCTCCTGCTGCCGTCTGCGCGGTGACGCCTGTCGATAGCCACCCAGATGTTTTTTGTTTTTTTTTTTCTTCTTTTTTTTTTCCCCTCGCCCCTTATTCTGGGACGGCGGCTGTGCCAGGTTCACCGTGGCAACCGTGGGATGGTGCTTTAGAAGCCATTACGGCGGTCCTCTGATGACACTCAAATAGCTATCATTACACCTCCTCCAAGGAGACACAGAGGGAGGAGGGGGGAGGGAGGTGAGAAGGGGAAGGGAGAGATGAGGCAGGGAAGGATGGATGGAGAGAGAGAGAGGTTGTGGAGCAGCAGATGAAGAACAAGAGAAGGAGGTGAAGGGGGGAGGAGGAGGAGGGTGGAAATGTGAAAGGTGAACGGTGGGAGACAGGTTAAGGGTGCAGGGAGACAGAGGGGGAACCGGCAAATTACACAGGCAGGCAGGGATGGGAATCCAAGTTAAAGATATAGAAGGTGCATGGAAGAAGGGATGAGAGGGAAGGGAGTGACAGAGGGAGAGAATGGGGAATTCAAAATGACCGTTTCTGAGTTAACAGCCTCCAGCCTTTTTCTACCCTATTAAGTTCTATTCTGCCATTACTTGGGACTGCGGGGTGCTGCCTCGTACCCCACAGTGTCCTCCTACTCTCACAGACACCCCCTCCTCCCCTCCCACACACACACACACACACACACACACACACACACACACACACACACACACACACACACACACACACACCCATCCACAAATACATTCACTCTTCCTTCCACGCTTTTTCCTCAGTTTCCTCCTCCAGTCGTCCTCTTCCCCCCCTTTTTTCCCCCCTTTAAGTCTTTCTCCCTCCACCTCCTTCTCCTCCTCCTCCTCCTCCTTCTCCTCCTCCTCCTCCTCCTCCTCCTCCTCCTCCTCTCTCTCTCGTCTTCGGTTCAATTCCAGAGGTTGTGAACTGAATGAAAGAGAGATCAGCTGGATCAATCTCTGAGTCCACCGGTTGTCCTTGTTGTTGCCGGCGGAAAAAAAAGCACGCCAAAACAAGCTGTAAGAGGTTTCTCGCCGCTGTCTGGCTTTGTTCACATCTTTGTCTGTTTCCTTCCTCTCTGCACTGACCCAAAATGAATCTGTTCCAGTGGAAAAATCAACCCGTGTCAGGGCGCAAATGTATACTTGGGACACTGGGAGTATGCATTACATCTCAGCCTCTTTAACCCAATTAAACATGACTATCTAAGGGAAATCAAAGTGCAAAGGGGAAGAAAACACTGTTCTTTTTTTTCTCTTTTTTTGGGGTATTCTGAGTACTTCCAGATTGATTTGTTATATTTGAGATGTAAGGGTGCCTGCATTAGTAAGAACAAAACCAAAATGTTTGCATGCACATCCTAGGATGGAGAAAAACCCAACAGTACTCAAATAGCCCTTACTTGTTTCCCCAGAATTTCTTATTTCCCGGCGATATTTGTGCCAACACATGTTTGACTTTCACATGAATGAGGTTGAGAACAGCCAACAAACTAAGTCTGAGAACATCTGCAAGTACTTCAGCAACAATCGCTATCCGACTGAAATGTCATTAAAGGGGCACGATGTAGTTTTGGATGGGGGGGGGGAATCACTTTTAATGGCTGATTTTTCACTTTTTATGCATGCTGGACCATCCTCACACACACCGGGCACAAGTGTAGTCCCCCAAACCACCACTGAGGGGCGGTGTCAGCCTTCTGCTCCGGCTCCTCTATGAGAGCCTTGCCTATATGTTTTTTGGAGGTTAAAAAAAGCGAGAGAGAAAGAGAGAGAGAGGGGGGGAAGATTGATGCTTGGTTTGTCAATGTTGGTGCCTGTGTGACTGCATAGCGTAGGAGGGAAGGACTTTAGTGCTATTTAAAATGGCTGCTTTTTAATGTCTTCTTTTTTGGTTGGGGGGAGAGTCTGGGGGGACTCTGCAGAAACTGAAAGGCGTCAACAACACGTGAAGCGTTATCAACTGTAAAACATCAGTGCAATTAAAACGGGAGGGCTGACCCCCCCACTCCAGTTTCAATAATTTCCAGTCAGTTTTAGAGCCTGAATGTGTGAATGTGGGTTATACCTCAATGCTAAGCATGCATTTCTCATGTGCTTTTAATCTCATTGGTTTTCTTCCATGCTGATTTGATTATGATCAGGGCAACGCTGCAGCGCTGCTCTGGCCGCCCCATGTGCTCCCACTATAGTACAGTATATTACCCTCGCTTTTCTTTAAATGTGTCTGAAACGAGGCTTTGAAACAGTCCGGATTAACTGATGTATCGCGTTTCTAAAAACAAACCGCCTCTGAATCATTCATTAATTCACATTTGGCTATTACAGTGCGGGTTTGTGTTTTATGGGCAGAGCAGCTCCTTCCTGTGTGGTAGGAAAGAGTTAACAACAACGGGCTGAACGTGATGAGTGAGGGGACTGAAAAGCAGCGAGCCAATCCGCGTCAAGATTAACACCTCGCGCGGCCGTGATTGGCCTAAAGCCCGCGCGTTGTTGTTTGGAGCTCTGAGCCCACGTGGGAGCGCGGACCCTCATACGAGCTCTCATTGGCCGAGACCCCGCGCTCAAGACCCGCCCATGGCGCTGCTCGCCGCGTCATTGGTCGAGTCGCCGCGACCGCCCCCCCCCCAAACTCTTCGTTGTTTTTCCGTCCGAGGGGAGAGGAAATATCCCTCTCGCGAGCTCCGTGGGCTCGCGCGGACAGCCGCGCCGCCGCCGCTCCGCATCTATGAGGCGGCGCGCGAGCTCAGGTCTGACATTTCGCAGCGACCCTCTTCACGGGCCGAACACAAGGAAAAAAACACGATTATTAGATATGATATTTAACTCAGCGTCGACGTCTCTGAGCCAGGAGCTTCCGGTTGTTTGACTTCATCGCCCGTGTGTCTCTGTTTCTTCATTTTCTCTTCATAAAACAGCCAGCCGCCTCACTCTGCCTCACACACACACGTGCAAACGCTTCTCTATGTTATATGTGCAGTTTTGCAGTGACAGGGCCATTAACCTTTAATGAATTAATTATATGACTAAAGATTCAGGTAAGGCTTAATCAAATTTGGTGTGTGAGTGAAGCCTCTGGCTCCTATCTATCTATCTATCTATCTATCTATCTATCTATCTATCTATCTATCTATCTATCTATCTGTCTATCTATCTGTATAGAATGTGGCTGAGATGAACCGCTGTAACAAACACAGTTGTAGTGGTCCAAACTTTGGTCTTTAAGCCGAGAGGAAAATGTGACAGCGCGGGCTGTGTAAGGGATACTTTAGTGGTCCTTATTACAACCCGTTACGACACAAACACGCATTGGCTCTCAAGTCCTGTCCATGCTTTTGCACAAGGCTTCATTTGTTTTTATTCCTCCCCAGCAAAATAGGTTAATGGATCCTCTGTCCTCTCATGAAGAAACCAGAATTGAACGGCGAACAAAAACGAGTAAACAGGATTTTAGTGTGGGTTTCCATTTTAATTTTAGCCCATTACCAGTCCGTTGCAGCTTGTCTTCGTGGTTATAAGTAGCTGGAGCTGCCGTCGATGATTAGTAGCTAAAAAAAACAACAACATCTATTTCAGTTGCAACGCCTGATTCCGTTTTTTTTTTTTTTTTATCATGTTTTATCAATTTGGACGATGTGATGGGTGTTGCTGCAAAAAATTTCCCTCAGCAAATCAAATAACAGAATCCGTCTCCAAGTTGCTCAACTCTGTGTAATCAGGACACATTTCTTTACAATGTGAAAAGGAGTGTGAAAAAAAAAGAAAATGCTCAGGCAACCAGGCCTCAGAGGACACTCACAAAAAACTTTAAACTTGTTGGACTACAAAATGTTGATTCGCAGAAACGTGCAGTGCATTTTAAACTTTGACACTGACACGCTGCCAAAACGGGGAACAGAAAATAAAGTTAGTGTAAATGATAAATGTTCAGACTTTATTAGAATATACATTCAGCTTTGATGTACTCGCCAATATTTCCTGTTTCTGAAAAATCAAGAAAAAGCCTCCATGGTACAGAGCAGAAGCTTGTGGAAATGAAGCAACGTGGGAGGACTCGTCAAATAAATCCGCAAACGAAGCTGCGATGAATATTTGCCACTAGGCGGCAGAACAGATCTGTATGCTGCCGTAACAAGCGCCGAGGAGGAGTGCCAGGCTTGGAAGCCAAACATAGTGGCCAAACCGTGTAGTTCACTCGATCGCTACTGGCCCAGAAAGCCTCTCTCCCATAAACTTAAATTGTGAAAGAAGCAGATATAAAATAGAGGATAAAGTCTTTCTGGTGTCACGACCTCCCCGGCTCGTTTCGGTCTGATAACATTTGGGGAGTCTGGAAGAGTCGTATTATTAAATCGTTTTCATCCCGTTTTAAGTTGGTGGAAACCGGAATTTAGCTCACTTGGACAGCAGATGTCTCCCATGGAAACTGTGCGCAAGACCCAGGATTTTTTTTTTTATGAAGGGTACTCTGCCTCCGACGCTGCATCCAGTTCTCATTACACGTGTATGTCCATGCGCTGCGACAACATCACAGCTGATGGCCGGGGTGTACTGTCACATCCAGCTGACATCATTTTAAGTCAAGTTTCTGGTCCAACATTCAATCTGCTCGTATTTCTCTGTTTGTTGGCAAAATATTTGCCTCTTCAGCCTGTCAGGTTTATCAGCAGCAGCCTATGGAGGAAAGATGGGGAGCAGCTCAGACGGTGAAGACGTGGTCAGCAAAACCAAAACAATGAAGGAAGGAGCAGCTGAAAAAGCTTTGAGAGCTGCAGAGTTGGAATTTCTTCTCCCCGATTTCAGCATTACGAGCGAATCCTTTCACATTACAGAGTCATTTCATGCAGCGTTAATGTCAAAAATATGAGCTAATGCTGGTTCAACAATGAAGAACAATTGTTTTTTTTTTATGAATTAGTTCTGCATGTATACGTGCTTTCTGACAGGCACGTACACATGCAATTCTTTTAAAAATTGCCTGCCGTGCGGGTAGCCTCACAGAGCAGCTAAGGTGACTCCTTTTAGGATTTCTAGCCCGCGAGCATCCCTTCCCCGTCCTCCTCCTCTTGAATTGTTGAATAATTCCCCTAAACTCGGCTCAGATTGAATCTCCTGTCCATTCAGTTCACCTCAGAATCGAGATCAGTCAGCTTTTTCTCGCCTCATCCTATGCCGGAGCCGTGCTGCGGATTTAGCTTGCTTCTGATCCAGCAGCAGCAGGCACGGCGGCCCTCGCTGTGCGGCGGCTGCAGGAGGGGAGCTGGGCCAGCGGGGAAGGGGGATACCCCCTGTGTGCGCTCGGCAATTGTTGTCGTGGCAATGGTGGCCGTAGTGGTGGTTGCCAGGGAGATGGCGGTTGCTTGTCTGACCCGTCCCCCTCGTGCTGTCACCGGCATTATTGATGCACGCCGCTGCTCGGCATTGTGGGAGTGCGGGAGGGAGGGCGGAGAGGACAACGGTTAATGAGTTCAGGAGGAACAGGGACTCTCCCTGCTCTCTTTCTCTCCCTCACTCTGTTTCCTCATCACCTCCCCCCCTCTCTCCCCTTCATTTCTCATGGGTGTCTGTCTTGTGCGAGTGTGCATTAAAAATGTGGGTCTCTCATGATCCATCATGGCAAGATGCACTTTCCCTCTCCTTCACACACACACACACACACACACACACACACACACACACACACACACACACACACACACACACAAGCTCACACACCTAAACGGCGTACGGACGGTGCGCTCACAAAAACATGTTCTCACACACCTTTACTCACACAGCGTAACTGACTCATTCGCAGCCACTCCTTTCACTCTGTCTCTCTCTCTCTCTCTCTCTCACACACACACACACACACACACACACACACACACACACACAGATGCTGCCCTGCTGTTCCGCCTGAAGCTAGGAGAGCTAGCAAGATTAATAATGACCCCTGACTCCCCACAGACAGACCCAAATATACACAGTTTGGAGAGAGAGAGAGACAGAGCGAAGGTGAAGAGAACTAGGGGAAGAACAAGGTGAAGCCAAATGGTGACTAAAAATACACAGTTTAGACACAAAGACAGACAGGAAACGTATACAGTTTAGAAAGTGATGGAGGTGAGAAAAGTAAGAGCAGGGAGGAGGAGAGGCGGGAGGCCGAACATGCACAAATGGACGAGAGACGGCGTGGAGTGGGGAGGCGGTGGAGAGGACGTCAACACTAAGCCGGCCCCGTCGCTGCAGTTATGGACACCTGAAAATGAAGCTTCTCAGGGTGGATGCATCTGAAAACACAGACAAAGTGCGGATGAGGTAAACTCAACTGGAAAACAGTGACGTGAGCCTGGTTACCTGTGGCTGCTCTGATTAAACATTCACCTCCAGTCAAGTCACACAAGAGACAGAATCAAGACAGAAGAAGTTTACGGTGGACAGCCAGGCCAAACTCCCAAAATGTTGGATCCTATAGTGCAACTCAATAGTGTTCAGGCCTAAATATTTGTGTTTTCTAAGTCCACGCCGAGATCAGACTTCAGCAAACGGCTCCAGAACCACACAAGAAGTACAAATGTTTTTGCATTCTGAGTGGTAGCTATGATGAGTAAACCGGTGTGTGTATATCGGTGCAGCAGCCCAGTGGATTTTATTACCTTTCAGGAGAGCCAGTGCGGCTGTTTTCAATTTTTGTGCTCAGAAAAGCTAACTGGCCGCTATGACCTGTCCTACTCTTCCTCCAACCCTGGTATTCATTCCCTTTTCTCTAACTGATCTCGCTCCTAATGCCCGAACATAACAACTAATCAGAGGCAGAGTAAGGCATGTCCTGAATACACATATGAAATTTGCATCGGTATTGGTTAATCTTCTCTTCTTACTCTCTGCCAGTGAGACAATAATCGTGTTTCCATCAAACCCTTCCTTTAAAGGGGGGGTTTTGGAGAATTGATTTAAACTCAGGACTTTTGTGTACAACATAAATGAGGTAATTATACAAACTCAGTAATATTTATAGTTTCATAACTGACTTAACAAGCGGTTCTCAGAGGAAAATAAGGTCCCCAGAAGACTGTTTGAAGCTAGAAAGGGGGGCAGGGTCTGCCAAATATAAACAAAGCAAAACAGTATGAAATTGTGTTGTCCTTTAAGGTCAGTTTGTTTATTCAGCTTATTCAGTCATGAAAAATGAAGAGAGTTTGTATGTGTTTTAGTTAGTTAAGGCATAAAATCAGTGGATGAAGATTTTTTGTCTTCTGATTATAATTAAAATGTCTTCCCCACAACTACACGGTGCTCCTGTAAGGTTACAGAAAGATTATTGTCACGGTTGACTGCTGGTAGGAAACAGGATATAAACAGCATCTTTGTTGACCCGACCAGGGACATAAAACCCCAGTTACACTCACTAACAGCTGACTTTTAATGTGAAAGGGTAAAATCGGCATTCATCACCGGTCAAATGACTACTCCAATCTCACAAGTGGACTCGCTAATTTTTGCACCCAATTATTGTTTAGACTGCGTCGAGTTTGAAAGAGAGACTGAAGGGAAAGATTGTCACTGTCATTGTCGCTGGCCTCCATGCTGCTTCCTATGGTTCCCTGTTCCCCAGCATGTTTTTGACAGATGTGACACACAGAAAAAGAATTGAACATGTTGAGGCAATAGGAGAGGATTCAGTCCATTTCCAGTAGATTTACCTGTGTTGAAAAACCCTGCAAATAGCCGCTGAATTTGGTGTAAAAAAAGTGTAAGATGTGGACCTCATCAAGTAAATGTACTGTCAACAATGAACAGTTAATGCATTAAAGGACACCTGTTACGATGTTGTTTTATTATGTATGTTTTAGAAAGGTTCTTGTGGATGTAAAAGATCTAGAAACTTAAAAAAAAAATAATGAAAAAATAAAAAAATCAAAGTCCGCACCAACAGAATCCATAGTTGTAAAAATTTACTCAGCACAGCTGCTCTGTGCTTGTTTGTGTTGCAGGGTCAGGCTTGTGTGAGCTGACCAATCAGAGGAGATTGGGTATTCAGGAGGGGCCTTAAAGAGACAGGAGCTGAAACAGAGCGTTTCAAACAGATGGTGAACACAGAGCTGCAGCACTGGACAGTAAGAGAAAACGGATGAGTCTTTTGACCATTAAAGCGTCGAAACCTGTTCTAGCAGTAACGCAAAATAAAATGATGAAAATGAACAAAATAGGTCTCCTTTAAGCTTCCTTGGTTTAATGTTCTCAGTACAGGTGTTGTCAGTCTGTTTTTATGTTGATTTCATTTGACAACTTCATAATTATTGTACAATATAATTGAGGTCTCTGCTAGCTGAGAACATTAGTGTGGACGCACATTGTTTTCACACGTAAACAGCGCGTGAACGTAGCCTAACGAGAGTGACAGCGAGAGTATTTGCTTTGACAGTGTGTTACTACCTCTCACTTTCTCACGCTAAAGCAGCTGTCTCTTTTTACACACACACTCGCACGCATGCACACACACAAACACACGTATACAAGCTTGTGTGCATGCACGTGTGCATGTGCTCACGGATACCAAAACAGGGATAAACAGGGACACACCCTCATGCTCTCTCACACACACACACACAAAGGCACACACACATATGCACACAGACACACACACACACACACACACACACATATGCACACACACACACACACACACACACACACACACACAAAAGCACCGGCATGGATTAATGTGTTTGGCTCAACTATTTCATTTATTACTGTTGGACGCCTTTTGTGATGAGGGCATTTTTCAGGTTGCTAACCATTATTCCCTCTAGGCCTCAGGCTCATCAAAGGACTGTGTGTGTGTGTCAGTGAGATTTACCCAGCCTTATGGTTATGGTCGAACCAAGTAGTCAGATTTTTTTTCTCTGTATTCTTCAGGGGATTCACATCGCCATTTCTGAGTGTACTTAATGCTCCCTCCCCATTTGTCAACACAAGCCTAAGCAGCTCGAAGCCTGTTTGTTTTGCCATGAAAGGGCTTTTTTTTGCACCTCCATCATACCTTGAAATATTGCTGAGTGTGCCGTATCCATCAACGTCCCGAAAGTTTCTGGGAGAGAGGGAAAAGAGCAGGAGGACAGAGACATGGAGAGAGAAGAGCACTAAAGTGAGCGCTACCACGCCACTCTCTCCCCTCAGTGTATTAAAATGTGTTTACACTGTGCTCGGATCAAGTGCGGCACAAATTACATGCACATAGAGATATAAACTCAAACCAGATGGATTGCTCCTGCCCTGAATAATATTTGGTGCTTGGTTCGGTTTTCACAGGCTTGACACTGCCGTGGCCTCAGGAATAAATTAATATAGTGGTTTATTCTTGATTTTGATTGTTTGCAGAGGAATATTCTTTACTGGCCAGTGCTGTGTGAAAGTAACAGGATGATTTATTGAAATGTGTCATGCGGTAGGACCATGCCACCACCATCAGTAGCTGGTACGGTTGCGTGAGTACTCGGCTGAAAGGAGTATGTTCAGTTACTGAACATGAACTATGTAAACACATTGAGTCTCCGTTACTGAACTTCAGTAACGGAGACTCAATGTGTTTACATGACACTCAAGAAAACTGAATTACTGTGTTAGTCCGACTGGATATTTAAGATGCATGTATACATCTTAGTCTGACTCAGATCAGACTGGATCGGATTCAGTCAGGAAAACTATGTTGCTCATCATCCATAGTTCACTCTCTCCCTCTACTCACGCTTCCTTCCTAATCAGCTGACTGTTAGTTCTCTTTTGGTTTAACCCGACCAGATTATGCCACAGTCTTCTTCAACCAGTCATATCATTGCTGCCAAAGTTTAAAATCGTTCTCCTCTCCTCGGGCACTCAGGTGGTTGAGTGGTTAGAGCGCGTGTTACAAACACAGCCGACCCCGGTTTGATTCTGGTCAGGGGCAATTTGCTGCATGTCACATCCCCCTCTCTCTCCCATGTCTCCTCTCTGCCTGCTGCTAATAAAGGTGTCTATGCCACAAAACATGAATAAGCAAATAAATAAATAAAATAAAATAAATAAATAAAATATCGTTCTCCTCTCTGCTGCACGGTCAGTTGTCGTTTCAGTGCATCTTCCGAACCAGTCAACTCCGGTGCCCCAGATCTGAACTCATCAGAAGCCCGCCCCTCTTCACATCCATCCAGATCCCGGCTGTTCACTCCATCCAGTCACCACCAACCGTGTCCAGACTCCATCAGGGGGATCCTACATCACGTGCTGCTTCCTAGTGCGATAATACTTACGGTATGCTGATGACATGATAGAGTCTAATTGCCAAACACTTTTCACAAATTTTCATCTGTATGTGCATGTCAATAAATACTTGTTCACATATATTAAAGGAGGTAGAGCAGGTCGACTAGTGATCGGAAGGTCACTGGTTCAAATCCCAGCTCCGGGCAGGGCTGAGCTGCATGTCGAAGTGTCCTTGAGCAAGATACTGAACCCCACATTGCTCACTAGTGAGGGCCCTGCGATGAGCTGGTGACTTGTTCAGGGAGTACCCTGCCCTCGCCCTGAGACAAGGCTGGGATTGGCTCCAGCAGCAACATCCCGCAACCCCATGGAAAGGGATAAGCGGTTCGGACAATGACATGACATGACATATATTAAAGGAGCACTATATGGTTTATCAGGAAACCATTTTAATACGAAGAGAGCGATCTTCGTGGACTGATTTTTTAGGTCAAGCGAACAAAAAAAGCCTCTTTGTTTTAATGACTGAGTAAACTTAAACAAACTGACCTTCAAGGACAACACAACTGCATACTGTTGAACTTTGTCGATATGTGGTGGACAAGCTTCAAACAGTGTTCTGGGAACTTTATCTTCCTCTAAGAACAGCTTGTCTGTTCAGTTATGGAAAATATAGATATTTCTGAATTTGTTTCATCACTTCATTAACATTGTGAATATCAAAATTCTCTAATCAGACATCTTTGTCAAACTGTATAAAAATTGACAATTCCTCTCAAAATGTGAACCTTGGTTGTGACTTTCAGGTGTGAAAAGGCACCCAAAAACACTGAGTTACCTTGGTTTAAAATGTGTATTTCTCAAACTAATGTTTGAATAAATCAATAAGAATAAACGTTCATTCTCGCTACTAACATTTATAGAAGATGTTCAAATAATTGTCTAATCCGGCACACTGCTGACCTGACCTTTACTCTCGCTATCAAGTGCCTATTAAGATCCATCAGTCTTCAGAGCTGCATTGTCTGAACTGAACGGGACAGTGCGAGTATACACATTTTTCCTTTATTAGTGTCCTTGAGCACTATAAAATGGAAAATCTCAGCCGGTATTGTGCTGTTGTGTTCCTGTGATTGAATAGTTTTCATGTTTTTGCTTTCATTAAAGGGCTGGATGAATTGCTGTGGGTTGAGAAAATAAACCTGTGACCCTGTTTGGTCTAAATAATGAGCTGTCATAAATATAACAAAGATTAAAAACATGACATTTTGGTCATAAAAGAGCACTTGTAAGTATGTGATTTTAATGAAAAACTGCATGTGTAACACCCACAAAAGCTACAAAATATTATCGTGCATTGATTTAATGGATGAAAGGGCCAGGAGTTAAAGTGGTTTCGAGTCAGAGCTCATAGAGAGACAGACATTTACTCCAACAGCAAATCTGCTCAAATTTATAGAAATGCTGTGTCAAATTTGACCACAGATTTTAATCAACCCTTCAACCCAGTTGGTGCCACGGTGTCAACCGACACTGTACAGTGTGAGCGTCACAAAGACGAGTATTCAGCGCCGCCATTCACAAACCCACGATTACCAAGGCCGGCGCACAAAGATGCAGTCGGTGGAAGGACCTAAAAACCCGGAGCCTCGAGCAACAGACAGGAGAGTGATCTAATGAGCCGTCTTCTTGGTGTCACAAGAGACTATTGGGTCCGGCGCTTCCTTTGTACGGCTTCAAAACAGCCGAGGAACACGAGGCCATTTTAGTGCACCATTTCCCCGTATTCCAAAATGATGATGTCTGCACGCACGCTGCTGGAGAAAATGAAGAGGGGTTTCACGAGCCCGCTATTAGCTTTAATGCTGTCCCTTCATTGCAGAAATCCATCTTTGTCGTCCCTGAAAGAACCGGATGTTTGTTTGTTTTTTTCATCATGCAAACATGTCCACAGATAAAAACACACACCGTCCAGGGCTTGTCTTAACAGCACTGCACAATCAAATGTGTAGTGAGTAATGAGTGCAGCCTCTTAGCTCCAGTCTTTCTCCAGCTGCTGTCGTGCAAATCCTGAACACTCTGGATTTTTTTTTTTTTTCCTTTTAAACCAAAAATTACACCGGACAATTAAAAGTAAAGAATTCTTGTCTCTGATTGGATCTTTCAATCAAAAGCATTTCACTCCACTTTGCTTCTAAAAGTGTAATTAATTTTTAAGTTTATCTCATTATCTATCTAAATTGAGTTCCAAGTCTTTCGCTCACTTTAACAGGCTTTAAGTTTTTTTCTTTATCATTATGTTATTCACATAACTTCTTGCAAATTAAATCAAAATATAGGAAATAATTTCTAATTAGTTAATTTCGATGTACAGTATGTCCTTGGGGTAAAACGCACTGCGCTATCTGTTAAAACACAGTAAAGTGCAAAGTATTCCTTAACAGGAGGTGTTAGGGTTTTTAGTTCGGAGGTAACACAGGAAGTGTCGGGATGACTGCAGCGGTGTCACATAGTTTTGTCCTTTATATCCATTACATATCAATTCAGCATATTGTTATTGTTCAACATCTACCTCAGATAGATTTTCGTCAGCAGTAACTGGTTGTTCGTTAAACAGTGAACACAACAAATCCCATGATCCCACGCTACTTCATGACATCATCGAGCTACGGCTTCTGTTTTCATCGTTTATAATTGAGAGATCCTCGCGGCAAAAATGACGCATCGCGCATGTGAGATATGTGACATGTTGCACCGACACCACTCACGACTGTTTCAGCACTTACTCAAATCTCACTGGTCTGGCAAGTGGCTAAGATGTTCCCGGTCTGAGCTTGTGAAAGAGTCTTCTGCCTGGGCATGCAGGCAATGTGCAGTATGTTGTGGGTAAGGAGGCATCCTGAGAATATCAACCACATGCGTGTAACTCGATTTTCACAGCGAGCGCTGTCCAGAGTGGATGATGGACGCAGCTAAGGCCAGAGTGAGATGTCTTGCTTTCCTCTCATCTCAAGTGAGAGCTGTACATGTGTAGTGCTGATCAGGCAGACAGCGAGGATCTGGTGCTGACATGGAAGCCAGCGATGGTGTAACTTTTTTATCCGCTTTATTTACTATTACATATTTTAAAAAGTATATCTTTCCATCACCGCCGATAAGAGTCAGTGTGAAAGGAGAAGAGCTGGAGTTAAGTTTTTAGCCAAACCCAAATAGGCCATTATCTGTAACCCCAGATGGGAACCAGAGCCTGGTCACATTCAGTCTCCGAGATCCAGAAATCAATCCAGTGCGTGGGCACTCACCCGACCCATCTCTATTGCCATTTTTGGTTCATTTTTGGGCCACCACCACGGGAGGAAAGCTGCGATTGATAGGAGAATGCCGAGCTGATATTTAAATCAGTTAACATAGGGTACAACACCTTTTACAGCTGTGACAACCTCATCCACTCTCGTTGATTTTGTTTTTTTTCCTGTTGGTATTTTCACGGTATTGCTTGCTGGCTACGTTGGAAGATGAAGTCCCAGTTCAACGTCTCTGCTTAGCTCCGGTTACTCAGTTGTTTCTCTTACCAGGAGAAAACAGCTGGAGCTGAAGCTGCTGAATGAATGGCAAGAAGAAAAGAGGAAAGGGAGCGTGGCTGAGCCTGTGCCAGCGTGAGCTATTGACAGATTTTGTCACTCCTAACCCTGGCATTGGTTAACGGGAAGCTGGCTGTTGGACACTTCCTCAGAACTCTCAGATGTGGGCTGCACACACTTCTCAGCTATTAAATATTGTCTCATCTCTATTAACAGATCAATGCGTATGAACACAGATTGAGTGGGCAGAGGACGAGAGCATCCTGATCTGTTCTGTTTTCTGACCAGTCACGTTTGAGCAGACTGTACCCTGTTTGTAAACAGTCTGCGTGGTGAGCAACAGAGGTGGAATACGGATGCAGTCAAGACAAATATGGACATCTGTTAACCTGAAAATCGCTTTGTTAAGAGACCATATATGTGCCGCTGACGCGTACTGAGTAATGGTAAAGGAGGCCCAGCGTGGGGAGTGTGAATGGTAGACTTCCACATCCGAACTTATCTTAAATGTATCAATAACCAGCTCTGTTGTTTTCACGATCACTGACCGGACTGCAGCGCCGTCTAACATGTAAGTGTAATCTTTTCATCTTGTGTATTATCACTTTTGGAGTTTGTTAGTTCAGGGGTCCTTGATATGAAAATGTGACTCGCTGTTCTGAATATACCGTATATATAAATATTTAAATAAATATATAGACTTATCTACATATATATACATATATGTTAAAAAGAAGTGCTTATGTAAACTTTTTCGTGCATTTTTGTATTATTTGTTCTGTTTAATTGTACTTTTTTTAATCAACATTTATCATTTCTGGATGGCTACATTAAAGGTGCTCCATTTAGTTTTGGGGAGGAGATGTCAATCAGAGTAGAAAGATCTTTATTCATTGATTTTGAGAACCTCATTCCCTTCTGAGGAAAATCTCGTGCAATTCTTTGCACGAGATTTGCCAACAAGTGCTAAAACATAAGCTGTTTTCTACAGAAAAGTGTGTAAATTTCCCCCACGTCCTTTTCCTTTTTTTGGTTATTTACTCTGGCGCAATGAAATTCGAAGGAAAGCACCAATGGGGGCGAGAGCAGCAGGAAGCGTATTTTGGGCCTATTTTCTGGTGCTGCTTCCTGTGACAGGTACGTGACACATCACATCACATCATTGCTGTTCTTGTTGGAGAGCTGAGTGTTAATCGACCAGCTTTGTGCTTTATTTCAGTTGGACTCTCAGCATCTCGGTGTGTGACCTACAGACACAGAGAGATCTGTGGCTTTACAGGCTCATCGGTCGAGCTCTCCTGCTCCTACCCTGAGACATTATCGTCCACCTGGGGGTCAGGGTGGTTCAGAAAATCTCCTCCTAACATGAAACTTGAACCCTTGACACTTTTGCCAGGTTATTTGAACCGAATTACCTACGTTGAACGTGGAACAAATAACTGCACTCTGAAACTGGCAGACTTGAAAAAGAGCGACGCAACTGTTTACTACTTTATCTACAGTTACAGGAATTTCATGGGTTGGCATGTGGCATGTAAAGGCGTCCCTGGTGTGAGACTCAAAATTTTCGACTCTCCTGTTGGCATCCTGGTGGAGAAGCTTGTTAGGGGCCAGAATGGGCCTGTTGCAAATTATACAGTGACAGAGGGTCAGAAGATAAGGCTGACTTGTGTCCACACCTGCGCCATGAATCTGAACTACAACCCAGGCTACATCTGGTACAAGAACAGCTTGCAATTAAATGGCAGCAGGGCGAACTCGCCCTTCTTGTCTTTGGGCTCAGTCAGTAATAAGGACACAGGCAGCTACGTCTGTGTCATGATTGGCTACAAAGATCTCCCCTCGTCTGCTGTCATCCTCACAGTCCAGAAAAAACCCAGAGGGGTGTCAGACAATCTCCCTGACGGCGGATCAAAGATGGACCGTGTACCGACTGCGGCACATGATTGTGATACGCAGAACTTCGTAGACCACATCTTTAACTGTTGCCAGACACGCAAAGGCAAAAGAATGTTTATATACGCCATCGCGATCGTCAGTGTTTGTGTTGGATTGGTTATTGCTATAATGGTAGCAGTAATATTGCTTGACGCAAAGAAGAAGAAGAGCAGAAGATGTGATGGTTCAGTACCTGCGCATCCCAGCCCCAACAGTGACGTCTACATGGATCTGGGTAGCATCTCCACATCTGCTGTATATGACACACTGGACACGGAGAGATGCAGCTCTGCTCCCCTCGCTGTTTACAGTAACATACGCCAGCCTGAATGAGAGAGAGGTGTAAAAGCATCTCATAGCCCCCGTACAAAACATGTAAATTTCATATTATTTGTACCACAGCTTTTTAAATGTATAATAATCTTGCAACTGTAATTGAAGGTAGTTGATTTTAATACAATATGGAAATGAACTTGACTGCAAACTAATGCTGCATTCAATTGCTTTCAAGCTGTAACAGTCATTGTCACTGGAAAAAGACTTGAAGATATATTATGTAACATTTCTGCATGAAAATGTCTAAAAATGACTAGACTTCTCTTCTATATTGAGATGTAAAGTTACAACTTGTGGACCTACATAAATGTGTCCAACAATGTTCAAACCCAGAGAAATCTGTGATTTTATTCAAGCTTTCAAACGGCGCCTTTCAATTTGTCAATTTATGCTATAACTTCCAGTAAAACATCAGATGACGTGAGAGAGCAAGGAAGGAGGTGAATGAGACTGAATGTAACGCAGATACAACTTTAACACATTACCTCATTCACAAATGAGTCTGTCTGAGCCACGTCGGATAGATTTTAATCGGCAATGGCGGTTGACGACAACTTCCATGATCCCATGATCGTGATCCTTCCAGTAGTAGTCGAGATATTTCTGGCCTTGTCGGCAAGGTTTTTTAGAATGCTTTCTGATGGCTGATTGTTCCAAACCCCCAATTGCTGAATTTGAAGGAAGAGGGGGAAAAAAGGACCTCTGACATGGAAAAGTGCAATGAAATGGTAATCCAAGTTGGAATACCAGAAACTCAATATCCACGAAGCCTGACTTCTCCGACGTAAACACAGATAACACCGCACCAGTACGGCAACTTGCACACTGAACAAACACCTTTTATCCTTTCATCACTTTTTACTTCATGTGGTGTTTTTGTCTTTGCAACCACACAATCTGAGCCTACTCCTCCCATCTCTTTTTAAGTGCCCTTATCTGTTAAATCGGCGGGTGCAGTAGCTCGTGAACTTCACAGACTTTTCCAGAGCAGACGCAATGGGGGGCATCGGGAATACACACTGGGAAATCCCGCCTTCAAACTTGCTATCGATTGCAACATTAGCTTCCTATGCATGCTCAGAATGTTCTTCTCCGGTGCTTGTCGTGTCTTGGATGTAGACGTCATCGCCACCTGCTGGCCCGGCATGCTTGTCTGGAATTGTTTTTACTTTCTCGTTTCTGCAGAGATATTTTATAAAACAAAGGTCGTGTAAACAGATTTATTTATTTTTTGTTTAAACCGAGCCGGAGAATATCTGTTTTCAAAAAGATATTTATATACACGTGTAGACAGAGCTTCGGTCTGGACCAAAGCGGTTCACTGACCGCTCACCAGACCGACTGACATACCAACCCCGGAGCCACACCGCCGTGTTTAAAAATGATCAAAGCCTCAGAATGCAAGTGGTTCAACTTTCCCAAAAGTGTGTTTTAACATCTTCACGTAAAAAAATACAATTATCTTTTCAAAACCTTTTGGGTTTCATACACATTTCGAGTTTTGTGAGACAAAATGCTCAAACCTAAAAGTGTGTGTTTGTTTTTTGCATTCATTCGTCTGTTTTATGAGAGTCGTTCGGTTTAAGTAACACAAACCTTTGAACATGAGTAGGACATGAAAAAAAAAGGGTGTATCTAACTGCTTTTATGTCTTTGTGTCATCCCTCTCCTGTTTCCGTGTGTGTGTGTCTCTGTACCTGCATGTGCCATCTTCCGCTGTGTGTGTGTGCGTGCTCAGTAGCTCCAGCTAATGACATAAGTAAGCAGACGTGTTCAACAACGTATCGGTGCATGTAAACATTGTACGCTGCAGCAGTTTCCTCCTCCCTCCCTCCTCTCCTTCTGTTCCTCCATGCTTTTATCTCTCCTCTTATCTCCTGCCCTCTAAATCTGCTCATCCATCGCTCCGCGCCGCTTCTGTCTCCACTCGCCTCTATCTGTTTATCTGTCTCTCTTACCCCGGGCATTCAAATCCTGCCCCGCCATGCTTTCCTTTCCTTTCACCCTTCTCTCTCTTTATTGTAATTTCCCCTCTCCCTTTTTTTTCCCCCTCCTCTTCTCAAACACCTCCACTGGCATTATTTATTTCCTCCCCGCAACTCCATCTGTCTGACGGTCTGCCTCGCCTTTTCAGCCACTCATCCACCATCACTCTGTTGCTGATGTGGTGTGATGGAGGAAGTAAATAAACAGAGCCAAAGCCAGGAATCCTTAAAAGATCTTGTCTTTGCATGAATGACAGTAATTCATCACTACCTTGTCTGCCCCCCCACCCACTGTTTCTGCTGCATACAGTGGGGGGAGATTTATCTCTAATTGTTACGGTGAGTCAGGTGATCAGGGAAGGGAGGAGGGAATGATTAAATGTCACCAGTAGTTTGATGCCACCTGGGGCCAAGATGCCATCTTTGTTTTGCTTTACAGTTTTACAGTTTACAGTTTTACAGTTTGCCGCTGGTCAGATGGATGTGTTTGGCTTATAGGCAGGTAACCTCATTTTGGCTACACCTGCCGACAACGCCTTTTTTTTCCGTAAAAAGACGGGCCGTGTGAGACGAAAGTGAGAGGGATAGATGTGGCGAGTGACTGCAAACAATAGGTGTTGAAAAACAGAGGAACTGCTCCTGTCGTGGACATCATGCACTAAACCACACAGGCTTCCTCCCTCCAGGTATTCTGATTGGGACTTCACCGGCCGACAATGCCTTCCTTCCAAAGGAGAGGGAAGAGGAGGCGAACTCCGAAAAAGTGCCTCTGTCCGGTTGTGAGGTGTTAGGGAAAGTGGCAGAGATGTGATGAGTAATTGCAAACAATGGGTGGTGAAAAATAGAGGAAATATCCTCATTGTAGAAATCCCCCACCAAACCCAGGCTTCCTCCTCTACCCAGCCCTCCCTCCCTTCCCCCCCCCCCCCAACCCCCCCCACCTCACCATCCCCCCCTTCCCATTACCAATTAGCTCTGAGGCCATAATGGATGTTGTTTGCCGTGTTTCCCTGTCAGCGGATTGAATTAGCGCCTCTGCCTAGCGCGAACGTTTGTGTATGTGTGCGTGAGTGATCATCTTATCGGCTCTTAGTACAGTAATGAAACACAGTTATAAATGGCTGCAATCCTGTTAACAAAACAGCACCTGAGTGTAGCCCGCTAGATAAATCAGAACTGGGCCGTCGCCACACCGACCCGGCGGCTGTTGCTAAGGCGCGGAATCACCAGGAGACAATTGAATCATTTGCTCACTGTCTGATAAAGCGTCTGTCTTTAACAACCAGATCACTGCTATAAAAAAATAACACTATTTGTTATCAGCGTGTTTCACCCACCTCCCCACCCCCCTCGCAGGGTTTCAGGAAGCACCTACTTGCATTTCTGGTTTTGTAATCAAACTGATATTACGGAGAAAACGGCAGCATGTTTCTTTGTTTTGCAACATTCGGAGCTTTAAAAGCAGCCTCTGCTTTGCTTCTGGTCTTTCCTCATCGCACCATGGTGATACGGGTTGTCATGCATGCACTCTCGCTCGCTTTCTCTCTTCCTCACACACACACACACACACACACACACACACACACACACGCACACACACACACACACACACACACACACATTCCTCTGTCTTTGTGCTGGGGGACTATTAAGACAGTGTCTAATGCTGCGACATACTCCAGTGCTCACACACTTAATTGTGTTAATGTTTGAGTTCACATAATCTTTCAAGGCTGTCATTCTCTCAGATTATTCAGCCCTGTTTTCAATTACTGAACGCCTTGGCACTGTAGGCCCAGAATGCATGATATACCTGTCCCTGTGCGTATGTGTGTGTGTGTGTGTGTGTGTGTCTGTGTGTGTTTTCACACCGCTGTTTGCGCGTGTGAACTAAACCAGAAAAACAAAGATTGAGGATGAAGTAGCGTGAATTATTCCTTCATGCTGCCATTTTATCAGTTACTTATTCTGCTACAAGGCTGTGTGTGTGTGTGTGTGTGTGTGTGTGTGTGTTTGTGCATCTGAACATTTTGAGCATGCGCGCACACGTGAGTGTGTGTCTTTGTGTATTTGCACAAGCAGCTCAGGCTTTCAACGGCCAGTCAGATGAAAAATTGAACAGCTCCTCCTCCAGCTCATTTTGAAACCTGTCTGCAATAGTTTTGGCTACAGTCACCGATCACACCACATCATCAGTTATTGTGAACGCGAGAAGAGTGAACTCTGTTAGCGTTTTCGACACACGTACACCCACACATACTTGCAAACACACACACGGACACACACGGATGCTAAGCGGTGCATGAGTCAACTGTATGGGAGCAAGAAAAATAAAAAACACATAGCGCAGTCATTACGTGCTGAGCAGAGCCCACTCAACCACAACGCAGGTGTGCGTGTGTGTAATAGATAGAAAGAGATAATGCAGTTTGTGCAAATGTGTTTTTGTGCGTTCATGTCAATCATCCCTCCGTTTCGTTCCTGCCAGTCCACAGCAGGAATTTCCTCACCACGGTTTACCTTGTCACACAGAGTTGTGTAACTGTGTACAGTGGGGATTATGGCTGGATGTGATGTGAGCAGGTGAAAACAATGTATTCTTCTGCACCGTGTTCTGTTATTACTTAATGGTGTCGTCCATAAAAAGTAAAGATTAGAAGTGATAAACTGTAGGTGTTGTGTTGTTTCAAGTCTGCATGATGGACAGCCGGAGTAATGCACAGGGATAATGGTAAATATTTCCATATAACACGCACTTCTGTGTCAGTGTGTGTGTAAATGGTGGCAGCAGCCTACACAGTAAAGAACTTCATCTTCAAACCAGACTTATATCATATATTATTACACTGCTGTGGAATTTGGTTTGATTTACCAATGACGACTACCTTGTAAGAAGGATAAGGTTGCAGTATTTCCTCACTTAACCAGTTGACAAGGACAACACAAACACAAGTGAACCGAAACGATGGTTTCATAAAGCAGCCCTGACAGCACAACACCCTCATCCTAACCCTAATATGGTAAAAACAACTAAATATAGAAAACACAGACAAATACACAAATACATGCCCTGTATTTGAGTTAGTTTCTCACAGATAGCTGAATTACTTCCTGATATCCAAACAGTGGAAAACAAGCATGACATTATTTCTGGGTCTTTAATAGGGATGAGCGAGTACACCAGAATTTGCATCTGTATCTGTGTCTGTTTAAACAAACTTAATTAAATGTAACCTATCTTTACCTGTACTCGGAATGGGAGGGGCTTAAACCAGAAGTGGGTGGTGCCCAACCTAGAAATTGTTGATCTGAGCCTCAAATTGATGTGGGTTGATATTTATTATTTATTAGAAATCTGTTTGTTTTGTTTTTTTCTTTTATAGAACAACCTCTTAATTGAGCTTTGTCATGTTTTTTTAAATAAAGAGTATGAGAACTATTTACCAAACAGGTTTTTCATGAACTAACACCAACCAGCAGTGAGGGGTACAAATGCTGACGGATGTGATTCGACGATCCCCTTAAAACTTTGCGTCAGTCGAGCACTCACTCAACCCTCGTCTATTTACCAAGAGACATTTAACTAACATACACAGCATATGTTACGTTGTACGGTTTCCTACAATGCTAACCAAAAGAAGACCATCGCCATGAAGAACTGTGTTCTCGCTTGTGCTGAAGTCTGACTCATCTCGCTTGTAAAGAGGAGTATACGTTGGAATTAACCCGCGGATGACCTGCAGCTGAACACATCAAAAGTGAGGCCGACTCTTCTGCTTACCGCTAATTATCTTTGAATGTCAAAAAAGGTGTGAGAGGAGTTGACATACCTGTAATCGTGCAAGGACTTCGCCCTTCACAAACACTCTGTTATCTGCAGCACAAATGTCAGTTATCCAATGAGCCTGTCCTGTATGTTTTGCATGGTGTGTAGATTAACTGATTTATGGCTACTATCTGCGTAACTGACGAGGAACTCTTTCCTGTGGCTGGTTGTGTTTATCTATCTAGGATCACAAACAGGGTGTCACTGTGTGCACCTAAGTTTCTATTGTTCTTTCCGATAAGTATATAGGAGGAGAAGGCCTATAGGGAGAGAAGAGAGGTAATCTCACTACGCTGACAGATTTATGAGGCTCTGCCTTTGTAGGTGGTTGGGCTAACATCCCTGAAGGTTTCTGGAGTCATAGCTTGTGAAGGTGGACTATTTTATTAATACCTGCAGTTTAGCTACTCTCAGGAGGCATTTCATGTGAAAATACACTCATTCTATTTCATCAAATTCTTTCTGGGCTAGCTGATTTGTAATAAAAAATGAAGAAACAGTCAAAAATGATTTGGGAAATTCTGTTGTCGGCTTAGATAAGTTAGATAAAGTTATATAATTGGTAAGCAGTTAAGTAAGTTAGGGTTAGGGTTAGATATAGTGGTAAAGTACTTAGAGTCTCTCATTATGTTGCCCACCGACAAGCATATTTTGAGACACCCAGAGGATACACTGGGTTGAATTTGTACGCAAGCAAGTACTCATACAGTCATGGCTTATGAATAACAAGGCTGGCCCCACCGTTTAAAGGATACAATAACCCTAAAATGAAAATCTGGTCCCTACTCAACCCAATGTGGGTTAGGGTTAGAAAATAAACAGCATGAAACAGCACCATACAGCTCATCGTCAGGCACAATCCAAGTCTCGGGCAGTGCCAAGATCACACATTTATTTGAAAAGAAGTTAAGAACACCCCTTTTTTAAAATATTTATACATACAGTATATCTTTACTGTAACTGCAAGGGTCAAAGCGCCAGAATGAGCTTGACAGCATAGATGGGATGTCTTTCTGAATCTCAGTTTCACTCTCAGGTATTGGGAACCTGGTGATGCTAAGCGGTGAATCCTGCGTCAACATCCTGTGGATGTTGATGGATGAGCTGTATGGAGCCATTATATTCTTTTTTTTTTCTTTTTTTTTTTTTTTTTACTTTTAAAACAAGTTCCCATCTGCTTCAGTTTTTTTCTAAAAATGATGCCACAGTGGTTCAATCTGGAGCTCCAGAAATGTTTTGAGGACTATGAATCTTCCCCTGACTTTTGGCGTGGGAGTGAGAAGATAATGACTGAATTTTTATTTTTGGGGTGAACCATTCCTTTAACAAAGGCTCAATAGATAAAAAAAAACAAAGGAAAAATAGGGAAATCGACCAGAAAATGAGCTCAACTGAATTTCATTTTCTCTGCTAACATGGGAAACAGTGGACCGCTATTCAGTAGAATACATTCTCATTTTTAAAACAAAATGCAAATGAATTTCCTCAGTTGCTCAGGAATCCAATTTTCCAGAGAAGGATTTTTTCTTTTTTTTTTCACCTGTCTGTTTCTGTCCTTTGACAAACAGGGCTAAATAGCATGTTGGGGCTGACCCTTTGTAAACAGGCTGTGGGTCCGGTCAAGGCTGCAGGAGCCTGTTAGAAGAAGGACAGGCCGCCGAGACAACTGAGGTTGTTTGCCATCAGGTGTGTGTGAAGATATCTCCAAACATTTGGACCCTGGAGATAACAACATGCCAGAGAGGGGGAGGCAGAGAGACAGACAGAGATGAGTGTATTTCCCCGGGACCACCTAAGCCGCTTAATCAAGATGTGACTGTGTGTGTGTGTGTGTGTGCGTGTGTGTGTTTGTAAGAGAGAGTTTCTGTGTGTCCGTATGCGCCCAAGATAAAAGGCGGTGAATCAGAGGTTTCCCTCATCCTGATCCCCTTATAGCAGGTGAAGCTAGGTGCGTGTGTGTGTGTGTGTGTGTGTGTGTCAGACAACTGGGAGGTTGCTCCCACAGCCCCCATCACATCACCCAGACCATGGAGACCAGACCTGCACAGAAGTAATGAGCAGTGCTCTGTTGTGTCTATGTCACTCAGTATATATGTGTGTGTGTGTGTGTGTGTGTGTGTGTGTGTGTGTGTGTGCGTGTGTGTGTGTGTGTGTGTGTGTGTCTGTCTGTCTATGGGGGCGAGAGACAAACGTTAGCGCTGTGATGTTGCATTAATTGCGTGCAGAGTCTTTGGTTCCCTCTCGCACAGTTAATGAAGACACGACACGGCGCTCAGCCCTCTCCGACGCTCCGCTTTGAGTGCCACTGTGGCCTCCGCTGCATTTGAGCACTGTAATTTGGCTTTTAAATGAAATAAATTAGTTATCTGGGAGATCCTAAGGATTACGATTATCATTATTTTTCCCTTAGTGACAAACGCCACGCTGTGATTGGTTAATGACTTTCTTCTGAGTGGCAGCCGTCCTATGGGGTCGTCCGGAGCGAGGAAAATGGAGAGGGAGTGGAAGGCGCCAATCTGTCCGACTAATGAGGTGCAATTATATCACTGACTGTCTGTTGACGTGACCCCACCAAAACCCTCTAAACACACACACACACACACACACACACACACACACACACACACACACACACACACACACGGTTATAGCAAGCCCCTTAGCGACACAATTTTAGGTGGTCATGTGTGGACATTAGCTGAACTGACAGCTAGCTCATAGCAAGAACACGTTTCGGTGGTTTATGTCTTACCTCCACTCCTCCTTTTAGTTCAGTTTATCGTCATTTTCCATTTGTGTTTGTCGTATCTTGAGAAATAATACTGTGTGCGGGAGAAAAGGGTTTTTTTAAAATCGGCCATTGTGAGTGTGACAGTGTTGAAGAAATACAATGCCAAATGCTCCAGTGCTTCGTTTTTACCTACTTCAACCTTTTACACAGGACCACACACATTGCTCAAGGGCTCCTCAGTGACCCATCCTACCTTTTTGTGCCTACATCTGCAGACACATTTACACTTAGACTTCAAAAGTAATTTCCGTACAGATTTCGATCAGAACTGCAAATGAATATACGTTTCTGTCCACTGCTGCTGTGCAATTATTAGGAGTTGGTTCGTCGGGATAAACAGCTGGTGGTGCTAATTTTCCAGCCAGGTGCCATTAAACATAGAAGAAGAGGATGCAACAAAATGAAGTAATTTAATGAGTGTTAGTCAAACCTAAAAAGGTGCACAACTGTTTTCATCTGCTCTTGTTTTTTCTATCTTCACTGAATGGAGGCCTCGGCTGTAGTGTATGTCATGATTTGTTTGTTGAGTCTGGTTCTATTTCACTTTGTCCCATTTTGCTTTGGTTGATGAACCAACATTTCCATCTTAGCCAAGCGTGAAAACCATAGAAAATCATTAGCCCTGTGCTGTGGAAAACCAGAGTGTACTAGCTTATCTGATGCAAAGATGCTGAATGTAATAAACAGTATATGATAATAATAAGTACATGACATTCTTGACGAGGCTCCATCTGAACAAATGAATGGACCAATGGGCACCAATCTATAATATCCCTTACCCTTTAGGTCTGTTTGGGTCTATGGTTTATTTTCCATGTTTAGCCCCCCCCTCAGGTTGGATGAAAAAGGCTGCTGCTTTTCTATTTTAATAGTCGTGGCACAAGTTTTTAGATGATCTCTATAGGTGGTTGTCAGTCCACCTTCTTTTATGCGTACTTTCAGTTTTCGCAGAAAAAACAAGAGTAGAAATGGCAAAAATCTTCAAAACTTTCATGATGTCTGCACTTATAATAATGGAATTATCTAAAAAATTCACCCCTGCACAATTGTCATGAGCAGGGAAGTAAGATGTAGAGACCACAACTGCTTTTGTACCAGGCTGTAAATGTGTATTTCTACTGTAAATTTGGGCATTTTAACATGGACTCTTATGAGAATTGACTTATGTTTGTCGCCAACCTCAAGTGGCCATTCCAGGCATTGCACCTCACTGTCACCACATAAATTGTGTCTTGTTGTAAACTTGTTGTAAACTTAACACACGTCTGTCATCGCCAGTGACATTTTTATAGTTCATTTGATCAGCGGGGAAATTGTTGTTTTTGTATATTGACATATATGTTGTCCATCAGCAGTCTGAGAGTAAAAATCAGTATTGGATTTAGCCTTTTAAAACCTGGTGAAAGGCCTAGTGTATCTATACATCTGTGTGCAGGGGAGAGTATACCTGGGGAGAAAACACTACAGAGAACCTTTGACAAATAAAAGGTGGGAGACAAAGGGGAAAACTGAAAGGAGGAAAAGCATCACAGGGGCCACGATGGAGAGAAAAACATCAATACTGTGTGCATTTAGAGGAAGTGAGTGAGAAAGAGAGAGAAAGACAGAGCCATGGGAGAGAGGCAGGGAGCTCCGCTGAGAGAGAGAGAAGGAGGCTTGAGAATCAAGAGGGGAAGTCTAAATGAGATTATCTGAAAGAAGTCGAAGACAATGAGAGAAGCATTCAGAGAAGCAGACAAAGGGACGAGTGGAAGGCTTTCTACAAGCTGAGCAGGGAGGAAAAATCCAGCCTAGTCAGTTCCATGGATTCTGTTCAAGCTGAGCTTCAGTTCTGCTTTCAGGGTCGACATAAAGACTTCTAGTCTCCATTAATATGTGAGCATACATTAATTAACATCATTATATTACCTGCATATTCAGGTAAGGTATCCATGGTGATAGACTGAAAGAGCACTGTGATATACTTGTGGAAAAGAAAGACATGATGGAAACATAAAAATACAGCTACTCCCAAGAGATGATCAACGTTTTTCCATAATTTTTGTATCATCAATCATGATCAATACTCCCCTACACTTTTGTACTTTTTAAAATGACTGGATAGAATGAATGTCTATGACACACATGATTAAGCTGCAGTACATTGCACTTAGTATATGATTCTTTGTTGGAGTTGGTAATTTCTTGGGGAGAAAACCATAGAAAATCATTAGCCATGTGCTGTGGAAAAACAGCGTGTACTAGCTCATCAGATGCAAAGATGTTGAATGTAATGTACAGAATGTGTGCATAATTACGCACTGTGTCTTACCTTTTAGGTCTGTCTGGGTCTGTATTTTGTTTGACATGGTCAGTTCCCCTCAGGTTGGATGGAAAATCAGTATTGTTTTGTTGTGGGCAGAGCCCGAGCCTCTGGGAGAATAAACACCTGGGGTCAAGAAGAGCACCGTGTTTGGGATTTAAAAGTGGATTTCTTTTTTCTTGCCTGCCTGAACATATGTTTAAACACAGGGCCTTTGCTTTGGCCCTCACTTGCTTGGTAGCATCCAGCTAGTTAGGATAGTTTAACTTTCTGGTCTCGCTTCAGCTCCACCCACACTCCACCATTTTGCCCACTTTTGATTAGCAGACAGTTAGGCAGAGTGTGGGATTGTCAAGGTGGCGGCAGCTAGTACATTCACCTTCACTTTTGCTCTTCAGAAACCTGAGAGTGACATCACATTGGCTCTGTGCACTATTAGTCAATGGCAGTGGCTCAGATCAGGTTATGACAGGACCTTTGTTGCAATGTCCTCTCATATCCCACATTTCCTTGTTTGCTTCTTGACTCTACACCATCAACTAAAAGCAGAATTTCCCAATCTTATGATGTAAAAGTCCTCTCCCTTCCATTTCTTTCATGGTGACAAAACCTCTGAAACATTATTTATTGTACTGTAGGTCATTAGTGGACCCTCGTCTCCCAGAGAGATGATATTTCTTTGCAAGAAGGAGTTAAACTCACAGCCCTCACATGACAATTAATTTACAACAAAACAGATATTTTGTGATATTTAGTAAAGATAATTTCAGCTTGATATATTGGTTTGAGCATAATA
This sequence comes from Acanthopagrus latus, assembly GCF_904848185.1. Taxonomy (NCBI): domain Eukaryota; kingdom Metazoa; phylum Chordata; class Actinopteri; order Spariformes; family Sparidae; genus Acanthopagrus; species Acanthopagrus latus. Next base: position 8,929,563 of record NC_051058.1, read on the forward strand.
AAACACATACTCCAACACACACACACACATATCCTTTGCACTCTCTCTTTTGACTGTAAAAAGCAGTGGTAATGCAGAGCCGTGCACCGTGTCAAGCTGTATTTTACATTTACAAGCATATCTCCCAACAAGCCAATCTCAGGTGGTGAGGCCAGATGAGGCTGACTATATCACGGCCCATCTAGTCAGCAGTTGCTGGCCTCATAACACGGCCTGTATCTGAGCAGAAAGGATATTTAGGGAACGATATAGAGGAAGATGAATGATGGGTGGAAGGGAGGACGGAAGAGAGAGAGGGAGACGTAAAAAGAGAAGGCTCATGTATAAGAGAGGTCTTAAAGAGCAGAGAGGTTGGTTTCAGCGTGTTTAAGAGCTTGGCAGAGTAGTGGCTACCGCTACTGCGACTGTGGTTTCTGGGGAATCACTGTGTATGTGTGTGTGTGTGTGTGTGTGTGTGTGTGTGTGTGTGTGTGTGTGTGTGTGTGTGTGTGTGATAGGGGGAAAAGGATCCAGGGTATTTTCCTGGCATTTGATGGACAGCTTAACGCTTGGCTTGTAAAAACAGCAGAGCAAAATGTTCCACGTGCCAAAGGACAGGGGGAGGTCACACACACACACACACACACACACACACACACACACACACACACACACACACACACACACACACACACACACACACACAACATGCGTAGGCCTATGCGCAGATAGACACTCGCACAATAAAAGTGAAGTGTGGAGTTGTCGTCTTATTTATTAGGGATCCTGCGGTGTGGGTGAACAGTCACTGGGTGGTAGGGCAATGCAAGCGAAAACCAGATGATGTTTTCTTAACATTTCCCCCGATTACATCCAACATCTCCCGCCTGTAATCAGATTTTCAACATTTCCCCTCGAGGGGTTGGGCGAGCCTCTTAAAAAAACCCTTGGTGACCACACAGCCTCTACCGGCTCTTGCTGAAACTTGCCTCTAATAAGATCAAATGTGACACTTCATGCTGTATTGTAATTTGCCCACAATTAAGGACACTGTGAGAGTGAAGGAGATCATTTGCACAATGGCAGACGTCACTTGGTCTTGATGATGAAATTCCCAGATGAGTGAGTGTCATCCGCCACCTTTCTGTTTCTGCAACACACTCTTTGTAATTGTAAGTCGTTGGGGGTTGGGGTAGGTCGGCGGCTGCTCGCCTATTCTCATCTGGTCTTCTCACCGTCCACGTCACGTTTGTGTCACCTCCTCATTCTTCTCCACAAACCTCCAGATCGGTCCAGTGAACCACGTTGGTGGTGACTTTTACCCCACTGTGTTACAGCCAACATTGCACAAGCTCTCTGTTTCACTGCACCCTACCTCCACGTCCCCTTTCCTATTCCAATCCCAACATGACAGTCCTGAACGAGTGTTACAACATTTCGTGTTGTTGCATTTTTGTTGGACGATTGAGCAACAAAATCAGAGGCTTGATTGAAACAGCCAGTTGGTTTAGGACATTTTCCTTTTCGAAATGCATAGTTGCACCATCAGGAGAGGCAAACGAGGCACATTTTAGGGGCCTCCCCAAAAACATTTGGGAGAAGGGGCCCCTGGTGGCCACTCATCGGCACGTTTGGCAATAACAACTACAAACCTCTTTAAACCTCCCATAAAGCCGCTGTACTGTGCACCGCTGCTGCCTCAAAATAAATGCTTCATGTGGGAGTTTTTGCAACAGATTTGAGAGTCGCCCCTGTCGGAATGAGCAGAATAAGTGAAGATTTATGCAAATACTATAAATGCTGCTTGCCAAGCTCCAGATGTATATCTTGTCAGGAACGGAGAAAATGAAACCAGAAATGTTAAGTGAATGAGTTGTCGATGTCATTGCTGATATTGGAGCTGACCTTGTTTAGGTTTTGCCTCTGTTCTTCTCATTGGAAACATACAATCAAATATCACATAGTATTTGCAAGAAAGATATTGACTGAACAACGCTGACCTTCAACAAATCCAATCTGGGCTTAGACGCTATGAAGATAAAAGAGGCGGACCATACAGAGTTTTTTTTTTATTTTTTTTATTGTTGGTAGGTTGTATTGTATTGTAGGTTTCTCGGAAATATCTCAACAATTATTAGATCGATGGCATGAAATTTGGTATGCCAAATCATGTTCGCCTCAGGATGAATTGAGCTTCGGTGATCCCCTCTTTTTCCAAACAACTACATCATTCATCTAAATGTCCATTTATAGAACTCTACATGATGCCTCAAATGACTTGTCCATGCTCATTTTAAATATCGAATATTAGGTAACGAAAAAATTGTCAGTGTTGAGACTGGGAATGGAATTTTCATTGGATGGCTATCCTGTCGGTAGAGCCCCTTATGATCAGTGGGTCATAAACAACTTTTGTAAAGTTGTTTGCTGTTTTTGTTTAATTACATTTATTTAACTGAATATAGTAATTATGATACATTAATGTAATTAAATTCATCGACATACTATTTAAAAAGGTTTGATAAATTGGCCAGTACTACCGGTATTAAACATTTGAAACAGTTGTTTAAATTCCTGAATTGTTGTTCTGCTCCTTCTGTGTTGTGTTATATCGTTGTGTCCGGTATCTTGTTATGGGGACAAGAATGCAGTAACGGGAGACTTTTGATCTTTTTGGTGTCTCCAGTTTCACACATTACATTTCAGTCCATTCTGTATGCAAACTCATGTGTGCATGTTATTCTTTCATATATTCTGACTCAGCAAATGTCATGTCATGTCATTATCCGTAACCGCTTATCTCTTTCCATGGGGTCACGGGGTGTTGCTGCTGGAGCCAATCCCAGCCTTGTCTCAGGGCGAGGGCAGGGTACTCCCTGGATAAGTCGCCAGCTCATCGCAGGGCCCTCACTAGTGAGCAATGTGGGGTTCAGTATCTCGCTCAAGGACACTTCGACATGCAGCTCAGCCTTGCCTGGAGCTGGGATTTTGAACCAGCAACCTTCCGATCACTAGTCGACCTGCTCTACCCGCTGAGCTACAGCCGCCCCCTCAGCAAATGTTGTATTTTCATACTAGCAGCCCGACTATATGAATGAGTGAGATGCTGCAATTGATTTCCTAGACTAACGAGAGTGATGAAGTATTGATTGAGTGAATGAGAAAAGAAGTATTAGTAACAGATGGCTTTATGGTTGTCTGACGATTACATGATGAAAAAATGGTGAAAAGACTGAATGACTAATTTTATTGTAAGCAGTTGTCGCGTCATGATTCAAGTCTGACAGCGAAGAACATGTTTTTCTAATCTGACTTTTATAGCATCTACCATCTATAATATATATGAAATGTCCCTGAGTTAGAGAATCATCCCGGTGTGATTCTGGCAAGTCAAATGTGTAAAAAGGATGAGGTGCTTTCAACTTTCTCAGGATAAAACAAGCAAAAAAAGGATTTAAAATGCAGACGCTGAAAATAGCAAAATCCACAGCAATTGATTTGTCTTCGGGCAATTATTTTGTTTTTCTCCAATTAACTTTCCTGCATGGAAACTGACATGGTCTCTTTTTCATAGCTTAGAAAAAAGACATTTGTCAAGAATTGTGTGCTCAGAGCTCTGGTGGAGAGAGTCGGGTGCAGAGCCAGGAGTTCTGGAGGAATAACAGATTCTGCCCGGAAGCACTTTTTTTTTTTTTTTAACTTTTAGGATAGAAAAATGATTTATCTTGACTGTTTTCCACCCTGACTGATAAGGAATTTGTAAAAAAAAAAAATAATAATAAAAAAGTTTACTTCACGTTAAGTTCAGTCTTGTTTGCCAACTGTCCTTTCCTCATGAAGAAGCAATGTGGCAACCAAAAAAATATAATCAGTACCTTGAGTGAACATGTGGATTCTCTGGGTTTGAACATTGCTGGAAATACTTATAATGTAAGTACATAACTATAACAAAACATGTCACAAAAGGTCTAGTTGTTTTTAGACATTTTGAGGCAGAATTCTTCCATATTTTATCTATAAAATCCTGGATGTGGATTCCCGGCCACCTTACAAAAGGAAAGTTTAGGTTAGCATCGTGTCCGCCCCAATTTAAAAAGGTGTCCCTTGGGCCAGAAATTAAGAAGGTGTGTCAACCCTCCAAACTTTCTCACACAGCTTGAAATCAACACCTACACTGGGTTAACCAATGTAAATGCCAGAACACAGTTATACATCATCATCATTCATCTGCCTGAGCTCAACATTCACTTCTACTGAAGTAACACAGGCACAGGGTGAGCCAATGTGCTTCTGCCAATCCTTGTGCAACAAGAGGCCTAAAAACTTTTGAGCACAATAGCTGGCCACATCTTATTGTATAATGGCCACCAGAATTTCTAGGTTAACTTGATAGATAAATGAATGTGACACCAATCCCTGTAGCCACAGGAGTTACCTAATATTGGATGACTGCGCGCCCCACAATTCTTGTCCAATTCTGTTATTTGGTGAAAATGCAGAGAGCAAGATGTTGGTAGATAGGATGTAGAACAGCTGATTTTTATGGAGGAAAATGGAGTTGATCTCTCATTACTGACCTGACAATGGTGATCCTGGCCATACATTAACCATGTCTTATTTACCAGATTGTGATTTTTTAAAAATACATTACAAGTAGTTATCATACAAAGACACTGTAGAGAACAAGACATTTTAAAGGTTTGGCATCGGAGATTGTCTGGAGTCCTGCAGTGTCATTTAACATCTGCTTTATATCTGGTTTCTTCTCCTTTAACAGACAGTTACTTGAGGTCTCTTGATATGATGACCCAAATGGTGTCCGGAGGAGGGTTCACATCACACAGCCCCAGATCATCTTGAACAACTGTCCATATCACGAAGACAAAATTCAAAGTTTTTGAGCGAACGGCTCCATAAGGGGACACTAAAGATTGCGATCCTTGTCCAGGTTGGTGGTTTCGTGAGGACAGGACATTGCCCATTAAAGCAACAACATGCCGACTGGTTGTGACTCACAGGAAATGAAGGGCTCGTCTTTAGCTTTAATCACAAGCAGAGTGTGACGAGGCCTCTTTTCACAATCTCTGACAGAACAACCAATCTGTTCGCTCCCTCCCTCCCTTCATCCATACCACACTTACTCTGTCATAACGAGGAGCTGCCACTCAAGCCGCTTCTCGAGCTGCACTTATTGCAACACCGGCGAGGTTACAGGACGAGCCAGCTCAACTGGGATTAAAGTCTCAGTTGCATTTGTTGAAACAGAGTTTAGAGCAATACAGTGGGCAAATCTGGAGGAAAGAGTTGGGGAACAAAGACTGCCTGTGCTGCAACACGCTGGATGGGCCAGATGAAATTTAGCTTATGAATTGAAACACATGCATTATGCATAATGAGCAGAGGCCGAAGGGAGAGAGAGACAGAGAGGAGACATCTTGTCATCACTAAAGGAGAGCGATGGAAAGATGGACAAAGGAGATGTCCCAAGGGACTATGCACTCATTCTGCATGGCTGCCTATCCGTCACCATGGAAACTGTGTGTATGTGTGTGTATGCACTTGCGACCAACAGTGAGCTGGAGGGTGTGTGTGTGTGTGTGTGTGTGTGTGTGTGTGTGCGTGTGTGTTACGAGGAGGGGGAATAATATGTAGGTGCTATGCAGGGGAGGCCTCCTACTGTGTTCACAAGAATACCTTAGAAACTCTCTATGATCACATTCCACGTCATGTTTGTAGTGTGTGTGTGTGTGTGTGTGTGTGTGTGTGTGCGCGTGCGTGTGTGTGTGTGTGTTATAAAGACAGAGAGAGTCTGTGGACTGAGAGATCTTATCACTTAAAAGCAGGACCCTCGGTTGATGAGTGATCTGCTGGATGGCGTGATTGATGAAGGACGGAGTGATGAACGCTTGATGAGATGAAAGAGTGAAGAGCCATCAGCACACAAACGTCGACCCCCCCCCCCAACACACACGCACGCGCGCACACACGCACAATGAGTGAGAGGCGAAGCCCATGACTAAGGCCTCCGATTTGCATGTGCAGGCAGCACATGTGCATGCGTGCATACTTGAGCAGACACACCAAGTTCTAGAACAAAAAGACACGTCATGTAAAAAACACACTCGCTCAATCGCACAACTCCGAGGAAAATGAAGGGCCGATTAGAGATGAAAAGTTTTCTTTGAGGTAACAGAGACGTGACATGAAAAGCACAGAGGAGGCTCTATTTTCCATATACATGCACAAACAGCTAGAGATAGATAGATAGATGTGATGGCCACAGAGGACAGATTTCCATCGGCGTATGTGTTTGGTTTGGTTTGGTTGTGTAACAGCCAAGCCAGCGACTCCCATGATCCCACGCTGCTTCACAACGTCATCGAAGCATGTCTTTCGGTTTTCAGTGTTTTGATTGAGGGACCCAGACTCAGACTCAGACAGATATATTGCGCAATTAAATAAGTCATTCACACAGCACTGTTCAACATCTGTAGACATGTTGTTATGGTGATTGTGTGGCCAAAATAACCCTGTGATGTCTTGTTATCAACTGGTATCGCTGAAAATGGCAAGCACAACAAACTCTTTTCCCCTAGGCGTCCATCTTCGGTTTCAGACTTGTGCTGGAACGCGGTTACGACTTCCAAAGTCTGACGTAAATGAAAGGTAACAATAGACACAGGACAGACAGACAGACAGACAGACAGACAGACAGACAGACAGACAGACAGGCAGGCCGGCCTTGCTTGTAATTTATTTTGGGCATTTTTTCTGCAACTCCCTCAAGAGAGGAGAGTAATTTGTCTGTGGTCAGGCCCACTCATTAACTCAAAAACAGACACGGAAACAGTCATTCTCTCTCAGTGTCTCTCTCTCTCTCTCTCTCTCTCTCTCTCTCACACACACACACACACACACACACACACACACACACACACACACACACACACACACAGACACACACACCCTTGGCACCTGTGGAGAGTGCCCTTGCTGTGCCAGGCTGTGCCAACATGTGGGTGCAGTTACAGTAAAGAAACACTGCCAAGACCACTCTGGGCAGGGCAAACAGCTGCCAGGGGCGCACACACACACACACACACACACACACACACACACACACACACACACACACACACACACACAAGCGCGCGATCCCTGATCCGAAACCTGCAGCCTGGCTCTCACACACCTATCCTGTGCTTTTGCCACCACAAGAACATAGCCACAAATTCTCCACACAGCTCCCTCTCACACCAACGCGCTGCACGTAATCCACGCATAATCCTCTGCCTCTTCCTCTGTCTCCCTTTCTAATGCAAACGCACACACACATACATGCACACGCACACACTTTGCTGAGTCAATGTGGATAACAAAAGACCAAAATATAAGCAGGATCTCCCCCGCCTGTCTTGATTTCTGTTTTGTGATATATAGGAAGCTTAACTGTTCCATTGATTTTGTTCTGTACATTCCTGGTGTGTTGGTTCAGCTCTGCTCACTCAGCGTGGCGTCTTAATCTCTCAGGAGCGCTGTCAGTTGATGAATCGTCAGTCACACAGACAGAGCAGAGCAGCTTTCAGCTTTGGGGAGTATAAGCGGAGAAGTTTAGACAGAAAACGTAAAATAGACTTTGTGTGAAGGCAGCCGTCTTTGTTGTATATATCAGCATTTACTCTTTGTGTGTCTCACATGGTCTCATGTTAGCAGTGTGAGCCTCAGAGACGAGAAGCAGGTCTACTGAGGCTACTTTCACCGCAGAGATTGCCATGTTCACCAATTGTTCTCTAAATTGTTAATTAATTTTCTGCCATTTATTACCATGGTAACCATGTCTTGACATTAGCCTTGTAGGAATGGGACTAGTATTACCTGAGCTCCTCTTTTGATTTGTAATAATTGCAAGGTTGTCAGTTTTCTTAATTGTGCGTGGTCTGCCGTGTGTGTGAGGTAAAAAAGATAATTTAAAAATCCATAGCAAATTACCTTCCATGTTTCACCACATAGGTCATCAGTAATATTAGTTCTGCTTCTTAGTAATTACATTTTTTTTTTATTTATTTATTAATATTTTATTTTTGTGTGTGTGTGTGTGGGGGGGGGGTTCTTTCTTTACAGGTGTATTTCTTTTTTTTGTTTGGGTTAACAATTCATGAGACTGTAGTGGTTAATCTTGATCAAGTGCTTGGATTGAATTTTGAGTGAAGCTCAGTGTGGAGAACTATTTGGAAATAGGAAGCTCACTGTAAATCAGTAATAAGGGGGATAATGTGGTGAATGTGTTTTGTGCTGAAAACACAGAAAAAAGGCTGTAAATTCCCAAATTAAATATGTTACATGTGACTAGTAAGTACAGGGCTGCATTTGATTTTCAGCTGTGTTGTTTAGAGCATGGATTCATAGATGTTCATGGCTCATAATTCTGAATTTGAAGTTCACAGCCTCAGAAATGAACTAGTTCATGTTCATGCCAACTAATGTGTTTGAATCTGACCTCGTTGTCTGGGCTCATGTTCTTTATCCTGATATTTTTTCATGACGTACTGATAATAAGTGTACTAAAATACTTACTTACAATGCATAAAAAGTATACTTTTTAAGTACACAGAATCACTACTTAAGATAAATGAACATTAAAGTGCAACATTAGTAAATCTACTGAAATGTGCCATAATGAAATTCAATTTAAGTACACTTATTACAAGCAGTATTTTGCATTGATATACTAAGTACACAGAAGTACAGCTTAAATTATATGAGCATTAAAGTGCACTGTTTGTACATCTGCTAAAATATACATATAATGATGGTATAATACTATTATCATGAATTAAAGAACACTAGATTACTAATAGTATTGCAAATTGGTATACTTTTTAAAAGTTTATGTGTACAATTTAATGTGTACAAAAAAAGTACATTTTTTAGAAGTACCACTTGAAGTATTATTGAATTGGTGTACTTTAGTACATTGAGGTAGAACTTAACAACATCTACTTTAAAGTTTAATTTTACTGAATATTACAGATTTGAAAGGACATTCAGACATGAAACACAAATTTTAAATAAAATACACTTTAATTTAATTAAGCACAAAGTATCCTGGTAAAAGGTTTTCATTATCTAAAATATGCTGCCTGCCTTTTGTGATCATTTATACATCGCTCATGTTGAAAATAAATTCATTAGCTGTTCAGTTCACGGTATGAATATTAGCACATTCCATGAACCCTCTTTAACCGCGTTAATACACAACACTGTCTAACGCTGAACAAAAGAAAACCGCATATTTCCCAAACTGTACAACTATACTTCACAGCATCAGGGCAGATATTCCCATTGAACAGGCCTACAGAACATTTCTGCCTTCAGAGCATGTTTACAGCTACACTTGAGTAACTGCTTCTGCGCTCTCATTGCTGTCAATGTAAAAGCTGAAGTGACATTGTGGTGCAGTATTCATTTAATGTGAGGAAATCTGATGAAATGTAGGGAAATGCAACCTGACTGTCTGCCTGTTAACATCACGAATGTTGCATCAATTCACTTAAAGTGTTGATGGAAGCACGAGGAGATAAATCCTACAACACTGTCACACTGTTCGGGTTTCACGTTAATTTACTGTACGAATTACAGCCGGAGAGGTGTACAGTTACAGGTATTTTGATGACCCCCGCAGTGAAGCTGACAACACATCAAGAGGAAAGAACATACAGGGCTGTGTGTGTGTGTGTGTGAGTGTGTGTGAGAGTAGGTTTGCAGCAGTTATTTTATATAAATACACTGTACATATCTTTTCCCCCGGCTGTCGCTGGGGTAGAGTTGGCAAGCCTGGCAATCAAGTGTCTCTCTGTCACATACACACACATGCACGCACATATAAATTCCAGCCTGCATCCAGATCGTATCATAAATATCACACACATTCCCACACAGCTGCTATCAGGTGACTGTGGCTCCGGTTGCTGTGTCCACTAAGACTTTACAGGATGTTTGACCTATTCTGACTGTCGGAGCAGGCGGCCTCGAGTCGGCCAAGACTCCTCCACTATTCCAAATATCAAATACCAGCATCAGCGATAACCACCAGAACTGCTCTGAGTAATGCACAACCTGGTGTCTGTGTGTGTGTGTGTGTGTGTGTGTGTGTGTGTGTGTGTGTGTGGGTAGTCTGTATTAGGAGAGAGGAAATCATGATGGTTTTCCTGCAGTTTTGTGTGAAAATCTTGTGGATTAGGAGGTTACAGGGGGAGTTTAACCGGAGATGACCTCGAGCCATAAAACGCTCGTCATCTCCTGCTCTTCCTCTGTCCTCCCGCTCCTCTTCACTGTTTAGCTTCCTCTTTCCTTCTCCTTTTTCTACCGCTTCTGCTCTGTTTACTTTATAATGTAAGATAAAGCACAACATCAACATTTGTTTCCATATGTGTACATGTACAAAACATATGGAACTACAACAACTTTTATTTGGACATATTTTTTTTTCTTGATTAATATATCTGAAATTTGCTGACATTAAAATGAACTAACATTTGTAGCATCAGTTTAAAAAGGATTTCCCTGTTGACTATCTGCAAAGATTATATATGTGATGCACATAAATTCTGTTTATAATTTTCTTTACTAAATTAACTGAATTAAAGGCATACAGACATACTATGAATATTTTCTTTTTAAAAAAAACTGGTGTCCAAATAAAACCTGTGAAGAATGGTTGAAAAAGTAACACAGGCTAAATAAATAACTAAATATACATATTATATAATACATTTATTTATTTTCTGTTCTCAGGATGTCAAATACAGCTGGTACAGTACATAAAGGTGAGTGACGTGGTATGTTTCACAATGTATCTGTTTCAGATACAATTTACTACGATACTTCCAATTAAATAACAGGAAAAGTTGTTAAAGATCATTTTACCAGTGTCATATACAGGGCTGGATAAATGGATAGTTAACACTAGGCACTCTGTATTTGGTCAGTTATTTAATTGCAGGACAGGTGCAGTTAATGCGGTGCATGTTTTATAAAAC